>NC_136861.1:7200880-8400880 GCF_951799975.1 Gobius niger | reverse complement strand
ACCAATATCAAAGTTTCTGCTAAAGCAAAGCCTTTGTTCCAATCATAAAAAGTTGCTAATTTGAAATGGAAAAAAAATATATCTTTGTAAGAATTCTGAGGCCTTGGATGATGGTTTCAATACGTTTCTTTCTCTATTGAATCCAATGCTTTGACTCAGTGTTGCTGCAATTGAGTCAGGCCTAAACTGGAATTTTTAGAACTAGCAGAGCCTCCACGTTCACTATTTAAAGTGCATATGACCGGCTTTAATGCTTTATTTAGATGATAAGCGATAATCATCATTTTATTTCAGTGAAGCAGCAATTTTAATGAAGAAATGTTGGGCAGAAAATATATTTTACAAGATTTCTTAAGCTAAGTGGCAGAGGTAAAGTTCCAGAGCAGTTTGGACTCATTTTCCATTGACATAACATAACATGGTTGGCACGGCAACAGTTTAAAATTGTTTGCCTCTATCTATGTCACTTCCTGTCAGTCCTGTTCTCCAATAAGGAAGAGAGACATCATACAAAATGGTCAAACTAAAGAAAGCTGGGTTCATTTTGAGCAAAATCTTCAATATAATTGTGTTTTAGCAAAAACCGTGTCATATGCACTTGTTAGCTGAAGCATTACCTTGACAGTGATGAAGTTTCTTAAACATTTGCCCCACAAGAGGAGAATCTCTGCATCAAACCCAGCCTCGGCCAGACATTTCACCCACAGGTCAAAGTTCAGCATGAAAAACTTTCTGAATTATCAGGCGTCTGCTGCGGAAACCCGGATTGAATACAGGAATAAAACAAAACATCCGTGTTTTCTTTGTATCGGGAAATTCTGACTTCTGCATTTCAAGGACGAACTCTCCAGTGAAGTGTCCTCAACGACAGAATTTAAAGCATGGGTTTGTGTTGGGAGGGAATGTTGTTTACCGACCTTGCACAAATAAATCATCTTTTCACGCCGGCGCGAGGCAAAGGGATCAATGCCATGTTGCAATAATTAAAATTCGATGACGGTAGTTACTGGAGACGCACAAAAGACCAATTCTCCAGCGTTTCCTGGGCGAAGTAACAAATAACATTATTATTTTAGCTCACGCTCCAATCAATAATGAAAAATGACGGCCAGCTGCGCGGCTAGGCCTTACTACGGCGGGTCGCGTTACGTTTGAGGACGGTGCATTGATTGGTGGAAGCCTGAGGTCAGAACGGACCAAAACAAAAGGAGTCCGTGTTTAGTTAGTTAGGCATATATTTTGCTAAAACATAGTTAACACATTTGTATTTAAGATTTGCTAAAGATTGTACCCAGCTTTCTTTATTTTGGCCATTTTTGTGATGTTTATAGTTTCATTTCCTTATATGTTTGTTAAGTGGTCCCGGGTTCGCATAGACCGGCAGATGTGCGAGAAACTACAAAAAAACTCTTAAAAAGCACAATCAATATTTCTGAAACTCAACAGAGAGTTACTGAACATACTTATGTATCAGGCCCACTAGCCAAAAGTGCTGTACCTACTGCTATAAAAGTAATTTTTACCAAAATCGGTACTTCCGGATTAGCGGAGATAAATGCTAATGGCGCAGCAGCTACGCTAACCCCTGTGTGCCCTCAGTCACACAAAACGACCCAAAGATGTTGTTTGCATTTGGCCTCTCCCAGTGTATACCTATGGCCCCAAACAGGGTGAAGCTAGAAGCGACCAAGTTCTTCCACGGGCACACACAAAGACCAGACAGGTACGCATCAACTCGTCTAAGCTCAGGTAAGAACATATCTCAGCATGGAAAAACGGTGGCCTGTTCCTTTAATGTTGTACTATTGCACCGAACAAAATACCTAGTTGAAGAACCTGTTCACTGACAATGGCCACTAAAACCAATTCTGATTCTGAAACCATGAATAAACCTTCAATAAACCAAAGAAGCAAATGCTAGGGATGAAGCTAGAATTATATCGAAAACCCATATAACAGATTGGCTTCAACTGAGGCCTACTAGCATGACTAGCACAGTTAGCATACTGTGTTCGGTCCACATGTTTATATGAAACATTCGATGCCTACCAATTCCAATGATCCCAACGAGGCCCAGGCAAGTCATCCAATCCACAGGTCCCGAGGCAGGGCTGGATCTCCAGTTTATCCACCACAACTAACTGGAGAGGAAATGAGGCAACAGAAAATGTCCCTCCAAACCTGGGATTGGCTGAGGCAACCAGGTGGCTTGTCAGGTGACCAGGGTGCTTTCAGGGACAAGGGGTTAAAACTTGACTCTTCCACAGAGAAAGATTGAAACTTTGAAGAAGTTTAAGATCAATGAAGCATTTTCTGACCAACAAAATGTAAGTTAGTGATAATATCTGGGCATAAACGAAGAATCCCAGAAATACCTGTGCCTCTGTAGTATAATTAAGAGTTTATTTCTGTAGAATAAAGCATAAGGTTGTTTGGCAAAACTTTTCAATCATCCAAATGCAAACATGTGGCCTGTCTTAACGCCACATTCCATTTCCCCGCGTTCTTTTGTCAAGAATCCAAGCAAGGAGGGCAAAAAAAACAAAAACAGCACCATCTCGAGCTGATGAGAACAAATGTGCGGGCCTCTGCAGTTCCAATGGAAGGATGACACACGGAATCGAACGTTCAGACAGATGGAGAGGCAACAGCTGCGCGTTTTAATTGGTCACACATGCGATATCAAGCACGGCCCATTTTCAAAAACAGCCTCTCTCCGCTCAATTCTCTCACAAATAAACTTGGAAGAATCATCTACCGCAAGGACACGAGCGGGAGACACGGGCAAAGTCGATTTATGGAAACTACGAGCAAAGTGTTTCGACAATGGGAGCATATGGGCGAGAGTGGCTGATGCGGTGGAGCCGGTGGAGTCTTAGAGAGAGAGAGTTGGGAGTTCAAATCCCACTAGAGTAAGTTTTTTATTGTTGTTGTGTCCTTGGGGAAGACGTTTCTCAAACCTTTGGTAATGTGAGAGTGATTGTTAGGAGTCAGAGAGGCTGTTGTTCTCCATTTCTGGTTGGCTTTTCATCCCAGTGGTACTGACTGAGATCCTGGTTCATGTTCTGGAGGTGGCTCTCTTTTCTGCTCTGGCTGAATATGTTACTGACCATCGTAGAGCTTAATTTATCCGGGAACCCCAGGCACGGGGCGACATGTTGGCTGAGTGGTTGGATCTCTTGCCTCGCAGTAAGAAGATCTTGGGTTCGAAAACAAACCTGTCAGGGCTTTTCTATGTGGATTTTGTATGTTCTCCTCATGGTAGGTTTTCGCTAGATGCTCTGGTTTCTCCTCACACCAAGAAGTCAGGTTGACCCATAATTTCACACTTTTTTTGGTTTTACAAACAATGAAAGAGGAATCCACTAAATTGACTAGTTCACATGGGTTCTGGGCCTGGTGTACACTACATGATTTTCTTTGTCTTATAATAGTTTTAGGCGACACATTTCACAACATGAGGATGGTAAAACTAGCTAAAACGAGCAACTCTCGTCTCCGCTGGACGATTGTTCAAACTAAGAGAGCTAGCTACGACCAAAGTTTTACTGTAACAGTTTCAGGCTTCAGAAGGCGAGTGTTTAGCTGAGGCGAGCGCCACATGCTAGCAGTGTTTATTTCTGTGGAAAAGTGCAGAGAAAGTCCAGTACAATGCGGAGTCGGACCCGCTCAAGCCTGGCCTGTGTTGCTGTGACTCTTGTGGTGTGCTCTGATGTGTTGATGTGTTGCCACTATATCCCGATTCTTCACAGGGACGGGTTTATAGTTACTAGGGTCACTTTTCAGGGTCATTTTCACAGAAATGCTCGAAACCTAGCCTAACAATTCTTCGTTGTTAGATGGACAGTGTTTTTCCCACAAATATCCAAGTTTACAATATACTAAAGGAGGACAAAACAAAATTAGTAACACTACTGGTGGTAGGTATAGTTATAAGGATTTATTGTGTCATCTGCAATTGACCTATCCTTCCCATTTTCAGTAATTGCCCATCATGTCTGCATCATTGTGTTAAAAATACTTTCAATTGTTTAAGTTTTTGTCTGATTTTATTCGCCTGTTTTAGCAGGATGTAAAGTGCAACATAAATACAAGTATTATTATTACACATTTCATTGTACTTTTCACTGTAGTGTGGGAACAGCATTAATCACACTGCCACCAACACTTGGCAAAAGGCATGTGTGTTTCCCCAAAGGATATAATGAAATTACGATATTACAAGCGGTGGACATCGGGCAATAAACCTTCAGATAAGATGGAGCAGGTCTCGATCAACTGAGCTCCAACTCATTCACAATATTTAACTTCGACACAGCCGCTTCCCAAACAAACCAACTTTGGTACCTGTCTTGTTTTGGCTGCGGATGTCCTCGTGCCTCTGCGCCGTAAAACAATCGGAGCAGATTTAGCACCGAATGTAACCGTTAGCTTCGCCGACTTTACGACTTTGTGCCATAAAGGCAGGCGGCGTGCAGCAGTGTGTAAACAAGAGCGCCGCAGCCAAACTCCATAACACGGGGACGCTGAGAGACTGGGCTGAAACCATGGCGTTAAATATTATTGCTATGAACAACCTGACAAGACATGGGCGCGTGAAAGTGCTGTTTTAATGGAGAGTGAAACGAGTTGTTTTCACAGATGGGACGGGGGCCAGTGCTGTTGAATCTGTTGAAATATCCAACAAATGTTACATTCAGGAAGCTATACACTCCATTCATTCCTTCAAATATATCTACAGGCTTGTGCAGTCTAACCCTAATATGGCTACATTTATTTGATACCACCAGTACTTTAACAATACTTGGTGTGGACAAACTTTTTTCAATACCTATGCTAATCTATAAGTCGCCTACAGCCATAAAACAGAACGATAATGTTAATTTATTCTAAAAAATACTTTTTTCTTTCAAATTTGTGTCACATATTTGAGCTGAAACAACCAAGTCACTTTCTTTGGTTCTGATCCTGGACCAACAGGCTCAAACTTCAATAACACGTAACATACCATTTTTTTCTAAAACATAGTTAATACATTATATTTAAGATTTTGCAAAATATTTCACCCGGCTTTCTTTAGTTTGACCCTTTGTTTGATTGTTTCACTTCCTCACTGGACGCCTACGCCTATCTATGTACAGGAAGTGACATAGATAGAGGCAAACAATTTAAATTGTTGCCGTGCCGACCATGTTTTGTCAGTAAGAAATACCTGAGTCAAATTGCGTCACAGAAGGGGGCGTGGCTTTGCAGACGGGGAAAATTAATCTTCTGGGAAACTCAGTTTTTCACACTTTTTTTGCCGTTTTCTGGTGAAATATAAACTTATGACATACAAATAAAGTCAAGTCTAAATCGGGTCCATATGGATGTTTATTCACAGCAGATTGTTCAGTAGAAGCTGTAGGCAATTTTACAGGAAATATTAGCACTCTAATATACACAAGATCTGACTCCATAAGATCAATTTAAACACAGTTAAACAGTTAAGTTTAAAATATTAAAGTATCAAAAAGGTCTCGCCAAGCGTGTTCGTTGATCCCAAGGTCCAGAATTCAGTAGCTTTAGTCAAAGAAGATTTATTCCCTATAACAATTACAATTCTAAACACAGATTCTCCGAGCGCTAAAGTCCCTACACTAACACACACACGGTGCTCGAGCGGGGCAGTTCCGGGAAAAGCATCGTCTAACTGCGCTCTTACAATATATATTATCAAAAAAGTGACGTTCACGAAGAGATAGGAGATGAGTTGAGCTTAGGCCAAGGTCACCAAGCTTTTCTCTCAGTAGTTTTCCACTAGAAGTGTCTTCCTGATGCCTTATTTGGAGTTATTATTGTCCAGACTGGTGTGGGCACCTGGACGTCTCCATAGATATGAGCAAAAGAATGCAAGAGCGAGAAATGGGGTATTGTTGCAGCAATGTGCGTGTGAAAAGATTGGTTTTCAACTGAAACTTTAAAGCACATAAATTAAATTCATCAAAAACATTCAATAGCATTATAAAATATAACATTAGCTAAAAAACATCAATTTCCCACAAAGCGAAAAAACGGCAGTCGTAGCTGGCGCTAGCATTAGCACAATGTAGCATCATGTTAGCATTCTCCGTTATTTATATATTTATGGGCTGTTGAACCACTTTGTATCTTTATTTAGTAGAAAACTATATTCAAAATTCGGCATTTGTTAAAATCTTTGAATAATTAGGGAAAGTTTTGATTTTTCTCCCAATTGTTTTCCCCCTTAACTGTTTTCAAACATGACCATATATGGGTGATTCCAGAGATGCCGTCAGCATCAATGTCACTTCCTGTCAGTAGCTTCATAATTAAAAAAAAACATAACTTTACTTCATATAATTGCTGTTTCACTGAAACAAAATTAACCTTAACCTGTTACTTGCCTGATCAGGGGGCCAGGGTTAGGAACGGCAAATGTGATGTAAGTTGTGTTTCCCTCACACAGGTCTTACACATATTTTTAGAAACTAAAAGGTCTTGTCTTTCAAATGAGGAATCACACTGGCATACAGGCCGTAAACTCTACAGTCAACATGCTTTGAGATTTGGATGTGCACAGTTGGAGAAGATAAATCCAACTCACCCTAAACCTAATCCTAAAATAACTTAAGAAGAATGTACCTGAGTAGATGTTGATGCGTCATCTTCTAACCCTTTGAAAACTTTGATTCATATAAATTTCCAAAAAATCTTTTGAATCTTCTCTAGGAGGATTGTCTTCTTGCTGCCCTCGATCAAAAGTGTTTTCATCCTGTTCCAAACGTAGATTTATTGAAAAGCCGTTCATGTTGAATCCTCCTTCGTTCAAAGTTACTAATGAGTTACTAATGACTCCTTTTATCCTCATGTATAACCATTAACACCCTTGTTTACAAAATACGCAGCATGCCGATTGCGTCATATTTGCATTTTTTTCTTAATAGTTAATGCGCTTGTCAATCACGCCCATCAGGAATGAAATGAAAGTGAAGAAATTACCCCGATCTCAGACTACACGTGTATTCTTGCAGTCGACAAAAGTCTACTGGACAAAAATAACTGAAGAACGTTCAAGAACAACAGCACATTTTAATAATCAGGCCTTTTAAAAACTTCCTTTTGCTACGTCAAGACAATCATTCTCACCACGAGGAATCTTTCATACGCCCATGATCTGACCCTCCTACGTCCACTCTAACAACAGCGAGTGCAAGTCTTTTAGAACGGAAAGGGACAGCTATTGTTGCAGTAAATGCACATTTGATTTACCACTTTCACTGCAACTGGCTTTTACAAATCTTTCCCGCGCACCAAGGTCTTCGTGGAGGAAAGCGGCCGTCGCTCCGGTCGATTTTGCGAGATAGAGGGAGCGGCGCATGTTGGACAGTGTGTTGTGTCTGTGAACAATAGCAGGTACACTCAGGTCTGTTCCCCCTCACTGCTCCCTACAGTCTATCAGCCTGTCCGCGGCTCCAGTCCAAACACGCGCCCCTTATCGAGTTTGGCGTCTCAGGAAATGGCTCTCCGTGGACAAGCTAAACCGGGGGGGGGGGACTTGGGTTCTCTATACAATGGACAGGGCTACACAAACAAATAGATTTTTTTTTTTTCAATCGGGGAGACAGTCTTCACAGCGGAGCCAAAAGTTTAAGTGTACTTTGATAACATCGGTCAATTTAAAGTGAACTAACGTGCATACTTGAAAACGTTCCTTTGGGGACCTCAGCTTTGATATTGTACCTTTTAAAGATATTCATGGGTAGAGAAAATAGTAAAAAGTGACAAAAAGGGCTGGTCAAGATTTTGAATAGGCCTGGAGAGCCCTCTGCAGGCCGCCGTGGTAAAGACACGTTATGAAACAGTGGAAATGAACATGAAACCAAATGGAGGTCCACTGGGCCCAGAGGTGGTTAACATATGGAGGATAGTTCTGTGTTCCCGCTGTAATGAGTCAGGTCCTTCACCAAATCACTACTGACTTACATTTAAATTGTTTATGTCAGTTGCAGAAATGAGGTGCATTTTGCATCATAAACAATAGGGCTGGGACAAAGTATAGTTTTGCAATATATTGCAATACTTTGACACCAAACTCAGTTTAAGAAAAACATGTTTTCAAATGTTTTTAACTTTTTATTCAACTTTTTTTTCTTCTATTTTGTATATTTGCAAAGTGAGGAAAGATAAGAGTGAAATCTGAAAGTAAACAATCAAATTCCTCCCCTCTTTAACCAGAAAGCCCATCCTACTTTGCAAAATGAGGAGAGCAGGAACATTATTTTTCAAAAAGTTTCAAAAAGTAAATGATCAAGCTCCTCCCCCTCCTCCTGATTGGACCTGACCGGCTGGTTCACAGGAAAAGCTCGTCTCATTGGTCGACGAGGGAGGATACTAGACTCTGATTAGTTGCTGAGATCCGGAAGAGGGACATTACAAAAATAAATTAATAATAAAAACTTACTTTACTTTACAAAATGTAACGTAAATTTACATTTGATAAGATTTGTAGTACATTTAGACTTCCAGAATATCACTTTAAGTTGGTATTATTAAAGCCGGCTTTGGGGCTGATTGCTTTGAGCGTCTTGAGTTACACTTTTCAAAATGTTTTACTCAAGGACTGATTTTGACTTTTGGAAAGTCAACTTTGCTTAATTATTAAATAAATTCACAGTTAAATTTTACAGTTTGTTATAAAGAAAAATCATAATACTAATTTATTGTATTGTAATACATATTGTATTGTAATAATGCAGCTCTAAAAAATGAGATAATTTCTTGGCTTCTTTCTCTGTAATCTTAATTTTGCTTTTATAGTTTCAATGCTTATTTAGGGTTTTTCATTTTTTTAAAAATGCATAGATAGTGGCACTATTCTACCATTAGTTAGCGTCAAATTAATGTTAGCCTTTAGCTTTAGGGCTAAAACACTTACAATTATAAATAGAAGTCTCTGATAAAGTATTTACATTCTGAATAAAGTTTTTAATATGTTTTAAGTGGCTATCCATCAACTGCTTGTTTTTCTGCCACGGACTGTTTAAACATGTATTTAATCCAACAAGACTCGGCTACCTCTCCAACGAATAAATAAAGCCAGGAAACAGTCGTTAGCATCATATTGCTATTCAACATTCCAAGCACAAAGCTTACTGTTATTAAAAATGTAAGTATTTGAGAGGCTTTTGGGTGGATTTGGATTCTTATACCTGGCAACCTTGCACTGGGCGAAACAGAGCGTTACCGTGGAAACATCCCTGTCTTTGCTTTTCAACTCGTGCTGCTGTTGTGTCTGTGATTAACGTCAGATTACTTAAGATATGACACAGGTAAGTTTGATTTATTCTCGATGTTTTCTAAGATAAAGAAATAGCTTAATAATTATTGCACTTAAAGTTGATATTTGATGAAGCTATAATATCTCAGGAGTAGTGGCTGATCGACTGTTAGCTTGACAGTTAAGAGAGTAACTGCCACAGAGATCTGTACTGTCTAATGCTGCGTTTAAGACAACTGGGAACTATTACATTTCTGACCTCACACTTGCAAAAATACCTTTGAACAGCCTCAAACTGGTCATTACAACATGTTCTGAAATATATCTGGTTTGACGTAACATTAGTATGTTATTATCTAGCCAACTGCTAACTGTTGTAGCGTTAGCTGTGTTGTTTACATTCAAGTTTATTCAGCTGAAATGCTCTGAGGTCGTAAGTCGTAGTTTTCAAGTGGGAAAATTTCAGTTACCAGTTACCCTGAACTGACGCAGTATGGTCACTCTACACACAAACATTTCAAACTAAAACAATAATTCTGCTTTTAATGATTTGGCTTAGAAATTTGAGAGAGATTCCCTTGTGTGGCTCACAAATGTCAGACAGGGCGTCCGCAGGAGTGTGTTTACAAAGTCCAGGAGGAATATTAACTTATTTATCACATACAAATAAAGTGTAAATCAGGTCCATGTGGATGTTTTATCATGGCAGATTGTTCAATGCTATCTAGTGTTAGCATGTAGCACAATGCTAACATGAAGCAACATGTTAGCGTTGACCGTTATGCTCCTCCCCATGTCTTTGTATCTTTATTGGTAGAAAACTATATAGCTTAACTTTGTTAAAGTAGTTTTTTAATAATAGAGTTCGGGAATGTGATGTAATTATGGGATTAGCAGCACTTATAAACTAATGAAGATTTTAAAAATTAAAATACTGGAGTTATTGTTCACATTAAAACACTTGGACACCACAGTGTGTTAGATGGATTTACCAGCAGTAACCTAGCAGCTAATGGAGTTGTTCCACGGCTTTTTTCCCCCATTTTTTATACTGTTTTTAGCTCATGTTAGTCAAAGGAAATGTATGCTAACAGCTGCAAAGATGGCGGATCTCCATGGTAACTGTGGAAAGTCCCGAAGTCTATAGATACAGACGGCATCTCTGAAATCGCCCATATATGGTCATTTTTTAAAACAGTTAAGGGGGAAAAATGTTTTGAAAAAATTTACATTTTCTCTAATTATTCAAAAACTACTTTAACAAACGTTGAATTATGAATATAATTTTCTACTAAATGAAGATACAAAGACATGGAGAGGAGCAAAGTGGTTCAACAGCCCATGAATACATGTTAGCATCGGGCTAATGCTAACGGTTACCTAATGCTAGCTACAACTGCCGTTTTTTCATTTCTACTGAACAATCTGCTGTGAGAAAATATCCATATGGGCCCGATTTACACTTGACTTTATTTGTACGTGATAAATAAGTTTATATTTCGCCAGAAAATGGGTAAAAAGAGTGAAAAATGTTGTTTCTCTAAAGATTCTATTTTCCCCCTTGGCGAGGCCACGCCCCCTTCTATGACGAGATGCCGTCTGTATCTATTGGAGAAAGTTTAAATTTTCATTTGTTTTCCCCCTCAACTGCTTCAAAACATGACCATATAGGGCGATTCCAGAGATGGCGACTGTTTCTGTATCAAAGGCAGCACAGGCGTCTCTGGCATTAGCATTGGCTACATCATCCTCATATATCATAAACACATCAAGAGCTAATCCCACAGGAACGAACGACACAACATTTACTCGCCCCAGTGAATATGAATAAATGTCTTCATATGAGCACTTTAAAAAGTACAACGATGAGCTTACGGTGCATTTAAGGAAGCACAAAGTCTTGCAAATGTGTTGGGCTTGCTTTTGACGTTCCTGTGGTTCCTATGTCAGAGCTAGAATCTCACTGTTTTCTCTGTCGTCACTGTTTAGGAGGTGATCACCGCCTGTTAGCGACTTGGTAAAAATGACTACAGTCCAAGCTTTTGTGAAAGAGCGGCTGGCTGTGGCGGCCGGAGAGATACGTGCGCTGTTTGACAGAAAAACAGCGGCGTACGAGGAGGATCTGCGGCGCTCTGACGAGGAAAATCAGAGGAAACAGCGGCTATTGGACCAGGCTCTGGGCCCCAGAGTCATGCTGCACAGACTGGGTCCTGGTCTGAACCGAGGTCTAGACATCGCAGAGACGCCACAGATTAAAGAGGAGCCCGAGGAACAGAGCGTCATGGAGATGTCAGAGTAAGATCCACCTCTTTCAAACAGAACAACATACAAAGTGTTTGGGGGGAGAAGGAAGGAATAAGAAGGAAATAATGAGGGAGACATGGATTGTTGTGGCTGGTGGGAGGGGTGCAGCCCTTTTGAGATGTTAAGGAATGTTGGGGCAGGGTGCAGAGCCATCGGACAGCGGGGGTTGTGGGGGGTGAGATGACCAGAGGAGGTGACTGTCGGAGACTTGGGACAGGTCGGACGTGAAGCCATCAGGAGTCCTGTTGTTTGCCGGTGCTGTCGTTTACAGAGGCTGTGGCGGGCCTAGGGTGTCCGGACAGTAATGAGTATAAAGCTCTACTCGGACTTTGGGGCCAAAGATGGAGGAGGGGAAGGTATCATTAAAGATGGACTGCCTGCCAGTTCTTGCAAGTCCATCCCGGGGACACTCTGACCGTGGAGCCTTTGGGGGGGTCTGTCTTTGGATCGTTCCTGGCCCACTCTGGACATTTTGGCTTGTGTGTTTTGATCGGTGGTGGTTGTGTTTGCATTTTTCTCACATTGGCGATGTCTGTACACCAGAGTCAGAGCATAGACCTGCTTTGGCTGCTATGGCCATACTTTGTCTCATTGCAGCCGTCGCCATCGCATGGGACACTCCAATGCGGCAGCCTTTGTGTTTTGCATCGTGATTTGTGTGGTACTTGTGCATGCTATGTACATCAGCAAGTACTGAGACCAGATTACTGAAAGTACTTTAAAATATTTTTTTTTCAGGGGCGTCTCTGGGTCCTCTTTTCTTCAACACAGGCAAACAGCAAAGGAAGAGGACATCAGCCCAGACGATTCTGACGCTGACAATGATGACATCAACTGTTACGCTGCACCGATGGAGGCAGAGGCTGATGGAGACCACAATGACCAAGTCCAAATCAGAGAGAGAGGCACCAAACTGTCCCCAAACCAGTCTATACCAGAGACCAGTGTGACCCGTGTAAACGATGGAGGTATGTCAGGAACCGCCAGAGGAGCTGCGAGAAAGAAGCACAAGTGCTCAATTTGTCAAAAGACATTTGGAAGAAAACACACCCTACGAGAACACACAAGTGTTCACACAGGGGAGAAACCATACAGCTGTTCTATCTGTAAGAAAGCATTCGCTGTAAAAAGTAATTTAAGGCAACACAGAAGAACACGCTCTGAAGCGAGGCCTTACAGCTGCTCTACCTGTGACAAAACCTTTGTCCGACCTTCTCACCTCGTCATACATATGAGAACACACACTGGAGAGAGGCCTTACAGCTGCTCTACCTGTGACAAAACCTTTGTCCGATCTTCTCACCTCGTCACACATATGAGAACACACACTGGAGAGAGGCCTTACAGCTGTTCTACCTGTGACAAAACCTTTGTCCGACCTTCTCACCTCGTCATACATATGAGAACACACACTGGAGAGAGGCCTTACAGCTGCTCTACCTGTGACAAAACCTTTGTCCATCAATCTACCCTCGTCACACATATGAGAACACACACTGGAGAGAGGCCTTACAGCTGCTCTACCTGTGACAAAACCTTTGTCCATCAATCTACCCTCGTCACACATATGAGAACACACACTGGAGAGAGGCCTTACAGCTGCTCTACCTGTGACAAAACCTTTGTCCATCAATCTACCCTCGTCACACATATGAGAACACACACTGGAGAGAGGCCTTACAGCTGTTCTACCTGTGACAAAACCTTTGTCCGATCTTCTCACCTCGTCATACATATGAGAACACACACTGGAGAGAGGCCTTACAGCTGCTCTACCTGTAAAAAAAACATACGCCAGCAAAAGTAATTTAAATCAACATAAGAAAACGCACAGGGAAGAAACATATTAGCAAAACAGTCAGCAGTTCTATCTGTGAGAAAGGCTTATAATTGCCAGAAAATGCAATGTATTTGAAGACTGTTTCTGTTGTTTTGTTTTTCGGTCTTTTTGAAAACGGCTTATCACAAATTTGACTTTATTTAAGAAGTGGTTACAACAGAAATAAAAACAAAGGAAGCCACAATGTCCTTTTTTGTTGGTCTTGAGAGTGATGAAATGTACTTTAAGAGTTTCTGATATTGTGTAGACACACATTTAAAACATAATTTAATAATTTTGTGACTTTTGAAATCTGTTACTGTCCAGAACTTATCCGAGACGTTTGAATATATAAATTGTCATTTTGGCAATTGACATTGTCATTCTCAGATATTTTTTTTTCTCAGTGATTGTAATATTGCGTAGATGTACGTATTGATCTCAGATTGTAAATACAACTGTTGCCTATACTTATTTCACACATTGAATGCAAAAGAGCAGAGAGAAAAGCAATGATATCTACTCCTTTTTGCAAGTTTATTTTACAATCACTTCTCATCAGTTTTATTGTTTAATTTTATTGCCAATATTTACAAAAACTCGCAATACAAGAACATCAATTTGTTCATGTAATTGCTCATTGTTTGTGTTGATGAATATTAAAACTATTACAAGATGCTTAACATTTTTTTGTGGTTTTTCAATGCCATACTAGTTCTTGACTCCTTTGTTTATTTATGACTGTAGCACAGTACGGACCCAAGCCAATATTTAACAAGCACATGTTAACCGGTAAATTCAAATTAACGCCGTAAGGAAGATGAAGCTGTTCTTTTTTTTGTTTTTTTAATTTACAGCTCAAATTGCGGCTTTGGACGATAAGCACTTCCTTATTTACGGCCCACTCCACGCGCGCTCTGCTTTTACTGTTCGCCGTCCAGATCCGTAATGGCCGTGCTAAAACAACATATTTTTGCGGCGGAGGGAGTGATGTGGTCGTAAAAATAAAATCTCCATGAAAGCCTCCATAAAAATACAGCTTCGTTTTGGATTAATGAAGGGGCCGACAGACTGAGGCGGGAGGGGCAGGGGGAGCGTGCCAAGCCACAGGTTCACTGGACGCGAAGCCGGCCATATGCGCCGAGTGTGACTCCAATAAGGTTTATCAAATCAGCGAAAAAATCACACAAGGAAGCAGTTCTGCGGGGACAAGGAGGGGTCTGGACGGAGTTTTCTTTTTTTCAGATATTTCAGCATGTTTCCACAAACTTCCTTTTGACTTGGCGACAAACTTGCTTTAACTTTCGTACCGCTCCAGTTTTTGAAAACAATCAGTGCAATCTGTTTACTTCCTGTTCCAAGCGGTGTCTTATTGTGATGCGGGACGGTTTACACTGGTGGTACTTGGGCTTCTTTAGTGTCAGCAAGTTGAGATAATTGTCATACTTAAAGCAGTACTAAGTAACTCCTCCCCCTAGAGGCCATAAGCGCAAAATGCAGGTGTAGTAGCAAGTTACGATTTTTTAACCTATTAATTGTCTTGGAGAGTAAATACTACGCCGACAGGAAAGGCGAAGGGAGAGAGTGATATTGTACATCCAATTATACAATGGAAATATTTTTTTTCACCCAAACTTGGCTGTAAATACTGTTTAAAGTGACGTTAGCCCGCAGTTAGCTTTGCCCGTTAGCATGTTAGCTTCTTCGTGATTCCATTAGTGTGTATTGCTTTCTCCGGACCGGTGGCAATCAAGTTGCAAACCTGGTCTTCTGTCCAGAGACACCAGGGGGAGATGAAAGAACCTCCAATCATCCCATAAACACTTGTATTACCCCCAGAGGGACTACGGAAAGGATTTATTAAGGTAAACACGTTACTTAGTACTGCTTTAAAGGGACTATACAGAGTTAAAAAAATGTCAAAATTATGTATTTTCCTCCCCCTACATGTTCCAGCCATGTCCTAATGTGTAGGATGAGCCCAGACCTGTTCACCACAACTGCCTCTAAAATCCTGGACTGTCACTCAAAATGGCCATGCACAAGCTTTACATAGAAGCTGCAGTTACGGACAAGACCTGAGGTGGCAGTAGTGAGCATAAAATGACGAACTTGCATCTAGCCACTTCAAGTAAGGCATCTAAGTTCACAGCTTTTAGACATGGGTTACACCAATTTCAGACATGATTTAGTCCCTTTCAGATCAGGTTTTTATACAGATTTGAGCTTGATCTAGGTCTGGTGGTACTTAGAAGGTCAATAGGTTCACGTTTTAGAATGTGATGATGTCATAATGTCAGGTGGAGAGCAGGGGCCAATACAAATGGGAGAAATACAGTTTTTGTAAGAAATGAGGGGTCCGACAAAGAGCAGTTCAGAAGCCCTTTTATGAAAGACCAACAGGCCTGAGAACCATGAGGCCGTCTTTCTGTGGACCAACCACCTGCAGGAGGAGGACAAGTGGAAGAAAATGGATGGATGGATGGATGGATGGATGGATGGATGGATGGATGGATAGTTGGATGGATGGATGGATGGATGGATGGATTAATGGATGGATTAATGGATGGATGGATGGATGGATGGATGGATGGATGGATTAATGGATGGATGGATTTATGGATGGATGGATGGATGGATTAATGGATGGATGGATGGATGGATGGATGGATGGATGGATTAATGGATGGATGGATTTATGGATGGATGGATGGATGGATGGATGGATGGATGGATTTATGGATGGATGGATGGATGGATGGATTTATGGATGGATGGATTTATGGATGGATGGATGGATGGATGGATTTATGGATGGATGGATTTATGGATGGATGGATGGATGGATGGATGGATGGATGGATGGATGGATGGATGGATGGATTTATGGATGGATGGATGGATGGATGGATCTCCAAAACATAAAAAATAACAAATGTTTTTCCTCCTCAGTATTTGACAGTGATTGGATTCACAAACCTGACACATTCTTTTTATGTCTGAAAGTCCTTTCTTTTGGCCAACATCACGCTCATGTTTCCAAGTTTGTCACCACTTTCGGACGCCTTTCAGAGAAAATAATTGGACATTAGTTCATATGTCCTGATAGAAGATTGACAATTAACTTTGAGACCGTTTTTGTTTCATGTGGATTCTCCCAATAATGACTGAGATTTTAACCGAAAACTAAAAAAAATCTGCAGTTTGCCAGTTACCACAGCTACCATAGTTACCACCACAAACAAACAAGCGAACAAACTATATCTCGTTTGAAATGTTGGTTTCCTTGACACGGATTCGGCCCGATGCTACATTTCTTGGAGCCCACCACAAACAAAGCATTATGCAAAACGTGGGCAATTAATCAGCGGCGTGAGGCCCGTGTTTTCATGATTATTAATGGTGGCTGTGGCGCTGTGGGGTCGCCTCACCTCTCGCAGATATTTACACCATAAACAGCTTGACTTATGGGGGTTACCGCGGGAAGGGCGAGGGCTTCTTCTTCTTACAGTCAAGAGGAAGTGAGAGAATTTAGATTTGTTTTCACTCTTTTTTTTTAAACTTTATTCTTTGTTTAGTCTACAGTTTTTGCTCTTCTTGTCTTACTACTACAAATGACAAAGGCTGACACGCGTATTATGTTTCTCAAACTTGACGAGTGACATTTATTCATTCATTAACACAATCCAGGCGTTGGAAGTGTCTTGCCCAAGGACACGTTGCCTCAAAAGCTCAGTCTCAAAGCAAAACGTAAATTAAAATAGTACATTAGACAGTACACCTTATTTAACTTTATAAGGGATTATAATGGTAAAAATACTTTCTCCCACTTGCACCTTTTCTAGAGCTTTTCGCCATCTTACTATGTTGCTTCCTCCTCAGAAACAAACCTGGAGTTGTGTTTTGCCCCACTCCAATGGCGGCAGCTCCCCAAAAGCTCCTCCTGAAGTTCTAAATATCCAGGAAATGCTTTGCTCACCTCTCGATCTCTTGCTAATGATTTTTTTTGTCTTTTTTTGGGTGTGACTTGTGTCATATGAAAAGCGCTACACAAAGAAGATTCCCTTCCCTATAAGATTGCAAGTAAGGCTGCAATTTTCATTACACTGCTGTAATAATTTATAGTAGCTTGCTATAATATTTACAACAAGTTACAGTAATTGACAGTAACAGTAAAAAAAATATCTAAAAAATAATGTTTCTGCAACATTAATAGATACAGATGGCATAGCGTTATAGAAGGGGGCGTGGCTTCGCCGAGGGGGGAAATAGAATCTTTAGAGAAACACAATTTTCCACTTTTTAGCCATTTTCTGTTAGAATATGAACATATTTATCACATAAATAAAGTAAAGTATAAATCGGGCCCATGTATATTTTCTCACAGCAGATTGTTCAGTAGAAGTGAAAAAACGACAGCTGTAGCTAGCGCTAGCTGACTGTTAGCATTAGCCCGATGCTAACATGTAGCATCAGGTTAGCATTCTCCGTTATTTATGTATTTATGGGCTGTTGAACCACTTTGCTCCTCCCCATGTCTTTGTATCTTTATTTAGTAAAAAACTATATTCATAATTCAGCATTTGTTACAGTAGTTTTTGAATAATTAAAGAAAGCTTAGATTTTTCTCCAGATTGTTTTTTCCCCTTTAACTGCTTTCATCACCATATATGGGCGGTTCCAGAGAAGCCGTCTGTACAGTATTACTGGTGTAACTGGGAGTACAGTAAAATACTGGAACCCTGTTTCCATTAGCTTACAGTAAAATCTACAATAAACCATTTTACAGTGAAGTGTAAGATACTGAGAGGGATGTGTTTGACATTATTACCAACACGCCTAACCTTAATAGTTGCAGGGGAAAGTCTCTACTTCCTCCTGATCTCCTGGACTGACCTGCTGGCTCTGAAGGGAGTGTAACGATCTTAATAAAACTAGAAACACAAGCTGTTCGCTGTTGACAGTACATAAAAGGGCCCATTTTATATATAAAAAGGGAGCGGACACTGAATCTGATTGTCCCTTTTATTACACTCTTGGACATGTCAAAGATCAGTAACAACTTTCATTTTGATGGCTTTTTAGAAGGGTTTGGATTTTTTTTCTCCACAGTGTTTATGGGGCGTAAATGACTTCGAACTACACTTTTTGATTGCTCTGCCGTGAGAATATCAATTCGTAAATTCTGGACTTGAAGTAGCAGATGGCCCTGAGTATGACTTGAAGAAGCCCGAGTGCCACCTACATGTACCGCAGTTTAAAGACGAGGACGGGTATGGAAAGTGTGTGTCATTGATTTCTCTGGACATTTTCTAAACCGCGGCTGTCCACTTTTTCCGACGCACCCTCTAGTCTCCGCATAAGGACACTGCTTCTTAAAGGATTTGTGAATTAACCGCTAATCTATTTTGGGGCTAGAATACATTTATTAAGCTATAGGCCTTTTTTGTATAAGGGGAGTACAATGACAAACGGCGGTTTAACACAATAACACGATGTATTATTTCTGTAATTCAATCCTGTGCGAACGGGAGTGCGGATACGAAGGCGTTAAATTGGCTGGAGCAAGGTCGGGGTGACTTTGGGAAGACGCAGAGGAGGAAAAGGGATTATCGGGTCAAATGGCATTACAGATGGGCTTCATTTGCATATACGGGCAGAATATGGAGAGGATTTGGGCTGAATATTGTCTCTGACAGAGGACGAAGAGGCCAGAGCGGGGCACGTGGCTAAGTGTTAACCACCCGACCACCGTTTCAATTAGTCTGAGCAATGTCACGGCTTTTTCTTTGTATTCTATGGGGAAGGTTGTCTGGTTCGGAGGCGTTATGGCACTTACCTGTTCATTTTCTTCAACGTGTACGGACTGTTCTATACCTTAAGAGTGATCTTTCACAGCCATGGCTAGTAGGGTGCTTCCTCGTACTATGTAATAAAAAGTTTTTTTAAATCTGCTTTCCTCCAACCCTGCATTACATGATGCTTGTTATAGAGAAGCTGTAAAAAAAGTTTTAGCTGAAAATATTGATATTTAGGACTTGCTCAACTCTATTGAAGTTTTTACCTTTTAAGTCACATGGCGCCAATCCAAGATTCAGACATTTTTATTACTTTCAATTAAATCAAAACAAGCTCAACTATATATGGTCTAAAAAGACTACAGTTTTGGTGTCAGGTGGTAAAACCGATGTAAATATTGGAAAATATTACTTTAGTTTAAAAGTCTTCAGTTGTTTTAAAAGAAAATGTTTACCCATGCTAACAAATGCTAACGCTAATGCAAGAGTCCACATAAAAGCCAATTTAATTTGAAATTAGTTGCTAATGTCAGGTGGTGCAACTGCAAAAAACAGCAAATAACCATCTGAAAAATATAGGGATGCACCGATCCAACACTGGTATAAGTTATCAGAGTTAAAACTAGAAAAAAAAAATCAGATATTGGTTTAAAACATCCGATACTGAACCGATCACTGTTTTGGGCTGACACTGAGCACTCTGTCCGTGGTCCTCTGGCTTTATTGCTGATTCCAGCATCAGTCAGTTACAAATTACTGATGAAATGTTCAGAGGAGAAAGGCTGTCTAAGATACACTTGGCAAAGATTTGACTTTGTACAATTTTTTTGGAAACTATTTAAATTTGAGAGAAAACTCCACCTGACACTTTTTATACAGAGAAGCTACAAATACATCAAAATACATTTAAATACTTGTTAAATGTTATTTAACAAACATAACTTGTTTAAACACAAAATTATCGACTCAAAAATATGCATGCCATCAGTTTTGAAAAAAACTTTTTGAAAATATGCTTTTAGACCCTAATACAACATATCCATCCATTTTCTTCCACTTTTTCGTTGCCGGGTTGTGGGGGCAGCTGTTGGAGCTGCACCAGCCCCTATGGCTCCTCCTGCAGGTGGTGGGTCCACAGAAGGACGGCCTCATGGTTCTGACCGGGCCTGTTGGTCTCTCATGAGGGGCTTCTGACTCGCTCTTTGTCTGACCCGTCACCTAGGACCAGTTTGCCCTGGGAGACCCTACAGGGGCACGAAGCCTGTGACAACAGAGCTCCAGGATCATTCGATTCTATTATTTATATTTTTGAACATTAAATCGCATTGAGCAAGTTCTAAATATTCTTTGAATTAAATAATATTTTGGCTACTGAATCTTTATATGACCCATAGGTGCATCCCTATATTTTTCAGATGGTTATTTGCTGTTTTTTGCAGTTGCACCACCTGACATTAGCAACTAATTTCAAATTAAATTGGCTTTTATGTGGACTCTTGCATTAGCGTTAGCATTTGTTAGCATGGGTAAACATTTTCTTTTAAAACAACTGAAGACTTTTAAATTAAAGTAATATTTTCCAATATTTACATCGGTTTTACCACCTGACACCAAAACTGTAGTCTTTTTAGACCATATATAGTTGAGCTTGTTTTGATTTAATTGAAAGTAATAAAAATGTCTGAATCTTGGATTGGCGCCATGTGACTTAAAAGGTAAAAACTTCAATAGAGTTGAGCAAGTCCTAAATATCAATATTTTCAGCTAAAACTTTTTTTTACAGCTTCTCTATAACAAGCATCATGTAATGCAGGGTTGGAGAACACTGCCCTGAAACTTTCATTTTTTAGAAGCACCCTATATAGTCCATGGGCCAAACCCCAAAATCTGGCAAATCGGTACCGAAAAGGTGGCAAAGGCTATCGTTGATTTTTAAGTAGGTCCATGTCTGAGGTTTATATTTTTGTATGATAGCCTTTTCAGAGTTACAGCTTTATCATAGTTTTCAGCTGTTGAAGTGAACCAACGCCATGTCAAAAAAGTCGCTTTTGACACTGGTCCTTTTTTTGGTTGAGGCCATTTCCAGCCCATTAGATACTTATTTACACCATTGTATTTGGTATCATTGTAAAGAAGACGTTTTCATGTTTCATTTGAGCCCAAATGTTTTACACTGCGACTATTACCATGGTAACCATAGCTCCTCAAACTCAAACCTGAGGACATTTTTTCACCATTTTCATGAAAACAGTTTTACTATGTTTAATGCTGTTTCTTCAAAGAACATCACAGAGACAAATGTTTGATACTGGGAAACTCTCTAGACTCTGAGGATTCAGGAAATGTATAACATGTCAGTACTTTCTCAACTTAAGGCTTCACTGTGAGCCATGAAGTAAAAGAATGTCCACCTCACATGAGCCTCTCCCATTGAAATAAGCCTATATCTGCCATTCTAAGGTTGGAACAGCTGGTGAGACTTTCTGTCCAGGAAAGGCCAATGCAACTTGAAATTACATTTATAAAAATTACAGTTATTCTGTATTATATAACCTGATACTAAATTGTAAAAAAAACAAACAAAACAACAACAACATATTATGTAGCCTATACACTGTTTATGCACTCACTCAATCACTTTCACTCATTCACTACTGAAACCACATAATTCTACATTGGTAATTGGCAAATAAATAAAGTTTCTAGCAATATAACATTGCAGACACCATTGTCTTTTGCTTCCAGAGAGTTGTGCAGTCGAATGGCCCTCGGGACAAAGACAAAGGGGGGTTAACTATTGCTAGATTTTGAGTCAAAAGCTAGGTTAGAAGTACCAAGGTGTTCTACCATACTAGCAGTGGATTCTACAGAAAATTGACTCAGGGGACATGAAACAAAAAGAAGAACATGCAAACTCTATGCAGAAAGGTCCCACATGGCCTGGGATATCCAACCCAGGAATGTCTTGCTGTGAGGTGACAGCTAGACATTCAGTCACTCTTGAATCCCCTTGTACAAAAAACATTATACTGATAGAAAAGGGTGAAGGGAATACCTTTATGTCCAAGAAGTTGTGGAAATTGTAAGTTTAGCTACAGCTTAAACACAGCCACAGTTCTGTGTCCTGCATAACTCCTGCAGCTGTAGGAGACCTGGGAGAGCTGTCTCCCAGAGACACAAACTGTAGTTGGTTAGACAGTTGGTTATGCAAGAACCAAGCTTTTCCTGCTACAGTTGACAATGGCGACCTGTGGCCAATAGCAATGTTATGTTTTCTTCCAACCAGACTCTGCGACTGTGAAGGGGCAAGGGAGAAGTGGGGGTGAATTTCGGCTGAGTACAGACTGGAACCACAGCAGGACCGGCTTTACATCTTTTTCTCTCAGACACGGACAGTGGTTAGCTCAAGTTTTTTGTTTGATCTGATAGAGCTTATAGAAGCCCATAACTCTAAAGGAAGAACATGAGGCAGCACGATGTAAGCTAGGAAAATAATGTGGGTCTTGTCTTGTTTGGAGCAGCGCTGTCCTTGCGCCAGGTGGAAGATCTGGCCCAAAAATTATTGAATGCGCAGGAGAGATTGCATGCCCTCAGTGGTTAGTCTTAGTGCTTAGCGTTGTCTTGCCTCTCAGTATGAAGCTCAATGTAGGTGTTTTTGTGTGGAGTTTACATCCTCTGTCTGTGTGGACAGATTTTCTTTGCTTTGGTTTCTTCCATTAACATAAAAGATGCTGGTATTGAGATAAAATGTGCACAAGAGGCAACAAGAGCTTTCAGAGGTGGTGCCTGCTGAGCTCCCAAGAGACAGTTTTCTAGTTGCATTTGACTGAGCTCGATATAACTATTGTCAGCCTGAGGTGATGCTGAGCCCTGCAGAGGTGGCTCAGCGAGGGGAGGGTTCTCTTGTAAACGCGTAACATGCATGATGCAGCGTGCAATGTTTAATAAAGATTAAAGAAATAAAAGTGTTCCTCCGCTGCTGCAGCCGCTCGCTGCAGATCCAAGCTGAGCGAGCGGGACAGAGAGGCAGCAGCCTCACGTTGGACACCGTTCGAATGCGCAAAGTTACGAAATGTACAGGATTTAATTGATCAGAAACTATCATATCTGCTGCAGAGGGGTCAGAGTTATGCAGCAGTTGCAAGAAAACTGTAGCGTAATGGAACATTTGCGCTACAGCTGCAGGATTCTTGGAGTGGCTGAATTGGAAAAAAAAAACGTTGCTATGTTCCCTGTAAAATGCGCTTCTTTCTTTTGGACTGAGCTGTGGCTACACAAGGAGCATCATCAGGAGGTAAAGACTGACACACGATGGAAATGTCTCCTTAAAACGCAGATCAGACCTGGTGTTGTGGCACTTGAGGCATGAGTGGTTTATTTGTGGAAAACTGTTGTTGTTTTGGTGGTCGGGGTGTGTTTGGTGTTAGGGGTGTGTGTGTTGATCTACTGTATCAAAGTAGGCCGTGCGTAACCTACGCTCAAACAGACTTTTCAAGGCAATTTCGCTTTTGTTTTCAATTTGACGTAGAAGAAGACAAGGCAGCGCGATGTAAAGAGGAACATAATGTGAAGGTTGCCATAGAAGAGCAGCGCGAGTGCTGCTTATAATGAACCATGCCTCAGTCGGCCTCTTTTTCTTAAACAACGCCCTCTCCCTAGCAGCACAGCCTTTAGCGCAAAACCTGCGCCACATGCAAGATCGCACGTGCACCACGTTGCGTTTAGAGTTGCGCACGGACTGTGCCAGTCACAAGATCTGGCCCTTGAACTTTGTACACGGCACCAAGGATTGGCATCGGCAAGTCTGAGGTCTGGGGTTTTAGAGGAGGCATGCTTTGAGTGGTCAAGTTAAAATATCTTGAGATATAGTTCCTAACTAGGGAAGAAAGGATAGAGTATGAGTATAAGGAATACTCTTCACATGAGACAAGTCGCCCAAACGAATTCATTCCGTCCACACTTGGTGGTAAGATAAATAACCCATGGTCAGGTCATGGAGGCAGCAGCAAAGCAGAGATTTCCAGACATCCCTCTCCACTTCCTCCAGCTTTTTTGAAGGGATCCCGAAGCTTCCCAGGCCACATAGAGACAGTGTGTCCCCGAGCCACCTAAGATGGCTCTCCCCGATGGGAAGAAGCAGCGGCTCTATTCCAAGCTCCTCTTAGGTGACTGAGGAAACTCCTGTCGGCTGCCTGCATCTGCGACCTTGTCCTTTCGGTCATTACCCAGATCTTATCACCATAGGTGAGGGCAGAACATAGATCGATCAGTAAATCAGCTCCCTCTTCACCACAACAGTCCGACACAACGATCACTACCGATGTCGCACTGATCTGTCTATCGATCTCACGCTCCATCCGTCCCTCACTCGTGAACACGACTCTGAGATACTTGAACTTCTCCACTTGAGGCATGGCCTCTCCACCGATCTGGAGAGGGAAAGCCACCCATGGCCTCGGATTTGGAGATGCTGATACTCATCCCACTTCACACTCGGCTGCAAACCGCCCCAGGGCAGCTGAAGGTCCTGATTTGATGAAACCAACAGAACAACACCTGGATCCTGGGGTTCCCAAACCGGACACCCTCCGGTTCCTGGCTGTGTCTTTCTGTCCATAAAACTAATAATTCATTTATACAGCATATTTCATGCGCACAGACTCAATATGCCTGGGAAGAAAATAAATAAATTACACAACATAAAAAAACTCAAATACATTAATACAGCACATACACAAAAAAACAGAAAAGCTGGAGAAATTCCTCTGTGATTTAGTTCTCGATGAGGCTAAGCTTTAGTTTTGAGTTGACTCTTCATGTCCTGGTCATAATCTATAACACCTCACACCTCACCATCTCCATACTACTATATTTTATTTATTTGTAATGAAATAAAACAACTTTACTGAAATGACCTTACAAAATGTTTTACTTTATTAACTTACTAATCAGTAAAAAAGGATGTTGTTCAAACGTGTGGTTTATGAAAAATTCAAATTCAACTTCAAATTCAACTTCAATTTCAAATTCAACTTTCAAATTCAACATTAACAACTAGGTTTGTATCTAGTGTAAAATATGGTATTTTTTGGCACAACCATGTGGTGTCTACAAAGACACACTTTTGGAATTATCTTGGATTATTGAGACATTTTAGACAAATGTACAGGACTACGTATAGTAGTGAAAGAAACAGAATGCCATTGTGTGTATATAGCATATTATATGATAAATATTTACATTATATAAAATAGATAAACAACTTTTTGCTGAAAATACAGAGCTGTTCTTCTCCACAAATGTAATTTCAAGTTGCATTGGCCTTTCCTGGACAGAAAGTCTCACCAGCTGTTCCAACCTTAGAGTGGCAGATATAGGCTTATTTCAATGGGAGAGGCTCATGTGAGGTGGACATTCTTTTACTTCGGGGCTCACTGTGAGGCCTTAAGTTGAAAAAGTACTGACATTTTATACATTTCCTGAATCCTCAGAGTCTAGAGAGTTTCCCAGTATCAAACATTTGTCTCTGTGATGTTCTTTGAAGAAACAGCATTAAACATAGTAAAACTGTTTTCATGAAAATGGTGAAAAAATGTCCTCAGGTTTGAGTTTGAGGAGCTATGGTTACCATGGTAATAGTCACAGAGTAGTACATTTGGGCTCAAATGAAACATGAAAACGTCTTCTTTACAATGATACCAAATACAATGGTGTAAATCAGTATCTAATGGGCTGGAAATGGCCTCAACCAAAAAAAGGACCAGTGTCAAAAGCGACTTTTTTGACATGGCGTTGGTTCACTTCAACAGCTGAAAACTATGATAAAGCTGTAACTCTGAAAAGGCTATCATACAAAAATATAAACCTCAGACATGGACCTACTTAAAAATCAACGATAGCCTTTGCCACCTTTTCGGTACCGATATTTGGTCTGGCCCATGGACTAATAATGGCTAGGACATTGTTTAGAGCAGTGGTTTTCAGACTTCACTTGGTTCTACTTTTTGTTCATTTTGGAGTTCATTACATGTGCATTTCCTTCATAATTAATCTTCGTTTAGGACGACTTTACTCATGTTTAAGTCAGACCCAGCAAAGTCCTGCTATAGATGCGTACTTCATTTGAATACTTCGATGTCGGCTCTTCCTGTCATTGTGAAGCAGAATTCACCAGGATTGTTCACCCACTAACAGGGAACGTGACCTGGGATTAGACCATGTTAGTTTTACCCTACTGATGATGTGTTGTTGCAATAATCCTGCTCTATTATTAACTCATTGACTGCCAATGACGTCTATTGGGAACGGCTGCAGTAAAGCCTTGAGCATGTCTGGTGTTATAATCTTGCAGCATTGCTCTTTAGATGCGATCACAGACACTGTTTTGCTTGATTACAAAAAGCTCGTTTTCTCAGCTTTTTGGTCAGAAAACAGCATTTTGGGTGATTTCACCTATTTTCTACGGACAATTACTAAAGAATGGAAAGAGGTACAAAACAAACTTATTTTTAGATGAAAGAAGAGAGTCTAGTCTTTCTTTTGGTGGGTTTTGTGTTGACATAGACCTAGATTTTCTGCATGTCTTGAAAAAACAGTCAAAATCCTGAAAAACCTCTGGCAGTGGGGAGCTATCTTAGCTGAAAATGGCTGGCAGTCAATGAGTTAATAATAGCTATTATTACTATTCCTGTTGCAATAGTAATACTAGCTTGAATACAAGCTTGCAACTGGACAAGTCTTTAAAACCACAATAATGCAAAGTGCTTTTTGTGACCACATGAGCTAAAAAGGGCTACACCGCCTGTGCTCTGCCCGATCCCGTCTGGGAAGCTTGGGGTGAATGTAGTGTGTGAGTGAGAGGGGCCGATGCCGCAGATTGGCAGCCTTTTATTAATCTATTGGTTTATTTGGTCGGGACAGTGCATGTTGATGAACATAAATGGGTCTCATGCATGTAAACAAGCCACACTGGATTGTGGCCTTGGGCCTTATACATGTTTTAAGTGGTAGGGGAAACCGGAGTACCCGGAGGGAACCTACGCAGACACGAGGAGAACATGCAAACTCCAGAAAGGGCCCGTCCTGGTGGGAATCGAACCTGGGACCTTCTTGCCGTGAAGCACAAGGGCTAACCTCTGTGCCACGGTGCCACTTCTGTCAGTCTGCCCCTAAATAGCAGCTTACCATCACCGAGTATGGAGTGAGTGAATAATGCAATAATGTAAAGCGTCTTTGAGTGTCCAGAAAAGCGCTACAGAAACCCATCATCATCAAAAATCTTGTGTTGATAATATTATTACTGTATAAAATAAGTTCTAGTTCTAGAAAAAACGGTAGTTGCCTTGTCCTTGGTGAAGACACTTTACCCTGTTGGATGTGATTTGTGAAAGCTTACAGATGGTGCGACTGGTTTAACTTTGAACGAGTCACAGTATTTCAAAGCTGTTCAAAGCCCTCCATTATTGCAGTCCTCTCACTTGAAAAACAAATGTTGTGGTGGTTTCCAGTGTTTCCAAGTTTGTTTTTTACCTGTTTGCGGAGCCCGATGATGCGGACATCTGAACTACATCGTTTGAAATAGAGGTTTTCCTTAAAAATAAGCCATCTATAGCCTATTTTACATTCAAAACCGCTTGAAGAAAACCCACTGACATTTTTTCATCCCGCGGCAAGGCATAAAGAAGCTGCTCAATTCCGCGGTTTTGCTGTGGACCTGGCAACCCCGCTGAGTGCCCAGTGTCCACTGTGAGGCGAGACACTGCCAGTGAATAGGAGGAAAAACAAAACAAAGACGTCAATTGGAAACTTTCCCGTAGATTGGAGACAAATGTAAGGAAATGGAATTAGATACAAAACATTTTTCATCAGGGGCTTTGGATGTAAACCAGCTTTAATTGAGAACAAAACCCATATATTGTTTTAGGGTACAAAGGTTCATAAACAACGTGGGGAACAAAATAACAAAATGAAATGGTACAATACTGAAAAAAATGGTTTATCTATTAAGTGCATTGATTCTTTATTTTTATACAAATGTCCATTGACCTTAAATTTCCCATATGGGAAGAAACTGCAATTACTCGACATGTTTCCTGGAGAGTTTCTTACGTAGCCTAGTTTTTCCTGCAGTGTCTTCCTTTAAATTCCAGCCCAAGCCAGTGTCTCTTCTGTTTTGTTCTGCCCTTCGCCTTTGAATCTCGGTAAACACCTTCTCCCTCTCCCTTCCTGCTCGGTAAAAAAGACCTCGTCCTTGTCCTGAGGCGAGAGAGCGCGCGCCTGTGTGTGTGTGTGTATGTGTGTGTGTGTGTTGTGTTGTGTGTGCCGGCGCCACCTGCTGTTAAGTCGCGGTGCCAAACTTTCGCCGGTCCCACGCCAGGTCCCTGCGGATGCCCAGCCCGCCCGGAAAACACTGCGCATTTGGACCGCCGCGATTCTGGCCACGGCCGGCGCGTCCGATCCGCTGCCAAAACGGAGCAGCCCGCGGCCAACGGAGGCTCCCCCCCCCTCCCCCCCTCCGTGTGCCTTTTTACCCAGCATGCCTCGGGGGGTGTCCATCCGGGCCGTGCTCAGGGGAGGCAGAGGTCCCAGGGAAGATGGATTTGGAAAGAGCTACAGTCCACTGAAAAAAAAAGAAGCATTCGCACGGCTACCGGCAATATCTACATTAGTTAAACGTAGGACACTTAGCAGGCAGTCAGGGGTTTGAAACTTTTCTTAAAACCTAAACCTGTTATTGGAAGTTCAGTTGTTTTTACTCCGTACTTCAGTTTTACTCAAAATATCCAGAAAGTTTTGTATAGGCGATGTCAAGTAAAATGGGCCACTTTTTGGTGAATCGTCTGAGAAAACAATATAAAGCAATGCATGACATTGAATGGGGACATAATATGTAATGTGTGGACTATTACTTATATTTTCAGACCTTTTAAAACTTTTTCACATTATTTTAATCTTCAGGTAAATTGGGCCACGTGTTCAGGTAAAATGAGCCACTCTTCAGCTGAAGTGAGTCGAATGGATATCTCTGCAAAATCCAGTTATTTTTTATGGACTAAAGAGCATATTTTTTATAGATTTATCATTAATTAATATATAAGACATCAAATGAATATCCTAAAATATATTGTTTACGCACAGTTCCCTTTGAAATGAACCTGAGTGCAAATGGCTCTGCTCAGCCACGTCCTGCACCTCTCACCAAACCAAGTGCTCAGAGCCCAATTTTTCCAGCACCACATCTTGGGTTGGGAAATATTTTCCGGACACCCACCTAAGGCCCATAGTTACTTAGGCTCCAGTGGCAATTACTGCTAATAAGAACATGCAACACAAGATGTACACCTCTTGTTTTTGCAAAAGGTGATGGCCCAACTTTATGGACAACTGCCTAAAGTATTGACTGTGGCAGTGAATGTTACAACAGTAAACAGCGGCTTATTTCCATGATGTGGTGCTACTCCCAGGCTTTGATCCATGGTGTTAATCCGCCATGAATGCAATGAAATGCCATTTATCATGGCCATGATCATGTAGCTATTAGTTTTGTTTGCTTAAACCATCAAAGTATCAGCAGAAAATCAATTTAAATGGTGGCCCATTTTGCTGATTCCATTTCAGGTGGAGAGTCCTTGCCTCATTTGGAGGAGTTAAAGTATCTCGGGGTCTTGTTCATGAGTGAGGGATGGATGGAGCGTGAGATCGATAGATGGATTGGTGCGACGTCAGCAGTGATGAGTCGGGGGCAAAGCTCTCGATTTACCATTCGATCTACGTTCCCACCCTCACCTATGGTCATGAGATTTGGGTAATGACCGAAAGGACAAGATCGTGGATACAAGCAGCTGAAATGAGTTTCCTTCGCAGGGTGGCTGGGCGCACTCTTCGGGATCGGGTGAGGAGCTCAGCTACCAGGGAGGAGTAGAGTCGCTGCCCCTTTATGTAGAGTCGCTGAGGTGGTTAGGTGGCATCTGTTTCGGATGCCTCCTGGTCGCCTCCCTCGGGAGGTGTTCCAGGCATGTCCTATTGGGACAAGGCCTTGTGAAAGGCCCTGGGCACGCTAGTGGGACTATGTCTCTGTGGCCTTGCATGGATCGGGAAGTCTGGGGATCTCTGCTGAGACTGCTGCCTCCGGATAAAGCGGAAGAAAATGGATGGATGGATGGATGGATGGATGGATGGATGGTGTTGATTGCTGGAGTTATAACTTGTTTCAATTGATTTGGCAATAATAGTGATATAGGTGTTGTGCCCCACAGAAGCAAACGTTTTGAAAGTGACAGTAAATACAGGTATGTGGAGGACAGTATAGTGTTACCTCTATGATGCAACAAAATCCATGAAATACAGATCGAAGCGCTTCAGTTGTAAAAGAAGACGAGGGAACAACATTATTACATAGTTAAACTCTTTTCATAAAGTTGACTTTGTGACGTGTCCAGTGGTTTATCTTATTTTCTGCACTGCGCCTTCTTAGTTTTCTTCTCTGTTGACGTCTAATTTAAGACAAAGTGTTCCCTAGTGTCTCCAAAACTGCAACAAGAAGCATTTTTAAAGTTATAATGCAGCAATATCGTCCAATTAATTGTGATACCTTTGTGGTCTGAGAGGAGTTGTTTCTTTTTTTTGTTCTAAAATGAAGTTCCTCCGATCCATGAACAGGCTTGTCAAGACACAGTGTGGAGTATGCTGTAGAAGTCTTTATTTTATTGCATTTTTAAACTTGGCCCTCTCAGCAACAAAAAAAAAAAAAAAAAAGAGAGAAGAAATTCAGCTGTTGTGGCTAAGATACCAAATTATTTTTAGCTACTACCAAGAGTCGGTGAAAACAGATGCTGAAGTCGAATCAAGCATAAATTAACTGGCAGTGCTTCCACTTCAGAATGGGTTTAGAAAACAGCTGCCTGTGAAGTCCATTTCAGAAACTAAGGACGTTTATGATAATGTCGTGCGACCGGAAAGGCAAAAAGTGTGGTCTTTGTTTCACTCCCAGGCCTGGAAAAAATAGCAGAATGTTGTCAGCTGTCAAGCTTTCAGCCTGGATTTGAACACTGTCGCCTGTGTCACATCTCCAGGAAGAGTTTAACTGTGCAAAACTGAAACGCAGCCGGACTCCGGGACCAGCAGGAGACCGCTCCATGAGGTTCTCAGAGCCCGAGACAGTTCATATGGTCTAACATGACAGAGATGGGAGCTCTTCAGCGAAACAGATCAACTTTTCAAGCTTCTTACTATGCTAGAATGTTATACTCATCAAAAACTTGGGACTTGGGATAGGTCATTTACAAAGTGTTATGAAGCCTAGGCGTTAATTCAACCTGGGAGACTAATTTCAGCATCACCAACCTCCAGCCAATGATCACTTCCGTGAGGGCCACACCTCCACCTCAGCCCATCAGCGGAAGAGCTGCATCCTCCGTAGCTTCCAATCATCGCCCTCGGTCCTGCTTTAAAGCCCCAGCAATCACGGTTCGTTCACTTCCCATCTGTGCTGTGACCCACCTCCGCCCCATCTCCGCCTCTTCCGTCCACGGCTTCTACCTGCTGCATCTACACGGGTCTTCCATACCACCACCAGTGTCCAGGCTCCGGTTTGAGTCTATCCGGGTTAAATTTCAGGCGATTTGAAATGGTAAATTCGATGCAAGTATTTCATTTCATTCACAATTTCACAAAGTCGCCTTTTGGTTATTTTTCTCTTCTGCTGAATAGCTCCAATGTGTTTTTACATGTTACTTTAAGTGCAGCAGGTGTTGTCGCCACAATGTGAGAAAATGGCCTTGACCTCACAATTTCCAATATATTTCGAGGGAGAAACATCAAATCAGTGCACTTACCAGACACTGTGTTGTGAAAAAGAGGAAATGTCTTTGTTTCCTTCAGAAGGTTTAATGTGTTAAGAATGCAAACAGGGCCCTAGACCTACAAATGGATGAAGAGTGTTGCCTGTGTCTTCCCTTAAAGGGACTATACGGAGTTTAAAAAAGTTAAAATAATGTATTTTCCTCCCCCTACATGTTCCAGCAACTTCCTAATGTGTAGAATGAGCTCAGATCTGTTCACCACAACTGACTCCTGCACTGTCTCAAAAAGGTGTTAATTCGGGTCCAAAGTGCCGTCATACTCAAGCTTAATATAGAAGCTGCAGTTACACGTATGACCTGAGGTGGCTGTAGTGAGTATAAAATAGCCAACTTGCATCTAGTCCCTTTACATTCCAGCTCAGTCAAACCAGTGTATCTCTACTGTTCTGCCCTTGGCCTTTGGATGTCAGTGAACGCCTTCTCCCTCTCCCTTGCAGTTTCAAAGGGAGCGCAAAACTATGTGCTGACCTCTAAGTGCCTTCATCACAGCACTAGCTATAAGCGAAAGCTTGCATTCACTGCTATTTCACGTGTCATTCCCACTGCTGCCAGCAGAGAGAGCTCTAGGTCGATTCGAAATCCTGACCAGCCTCTTTATTATCTTCTCCATACAAAGACATCATTTCAACTTTACAACAAATATGAAGAGACACCCAAAAGAGCGATTTAAAGCAGAACGAAGTAACTTGTTTACCTTAATAAATCATTTCCGTGGTCCCTCTGGGGGTAATACACGTGTCTTTCATTTCCCTCTATTGTCTCTGGCCAGAAAACCACACTTGCAACCTTGCCCCGACCCGGAGGCGCAATACACACTAATGGACTCACAAAGAAGCTAACAGGCTAACGGGCAAAGCTAACTGCGGGCTAGCACCACTCAAACAGTATTTACAGCCAAGGTTTAGTGAAAAAAAATATTTCTATTGTATAATTGGATGTACAATATCCTCTCTCCCTTCGCCTTTTCTGTCAGTGTAGTATTTACTCTCACGGACAATGAGTAAGTTAAAAAAAATCACAACTTCCCCCGACACCTGCAGTGGCGCTTATGGCCTCTAGGGGCATGAGTTACTTAGTTCTGCTTAAATGCCTCGATTATGTTCATAAATCTTCAGAGTCGTTTTTCTCATGTTAAATCTTTCATTACAATCTCCACATGGGTAGCACTGAAGATTTAATCTGATTTCTTTTTTTTTTATTTTTTTTTACAATATCTAATTCCTAACATGATTTATTGAGCCACAAAAACAAGGCAAAATCTGTTAATCTTTGTTTTTCTACAGATTTCTTTCACTGAAACCAAGCAGATATCCAAAATCCCCTAATATATCAGCAAAACAAAACCATATCTTTAAACCTGGTTCTATCAATTATATAGATTTTTTTCTGTCAGAAAATGTCGGCCATTGTATTGTATATCACCATTGTATTTCTCTCCTTAAAACAGTAATATAAATTCAAGTCAATTTATTTTCACGTATATTCTTCTTCGCAGTGTTACTCATGAACAAAATATTTCCATAACACCCCTAGGAAGATTTTAGTGGATATTAATTCTGGACAGCTGGTTTTTATTTATTTATTTTTTTCCATCCCCACGCACCTAAAGGCACCACCGGCACCTCGAACGCCTCGTCTTCGGAGATAATAAGATGCCAAAGTCAGCAGGCTACTCCTTTTATAAATGCATTTAATCAACATTTAGCGCTCCCCACCGCAGCCCATGTTAATACGGCGAATTAATCAGAGGCCCAGTGTTCCCCCGTGTCCCGCGAGCGCCATATATGCTCAGTTTAATGTTAATTATGGCTTTGAAATGAGAATGAGGTTTTCTGAGACGTGCCAACGCCGGCCGCATTCGCAGACAAGGATTAATCCGTATTATCAAGATTCGAGGTAATTGTAAAAAAGGAACAGTGTCCAGTGGAACTTTTCTACTGGGCTATGGGGGAAAAATATATATAAATATGCTAATGAGCTATTTAAAATTCCAAGAGGTGATAATGAGCCCACTGAGTGACACTGATGTCTTCACTAGCAAGTAAATAAATAAGAAGGGAATGAAATGTTTGCAAATTTCATTCAACGCAAGGGAAATGTCGCGTCGGTTTTGCTGCGGTTACGGATCAAATTCATTATACAAGAAAATAATGCAATAAAGATAAACACACCGACTGAATTTAACTAATTTATGAAAGAAAAACAGACCATGTACACCCTTGTGTATCAAAATATATCACATTTTCCTCAAGCGCGAATCAGGAAGTCAGAAGCTAAATTAGCAACTGGTAAATTTCCGCCCCTCCCACTTGGAAAAAGGCCTTGGAACGCCGCTCGAGTTGATGCGCACCTGTCTGGTCTATGTGTGTGCGCTCAGTCACGCACAACAACCAAAGATGTTGCTAGCATTTGGCCTCTCCCAATGTATTCCTATAGCTCCAAACGGGGGTGAAGTTGGAAGCTACCACGCTCTTCCACGGGCACAAAGACCAGACAGGTACGCATCAACTCGTCTAAGCTCAGGTAAGAACATATCTCAGTATGGAAGAACTGTGTGCCCTCAGTCGACACTAGGGGCCGCCATTGCTGTAGAACCTCCATATGGCCGCTAGTCTCCCTTTGGAAAGCATTGGACTTTAGACACATTAAAAACAACTTTAAAGGTCCCAATTTTTTTTTGAACTATCGAGAGCTAGATATTCCTCCTGTGATAATGCTGGGTTACAATTATAGAGACCAGGCTGGTTTTCGTAAGAAGAACATTTCGACATCTCGCACTGATGAGGGCAGGACTGCTAGCATTGGAGCTGCGCAAACTACACGTCACGCAAGGGCGGAGTCTACGGTGAACATCCCGCCCTGATGCTCGAGAGGGGGAGTCTGCCATGATTTCCTCATTGAGCGTGGTCATTGTGGTAAACGGGGAGGAGTGAGGAGGTGACATCCATTTTATTAAACCAGGTTAGTCCCATTGCGTTCTTAGATCTCTTTTAAAATAGAGACCTGGCCAAGATGGGCAGCAACACTTGGTTTCCATACATTTAAAAACACACACAGCATGAGTTAAAACATTCACACACAGATGATCTGGACTGGACTGACATCACAAGAGACTTGAAACTATTCAAAGAAATAAGGTCCATGATTTTGAATTCCTTCTGCAGGAGGTTCCATGTAAATGGAGCCGAATAACTGAAAGCAGTCTTTCCCAAGTCAGTCTGCACAACATACTGCAAGGTGTCTTTAGAACGAATACTATGCTGCTTCACTTTTAAAAGACAAGATAAATAAGAAGGCAGCCTTCCAAGAAGCGCCTTGTAAATAAAAACATACCAATGAGAAAGTCGACGAGCCTGAAGTCCAACCCAATTCACTTTAGAGAACTACAAACAGTGGTGAGTAAGAATGAGTCTAAGCTCAGGTATGAACATATCTCAGTCTGGAAAAACGGTGGCCTGTTCCTTTAAGACTCCTTGTAAAGGCTCCCTTTGGCCTTGACAAATAAGTTTACATAACTATAGGAAGGACACAAGACTAGACTATCTCAAAGTCGGCCTACACATGCAGACTGCTCTTCTGTTGTATCAGGTCAAATTTAACAAAAGATTAAAAGTTTATAGGCCTTGGCTCCAAACAGTTTTCTTTGGCGGAAGAGTGGATAAAATGGCTTTTTTTTATCATTATTGTTGCAGACCAGACCCCTGTGTACATGATATACGGCATTTACTTTAGGCATCAAAGGAGAAATTAAAGGCAAGTAATTGTCATTGGTCTGAAGATTGAATTCCCAGGCTTGGCCAACACCATTGTTTGTACCATTGTTTGTTTCTCTGTGTCAATCTTCGGTGTATACTGTTTTCAAGGAAAGACTCAAGACGGCACAGTTTACGTCTTTTATTTCTTCATGTTGTGTAAGAAAACTTGAAGGTGGGCGCAGATGTTCGTACGGAGACATTTTAAAAAGCGTCATGGAGGTCACACCGTGTTTGTTCGTCCATCAGAAAAAGTTCTCAATTCTCAAGAAATGTATAGAAGAAATTCCATACATCTTTTATTGTCAAGGAATTGCTGCTCACCTAGTAGAAACTTGTTCCAACCTGCGCGAGAATGCAGTCAAGGTTCCTCCGGTCAATACCTCAAAAGAAAGCAAAAAAAAAAGAAACGCAGCCTCTTTGAAAGCCTTTCTTTTTGGAGTTTACAAACCTACCTGAGTTTGCGGAGGGAAGGGGGAGCTGGCGCGACCCCGCGACACGCCGCGCTGTGTGCATGATGAGGCTGGCGGCCCAAGAGGAAACTTCCTATTTGTTTATGTGTGGAGAGAAAGGGAAAAAAAATCTTGATGTTCAAAGCCCGGCGCTACGTCTTAGAGCTTTCTTTAAAGTCAATGTCAGATGGGCTTTTTTTCAAAAGGCAGAACAAGTTTGAAAGAAGAGTATCCTTGACCCGCTTGTATCCGAACACTTAGAAGTAGGAGTTTGTCGTATTGAGGTAAACTTGGATGAGACTTTTTTCTGGCGGACGGAAAGTTTGGACAAACAAGCTTTGACAAGAGAATTTTTACCACTGTATCTTTCTGACAGGGTTATTAATGCATTTTACCTACAAGGCTAAAGCTACTGCCAAACATTTATTCAAAAGGTTGGATTTATGAGATTTTTTTCATTACAGGACTACCTACAGAATCAAAGAGTCCTCACCAGGGGAGTCTTGAAGGAACAGGCCACCGTTTTTCCATACTGAGATATGTTCTTACCTGAGCTTAGACGAGTTGATGCGTACCTGTCTGGTTTTTGTGCCAGTCGAAGAGCTTTGTCGCTTCCAACTTTACCCCCGTTTGGAGCCATAGGAATACATTGGGGGAGGCCAAATGCTAACAACATCTTTGGTCTTTTTGCGTGACTGAGCGCACGCACAAAGACCAGACAGGTACGTATCAACTCGTCTAAGCTCAGGTAAGAACATGTCTCAGTATGGAAAAATGGTGGCCTGTTCCTTTAAAATGTTTTCTCGGAGACTATAAAATATTCGTAGAACAGGAGTCCCAAATTTATCAGGGCGCAACTCCCAAATCAGTCAACAAACACTTCGGGACCCCATCTGTGAAAGGTTATTAGCATTTATAATAATTTAAGGTGAAAATGTATTTAAAATCTGATTTAAAGGGGCTAGATGCAAATTGGTCATTTTATACTCACTACTGCCACCTCAGGCCTTATGCGTAACTGCAGGCTCTATATTAAGCTTTTGCACTTCGGACCCGAAGGTCTGGGCTCATTCTACACCTTAGGACATGGCTGGAACATGTAGGGGGAGGAAAATACTTAATTGTAACTTTTTTTAAACTCTGTATAGTCCCTTTAATCATACTGGGTTTTGATATTTGGGTAATTTCACTAAAATATGCTGTTTGCAATAAAAAATACATCAAATTCATTGACAGAAATGTAAACACTATTGTCTCAAAGTCATCATGCGACCCCCACTTTGGAAACCAATGCAGTAGTACTGAAAAATTGGCACTCAGAGCTAGCGTGTTAGCATAAGCACAGTGGTTAAAGGAACGGGCCACCGTTTTTTCATACTGAGATATGTTCTTGCCTGAGCTTAGATGAGTTGATACCTGTCTGGTCTTTGTGTGTGCCCTCGGAGGATCTCAGTCACGCAAAACAACCAAAGATGTTGTTAGCCTCTCCCAATGTATTCCTATAGCTCCAAACGGGGTGACGTTAGAAGCAACCCAGCTCTTCCACGGGCACACACAAAGACCAGACAGGTACGTATCAACTCGTCTAAGCTCAGGTAAGAACATATCTCAGCATGGAAAAATGATGGCCTGTTCCTTTAACGCTCGCGTGGGGTTCACAGGTTCAATTTCTCTATGGAGATTAATACACTACATCATTTGACCGCTTAGTCCTTCTCCCTGTTTCTGTATCTTTATTTGGTGGAACACCCATTAGTCAGCATCTGTTAAAGTACTGGTGGAGTAATTGGTGAAATGGTAATTGTAGGCTAAACGCCCCCGACCATGCACCGGGAGGAGGAGGAAATGCGAGAATTCAGCTAAAACCACCCAGAAAAGCTTCAATACTTTCTGAAAAGTCCAACTTAGGAGCTTGTTGCCATGAGGAGAGTGTTGCCAACATGTTTTCCGTGGTAATTTCTGGTAGTATTCAAAACATCTGCCTTATAATAAAAAATAAACAATTAAAGTCATTATCACGAGCCGACGCCGGTGTAATGCGCGTAGACGGCTTGATGAATAATTTATTTGATTGTAAACTAAGAGTACTTAATTACCCGCGTTAGCATCTGCATCTGAGTCACGGCACAACCACTCCATGAGTTTATGAACATGATGAGACGCCGCCGTGCACCTGCTCAGGAGACGCACGAGGCGTAAGGAGAGAGGGTCACCGTTTAAAAGAACTGAATATTCACCAAATGCATCAAAACAACAAACATTACTTATTTTGATTTTTATGGGGTCATTTTGATTTCTGTGTGTTCTGGGTGGTATTGATTGAATGTCATCGTACTACCAACATTCAAATTTGCAAAAAAACAATGTGAAAAAAATATATATATAAAAGATTTGGAAATAAATAGGGTCTTAGCTTTCAAATAATGGATGGATTCAATGCTCATATACAGCGAAACCTGTGCTTGTGTCCACATTTGTAGCTCAGTGCCCTGTTAAAAAACACTCACTGTTCATTGGACAAACATGACTTCATTTTTTATTCATCTAGCCTCCTAACCCCCGGCATTTTCTCCAGGTCGGCTTTACCCAAATCTAAACGGGCACAGGCTATAGGCCAGTGTAATGCCTTGTTTGAAAGCTAAGACCTTCAAAAGTCATCAAAACTGATCTTTTTAATTACGCAATCGTCACTTTTTTGACTTTTGCGTTTTTGTCTCATATTTTTGCCACATTCTCATCGCTTTTTGGTCTTTTTTTTTGCTCTTTTGTGACATTTTTTGTCACTTTTTCGGTTGCTCTTTTTGTTGCCTTTTCTGGCCATTTTTCATCACTTTATGGTCACTTTGCTGTTGCACTTTTGTGGCTTGTTTGTTGCTCGTTTGTGGCTTTTTTGCTACATTTTTTGCTTGTGAAAGTATTTTTTTTTTTTACACTTTTACACTTTTCCGTCTCATTTTAATTAAGGGAGGAGCCATTTTTGCAGTTTCTGGATGGGGTGTCTTATGTACATGTTGTACTGTTTGTATATGTGAGTTCTGTATGTCATATAGTACATGTTTTGTAGCACTCATGTATGTTCTGTGTTGGTAGTATGTTTTTACCCCATGGGACTGAGGATGGAAATTATCTCTGAGCTAAATCCGGCATATTTCCAGCACTGTTCATTCATGTGCATTGTCCCATTGAAATGAAGCTCCAGCACAAATTCCACCTGGAAGACGTACATGCGGCCTTCACTCATCGCCTCAGCAACGGCAGCCGGCTCTAATCACCCAATCACAGCCCCAGTGCAAACCGCACCTTCGCATCAGCCAATCATCACAGCTGCTTATCCCGCTTCAGCCATTCATCGTCCAGGATCCCCTTCTTAAAGGGACTATACAGAGTTTAAAAATGTTAAAACTAAGTATTTTTCTCTCCCTACATGTTCCGGCCATGTCCTAAGAATGAGCTCAGACCTGTTCACCACAACTGCCTCTAAAATCCTGCACTTTCACTCAAAAAGGTGTTAATTTGGGTCCGAAGTGCCGTCATGCACAAGCTTAATATGGAAGGTGCAGTTACACGTCTGACCTGAGGTGGCAGTAGTGAGTAAATAATGGCAAACTTGCATCCAGCCCCTTTAAGCTCCCTGGTCAATCATTCCTAGCTGTGCTGCGACCTTCCTCCGCCCCTCCTCCACCTGGCCTCTCCTCAGGCTCTGCTTGGGTCTCGTCCTAACACCACCAGTGTCCAGGCTCGGGGGAAGACTCTGGCCATCATCTATCAACGCCATGTTCTCCATATCATTACTGCAATCTTCCGCCGGGGTCTGAGCCCCAATCATGATTTGCGTTTAATAAAACTTTCTAATGTGGGGAGTCTCTTCAGGTTGAAATAAATGAATGAATGAAATGAAAAATACATTTGGGTAAAGCCAAACTGGAGAAAATGTGCCCGGTTCTTTTCTGTTTCATTGCAACAATACCTGCCAAAGGAAAAATATCAATGAAGGTCATAGAGGCTTCCTTAGTATTTGTTTATCCGATGAGAGGTTAGATTGAGTCCTATAGATTTGGATGAAGTTCCAGGAGACGCTGGATCCACAGATGAATACCGGATGGATGGAAAATAAAACACAAACAATCCCGCCTGTAGGCACTCACATATATGTGCACCCGACGCCTACGCAACCACAACACCAATAATCATCGTCATTATCACATAGGCAACAAAGTATCATGAACCTGGACTCAAGGCTCTGTCTGTGCGGATGTCCATGAGCTTTTTGCATTGATTTGTTTCGAGCGAGTGCATCAGAGTCTCCCGCTGTGTCCAGGTGCAAGCGAGACTAACCAGACGGAAACTAGCAACGAGCCGGAACCGAGCCAAAGAAGCCATGAAAATGCATTAAAAAAAAAAAAACGCTGATGTCGTTTTGAATGGGCTACACGTCTCTCTTGTCGCTGTTTCTGTGGAGACGGACGTTAATTGATCTTTATATGATTAATCACCTGCCAGTTCAAAGGAGTGCGAAAAAATTACCTCCAAACTGGTGAGAAAGATCCTTAAAGAAGTGATTTAATGTAGACTGTAAGAGAAAGCAACTTAAAAGTGGTCAAAACAGAGGGATTGTGTGGTCAAAAGCACAATAATAAACTAATGGAGAGTTTACTTCTCTTACGGTAACACTTTATAGTAAGGGGTGCTCGTTATCAGGTACAAGGTTATGAGGTATTAATAATTTACAGGTTAATTATGGTTAGTATTATAGGGTGAGGGAAGGCCATGCTAACCGTATAACACTAACCATAGTCCTAATCCGTAACCCTAAAGAGATTATTAATAGTTTATTACTACTTAACTAGGGCTAGGTACCATTAAAAGATACCAGTATGGTAATGAAAAACAAGTTTAGGTACTACTTGTATTGAAATAATAAAAGTAGTGAAAGCAGGTGTGCTATAGTATATATAACTGAAACAAATGCTCTATGATTTGATGCACAGAAATGTTTACAATATACTAAAGGGCTAGGATTGTGAAAGTAGGAGGGAGTCCTTCTATGATTCCAAATAGGAGTTAATCCTAGAATCTGGCAACCCTCACAGTGGGGCTCATTCTACGACTGACTGGATAAGCTGTGAAGATTGGACACAATGAGGACGTTGACCTCCGACCTTTTCTTTAAAAATGTGTGTTTCTGGTTCCAATACGGTTTCACTATAATACTCATGTTCATCTTTCAGAGTCAACCCCAGGGTCTATGTTTATGAATGTTTGCTCACTAATGTAAAAATGTAAATATCTGTAAATATTGTACATTTGTGCAGCTTTTTTGTGGTGTTTATCTTGCCTGGCCTGCCAAACTAGATGACTAGACTAGATATTTCAAAGACATATAATCTGGGAGCAGCATAATTTCAATGATTTCCCGGTGGGCGTGATTGACAGACGGCATCAACCAATCAGAGCAATGCTAGATACGTCGCAGCAACAATTGTCAGGAAGCCTTTCCAAAAACGTCCTTATTTACGAGGGACGCTTCGAACGCTGTTTCTTGCTGCTCTCTGTGCTTGTTTTTAAGGATTACGTTTTTTTCCGAATGATTTAAAACAGACGAAAGAGCAGAAGAAAACATCGTATCACTCGCCGCGCACGCCATCTTTATTGTTTTGGTAGAGTGTGGTGACGGCTTCCGCGTCTTGGGGGAATGAAGTCCCGCCTCTCGGTGCGTGATTGGACCGCTGTGGGTAAAATCGTGAAATGATCGGCTGCGAGGAGCTGTCCAGACGGTTTTTCTTTTGAACAGAAAGGAGAAAGGATTGTCTGGCAGGCCTATGTGAGCCACACATGCCTTTTTCAACTGTCTCAAGGACGTGTACAGTTTTTGTCATTGTATTTCCATCTTCTAGACGTTTATCATGTGACCTGTCTTGCGTCATGTGACACATGGCACCACATGACCCATGCAATCAACATCTTGTATAGGAGCTCTTTCTTAATTGACTGAAGAAGGGCTTGGTGCCCGAAACGTCGCTGCTTGGTGAGCTATATTAAAAAGCTGGGAGCAAACAGTTGTGCGGATCTTTCATCTTTTTTTCACTGATTGGATAAGTGTATTGAAAACCAAAGCCAAACATAAACATGCAAAAAATGGAAAGCCAAGCACCTTATATTATGTACAAAGTATTTTTGTAAGTATGAATATATCAACATTACAGGTTATCAGTAAAAGCATGATTGATTTGAGCATGTTTGCTTCAATATTTATGAAAATCTATCATAGATACAAACTGCAACACGTCAGAGAAGGGGGCGTGGCCTAGCTGAGGGAGAAGGAAGTATGTTTTGGGCATCACAATTTTCCCTCATTTCAATAAACATGCTGTATTCATCACACACAAATAAAGTCAAGCCAAATTTGGGCCCATAATTATGTTTTTTCACAGCAAATTGTTCAGTAGCAGCAAAAAAAACGGCATCCATTGCTAACGTTAGCATATGTAGCATAATAGCATTGTCCGTTTCGAAAGTATTTGTGGGCTGTTAAACCACTTTGCTCCTGTCCATGTCTCCGTCTCTTTCTCTAGTAGAAAACTCAATTCATAATTCAGCATTTGTCAAAAATAATGAAGGAGAAATGGGAGAAAGTTATTTTTTTCCCCCCTCTTTGTTTAAACCTCTACCTGCTTCGAACATGACCATATATGGGCGATTCCAAAGACGCCGCGTGTATTTATACCCCGCCTGTAACAAGATGAATGTCCTTATTTCACATTGTTGAAACTCGAGCACATCTATGTTCGTTTGCAGAGCACCCCCTCCCTGACGTGAGGAAGAGCCGGGCCTGGAGCATTTTAACAATCACTCAACACAGAAAAAAAAAAAAAAAAAAAAAGCAGTCTGGGTGTATCTGTTTGCTCCTCCGATAAGACCTCTGCCACAGTCTGAATGATAATCCCGCCGCCTCGTGTTTCACATTGATTCATTTTCAAAGAGACTCCGTATTATTTTTTATTGATCGGCCTTTCTTTATAAACAAAGATGATATATAGGCCACGTAACAGGCGGATTAAATTACACGGCCTGAAAATAAAGCTGGATCGATGCCAAAAGTCATTTGGAGCAATTCGGTCCAATTTGCGAGAGGAATCCGCCGCCGCGAGTGTTACGGGCGGCGGCTTCAGCTGCGACGGGAGCTTTTACGGTTTAGAACACAAGGCAGACATAAAATTCTTAATAGACAAAAAAAAACTGTATAATTTCATATGTTATGATAGGTCTGTAATGTCATCTTTTTTTTATTTTTGAAAACCTTTATTGCAAGACAGAAACATGCACTGCCCAGACAAAAAAATAAACATAAAATAATTTAAAAAAGATACGTCCACCTGGATTTAACTGGCTGTTCTGATCTGGGTTTGCTGCAGATGGTCGGGTCAATGACCAGGTTATTCCTTCAATGGATTTCTTCTTCCCTGATGGCACGGGCATGTTCCATGATGACAACGCAGACACGATTCATTGTGAAAGAGCGGTTCACCAATATAAGATCTTGGTGAAATGGCCGTAAACCAATAACTTGTTAACTTAATAAATCCTTTCCATAGTCCCTCTGGGGGTAATACAAACATTTATGGGATGATTGGGGGGGTCTTTCATCTTCCACGGTGTCTCTGGCCAGAAAACCACCCTGCTCCGACCCGGAGTCACCAATACACACTAATAGAATCACGAAGAAGAAGCTAACGGGCAAAGCTAACTGCGGGCTAGCACCACTTAAACAGTATTTGCAGCCAAGTTTGAGTGCGTAAAATGATCTCCATTGTGTAATTGGATGTACAATATCCCTCTCTCCCTTTGTCTTTTCTGTCAGTGTAGTATTTGCTCTCACGAACAATAAATGAGTCCAAAAAGCAATATGCTACGACACCTGCAGTTGCGCTTATGGCCTCTAGGGACATGAGTTACTTAGTTCTGCCACTAAAAAGCATTACATTGGATTCAAACTTAAAATCTACATTTCTTGGAAAATCACTTTTTATCATATATTCATTGAAAATACCAAAATGATCTAAAACCCTTTCAGCCGCAGTTTTGGTTCAAATTGACCACATTTTTTGCTCAAAAGTTGCCAGTTTTGTTACATTCTCTTTCCTCTGTCCCTCTGTTAGATGAAATTAAACATACAAAGATTTTTTGGCTTATGTCTGCCTGTCTAAACCCTGAATCCAGTGGCGTGTTAGTTCGGTTCATCTCCACTCTCAGCTTCACCATTTTCCTGCTCTTGATGCGGCCGCAGAGCCGGCCCTTACGCCTCGGCAGTCGAGAAGAGAAGCAGCTGTTCTAACTTTACAGGAGGTGGTGTTGGTGAGCAGATATAGATATACAGATTTGCTTTTTATCTGTGTGCTTTACTCACCAAGTACGTTGACGAAAGCCGATTTGTACGCCTTTAACCAACTACCAACTGAATGTGCGTTTACTGATATGGATCTGATGTTTGCGTGGTTTAAGCAGCTTCTCAAACCACCCAGACATCAGAGCGGTTTGCTTGTAAAGTGGAGCTTCTGCGTCACAAAACTTCCCTGCAAACTTGAATGCAGCTTGCGCTCCTTTTAACCCCCGCCGCGCTCTTTTAGCCCCGCCGTGACCTCGGTTCGTGTTTGACTCTGGCTCCGAAAACGCACTCCGCTGCTCCCCGTCTTCATCTATTTCCCCCGCTTTACATCATGTTCTTTATCAGCGCCGATCTTACCTCCGAAAGTTAGCGGAGTTTAGCGTTTTGGAACTGAAAGCCCTGATCGCGCTTCTCTCCACCAGCGCGCGGCACTTGCAGCTGTTGATGAAACGTTAGCGTCATCCTAATCGCGGTGTTCCCGGCGGCTCGGCGTGGGCGGCGCATTAGCATAAACCCCACGGAAACCCGCAGGTGTGAGCACCAGACGCATAAGCCCCTATACTGTAGTGCGCCAGGAAAACCGAGGGGAGGGGGGTGGTTTCGTATCGCTAAATTAAAAGCACTATGGTAATAATTGAGGGTTCGGGTTGAGAGGTGGTGATGAGATTAGTCCTACTGACAATAAACAAGATAATTTGACTGAAAAAATCTCTCAATAACAACATGGACTGTCACAATCCAAAGGAATATAACCATTTTTGACACTATAAGAATTGAAAACAATGAAATGTTGCTGATCTGGGGCGAACTGGTGGAGAAGTGGCTGCCATTATCGCGCCAATGGCCTCTTTGACAACCAAAAAACCCTCACTTAAAGGAATATTTCAGGATTTTTGACATAGGGCCTCATTTCCTAGTTATCCAGAGTGTTGCTGGTACCTGGACACAGACATTTATATGGTTAGTCTGGCGTTATAAGTGATTTGCCTCAGGTGCACTGTGGGGTGTGTAAGACTGTTTTTAATGCAGGCTAGCTGACATCATAGAAATGCGCTAGCCTAGCATTAGCCTCGCGCCACGAAACTCTTCAAACATAAGAACTGCATGAATTACAAAAAAAATATCTCCAGAAATCAGCAACACTCTGGATAACTAGGAAATGAGGCGCTATGTCAAAAATCCTGAAATATCCCTTTAAGCTGCCACACGATACGCAAGAACCCAACATCATTATAGGCCACTTCACAAGTTGCTCCTCTGTTTAGTACTCACAGTTGAACTGGAGTGGACTAACAAAAGCTGCCAATTTCCCCCATCGTACCCTTCGACCACCACCAAAGCGGCCGGCTGTTCCCACATGGCCTCCAGTCTCAGTCCAGCCGTGGCCTGGTTTAACAAACAGGCAAGGATGGCACTACTTTTTGGCAGTTATTGCAGGGTGCTGACATTGCCGCGATACCACCCCCTAGTGGCTAGGCGTGACTCCAGAAAGCTTGCTATAATTTGGAATCCTATGGGCTATACGTTACACTTCTGGGTTCGCCCCTTAAATACCACAATCAATATTTCGGAAACTCAACAGAGAGTTACTGAACATACTAATTTATCAGGTGCATTAGCCAAAAATGCTGTACCTACTGCTATAAAAGTAATATTTACTAAAGTCAATACTTCCAGGGTTAGCCTAGCTGCTGCGCTGACTCGGACGTTAGCATTTTTCTTCGCTAACCCCGGAAGTAACAACTTTAGTAAATATTACTTTTTAATAGTAGGTGTGGCAATTTTGGATAATGAAGAGATAATTCAGTAACTTTCCACTGAGTTTCAGAAATATTGATGTTGTTTATGTTTTTTTCTCGCATATTTGCTAATTATTCAAAAACTACTTCAACAAACGCTGAATTATGAATGTAGTTTTCTACTAAATAAATATACGAAGACATGGAGAAGAAAAAGTGGTTCAACATTCCATAAATACTTAAATAACGGCGAATGCTAACATGGTGCTTCATGCTGGCATCATGCTAATGCTAAAACTAGCTAGTGCTAGCTAGAACTGCCGTTTTTTCACTTCTACTGAACAATCTGCTGTCAATAAACATCCATATGGACCTGATTTAGACTTGACTTCATTGTTGTGTGATAAATAAGTGTATATTTCACCAGAAAAAGGCTAAAAAGAGTGAAAATGTTTCCCAAAAGATCCTATTTTCCCCCTCGGCGAGGCCACGCCCCCTTCTATGACGAGATGCCGTCTGTATGAAGTCGTTACGTCTCACAGAATATTTTTAACTTGCTCCAGTCACCTCCGAACTTTTATTTCTGTGGGACCCTGCAAATTTTTAATGGGAAGAGATATCGGACAGAAAGGACAGGGCCGGGTTTGCTGTCCAGGCAGAAACCACATGGGTCACTGTGCATAGAGCCCATTAGGACTTTACACCAGCCAAAAGTAACTGGCTCCAAAGAATATTACTGTTTCTAAACATAGAGTTTCCTCCTGTGACAACACTGCTCTGCACATGTTTATTCAGTTTTAGCTTTGGCCTTTGGAGAAGTCGAGGTGCCGCTTGGTCTGTCTCACAAGTGTAGAATACACAGAGAAGATCTGAACACCTCCTCGCCCTTGTTAAGAACATGCATCGTAGGAGAAGGCAGATGTTGATGGATTCTCTCTCAACTCATTGTCATAAATGGAGAGGATTGAGGAATTGTCTCTGAGTTAAACCTACGACACCTGCCCATCTTGGCTCAATGGGACTAATCTGGTTAAATAAAGGATAAATAAACATAATGACTACAGTATGTGTCCAGTATGGTTCCTTCTGGGGCCAGGATGGATGTCTCACGTGTGTTCATTGAAGGGCCTATCTCACCGGCCTGGACACTATTTGCAGACTCGAGTTGCTGCTGGTCACAGAGATGTCTCCAAGACGTCCCCTGGAGATTAGGCGAGTCATCAGGTCGTCCTGGTGAACATGTTCGAGACTCCATACGACTCTTTGAGATCTCCTTGGCATCCGACAGGTCTCTGAGACATTGCGGGGACACCACAGAAACGTCTCACAGGTTGAGGACAACGAATAGTGTTCACAACGTTGCCACCGACCTCTCAGAGACCACGTGGACAGTCTGCTGACATCGAACCTTTTCATTTTCACCGAGACCTTATCTCCTTGACCAGCGGCAACTCGAGTCTCCAACTAGTCTCCAACAAATACATAAAAGGAGATCAAATATTCTCACCGTGGTTCAGCTTTGTCATTCAGCGAACCGCTCCACCTCTCACCTCCCGCTCGTGCAGTTGTGTCGAGTTGTTTGGCAGTTTTTTCGGCAGGAGCAGGTGGCTACGGGCCCGGGTCCCACTCTGAACCGAACAGCCTTTTTACAAGCACATCTGGAGCGCATCTGCATATTAATGAGGACTTAATGTGTTTACACTGGACCAGGAGGAGTCCCAGGGTGCAGCGGTCGCCCCGAGTCGTGTGGTCCACAGCGGGGGACGGAGTTTTACAGAGAGGATTAGCGCCACGCGAACAGGTGCTGGGCCAAACCTGCATATGGATGGTGACGGTAAAGATGTTCACATATTATACTGTTTAGGGCTATTTTGGACACCTTACCTTGGATAGTTCACCTTTAAGAAATCAAAGAGAAGGAATTACACTTTCATAATTTAGGATGTAGTCATTATTTTTTGTTTTATTTTAGTTTTTGAAGTTTTTGAAGCATATACCTGCTCATCAACATAAAAGGATGAGTGCTATGTATGAAAAAGACTCGTGATGAACAAAGACTTCTCTATTAAACATCTCTCATGTTGCTTCAAGCGCCCTCTGTTGACAGCAGTGGGAAAAAACAATGGCAAAATCAAAATAAAAGCCACCATTTTTAAAGGAATGCTGACGAATCAATAATGCTTCTGTGATAAATGAAGATCTATTTCGTGACAAAATCCAAGAAATACAGATATTCTCAGGATTTCTACATACATTTCTTTTGCTCTTTTGTGGCTTTTTTGTGGCATTTTCGTCCCTTTTTTTTTGCCACATTTTCATCCCTTTTGTCACTCTTCTGTTACTCTTTTTTTTTTTGCTTTTTTGTCGCATTTCTGTCACTCACTTTTGTCACAGTTCTGTCGTTTTCTGTTACTCTTTTGGTGCTTTTTTGTTTCTCTTTTGTGGCTTTTCTTGTTGCCTTCTTGTCACATTTTTGCCACATTTTCATCACATTTTTTGCTGCTTTTTTTTCACTCACTTTCGTCACTTTTTCATCTTTTTTTTGGTCACTTTCATGCTACTCTTTTGTCACGTTTTTGTTGCATTTTCATGTTCATTTTCGTCTCAATTTTGTAGCTATTTTTGACACTTTTTTTCAAGAAGATTTGGATAAAGCCAAACTGGAGAAATCGTGCTCGGCTCATGTGGGGCTTAGGAATTTAACATGTTATAATGCCAGAGTAAAAAAAAAGATACAATTTACCCTGGATTATCTTTATTTTATGACGTTTTGGCGATTTCTAGGAAGTAACTACAACATTGCGCTGCACAGACACATATTCATTCACAAATATTGACATATTTTGTATCCACGTGCATGAAACCAAGATGAATCTGTAATCCAAATATGGTCATTTCCTTTCCGGGAGACGTCTAAATAATGTAGATGTATGCAAATGTGCAGACGTTACAGCCTCTTTTCTCAGAGTGAGGTTTTCTTTTTTAAAACACTTGATACAACAAACTTTCCAGTCTGGACTTAACAATAGTTTGGAGGTTTTTTTTTCTGAGGGACATTTTTAATATTTAATTCCCAGTCTGATTTATTCAGCTTTAAACCCAAAATACAAGACCAAATTTGAATATTTACAGATTTTTTTTACCACTTCTTCAAAACCAAACAAACTATCTGAAATCCGCTTTCGGAAAAAATCTTTGTAACTAATACACCGGCAAAATCAATCTTTACATTTAAATCTATCCATTATGTAGGAAATTCTGTCCATTGTAATGCACAGAATGTCTCATTTTTGTATGAAAATATAAAATGAAAGCAAACTTACTGAACATTTTCTCTATTCTGCTCAACTTTGTGTATTTTGAATAGCTGATACCTACCGTTATTTAGTAGCCCAGGGGCAGACTTTCCATTTCCCACTTGACTACAATGTGTTGTTTATATCCTGATCATTCATTATGTCAGTGCCCTCTGCTGGACACCTGTGGAATTCTTTCCTTTTATTTTGATTTAAGCAGCCCCCTAGTGGCTGGAGTGAGCATTCTGGTAATTTCTTAAAAACTCCGCACGCGAATGGGCTAAAGACTTAATTTTTTTTGGACATACTTTATGACCTACAAGTCGTGAGCCGGACTGAATCATCTCGCGGGCCGGATGTGGGCCGCGGGCCGTATTTTGCCCAGGTCTGGTTTAGATCGAGGACATGACGATGAATAATAAACCTAAAAAGTGATTTAAAAGTAAACTAAATTTTCCTTGTGTATATTACCAAAACCAGGTCGATATTTGCGTGAAGCGTCCCCTTTAAAGTCTATAAGTCAAAGTTTAAAAGCCCATAAGTCAGAATAACTTAACACGGGGACGTCTAAAAGCGGCTGAAAGGCTGTTAAACTCCCACAGTGGTGGTAGTCGGGGGACGTGCCGCTGTGTTCGCATGAGAGCGGAGCACACCTGCCTTTCCCCTGTTTGTGTTCCCTGTTTCATTTGAGGGGATTTTGGTGATTTTGGGTTTATTTTGGACCACAGCTGAGAGGGAGAGGGAGATAGGGGGGGGCGCCTAAATGAGTGGGAAAAAGCACCAAGTTGGACCGGAGCCTGGAGCTGAGGGGAAGAGGGTTGGAACAGCTTGAAATTCTGCTATTATTAGACAGTAAGACGGTAAAACGTAGTGTGGCTTGGCCGACAGTGCGGTGGTAGATCATGAATTGCGAAAGTGGATGGACTTTATGGAGCGAACTTTAGTGTCTCTGGAAATCCCATCCTTCAACCGGTGCCCAGAGACTTCAATATGGCTCCTGACGCTCGTGGCATCACATTTGATCTAGAAAATAATAATACCTTCAACAAAAAAAGAGTGCAGCCAATTTAAGCCATGGATAATGAGGCACAATCTTGAATATTGCCGTGACAATAAACTTAACTATTTCAATAATCCATTCAATTCATAGGAAAAAACAACACTTCAGAAATAATATAACGAACCAGAACAAGGTCTGACCCATTTACACCGCGTTGTTCCTTGAGTTCTGACAGTTGGACTGACCTTATTTCCACTGAAAGTTATATTGTTTATTGTTTATTAATGAAAAGCCCCTGGAGATTCAGCATCTCATTTTCGAGGGGGTCCACAAAACAATCAGACAAAACACAGAAATGGCAGCGTGCACAGTTTACAGGCAACAAAACAAACATAGGAGAAACAACAACAACAAGACAATTACTCAACACAGTTCAAACTAACAAGACAAGACAAACAGAAATGCTCCATCAACCACCCTCCTCCCTCAAATCCAGATAATAACATTATAGCAGGTAGTCCTTACAAATAAGGACCATTTGCTAGGGCTTGCGGTATGAATATTATAAAATAAAAATTAAATGATATGTGTGTTTTATGCCCATGAGTTTCCACAGGCTGACTTGCTGCCGTCGTCCTGTTACAGACTATGGACATTTTGAATGGGCTTTTGACTTCCTGCACCATCAGATAGAGGAACTCCACACAGAAAGGCCCCACCTGGCTTCGGGATGTGAGCTGTCCACCTCAGACTCCCCGCTGCACATAATTGTTGTTTAGCACAAAATGAACATCCTCCAAAACTACTTAGTCACTGTATATCAGTGTTGACCTCCTGTCAAAGAGATAGTGAGTCACCAGGGCCTCCGCCGCTCCCCATCTCTCTCCCTCCTCTTTTCCTCCAGAGAAATATTTACCGATAATTACCAGGCAAGGCCACGTCTCGCTCGGGTCTAATGGTTTCGATAAGGGCCCTCCACGATTCTCTCTGTCTCTCTTGATGCGCTGTAAGGATTTGCATGTGGACAATCAGGCAGAAAAACACCGGGGTTACGCACATATGACGAGAGCAAGGGGCTCTCATTAAAATAAACAGGCCCTCAGCGGAGCTGAAGATGCCTTTAAGCATCTGAGGACGACAAGGGTTAAACGGGCTCAGCACTGATTCACCCAAGAATTAGAGGTCAAATTAAAATTGAATTATCCACTGTTTGCCGGGAGGAGAGTATTGTTTACACTGTACATGAGCGGGAAGAATGAGGCATCACTTTGACACATTTGCTGTAGATTTTCTGTTAATTAAAGACTATTTACATTGTAGATTTTCACTTACGGTATTAATTTATGAATGATCACACATGTAAATAAAGTTTTAATAAAAATAATAAAAGGTCAGATAGCTTTGCTTTGATTACTGCTTTGCCATTTTCTCAATGAGCTTCACGATGACGTCTCCAGAAATAGTTTTGACTGCACAGACTGTTCAAAAGCTGTTTTATTTGTGAATCCCTTTGAGACGATGCCCCAATATCAAACTATAGAAATATAGCTTTGACTGGAGGACTATTCACTTTTTGTGCACGTAATACGACACATGATTGCCCATATTCTCTGGATTTCTGCAGGATGTTTGAAGTTAAATAAATGCTTTTATTTTATAATATTTATTAGGTGAAAAGTTACGCAGTGTGGTTTTAATGAAAATTTAGTCGTGTAAATCTAAAAATCTTCTCCGTTTTCAATAATATATCTGGAGACTAGGATTGTCTGCTTTGATTAATTTAATGTGTGTAGTTTAAGGCCTTATATATGATTTTATTGTTTTTTTAAATTACAAACAATGACGGAGGAAATGAATATGATAGTGAGGGTGGCACCGTAGCACAGCGGTTAGCGCTCATGCTAGAAGGTCCCAGGTTCGATTTCCATCAGGACGGGGCCTTTCTGTGTGAAGCTTGCATGTTCTCCCCATGTGTAGGTTTCCTCCGGATACTCCGGTTTCCCCTACCACTAAAAACATGTACAACAGGTTCCCCTCTGGGGCAAGGACTCCCCTGAAAAAGAAATTTCTAATAGGGCTGAACGATATGGAACAACATTTCATATCTCCATATTCATGCCAGATATCTCGATATCGATACGATATAACTATGGGTTAGATGAAAACCAAGCATTTTTCAGAAAAAATAAATCATAAGTGCAGTTTTATTGATGACAATCTATATGGTACATATTTTGCTTTTTCAATTTTTATGTTTTGAATGTTCATATCTCGATATCAATACGATATTGCTGGGTTGCAGGTGACATCCCAGCTTTCCAAAGGCCTATACTATTATATAGAGGAAAAATCATTTTGTTTTTGAGGACATTTTTGGTCTTGTACAGAGAGATCATGGACCCAGTGATATTAATGATCACTTTTTAAATTCATACATTTTCTTTTTAGATATGACTTGTGGAAGTGTAATGCTGTTAATAGGAAAAACTGGCTCCTGCCCCCCGTTGGGTCCGTTGACATCATCATATTCTAGAACCTGCAACCCAGCAATATCTTTCAGCCCTAATTTCTAATCTCAGTGGGACTTTCCTCTGGTCCAAACTCATTCTTAACTTTTCTAACATATTTATAGTATCCCGAATCTTCACAGGGACACGTTTTTAGGGACATTTCACGACTTTCAGTTTCACTTTTCAGGGTCACTGTCACAGAAGAGAGTTCAGGACACTGATACAAATGCTTTGGAAATAGATGGTCAGTGTTTTTCCCACAAATGTCTGAATTCATAATATAAAGGAGGACAAAACTAAACTTGTTCCACTACTAGAAAAGAAGATCAGGTACAGTGCCTTTAAAGTGCAATTCATACGGTGTTTCACAGACGAAAGGCGACCCTGAGTCACAGTTCTAGTGATGATTACCTACTTATAGCGCATCCATAATGGCCTTTGAGAACCACAGACTTGTTGCTGTGATGCAAGAGGCGCAGCAGCAGCAGCAGCAGCAGCAGCAGCAGCAGCAGCAGGGGAACCCCCGAGTCCCAGCGCGGTCGGCGGGAGCGCTCCACCGGAGACAAACTCGATAGAAGTAGCAAGTAAAGATTTGGAAGCGGCAACAACTGAAAAACACACACTTATCTCTGTTACAAATGAGTCACGGGGCTCATTACCCTGAAAGCGAGTGACGAGATTGAGCAGCGCCTTTGGTTTATTGCTTTGTGAGAGTTGGTTTTTTTTTGGGAGGGGGGAAGAGGAGCAGCCCCACGGGGAGACCGTCCCATCCCGCAACAATCCCGACACCGGCAGCCTTCCCCCCTCCAGGACTCGCCTTACTCACTGCGAGCGCGTGGGGAACAAATAAACTGATGATGAACAGGTTTCGCCGTCGCCCCGTGCCCCGCCGCAGTGCCACCTAAGACTTAACGATTCTTAATGATTTTATAATGGCTTCTTAACGACTTCATCAGGAAGGATCCTACAACAGCGGATTCGGGGGGAAGCGAGCGTTAGCCTCCCGAGACCCCGGATCACACCCCGCCTCGCCGCCACGCCAATAACAAACACTCGAAATCAGCTTAAATCTGCCACCGAGACGACACGGGGAGAGGGAGAGTTTAAGTGACGATATCAGCGACAGTGAACTTCAGCACAGACACACACAAAAACACTTCGGTGACAGAAGAACAAATGGGGAAGCTGCCACACTTCTGTCATTAAGCAAAATAACAAGGCTCCAGACTGCGCACACAACCGCCCTGAACGGAGCGCCTCGTGTAAATGAAGCTGTTTATTTAGAACAGTAAGTAGTGTGTGGTGTTTAGTTACTCTGATAACCAGCACTTAGCACCTAATAAACCAATAGTTGTTTCTGGTTAAGTCCATAACATTAAGGTGCACCACAGGGAAATATGCAAATGCACAATATCGGGTTCATCTCCAATGTTACCAAATGTGTGCAAAAATGGACAGTAGCTAGGGGAAAAGGTGCATCTGACAAATTTGACTTTGTGCAATATATAACGGACCTTCCAATAGAATTTCTGTCTTGATTCAACATCATGTGTATGCCTTCTATGATACAATGCAATCTGTGGATGTTGTTGTTGTTGTTTTTAATTAATTCATACATTTTTTATTATTATTGATTGACTGTGGAATTCTTCCGCAGTCAATTATTGGTTTTCATGTTCTTTATTATTATTCCTCTTCCATCTTTTTCCTGATTTTCTAGAGCTTTCAGCACCTTCATGCTTTGTGCAATTTATGCAATTTATGCAAGTTATGCATCAAAACGTTCCGCATGTTGAGGAGAAGGGTGCTATTACTTTTGGGACTTCTGCAACTTACGTTTTTTCCGCAATCGGCCAAAATGTCGGAGATTTTTCCCACTGACTTATAATGGGGCTGCCGCAAATCCATGCTTTTCTGCACTTTTTTCTGCATTTTATGCAATTTCTGCACTTTGTGCATGTTCAGCTTATGCAACTTGTGGGTTTTGAGAAAAAATTGTCCTTCTGCAGTTTTCCAGTTTTTTTATACGAGAGTTTGGAATTTTCGCATTAGTGTGTATGGGGGACTCCAGCCAATGGGGAGACTCCAGGCCTTTCAGCCATTTGTGCAGCTTCTGCCAATCAAGCACTGAGGCCATTTCAACAGTTTGACCAGTTTATGGAATTTAAAAGTTTATGCAATATTAACAATTTATGCAAAGTAACCACTTTATGCATTTTAAACCGTTTATGCAACTAAAGAGTTTATGCAACTTAAGAGTTTATGCAAATTAACCCATTCATGCATTTTACCACTTTATGCAGTTTATACAGTTTATGCAACATGACATTTTATGCATTTTACCAGTTTATGCAATTTCTGCATTTGCTTCCCGCAATTCCGCAGTCAATCGCAATGGCGCAGCCATTTCTAGTTATTATTCCTCTTCCATCTTTTTCCTGATTTTCTAGAGCTTTCAGAACCTTCATGCTTTGTGCAATTTATGCAAGTTATGCATCAAAACGTTCCGCATGTTGAGGAGAAGGGTGCTATTACTTTTGGGACTTCTGCAACTTACGTTTTTTCCGCAATCGGCCAAAATGTCGGAGATTTTTCCCACTGACTTATAATGGGGCTGCAGCAAATCCATGCTTTTCTGCACTTTTTTCTGCATTTTCTGCAATTTCTGCACTTTGTGCATGTTCAGCTTCAGCAACTTGTGGGTTTTGAGAAAAAATTGTCCTTCTGCAGTTTTCCAGTTTTTTTTATACGAGAGTTTGAAATTTTTGCATTAGTGTGTATGGGGGAATCCAGCCAATCAGGAGACTCCAGGCCTTTCAGCCATTTGTGCAGCTTCTGCCAATCAAGCACTGAGGCCATTTCAACAGTTTGACCAGTTTATGGAATATAAAAGTTTATGCAATATTAACAATTTATGCAAAGTAACCACTTTATGGGATTTAACCAGTTAATGCATTTTAAAGCGTTTATGCAACTGACGAGTTTATGCCATTTAGGATTTATTAATTTTAAAGAGTTTATGCAAATTACATAATTTATGCAAATTAACCCATTCATGCATTTTACCATTTTATGCAGTTTATACAGTTCATGCAACATGACATTTTATGCATGTTACCAGTTTATGCAAATAAGATTATGCAAATTAAGCAATTTATGCAATTTGAACAGTTTATGCAATTTCTGCATTCGCTTCCCGCAATTCCGCAGTCAATCGCAATTCTAGTTATTATTATTATTTTTCTGTTTTTGTAATTGTAAGAAACTACCCGGAGCAGGGGTGGAAGTTGGATGGGCGGGGAGTTCTGATGGGGTTTCCCACCCTTTTTCTCATGAAAATACTGCTACAGTTTGTGTGAAACATGGAATATTCCTCAATAAAAGAAATATAAAAAGGAAAAAAAAGAAAGAAAAAGAAAATAGTTTTGGGGGAAAATTGCGGAAAATTCAGAGAAATTGTGCGGGGAAAAAAAGGGTTAGAAATAATAGTAATAAAAATGTTGAAAAAAATAAATAAAAGACTCATTTTGAAGGAGTGGAAGGCCACCACGCCACCTAGTTATTACATATGGTTGAATGATATGATGTCTTGTCTGTACCTCGAGGAGATTCGATATAATTTGTCTGGCAAACATGATAAATTTACAAAAATATGGGGATCCTTTATTGAACATATCAAACAGAAGAGGACTCAACCTGCGCACTCTAAGGACTGAAGGACAGTTGCTTTACCCTATAAGTATTTCATCTAGTGGTATGGACTGATAAGAAATATTTGCTGTACGGCACTGGCAGTGTTTGTGTTTTCTATTTTTTTAAATGAAAAATTGAATAAAAAAAAATAAATAAATAAATAAATAAAAAATAAATAAAAGACTGTCAAAAATAAGGAAAGAATGGGGAAAATGGGGCCAACATTCAGGGGAAAAAAACATTTATTTATTATTTAACAACCAAGTCACTTATGATCCCTGGATCAACAGAATCAAAACTAGGGCTGGGACGATCCATTTTTGTCACAATCCGATATCAATCACGATTCTCATAATACAATGCCATTTGACGTTGAAGTGTTAAGACTGGAAAGTGCATTAGCTCAAAATATATCAAAGTACTGTAACTGTTACTGAAAACAAAGGAGTGCAGGAGAAAAATGCCTCCAAACACAAGTATTGAAAGTATTGCTATACTTGATCAAGTATCAATACTTGGCATTGCAATCCAAGTCCGATAGTTTGTTTGGTTTTGTTTTTTTTAGTACCTGCTTGTGGTGGTTTCATTTTTTTCAACACCAGTAGTACCTTTTTTATATCATATTGGTGTCATTTAAAGGTACCCAGTCCTTGTCCCCGCACTCCAGGCCAGAGCCAATCCGGGCTGACCATCTGGCGTTAGCATAACATTAGCATAGATACAGACGGCATCTCGTCATAGAAGGGGGCGTGGCTTCGCCGAGGGGGGAAAATGGAATCTTTAGAGAAACACAATTTTCCACTCTTTTTAGCCATTTTCTGGTGGAATATGAACTTATTTATCACACACAAATAAAGTCAAGTGTAAATCGGGCCCATATGGATGTTTTCTCACAGCAGATTGTTCAGCAGAAGTGAAAAAAAGGCAGTTGTAGCAAGCGCTAGCTAACCGTTAGCATTAGCCCGATGCTAACATTTAGCATCAAGTTAGCATTCTCCGTTATTCATGTGTTTATGGGCTGTTGAACCACTTTGCTCCTCTCCTTGTCTTTGTTTCTATATTTAGTAGAAACTATATTCATATTTCAGCATTTGTTAAAGTAGTTTTGGAATAATTAGAGAAAATTTTCATTTTTTCAAAATTGTTTTCCCCTTTTTTTTTTTAAAAACAAAAAAAAAACATATATGGGCGATTCCAGAGATGCCGTCTGTATCTATGTAACTTACCTTCATTGCTCCCAATGTAAAATAAAATCCCATTTCAGTGCCCACAGTGGCACAGTCCAGGCTTAGGCTAACCCTGGTTTAGCTAGTTTAATGTGTCAGTCCCACTACTTCCTGCAGAGGGCACTCCACTCCACTTCAAACCTCTGACAGCCCAATCTTCCTCTCCTTACTGTCTCTTCCTTACATCAAAAACATAAAGAATGAAACTGAATCAAATCTTGAAGTGTCTGAATGTAAGGGCTTTCCCCCCTTTTTTGCCCAGTCCTAATTGGTGATGTTATTTAATTATGATCGACAGCGGCTCGGCTAATCCCGGTTTAGGCTCTTGCCCAATTTCTCAAAAGCTCTACAGAAAGGTCAAAGAGATGATACTCCAAAAGTGCCACGACACGATGTAACACCGGGAACAAACTGCGAAAATCCACTAAGCGTTTAATGACATAGAATTTTCTGGGTCAACTCAATGTCGCTGCGCAACAACTAGTTCGAGACTCGAGAGAGAGAGGGAGCGAGAGAGAGGGAGGCGTGGGCACAAATGATCACCGTATCAAAAACCCCTTTCATCTTCGCCATGTTCCACCGGATTAAAGGGGAAGTTTGCCTTTCTTTGAACAAATTCTTAATTATTTTGATAAAACAAAAGTTAATTAGCCGGCGAGCTAATTATTATGATCCAGTGCAAAGTGTCCTAAAAACAGCAAGGGAAGAATGAATGGAAATGAAAGAGTTGAAAGAGAGAAACATGTGGGTCACTGTGCAGAGGCTTGTTCGTTAAATGGAGGTAATTGCCCCCAAAGGGAACTCTGTCCACGGCATTTGACCCAATCCATCACTGTCACTGGAGGAACCATCAGGAGCAGCTTCTGGGAAAAATCACCATCTTAAATTAGACTTTAATGACTTAAAATGACTTGAATAAAGGTTCTTTATTTTGAATTTGAGCCGGCTTGAACTAATCTAAGATTCTATAAAAATGCCAATAACAATGGAACAAGCATAAATCCAACTAGAATTCAGACAAATAAACTTTTACTTTGAAAAATATTGAATTTTCACTTAAAATTTTACAAAATAATCTGAATTAAGGTAAAAATGTACTGCTTCCATTGGCAATAAAATGTTCTCATGTCATCTTAATCTACTCAAATTTTAGATTGAATCTCAATCAATTATTACAAGTAGATTTACAGGTGCTTGTCATATAATTAGAATATCGTGGAAAAGTTAATTTACTTCTTTTATGCAATTTACCTGTGAAAGTAATATATGATACAGACTCATTACATGCAAAGTGAGATATGCAGCCTTTATTTGTTATCAAAACCCTAAAAATCTCAGAAAATTTGAAAATGGACTGACAAAATTCTAACAAACGCAGGCACTTTTTCATGATATTCTAATTACTGTATATGAAGACCACATTTGCGTAATTTCATCCTTAAAATGATTATTCTTTTTCCAGATCCAGATTGGTGAGTTTTATTACAGACGACACTCCCTAAATCAGAGTCTGTGCTGGATTTAACCAGAGCTAAATGTTGTCAGTGCTGAAGCGTGGAGTCTGCAGTGTTTACAAAATACAGGCTAATGTTGCTACTGTTGCTACCAAACCACTAACTCGCGGCTAACACTTCTGGCGAGTCTTACACCGTTTTATGTCCAGGGGCTTATTTATCTGAAAAACTAACCCAGCGACTAAAAAGTCCTCAGAAAATCCAAATGAAAGATATACAGCATGTCCATATTGAGCGACAATGAGCTGCTGCAAAACAATCAAAATGCTGTAGCTACTGGATAAGTTGCTACAAACACACAAGAAAATCCACACGGAGCTGTAGTAAAGGCGAAAAGAAACCGTTTAGCTGCTGTAATAAGCAACCATGTCAATACTATAGCACAAACATTGAGGAGCTTTTGGACTTGAGCTGTTCTGTCTATAGATACAGACGGCATCGCGTCATAGAAGGGGGCGTGGCTTCGCCGAAGGGGAAAGTAGCATCTTTTGGGAAACACAAATTTCCACTCTTTTTAGCCATTTTCTGGTGGAATATGAACTTATTTATCACACATATATAAAGTCAAGTGTAAATCAGGGCCATATGGATATTTTATCACAGCAGATTGTTCAGTAGAAGTGAAAAAAACGGCAGTTGTAACTCGCGCTCGCTAGCCGTTGCCATTAGCACGATGCTAACATGAAGCATTCGGTTAGCATTCTCCGTTATTTCTGTATTTATGGGCTGTTGAACCACTTTGCTCCTCTCCATGTCTTTGTATCTTTATGTAGTAAAAAACTATATTCATAATTCAGCATTTGATAAAGTAGTTTTTTTCAATAATTAGAGAAAGTTTTGATCTTTCTCCATATTGTTTTCCCCCTTAACTGTTTTCAAACATGACCATATATGGGCGATTCCAGAGATGCCGTCTGTATCTACGATGGACAGTGCAATAACAATAAAGAATAATACTGAATAAAAAAAAAATTTAAATGGCTGTTCAATTTTGATATAACTTATCTTAAAAGTGTCACCTACTTTGCTTTAAGAGATGTAAATGAGTAAATTCACAAATTACTAATTACTATAAACTGTGTATTCACTTCAAAAACTATGTCAAAGAAAATGCCTTGTACTCGTATCGGTATTCTGTATGGGCAAGTAAATCAAAGTACTCATATCAGTTTTAGAAAATCGGTGCATCCGTATCAAGAGGCGTTTGAAATTATGACTAAATACCAGCAAAAAGCGCATTACCCCATTTAACTGATAACAACAGTATTAACCTTTCGCTTTATCTCTCGTCGATGCAGTTCCACACCTTTCCTATCATGTCACTTGCAGCAAAATCGACGTTACGAAAACTATCTTTACTGTGTGTAAAGGAAAAAAAAAAATCATTGCCTTTGTAGAATTTGACAAAACAGAACAATCCTGCCCGGCTTCGTTCATAATCCCCCCTAACCGCAGGGATTACCCATTCCACATTTATTCCGTATCTCCGGAACTCACCCGCAGGTAAACAGAGTCTCTCCACATGCATAAATAATGTTGCGGCGCGAGTGCGTTTTGCGCTGGGCGGCGTTTCGATGGACCCAGAGAAGAGCTGATAAGTGGAACAGGGCTCAGACAATCACAGCCCACATAATCCAATTTCTCACACGCAGATCTGAAGCGCGTTATGCGGCGTCGTATTTCCATATGGTCTCAAAAAAAAAAAAAAAAACAGAATGCGGTTTAGATATGCAAAGCAGGAGAGCCACACGGAGGAGTGGGATGGTCAGGTGTGATTCCCAAATCCTGCACCATTTGGGGCCTTTTCTCTGTGCACTGCAAAGAGTGACATCTTGATAAATTAAAATGATTCTGATTCGCAAATTCCTCACTTTGGAAATAAGTGCTCCGTCAATGTTGCAGAGACCGGAGGTTGAGTCATAGACATTAAGTATTCCCAACATTTTTAAACCTCTTTAAACAGCAGCCGCAACAGATGCAGTATTATAACCCTCACAGTGAAAGGGACTGGATGCAAGCTGGTCATTTTATACTCACTACTGCTACCTCAGGTCTTACGCGTAACTGCAGTTTCTATATCAAGCTCGTGCATGACGACACTTCGGACCCGAATTAACCGTTTTTTGAGTGACAGTGCAGGATTTTAGAGGCAGTTGTGGTGAACAGGTCTGAGATTATTCTGCACATAAGGACATGGCTGGAACATGTAGGTGGAGGAAAATACATAATTTTAACATTTTTAAATCCCGTATAGTCCCTTTAAGTCCTATTGGCGTCTAAAGGCCTTCCAAGTTCTATTGTGTTAGTATGAAGGCCTGAGTCCGACCTGGAGCACATGGCTACTTAATATGCGTGAACAAAAGGACAGCCATTCATATTTAGCATTGATTTTCCAAAAAAAACATTTTAAAAGCATGACGCCAGCTATGTTGAATTGAAAATAGCACTCAGTGTACTATTGAAGACAATAGTACACTGAAGTCTATTCACATGGTGTCCCCCGTCCCACCCCCTCTTGGTAGTGCCTGTTTCAGATGGTGGGTCGTTGGTGTCCATGGAGGAGCAGACGAACGGAGGAACCCGCCTACAGGGACTGGACACGAAGAACTAATGCTCCAATAAGGACTGGACATTCTGCGGTCTTGGCCTGTCTGATGAGGGACTCCCATCGGCCCGGGGTCTCTATAGCCCGTCCGTCCATGGGAGTGGATCTCTCCGTCTGTTGTCCCTGAGGTTTCTCTTTTCTCCCTCTGGGTTTTTGGTTTTTCCTCGCCATGCTGGAGAGTCTAAGGACGGGGGACACCCACAACTTTGTGTTTATGTAGCAAATCAGTCTATCTATTTATTATGGAACTAAGGTTATGACTGCACTACAGAGATGGTTTGGCCGTACACACCTACTAACCAACTAGCAGGACTTCGCTTTCTCTTCTCCACTTTGTGGACGTGTTCCTCGGGCTCGAGCTGAACTTTTAGCTTTTCCGCTGCTTCGACACGGTTTTTCAGTTCTATTTCGCAGCTCTTTCAGACTGTGATCTCATAAATGTTTCTACAGTTCTGGTAGATTTACACTGATGTTTGGCTGACATTAGTCCCAACTTCTGCACTAGTGTTTCGGAAACGAGGAGTTAAAAATAATCATCTGAACAAGCCTTTCTGCACTTAGAATACTCCAAACTTCTCATGTCAAGTAAAACGAGATTCATCATAAAATTTTAAGTGCAATAGATGTTTCTTTGGGACAAGGCCTTGTGGAAGGCCCAGGACACATTGGTGGGACTATGTCTCAGAGCTGGCCTGGTGTCGCCTCAGGGTCCCCCCAGAACAGCTGGAGGAGGTTAAGTCTGGGCATCTCTGCTGAGACTGCTGCCCCCATGACCCGTGGGTGGGTGGGTGGGTGGATGGATGGATGGATGGATGGATGGATGTTTCTTTGGTTTTCTCGTATTTGAGTACAAAAACACTTGTTCTGTTGTTGGAAAGTGTTACTTGATTGTCTTGGGTGTTCGGATGTTGTTCTTCCTGAGGGTTTCCTCTGGGCTCGCAGGTTTGTCATATCAACCTTAAACATACACTGCAAGGTATCGCTCCAGCTTGATACTTTCGACCATAATCCTTTATCAATCCCAAAAGTAATATGTTCTTTGTCACAGACATACAGCACCGGCAGAGAAAGAAGACACAGAAAACCTTTGATTCTGACAAGCTTTTGCAAGTTTCCGTAAGCGCTACCTGGGCCACTGTTCATTCCAGGGGTGTGTTTTTTTTAATTCACGCGTTATTTTAAGTTGTAGGACAAAAGCTGAGGTTGTCTAAAGCAGTTGTAAAGGGATAATTGGGATAAAGCACAACGTAGAGAAGCTCGGGTGTCTCCCACTGAAGTGTTTGACGATCGTGGTCCCGCTCCTCGTCCCCTCCAGAGAGAAATTTAGCTTTAAAAGTGGGGGGAAAAAAGCGCACATCAACAACACAGGACCCAGATCTAAACAGAGACGCGCCATCTGTTCAGCTCTCAGCGCACTTTGTTGTCGTCCCCCAGAAACCATCGAGACACTTCACGACCAGACGCCGCAGCAAAATTATATACATCTGCAGCGAGGAGCGCGGGGCTCGGAGGAGATTCGAAAAGTTGCAAATTGAGAGTTGGAGAGCGCGGAGGGTTATCGGGTCAAGTGAACAAAGGCTAAGCCAATATATTTAAACTGTTGGAGACGTAAATGGACTGATACTCAAGGGCAAAGACTCTCCCACACAATAACATGTTGTGTGCTTGTTAAAATTCAATTATTGATCATGAATAATCAAGTTTATGCAATTCCATATAGGATTAGATTAGACTTTATAATCTACAAGGGAGAAATTCACAGCAGATCTTAAGAAGACACAAATGGGTGCAGATCGTCACAATTTGCCATCGAAGAAGAACAAGGTAAATGTGCAAGAGAGACTTATGGAAGAATAGATGTACCGTTATGTACTATGAATACAAAATATATGTAAATAAATAGGAAAGAATAACTATTAAACACAAAAATAAATCAAAGATAAGAAACATGTTTTATAATTAAACCTATGTGACAAAATAGACACAGCAGACAATAAACACTAATGCTCGGCTCAGTATGTTACAGTTCAAGGTAGTACATTGTATGGATTACATTGTACCTACACATTGTCAGGGGCGGATCTAGAGGGGTGGCCCAGGGTAGCAGCTGCCACACCTCGTAAAGGTCTTGCCACCCCAGCTGCCACTCCATTGATGTCATGTAATGTCTCACATCTGCTCTAGAAGCTACTTGGGTGCTTACAGAGACTCAGTACTTTTTTAACAGGACAAAGAATTACAACAACTTCATAGCTAAATAAGTAGCCAGGTGCCAACTCCCGTTGCCCCCAAGATGATATATATATATATATTTTTTTTTTACAAAAGTGAAAAATTTACTTGAGTCAGAAACCCCCTACTTATATTAAGGACAATTCTACTATTTGTATATAATTTTGGGAGGCTCAGCCTGAATCTAAATGGAAAAAATTGCCCTGCGATCAAGCAAAACTGGCCATACCGCCTTTGCTCTGCCCAATCCCGTCAGACCTTGGAAGCTAAGCAGGGAAGGGCCTGGTCGGTACTTGGATGGGAGACCGTTTGGGAACACCAGGAAGCCTCGCAAATGTAGTGAGTGAGTGAGTGGTTGGTGGTGGTCGGAGGGGCCGATGGCGCAGACTGGTTGCCTCGCTTCTGTCAATCTACCCCAGGGCAGCTGTGGCTACAATAGTAGCTTACTACCACCAAGCATGGAGTGAATGAATAGTGCAATGTAAAGCGTCTTTGAGTGTCCAGAAAAGCGCTATATAAAACCAATGCATTATTTTTATTATTAAAACTTGTGTACCCTGCTAGAAACATTCAACATTGTCAATGTGTTGCCGCCCCAGAAATGATCCCTGACCCTGCCTGCCGCCCCGTGATTTTTTTTCTAGATCCGCCCCTGCACAATGTAACTAAATTTAGTACAATTAGAACATGAAACATTAAACATAAGAGATTACATTTAGACTATAATAGAGACGACAACAATTTGACATAGAACAACAGTGTGAGTGTAATAACCAGTGGGGGGGTCCGCCCCCTTCACTCTGAAATGAGTACGTGCTAGTGGCAGGCCGTGATATTGCAGCCAGCAGCCCAAAAAGCCCTTTTTGTCATAGACACTCATGTAAAAGGAGCAGCCTGTAAAATGGTCCACAGGGCATCTGGAGTTTCAGACTGAGGCAAATATATTTCTTTAAAATTACTATTTTTAGGACATGGACTTTTTTTCTTCGTAAAAAAATTGTAAAGCATCAAAAATACATTTTTAAAAGTGTTCTAATGACGTGACGTCACCAGGGCCGCAGACGTGCGCGAGCGTGTGCGTGATGACTCATGAACGAGCAGAGTTCTCCCTCGTGTGATTTAGCGGCTGAAGTCTGAGCAAAACAAATGAACTGGACTAAAAACAAGGATAAACGCGAAATAACGAACATCTCAAGTAAGTTTAGCCAAAAACTAAATACGAAATGTATGATGAATATAGCATGTGTCTATAGCATTGGATTATGGTTAATAAGAAACAACTAGTCTACATGTTATTAAACTCATTTCTGAAAATTAAATAATGGCACTAATAACCTGTAACTGTTTTATTAATTAAAAAAATACTAGCAGCATTTAATGTACTTATGTACTTACACCATTATTTGTGTAAGTAGAATGAAACACAAAAAAATGCATGATTTCTGCATCTGTCCTGGATCCAGTACAGTACAGTACAGTACAGATAAATGCTATGTAAAAAACAATTTATCACATTTTACCAATGAAAATGTAATATAAAACACTTTTGCAGTGCTCATTCTTTGTATTTCAGCCAAACAATTCTAGTTGTGATGTTATACTAGCAAATACAGTGAAGTAACAACTCGATTTTTATCAATTCTATCACAATATCAAGACTTCCAGCACTTACGAAACTTCCCAGAAAAGTGACCGAGCGGAAGTTCATGAGCGCGGCTACGTACGTCCGAAGGGCCGCTAAGCGCCCGGTTGTTCAAAGAGCGGGCTAAACTAGCTTTTTAAGCCCCGCGCTGACAAACTAACCCCCAAAGTCATCGTAGCATGGCAGCTTACTCGCCTGAAATGGCCTTAAAAAAACATTTTGTGTTTAAAGAACGATGATATTAAGAGATTTGACTTTTTGCGTAATGGCGTCCGCTCCGCTCTGAAGCTTCGTCGGCAGCCGTGCGCGCTCACGCTGCTTTCACCCACTTGGGCCGTAGGGAGCATAGATACAGGTGACGCGTCATACGGGTACTTTGGGCCGCAATGGCGGACGAAACTGGTTTCATGCGCCACTGAGCACCCCTATGTAAAGAGATAGGAGCTGGGACAACATGCCTTATCCAGTTTATAATAGATCCATGGTAATAACAGATGTGCAGGTGCATTGAGTGTCAGCAGCAGATCTAAGTGTGGACAGACCGCATAGTGCAATAGAGCAGAGCAAATGGCTGAACAGGTTATTACGTTCATGAGTCTGTGACTGAGTTATTGGGTCTCGTTTTTGTTCATGAGTCTGATGGCGGGGGGGGGAAACTGTTCTTGTGGCGGGAGGTGTGGGTCTGAGTGGACCGTAGCCTCCTGCCTGAGGGGAGAGGGGTGAATAGTCCGTGTCCAGGGTGAGAAGGGTCAGCTGTGATCTTGAAAGGACTGTAAGGAAATCTGAACAAGCCTCTGACTCATGCTTTGCTTACACGCTACAGAACAAGAAGACCATGTCAGTGAGATTAGCTTAGAGACAATGGTCAGCACCATAACCATTCTGAACATAACGTGAAGTACAGATAAAATACAAGCACAGAGACACAAACAACTGACTCACAGATAGACAGTCATCCTCTCTGTGCAGAGGAGTGCAAGACTAGGATGAAAGGAGACTGTCAACAGAGGTCTGGACTTCACTTCTTCTCTCTCTCTGAAGTCATCGGCTGGTTTTACTTCTTTGTAACGCGGAACAATGGCAATAAACACCTTGTCTTTGAGACGACTTCTATCTCCAGTGTAAGCTTTGGCTATTTCCAAATATCTCAAATATCTCGCTTGATACAAAAGAGCCGGGTCCTAACTATCCGAACTACACGTCTGCAGGTCCTAGAGGAGAACAGGTCCTTGAGAGGTGGAACTCACCGTCTCAGCATTGATGCCACACACTTTGCTGCTTTGGAACAATTTGCAATAACTAATTCCTATGTTGTACGTACAAAACGGGATAATGTGTATCATAATGTAATATAATAATAGTACTGGTGGTTCATAATGTAATACGACATTAGACCCTCAAGGTTAGGGCTTAAGGTTAGGGTCTTCTTTTTTTTCCATTATGTACCTCCCAACAATAAATACATACGTTTTTACACATTCATACATCACACATCATTTTGGCAACGTAATGTGTGATGTATGAATTTTACTATTTACGTATTTCGTAGACTATCCGAAGCATTTGAAAAAAAAAAAAATACAAATCAATTAACAATGTTTGTTATAATAGTGGCTGACAACATCCTCATTGAGTGGACATCCTCTGATCCTCTGAACCTGAGCTTAACTAAATCATTTTAAATAAAATTGAAAATTGAAAGAAAAAGGGCATTTACCAGCAATAGCTCTCGAAATACATTACATGACCATAGAATATGTTAAAATAATAATACTCAGCAGGAAGTAGTAGTAGATGGGTTTTTGTCACATGACTCTTTTCTGTCCGGGACACTATCTTAAGATCTTTTTTATGTTTTTGAACTGTGCCGTGGCTCCCACATGTCTCCCAATGACAACACGTCAAATATAAAACAAAATATGAAACTTACTATAAATGGTACATTGCTCTAAAAATACATTTCTATGTAAATAATGTTTTTTTTTGCATGGGACTAAATGGGTTCAAACTGCTTCAAACCGCAGGGACACACGGGCGTCTGCTGACAGCGTAAAATGCAGTGTCCAAGTCGATAAAAATCCGCTCCAGTGTGTCAGAGCTGTCAATGGGTTACGGCTCGTTCAGGTCGGGTTACGGCACGGAGGCGACTGAAAACGACAGGAGACGTAACGCACTGTGGCATTTCACCTGGCACCGAACCTCAGTCTCCCCGACACGACGGCCAAATACAGCAACTCCGCGCACAACGCTCAAAAACAGACCCGAAAATACAGGCGCCGGTTGTAGCTTTTGCCTAAGCCGCGCGTCGGAATCATTATGTTCACTGTATTTTTTGTCCTGACAATGTGGAACGAGGTCATATTTGTGGTTTGCTGTTAACTGACGTTTCATTATGGTTTATCATTCTATTGTGTCAAGTTCGAACAGATGCAAAGCTGAGATTGATTTGGTATTGATTCATACTTATCCAGAGGGTTGTTGACTTCTAGATACATTTTTTTTTTAATGTATTCATGTAGTCCTTATTTTTGAAGAGTTTTGTGGTGCTAGGCTAGTGCTCGGCTAGCGCATGTTTAATCATCGGACACTCCAAACGTTGCCATATCTGGTTTGTAGAAAGCTCCTTTGTGATTTCCACGTGTAGCAACAAAACACAAAAAAAGGAACAAAAAGTGATGGACATGTGTGACAAAACGCAACGTAACAGCCACAAAAAAAGCAAAGTCAAAGAAGTGGCGACAACGCGGTAACAATGCAAGGAAAATGATCCGTTTAGATGAGTAATTTGTAGGTCTCAGCTTTCAGATGAGGCGTTACTCGGTGGCGTGGCAGTGGCACAGCGGTTATCGCTCGTGCCTCACAGCTCGAAGGTCCCGGGTTCGATTCCCATCTGGACGGGGCCTTTCTGTGTGGAGTTTGTATGTTGTACCCGTGTCTGCGTAGGCTAGTGGTAAAAACATGTGCTAACACAGATAATAGAACAAGATAATGCATGCGCAGTAATATTTTGTGGAATGTAAACAGTGAAAATGAAACTGATTCAAGGATTTAGGATCTACAGAAGAGACGAGGAGGAGAGCTTATTCTTCAGACGTAACAGGATTAAAGCAGAAAGACCTGTCAGTGACTTTTACTGTCAGTCCAAAAACACAGACTGACTCGTGTTTTTCTACTTGTCACCTGTGGCTTGTGGACGGCAGTGGAGCAAAGAGGAGCGGAGTCAAACCATCATAGATCCATGAGGAAAACTCACTATCAGTAGATAGTGGATAACAGTCACCACTCTGGGGCTGTGACGTCATTGTTTTAGTAAAATGTGTGGAGACGTTGTAGCAACGGAGCCACGTAAATGGCATTTTGAGATCTTTCCACTCTGGGACCTAGTTTGGAAAATGTTCGTTTACAGACCCCCAAAACGCCGGGCTCGTGTGGACGATACACTGGGGTCCTCAGCTTGATTTCTTATGAATAGGATCTATTACAGTTTAACTAAACTTAAGCGGTTAATAAATGGATAGGAGCCCAAGCAACACCAGGTTCACATACCATACCAATACATGTCCATTTTATAAATCTGTTAAAATCCATTTCATTCAAGTGAAACTAAGGTTGTGTGAATTTGATGAAGAACAAGTGCAATCAAGTTCATTCATGTTAGATGTGGACATTAGAAACACTAGAAAATTACAGTACATAGATATATATATATATATGGCATATATATATATATATATGGCAACTCTTCCTTGTTTTCACCACATGTTTACCCAAAGTCAAATTGACAAGCCCCCGCACAGACCCCGTGCTTGTATCCATGCCGCGATGACACCCTGAAATGTTTGTCCGCGGCAAACGGCGCAGCGCTCCGGAAGTCAAGTGAAAAAAACTCATTACCTCCTAAAGTGACTCCGCTCTTCCAGACGCCCTTGGGGACTTGCGTGTTCCCAAGTTTTTTTTCCGGGTCGTTTCCCCAAAAAAGCCGCGGCAGCAGTGCATTAACCTTCTTCGCGGCCCGGACCGGCTCGGCGCTGGCGTCCGCCCCGCCCCAGGTAGCGGCGGGTTAGCGAGGAGATGCGCACACACCCCTCAGAGGAGAGTGGCCCGGGACAAATTGGCAGCGAGCGCCTCATTTAGCAGCAATCGTCATGAGTGGACTGTGTAAACAAGTGTAGCTACTCCCCCCCAAGGGCGTTTGGGCATGGCTAATGAGGGCTTTGCAGGCGGGGGAAGGTGGAGGGGGAGTGCGGGGCGGGAGCTGGCTTCTTCTGCGGGGAGTCTTCGGTAAACAATAGCGCTTGCGGGGCTCGTTTTGGAGTCGGGAGTAGCTGGAGCGGAGGTGGGCACAGGTGTAAGGCCACGCACTCCCAGGAAAGAGGATAATAAAGATTTATGGAGGGGCTTTGGACACAACTGGCTGGTTCGTAATACGTTTAGTTCTAAATATATATATATACTGTATATATGCCATGGAAGGTAGAAAAAAAAACATTTGGCAAAAGCTTACAGTATAGTGGGATGATGAACCAAAAGTGAACCATTTTCAGTGGGCTGTGGAGCGTTTGCGAAAAGTGCTTGTTGATAGATGTTTGTATAGAGATATCAGTCAGCGATGGAATTTGAAAGAGTCGTTCAAAAGTTTATCCTCCACTTCAAGGGCAGCTGTGAATGAAAAACACAGACAATACGTTTCTTCGTGTTTCTCTTTCTTTTCCCATTGTAGTGGCCCAGGGGTCTAGTTACACTTGGGTCCCCAACCTTTTTAACCAGTGAGCTACTTTAAAGGGACTATACGGAGGTTAAAAATGTTAAAATTAAGCATTTTCCTCCCCCTACATGCAGCATCCTAATGTGTAGAATGAACCCAGACCTGTTCACCTGTTCTGTTTCTCTAAAATCCTGCACTGTCACTCAAAAAGTTGTTTTGAGCTTAATATAGAAGCTGCAGTATGACCTGAGGTGGCAGTAGTGAGTATAAAAAATACTTATGCGCCAAAGATACTGTAAAATGTGGCTTGGGTGGAGTTCACCCTGAAGAATTATGAGCCAAGAGGATATTTCAAAAGGAAATTATTTCAGTTTTGTTTTCATGCTTTACTATAATTGACCTGAATGTTGTGTTCAGCATGTTCAGAACAAAATTAAAATGCATCTAAAATGTGACTCATCAAGGGTGTGTAGAAATGTAGAAAGTGTTTGGCGACCTACTTAAGGGCCTATCTCACATGTAACTGCAGCTTCTATATTAGGCTCGTGCATGACGGCACTTCGGACCCGAAGTAACAACTTTCTGAGTGAAAGTGCAGGATTGTCACTCAGAAAGTGGTAAATGGACAGTCTGCCCTAGGGCGGCTATGACTTCAATAACAGCTTGCCACCATCAAGTGTGGACTGAATGAATAATGACTACTATGTAGTACTTTGAGGAACCTGTGACACAGGCTTGTAAAGTGCAATACAAGTGTAAGCCGTTGTTTTTAATGAAGCTACAGTTAAGTTGGGGCTTTGACCAAATCACAGCTTAATATTATTCATTTATTGGAAACATTTTCTCTATTATATGCGGCCCAGACCAGGGAGCTGAATATCAGCCCGCGACCCAAAATTAGTCTGACACCCTTGCCTTAGAACATTGCTGGAACATGTAGGGGAATCATTTTAACATTTTTAAACTCCGTATAGCCTCTTTAAAGTATCCCACTATAAACATGAAATACAATGTAACACAATCTACTCAGGGTAAAAAAGAAGCATTAATTAATGCAACACTAGATGTTTTGACATTGCAGACGTGGACTGGAACAACGCCACAGCCAGTGCGCTGTGATCGAAGCTAAAGTTGAGCCAACAAAACATTAAAGCGTGTGACCTTTTCGTAACCACACAACACTGTCTCTTAATACAGTTTACTTCTTTTGAAATCATAATTCCTTCTACTTACTCTAGCATTACAGAGAATATCCACCTTTTCTTAAGCACAGACAAGACTTAAGCTGGTTTTGGACTGCCTTCGATACTACTGTGCGCAGAAGAACCCAAATGCTTCCCATTGCCTTCCAAATCCCTCTCCAATGCTTTGTTCTCAGCAACGTCTGCTTTATCCAAGTTTAACAGATTCGCAGCAGATGACGGATATTCCCCCCTCGTACAAAAAGTCAAAAGCTACGGCAGCGATTCCATCTCCGGATTCAAAATAGAAAAACGACGGAGGCGGTAACGGCTTCACGTCCCGCTAGCTCCAACAGCGCGCCTATACGTTCATTTGTTTGTCTGTTCAGGGGGGGGGGGGGGGGGATATCGTCGCTTATCGCTGCTTAATGACACGAACTGAGAGGAACTTTGAGTCATTTCATTTGCGTGACCATTTCCCAGCCTTAATGTCTCGTAATGTCTATTCTCCAAACATTTGCTAATTTAAAAATCTCGTCGCAAAGTACCTCATCAGAGCGCGGTCACAGCTTTTTCTCCCATTTCCTCCCTCAATTTGCCGACTAATGCAAACAGAAGAATTCCATTAAACCGCCTCGCCGCAAATCCAAAACGCCTATAGCTTTTGGGGACGTCATCCGGAGATACAGCCAAAATGAGGATCGTTTTTGCAAATATTCTTGTTCCATCCACTTACGGCTTAATTCATTTATTTACTTTGGTGCGGAGGCTTGATTACACGGGACAGTTTGGTGTGAAAGGGGGTGAAAAGAGACATTCCGACTGACTGAAGAGTTAGGGATGAACTCACAACGCTGAAGCCAACGAAGCATCAGACTGTAGAGTTAGGGTGAACAATCCCAAAGATTGCAAGACCAGTAAAGAGCCATACATTCCATCAAAAGAGCCTAAAAATCATCTGGGTCTGGTTGTTCAAAGGTGATCTGATCGGATTTTGGTTGTTCAAAAGAGGAAGAAGGATTCTGAAATCGGATAAGATTGTTTGTCCCAGATTAAAACTAGGATTGGATTACATGATCTAATCTGTGTTGTTCAAAACATTTCAGTATGATCTGGATACATTTGATCCAAAAAAAAAAAAAAAAAAAAAGTTAATCCTGATCCCAGCAGGGGGTTGGATTTCAAAAAGAAAATGTTGCAAAACTTTAAAATTGGTCAAATCAGTTTGTGTATATACTTTTATTCCAATTTTGCACTTGATTTGTTCAACTGTTACAGGTATGAAGTATATGAAGTAGACATAGGAGATCAATTAAGCCTTTCAGTATATTAAAATAAAAATATATAATCTTGTCCCCATCAAATATACCCCCAAACAGAAAAACAGAAATTTTACATTCAATGTTTCTGTCATTCATCACTGTATTAATTTCAACAAAACCATATTAAAGGAATAGGCCACCGTTTTTATATACTAAGATACGTTCTTACCTCACTTTAGTCGAGTTAATATATCCCCGTCTGGTCATTGTCCGCGCGCTCTGTCACGCAAACGGAGCACATACGCAGCCTCTCCCATATGTCACATAGCTCCGAAAAAGCTCACGATAGAAGCTACCAAGCTCTTCCACGTGTTCCCTATTTAAATAAAGTTACGTGAAGTGTTTTCATGCGAAGTATATTTACACAGAAATGTAGCATGTCGATTTTATAAGCAGATAAAAAGGGGGACTATATTGTGAGGCGTAATGATACGAGGAGTAAAACGTCCGCGCAGTAACTCCTAAAGGTTATTGACGGAAGTGAGCGGGGGAAGTCTTTAGGAGTTACTACGCGGACGCTGTGCTCCTCGTATCATTACGCCTCACAATATAGTCCCCCTTTTTATTTGCTTATAAAATCGACATGTTACATTTTTGTGTAAATATACTTCGCATGAAAACACTTCACGTAACTTTATTTAAATAGGGAACACGTGGAAGAGCTTGGTAGCTTCTATCGTGGGCTTTTTTGGAGCTATGTGACATGTGGGAGAGGCTGCGTATGTGCTCCGTTTGCGTGACAGAGCGCACGGACAAAGACCAGACGGGGATATATTAACACGTCTAAAGTGAGGTAAGAACGTATCTTAGTATGTAAAAACGGTGGCCTATTCCTTTAAGAGCCAAACTGCAGCAAAGCAGGGCAAAACTTCACATCCGCCTCCTAAAAGCAAGGCTTGAAAACAATGATCTCTCCTACAAGGGTGAAGAACACTGAACACTCTTAAGTTTTGTTATCTATTGGACATTTAGCCTTTTTTTTTTTTATTAAGGACTTTTTCAACATATCCACAATGTATTTGTTTATGCGTATTTGTTATTTTTTGTGGCTCAGATGAGTGGTCATAAAAGAAATCATAAATAGAAGTGGATGTTTTGGTTTTTTTTGTCTCATGAAAAACACCCCAGTGACCCCACCTCAAGAAGGCGGCTGTTCCACTCAAACATGTTAAACGTCAGCCCGGTAAAGTCTGTGCAGTGCAACATGGTGGCTGTGATTGCCGGGAGGTGGTGCGATCGCGGTCACAGTCTCGGCCGGGAAGCGGATCCTGAGGAGATTGGGAGTAGAGGCGCTTGTACCTGCCGCAGCCACTCCACACACAATGCCTTGAGCCAGATAATCCTCTCAGACTCTTCAGAATCACACAAGCACCTCTCAATCCGGCCCTGAGAACAGTGTACGGATACAAGTGGGAACCGAGGAGGCCAGTCTGTCAGCAGGAGGCGTCAGAGAGCCGCTGAGCCCCTCTGAGTCCAGATGTATCAACTTTATTTCACCTCATTCCTGGTTTTATATGTTGCAATGGCACAACAAAAGTGTCGTAAAACCCGGACTAAAATACACAGCAGCAGCACCGACAAATGCTCCCAGCCGGAGCCAGACAATGCTATTTCGGCAGTTGGAACATGACTAGACATATTTACCTGACATTTTAGACACATGTAGTCAAAGCAAAGCAACATCTACATTTTTCACCAATGAAAAATGCCATAAAGAAATACATGCTTGTACTTAAGCAGCCCTAAAACTAAACTTAAACAACTTTTTGATTGGATTTCCTCAAAACACAGATCATTTTCCAGGGAAGCAACTTTTCATGAGAAAGCAGTAATTGACAAAACATTTTAGTCATATTTAGAAAAAAAAACTTTAACTGCATCTTTTCAGGGTTTTTAAAGGGACTATACAGAGGTTAAAAATGTTAAAAACAAGTATTTTCATCCCCCTACATGTTCCAGTAATGTCCTAATGTGTAGAATGAGCTCAGACCTGTTCACCACAACTGCCTCTAAAATCCTGCACTGTCACTCAAAAAGTTGTTCATTTGGGTCCGAAGTGCCGTCATGCACGAGCTTAATATAGAAGCTGCAGTTACACATAAGACCTGAGGTGGCAGTAGTGAGCATAAAATGACTAACTCGCATCTAGCCTCTTTAAAGAATGAGTATCACAGGTACACTTCTGAATTGCTAATTTCCGCTTTGTAAGTTAGAAAATGCAGCTTAAAGAAAAAGTCCCTGCCACCCCCTCCTTTCGCTCCCCTTTGCTGTGCAGCTGTTTCAATACAGAGAAAGATAGAGAAGGGAAAATGTCTGTACGGCTCATGTTAAAGGCCCCATGCCTGACTTTTTGTGTATTTTTGTAGGGTCATATGGGTCGTGGAGAGTCCTCGCCTCCAAGTATCTCGGGTCGTGTTCATGAGTGAGGGATGGATGGAGTGTGAGATCGATAGATGGATCGCCGTCGGCAGTGATGCGGTCACTGTATCGGACTGTTGTGGTGAAGAAGGAGTCGAGACGATCTATGGTCATAAGATCTGGGTAATGACCGAAAGGACAAGATCGCGGATTCAAGCGGCCGAAATGAGTTTTCTTCGCAGGGTGGCTGGGGGTGAGGAGCTCATTTACCCAGGAGGAGCTCGGAGTAGAGTCGCTGCTCCTTCATGTCGAGAGGAGCAGCTGAGGTGGCTCAGGCATCAGTGTCAGATGCCTCCTGGTCACTTTCTTTCGAGAGGTGTTCCAGGCATGTCCTATTGGGAGGAGGTCTTGCGGAAGACTCACACTGGTGGGACTATGTCTCTGAGCTGGCCTGGGGTCGCCACCGGGTCCACCCCACCAGAACAGCTGGAGGACGTGTGCGTGGATCGGGAAGTCTGGGCTTAGACTGCTGCCTCCGTGACCCGGCCCCGGATAAAGCAGAAGAAAATGGATTGACTGATGGATGTAGGGCAGGGATCTCCAACCAGTAGCTCGCCAGGCCTTTCTATGTAGCTTGCCAAAGACTTTCTACATCTCTATACGCATGACAACTCAAACTTTATATGCATTTTTTTTTTGTTCTGAACATGCTGAACACAATCTGCAAACAGTTGGGTCAATATTGTAGAATGTAAGGACACAATTCAAGTCATTTTCTTTGAAATACTATCTTGGCTTCTAATTCTCCAGGGTGAAGTCCCCCGAAGCCGCATTTTTACGTTCTTGTTGTGTAAAAGTAGCTCGCCGTGTATAAAAGGTTGGAGACCCCTGATTTAGGGTAACATTATTTTCCCCTCATGAAAGTATGTTGTATAAGAAGTCTTTTGTAATATAGGGAGTATGTGACAAAAAGGGGTTTACCTTTTTTTTTTTTTTTTCATATTTTGACTCAGAACTGCTATGATGGTAAAAATACTAATTCCATCTAGTTCCTTATGATATCGGGGGAAAAAAAGTAATATTCATGAACTTAGACACACCTTCTATACAAACCTCAGCTCAAACAAAACCAAATGCTTTCCTCCAGTTAACACTTCCACATCTTCCATTGTCTCATTCAAACTCCAAAGCTAAGCTCTACTAACTAACATTATTGCCCTTGCACTTGCCAGTGTAGCTGTATGTTTAGTATCCGAAAGGTTTACTCAAGTGTCCCGTCAATTCCAAAATGCCATACCTCGAGTGCTTAAGCTAGTTTAACTTTATAAGATACTTTTTCCCCTTCCGCCGATCCAAAGGCGGCAGACAGCGCGGGAATCGTCGGGATGGTAATCTCGTATGTGTCTGCGCGTACCACCGAATATCTCGAAGCATGTCACACGGCGCCATCAAAGCCGCTGTTGTAATTTTCTTTTCAAGGACGACTTGAAAGAGTGTCAAGAAGAAGAGTGGCGCGACTTCCCTCCTCTCGCTGCCTCTTTGTACATTTTTTTTTTTTTATTGTGTGCGCGTGTGTTTTTCTCTCTTGAGGCAGACAGTAGCGAATGATTCAGCACAAGGCCCTCTGAATTGAATAATGACACTTTGCCATTGGCTTCTATGGGCTACAGTCTGTGGAAATGGGGTCAGCAAGAAAGATATACCGCAATCAACAGTGGCGTTTGTAACAATAAACAGACTGAGTTTATTTTGAAGGCTGTAGGATGCCATTATTCAGAAATTGATACTACTATCGAGCTTGTGTCATGATTTGAAGGGATAGAGAGCAACCTGTTAATGTCTTTTTTCCTGAGAACTCGGTGGCTGTTTAGCCTTGAGCCCGATAGACACAAAAGTATGACTTGCCATTGAGCAGTGGTGCCATTAGTCCGACATATGAAACTCAGATGTGTTGTGGATTAGAGAGCCATATACAACCACTGGCCCTAACCTTTTGGTCAGTGGACTCTTGCCTGAACCTAGTTTTAATTTCCAATCCCTACTCAATGGGACATTTTCGGAATAATGAGACGTCGGACTAATGGGCCGACCCCACAAAAGCAATGTGGACATCGATATTGGGAGACACTAGCTGCAATTTTAACCTGTTTGCCCTTAAAAGTATACGTTTTGTAAGGGATAATGCATTATCCCGCTTATACCGTGGTCCTGTGAACTGAAACTGTTCATTGGGGCCTGTTTGCTTATTTTCTTTAAGTCCTGGGCAGGAGTTATTTAACTTTTTTTTATCAGTTTTACCTGAAACTAGTTCCAGCTCAATTGTTTATCGTTATTATGGATAGAGCTGCAGTGGAGTAATACAGAACGTGATCTAACTGTTTAACTGTTGCTGGTCTAGGTGTACGTTATCACTTTTCAATGGACACCCTCCAGCCAATCAGAATCGAGTTTTCACCCAGACCATAGTTAAAGACGGCATTGCGTCATAGAAGGGGGCGTGGCTGCGTCAAGGTGGAAAATCGAATGTTTTGGGAAACACAATTTTCCACTCTTTTTCGCCATTTTCTGGTGGAATATGAACTTATTTACCACACATAAAGAAAGTCAAGTGTAAATCGGGTCCATATGGATATTGTAACGCAGCAGATTGTTCAGCAGAAGTGAAAAAATGGCAGTCGTAGCTAATGCTAGCTAGTGGTTAGCATTAGCACGATGCTAACATGAAGCATCATGTTAGCATTCTCCATTATTTATGGGCTGTTGAGCCACTTTGCTCCTCCCCATGTCTTTGTATTTTTATTTAGCAGAAAACTATATTCATAATTCAGCGTTTGTTAAAGTAGTTTTTGAACAATTAGAGAAAGTTAAGATTTTTCTCCTTTGTTTCCCCCCCAAACATGACCATATATGGGCGATTCTAGAGAGGCCGTCTGTATCTATGGTATAAATTGGTTTAATCTGTAACAACCCCCCGCCTGAACAGAGCGCATTTTTTCCAGTTGAGCTATACCCAAATCTAAAAGCTTCTCAACTGGAGAGCAACAGTGTAATGCCTCATTTGAAAGCTAAAACCTAAATTTTTGTCACATTTTTTAAGCGTTTTTGTTTTTTCACTTTTTCATAGCCTTTCTCATTGCGTTTTTGTTGCGTTTCCAGCACATTATTTTGTCACTTTGTTGTCATGTTTTTGTCATCTTTTGTTGCTTTTTCATTGCTTTTTTTGTTGCTCTATTGTCATGTTTTCAGCACGTTGTTGTCACTTTTTTGTTGCATTTTAGACGCTCTTTTGTTGCTTTTTTTTGCTGCATTTTCGTCACTTTTTTGAGTCACTTTTCTGTTCTGTTTATGTCATATTTTTGTCACGTTTTCATCCTTTCTTCTGTTGCTATTTTGCTGCTATTTTTGAAGCTTTTAGATTTGGGTAAAGCCAAACGGGTGAAAATGTACTCAGTTCAGGTGGGTGTTAAGAGAACTTCACATTGACGTTCGGACACAACATTTCCGAACTGTTGGTAGAAATGCCCTCACAAATAGGAAGTGACCAGCATCGGTACTGTCTAAAATGACCCCCAAACGCATCGTATTGAAAAAAAAAAAATTGGTAAATTCTTCGCAAATGCTAGATACAAGATATTTCCTCATCAGCACTTCCCGATGCCCTTACTTTCTTTCCGATCGACTTCACGGGAAGGACAAGGAAGCTCATTACGCAAAATGGCAAAAGGATAAAAAGTGAATTCCTGTTATTGTCCAAGGGCCTGTAGCTCGAGTCAATACGGCATTTGGAGACATGCTGAGAATCGGTTTAATTAGCACACACGCTAAAATAATGAGGAGGCACAGTCTTCAATGTGTTATTCATTTTACTGTGGGGCGGCGGGCGACACTAACGACTTCATCTGCTTCTTTAGACTGGTGCCATTTGCGAGAGCGGAGAAGGAACAGCGTGGTTTTTTTTTCAGATGGATTTGGAAATGAAAAGGTTTTGGGGACATGGTTAATTGCCTTTCATTAAAATTAGTGGGATTTCTTTTTTAACCTTTATTTTAGGCGGGACATTAAACAGAGAGTATTACGCCAAATGTAACAATGTTCTGGAGTGTGGAGCCGAAATCATCAACACGACCCTCGCGTGCCAGCCTGAAGAGACGGTTCTGGGCATAGGCGACCATGGCAGTTTCCTATGGCATCACTTTTAATTCCTATAATGAGCTCAATGGGCTGCGTTCAGATGACGTCACAACATTGTAAACAGCCTATACCAGGGGTGTCCAAACTACAGCCCGTGGGTCAACTGCTGCCCACGGCCCATTTTTTATTGGCCCGCTGCATATTCTAAAAATATAATAGAATTTTTTTTTTTTTTTATAATTGAATATATATAAAATACATGAAAATCCATTAGCTAGCATTGTATTGAATTTGCTAACTTTAATTCAATAGAGGTAAAGTCATATATCTGATCTGTACTGAGTGCGGCCCAGTTGTTTGTATATTTTTCTGTCTGTGGCCCTCAGTGAAAAAAGTTTGGACACCCCTGGCCTATACACACGTTGTAACCTACTCAAAACCTCATTAATATCTCCAACATCATTTTAAGACATCCACCGGCAGTTTAGTCGCTTGACAGACCACCCAGCAAACTGAAACGGAAAGAGTTGACTATTTTAGATCACCTTTGTGTTGAGGATCACGAGCAATGGGTGAGGAAAGCTCTTTGGTCCTCATGGCGGGGAGCTGACATTGCTGCAATATCACCCCCTGATGGCCAGGGGCGAATCCAAAAGAAACTTGAAACGGATTCCAATGTAGTCTTTACACCTCCCAAATACTGCTTAAAAGAAAAAAAAATGACTGTGACCCATTTGGACAATGCAGGACAAGGTATCATATTCTAACCAAGCTGGATTTTGATTTGTGGAAATAAAAACTTGAAGCTTGAGGCTTTGATTGACAGGCTTGGCTCGTTATCGCTCAGCCCACCTCACGGGGGCGGAGTGTCCCGTCTTTTTGGAACATGTTTTGTAGGAACTGAGACTGAGCTGCATCATGGATTCTCTCTCGAATGCAGTAATGAATGTAAATGGGGAGTGACCAATGACAGACTATTAATATTAAGTCTGATCAAGAGCTACCGCGCTAAACTGACAGGTGCAAACAAAAAGCCCATTTCATCCAAATAACATGCACACAACATTAAACTTGTCCAAACTTATTCCTAACACTTAAGTTAACATTCCCGCCCAAACCAGTTAAACAATTACACTTAAACTATGTATTTATTATCATAATCAGCACTTAGATATTAGTAAAAACCACTATATAGTATACACCAAAGAAGCTTTTGTGGATTTACAGCTTTCTAAAAAACAGATCTCCACATTCACACTGGACTTCCACAAGGCTGTGTTTTATTGCCTATTCTCTTTTCCGTGTACACAAACAACATCTGGAGCAACACCCAGGGAATGACTCTTTTTAAATATGCAGATGACATGGCTGGTGGCGTCGGGGGAGAACCCAGAGCAACTGACCAGGTACCAACAGACAGTCAGTCTGAAAGTCACTGAATGTTGCCAAAACTAAGGAGCTGTGCTGGGGGAGGTACCAACACCCCTGTTCAAGCCTCTCAGGATCCACGGCGAACTGGAGGAGCAGGTGTCCTCATTTAAATATCTGGGTACAAAGATCGACACCTGCCTGTCATTCAGTGATGCCATCTACAAGAAGGCCCAGCAGAGACTTCACCTTCTCAGGAAGCTCAGGAGTTTTAATGCCGAACAGACGTTTTAACAGTTCTCTACAGGTCACTCATCGAACCCATTCTCACCTTCAACATTACATCCTGCTCCAAACAGGCCACCAAAATCACAGGTTCACCACAGACACTTTTCTCTGACCTCTACCAGCAGGCAGTGACCAGGAAAGCCACCCTGATCACTGCTGACCCGGGGCCACAAGCAAACAAAAACACTTACAAAGAAACATCCATCCCATCTGCAAAAAAAATCATGAAAAAGTAGCGTCAGCACAATTGTACAGTAGAAAGATCTTATCTACTGTATCTATCAGAGCAGCCGCATGCTCAAGCACAAACACATATTGACTATCCAACTGTGCACCTCAAGCTCCTATTGGTCAACCTCTTCAAAAACTTCACACAGAACCTTAGCTCGCGCCTGTGTCAGGAATTCACAGGGGGCAATGAGAGCAAAACAGTCAGAAATATGTCATGTAAGAAGTGTTTATGAAACATATTTTGCTCTTGACTGAAAGAGAGCCCAGTTTTTGTGCGAAGGCTGCCGCTGCACTAATTGGAGCGAATGTCATCGCCACAGTCAAGCAGAGTTTGGACAAATTAAGAAGAGCAGCAACAAGTTGTAACAACGCAGGGTGAAAGTAGTCGTGATGAGCATTCAGCAGCAGCAGAAGCCGGGAAAAAGATGTGACCCTACCTGTGTCAGAGGTGAGTCGAGGCTGGAGGAGCTGCTGGCTGAAGTCGAGGCTCCAAGACGGTGCAATAAACTGAAAGACAAAGGACAGAAGATGAAATCACACACTTTTAGATGGCAACATTTCAGCGAAAATGCTGTACTGTCACACAAAAATGTGCAATTGTGCCTTTTTAGGTTGATGGTGGAAACTAGAACAACCAGAAAAAAGGCAAGGGCATAAAATCCAAAGATATTGAATAAAACTCTAGATAGGTCATGCTGCAAGGCTTGCCCACAGTATACAACCAATATAGCCTGGTTTTACCATACACTCATACTCATTGCCTTTTGTACAGAGGGTCTGGATCTTCACAATTGAGCTCCGTTATCAGGTGGGACAGGTGAACTCCTTTGAAATGAATGGATCAGATTTTCGCTAGCGTTTGGTCGTGACGTATGTAATGGTCCCGAGTGAGTGAAGCAAACTATTATAACACTTGGGGGCATTCCTTGCATATTCTAAGCAATGGCCGCTGGCTGCTCTGCATTGTGAAGATGACACTAGAGGCCGCCATTGCTCCGCCATTGCTGTAGTATACCTCCATGTAGACGCTATTCTCCCATTGGAAGACATTGCACTTTAGGTACCTAGTTTTAGGGAAGTTGATACAGCTAGATATTCCTCCTGTGATAACGCTGGGTTAGTTACAATAAAAGGCACCAAGCTGGTTTTCGTAAGAAACATTTTAGAAATCTCGCACTGAGGGCCGGACCGTTAGCATTGGAGGAGCTGTCTATTTATATATACAGTCTATGATTCCAAGACTTCCATTTCAATTTCTGGATATTTGGGAGCCGAGCCAGAACGGGTTGAAGAGCTTCTATTACATTCGTATCCGCCGCCGTTGCCAAACTACAACCAGCAAATGCTTAACGTCACCTACAACACCCGCTTCCCCCGCTCACTGAATGGTGGGTTGAAATTCAACCGATGTAACGCGGCCATTGAGATCAAGCCCAAACGTACATGTAGGGAAATGATAACTGACCGGAGTTTACAGATGCCTAAGGCCAGGCTACAACCGATGCAAAACCAGCAGCAAAATCTTAATTGATTCAACGGCAGAATGTGAGACACACTGATTGTTTGTGATCGGTTGTATTAGTAAGTCTTGGTATCTCAGTCAGGATACATACCCAGGGTTCATTAGCATTCATTGCCTCACTGTCCCATGTTCAGCATATATTGGTAATGTCATGTTTATTTTATTGCCAGATATGACATAAGGTCAGTCACAATTATCAATGAAATAACTAAAAATAGACAAAAAACAGTATCAAGGAAATGAGTGGTGTTTCTCATTTGATTACGTTGCACTGGGTTAGAAGGGCCAGTCACAAGATGGCCGCCAGAATTGCCATTTGTTCCACCGTTTTCCTATGGCCATGTCCTTTCCAGAGTTTTATTAAAGATCTTTGATGAGAAAAGCCCCACACAATCTGGGACTCAAACTTAACACCTCCTCGCTGTGAGACAAACAGTGCCGCCCCTGCAACCCTAAAAGCACTAACTTCTTCTTCTTCTTCTTCTCCGGAGCTCCACTTTTGCACCGGCACGCGTTTGTGTTTTAGCGGCAAGTCACATCGCAACCGCTAATAGAGACAGCACCGGGGTCGGCAGTAGACATATTTTAATGGCGCCCGCGTTGATAAAACAGCGCTGCTTGTCTGGCACCGCAGTTGAATTAAGACGCGGAGGTAGGAGGTTAGCCGCTAATGTGGAACAGATCGTCGGGGCCGGTCACGCTGGCATCGCATCGCTGTAAAAAACCCCAACGAGTTCTGGCACGGGCACAAAATTCACAAATCACCAGCCGGCCGGGGTTGGGCTGATTAGCAGTCGGCGCGGTTAGCGAGCGGCGGGATGTGGGGAGTACAGTGAGGTGTCCTTGTACAAGTGCACGGAGAGACTTAAAATCATCCTCTACATGATTGACTGAGGGGGGAATGTGCTCCGAGATGGTTTTAATGAGGCCGGGCCACTTCCAAATTCACCTCCAGTCGTTATGAAGAGGATTTTAACACCATTTGAACATGTTACTGTGCTACAAATTTATCTTAGCTTAGGTACACATTGGGGCTGGACAATATATAATAATGAGCTCATTACAAAAAAATACTATTCGAGTCTCTTGTGGCCCCTCGAGTTGTTAAATTCCTTTCCGTGTAGTTTCACTTGTCAGAGTGATGAATAAGCAGGGTTTACACCGGCAGCAGCAGGTCAAATCCAATGCATTTTAATGCCCAAATATGATACTTTTAATGCCATAATGCATATCTAATATCGTATGATTTGCAAACATTCCATCATACAGAATAATGAGGTCGCTATAGTAACTGTCGAATGTTTTGTTTTAGTTTTTTTCACTAATATCTCTGTCATTACTATAGATACAGACGGCATCTCGTCATAGAAGGGGGCGTGGCTTTGTCATCTTTAGAGAAAAACAATATAGATACAGACGGCATCTCTGGAGTCGCCCATAAATGGTCATGTTTGAAAACAGTTAATGGGGAAAATAATTTGGAGAAAAATCAAAACTTTCTTTAATTATTAAAAAACTAGGTACTTAAACAAATGCTGAATTATGAATATAGTTTTCTACTAAATAAAGAAACAAAGACAAGGAGAGGAGCAAAGTGGTTCAACAGCCCATAATTACATAAATAATGGAGAATGCTAACGTGATGCTACATGCTAGCATCGGGCTAATGCTAACGGATAGCTAGCGCGAGCTATACCTGCCGTTTTTTTTTTTCACTTCTACTGAACAATCTGCTGTGAGTAAATATCCATATGGGCCCGATTTACACTTGACTTTATTTATGTGATAAATAAGTTGATATTCCACCAGAAAATGGCTAAAAAGAGGGAAAATTGTGTTTCTCTAAAGATTCTATTTTCCCCCTCGGCGAAGCCACGCCCCCTTCTATGACGAGATGCCGTCTGTATCTATTCTACTCTTTTTAGCCATTTTCTGGTGGAATATCAACTTATTTATCACACATAAGTAAAGTCAAGCGTAAATCGGGTCCGTAGATACAGATGGAATTATGTCATAGAAGGGGGCGTGGCTTCGTCAAGGGGGAATATAGAATCTTTTTCCATTTTCTGGTGGAATATGAACTTATTTACCACACATAAATAAAGTCAAGTGTAAATCTGGTCCATATGGATGTTTTATCACAGCAGATTTTTTCAGTAGAAGTGAAAAAACGTGAGACGTAGCTAGTGCTAGTTAGCGACATGCATTAGCACAATGCTAACATGAAGCATCGTGTTAGCATTCTCCATTATTTATGTATTCATGGGCTGTTGAGCCACTTTGCTCCTCTCCATGTCTTTGTGTCTTTATTTCGTAGAAAACTATATTCATAATTCAGCATTTGTTAAAGTTGTTTTTGAATAATTAGAGAAAGTTTCCATTTTTCTCCAAATTGTTTTCCCCCTTAACTGTTTTCAAACATGGGGTGATTCCAGAGATGCTGTCTGTATCTATATGGGTATTTTCTCACAGCAGATTGTTCAGTAGAAGTGAAAAAACATCAGTTGCAGCTAGCGCTAGCTAACCGTTAGCATTAGCCCGATGCTAACATGTAGCATCAGGTTAGCATTCTCCGTTATTTATGTATTTATGGGCTGTTGAACCACTTTGCCCCTCCCCATGTCTTTATATCTTTATTTAGTAGAAAACTATATTCATAATTCAGCATTTGTTAAAGTAGTTTAGATTAGATTCCAGAGATGCCGCCTCTATCTATATCTCTGTCAAAGTTCATTGTCTTCTCTGTCAGCACGTATAAAATCCGGTCCAATTATTTTATCTGAAAGCTGTCCCAAATTGGTGACAATATTGCATCTTCTCTTCATTTCATGTGCACTGAGGTGAAAGCACATCCATTCCATTCAATTTATGCTGCGTCCTTTGTTCAAGTTTATTTATTTATTTGAAACAGGGACAAGGCACAATATACATTAACCTGAGACGGCAGCGTGCCAGGTTATGGAACAAGTGCAGGTTTCCATCAGTTAGTCCCAGGTTGACACAAACACAATTACTGGGGAAAATTTACATCACAAAGGAACTATTATCAAGCATGACACAACTTCCCCCACAGCACAGTAGAGACTCAAATCTCTCAAAGTTTGCCACACTTGACAAACAACCTCCAGAACGTGTTCATCGTGGCGTTATGGATTTGCAAGCATGCCGTTAGCTGAAAGTGAAAGCCTGTTTTCCACCATTTTATACAGGGTTCATACAAGCCAAAGATAATGCTTTCTAATGCAATCTTAATGCCCAAATACTATATTTTTAATGCAAAAAACCCCCAAAACTGTATTTCCTCAACATTAGCAAACATTCAGTAAAATTAATTAACGAGAGGAAATCTAGTCAAATCAAGAGGGAAAAAGAATTGCACACTCAGCCAAAACGGCGGCTGAATATGTTGACATGAACGTGTCATGTCTTCAAGCCTCAATCATGCACTGCCTGTCCATTTAAATATTTACAAGTCATTAAAAGTCATTTTTAACCTCTTAACCATCGCCTTAAAGGGACAGGCCACCGTTTTTCCATACTGAGATATGCTCTTACCTTAGACGAGTTGATATGTACCTGTCTGGTCTTTGTGCGTGCGCTCAGTCACGCACAACGACCAAAGATGTTGTAAGCATATGGCCTCTCCCAGTATATTCCTATGGCTCCAAACAGAGGTGAAGTTGGAAGCTACCACGCTCCTCCACGGGCACAAAGACCAGACAGGTACGAATCAACTCGTCTAAGCTCAGGTAAGAACATATCTCAGGATGGAAAAAAAATTTGCTGTTCCTTTAACTCAGTGCATTTTCTCTAGTTCAGCTTTACCCAAATCTAAAAGCTTCTCGACTAGAACTTACAGGCTATAACCCAGTGCAACGCCTCATTTGAAAGCTAAGACCTACAAATTTATCTAAATGGAACTTTTTCCTCACGTTGACATTTTTTTCCATCACTTTTTTGTCAGGTTTTCGTCACATTTTTGCCACATGTTCACCGCTTTGTGTCACTTTTTTGTTGCTCTTTTGTTGCATTTTCGTCCTAGTTTTTGTCAAATTTTGGACACTTTTGTCAAGAAGTTTTTAGATTTGGGTAAAGCCAAATTGGAGAAAATGTGCTTGATTGAGATATGTTCTTACCCGAGCTTAGACAAGTTGATACACACGTGTCTGGTCTTTGTGCCTGTGGAATAGCGTGGTAGCTTCCAACTTTACCCCCGTTTGGAGCCATAGGGATATGCTGGGGGAGGCCAAATGCTAGCAACATCTGTGGTATTTTTGTGTGACTGAGTGCACACAAAAAGACCAGACAGGTACGTATCAACTCGTCTAAGCTCAGGTAAGAACATATCTCAGTATGGAAAAAAGGTGCCTGTCCCTTTAAGAGGTTAAAATATTTACTACCCATAATGAATGTTTCTCTTTCATTTTTCTTCTTTAAACGTTTTGCTCAGCAGCTTCCTCTGTCATAAGGCTTCATGTTACGCTACTACGTACAGAAGTCAATATTGCCCATGACACCAGCCTCGTCCGTGATTATGTGAGATTATATTTGTGTGATTTTGTATGCAGATTACGTTTGAGAATAAAGTTGTGTAATTACGACGCAGCCGTGTAATCTGCCTGAGCGATTCGGCGGCGGCGGCGGCGGCGTCCTCCATCTTGTTTGAACCCGGTGTGTTTGATGCACATGTTCCCGTAATCCCTGTTTATTCTCTGCTTTACCTTAAAGCCGCACCGAGTCTGACGCATCACTCAGCGCCACTTCAAATGCACAACAATGGCAGCGATGAGGAGCCGGAGCCCGACTGTAATTGAAACGCTTCCCATTAGCATATTGTTTGTTTTACGGCGAAAACCTTTATGGAAATGAGGGATCGTACGGCGCGGGAATGTACGCTAAAATGATTGAATCCTGCACGGCTTTTATTTTAACTAATTCAGAGCTATTTACTTTGTGGGCCTCATAGAGACGCGTTTTTTGGAAGAACATCGCAATAACCGCACGCTCAAGAGCATTTGTAAATCGTTTATGAACTGGACCCTTTCCCTTTAAAGCCACACCGCGTAGAATTTTACCCAATAAATAAAATTGAAATACAAGCATTTATTTTATGACAGATATTTTCTCCATTGAAAAATGTACAAACAAACATGAGCTTTTGCTGTGAGTAGCTCAGCTCTCCTAAGACATGACTGTAACTTTGCCGGGAGTGGGTAAGTCTCCAGCTCGTCTCCATGGAGATGACGACTAAAGTCAGCAGAATTTGAGATTTAAACAGGTTAAATTTGAGATTTAACCTGTTTAAATTAAACCTGATAATGATGATAGTTAATATTTTCTGTGTTGAGCTGGTCATTAGGAGCATGTTTTGTATTGATGGCAACAGTATAGTCCAAAATGTTACGCAGTGCGCCTTTAAGCTTATACACAGGGATGTTGTGCATTATTGAACCCTTTGTGATGCTGAATCTTTGGAAGGACATTTTCTTCTCCTTTAGTATATTGGAAACTCAAAAAAATGTGGGAAAACCACTGTGGATCTAATTATATAGCATTTCAGCGACTGTCACCTTGAAAAGTGACCCTGCAATTTGTGAAATGTGCCTTTAAGTAAGTAAGTGCTTTATTTGTCATTGTACAATATTACTACGAAATTGCGTTCAGGTGTTGGGTCAGTCCTGAGCCGCCATTGTGGGTCAACCTGACCAACAGGTTTTTGGAGGTCAGGGAAACAGAGTACTGCCTTCAGTGCTCCTCGGAAATGGTGCAACACCTCCTGGGTTTGTCCCTGTTTCAGAGCATGGTGTCCTGCACTGGTCAGCTTCTCCTGCACAGCTCCCTCCGCTCCACAACAGTCTTTCACCATCTTCTGGGAAGAGCGTAGCAGATGAATGTAATCTAGTTTATTCTCCAGCGAACGAAAATTAGTCAGAACAATAGTCGGGATAGAAGATTTGTGTGGCTTAGCTGCGAGTCTTGTCCGGATACCTCCTTGTTTGTCCCTTTTTTGTTTCCTGTAGCGCCTCTTGTGACGCCTCCACTGTGCTGCAGGTGTGTGTGGGGGCTTGTGGTGCCTCTTCAGTGTTTCAGAAGAAGAAATGTGTTGGTCTCAAATGTCTTTAGCTCATGAAATAGCTGTTTACTTAAAATATAAAAAGTTGTTTATGTCAGAGCCATTATGAACTCTGCAGTAAAAAATCCACTGAGCCTCCACACAACAAAGATATACAAAAGTATCCAGTAAAACCATCGTGGAACGAACTACAAATGTGGTTAGCAGAAAAAGGCACACCGCTGTACCGAAAGAGAGGGATGTTGCTGTTTGTTTAAGCGTCGCCTTGACACTGTTAATAAACTTGTCCCTATGAAGAATTGTGATGCTACAAATATGTTAAGAGTGAGTTTGTTTTTAACAAAAAATACAATTAAACAAAAATATACATATACATTTGTAATTCATGAAAATGAGTCAAATTAACTGTTAAAGGTTAGTACTATCAGTGGACCAGCAGCACACACACACTTGCAGACTGCATTGATATATATTGTAGGAACCAAAATATGAATGAGTGTAAATGGGGGTGGAGGGAGGGTTTTTGGGTTGGTGCACTAACTGTAAGTGCATCTTGTGTTTTTATGTTGATTTAATAAAAAAATAAAATAAAATAAAAAAGGGTGAGTTTGGATTTTAATTTAGTGGCTCCCTCTTTAATTGTTTGCAATTTAAAAATAAAAATAAAAGAGGGCCTTTAAAAGGCTGGCTCATTTTTAGAATGACAGTAAAAGAAGTCAGCCAGAAAACTCAATGGTGCGACAATATCTCCATTTTAGTAGCACATGGACTTGGACTAAACAAGGGGAAATTTAAAATTTTACAGATTCTCCACTAATAAACAGCTTATTTTAAAAGTTGTCCAAAATCCGTTCTAAAAAAGTATTTGTAACGAACGTGTCAACCAAATAAAACCATTAATTTAAACCTTCCTCGATCTGTTATTCCGATTTCATCAGGGAAAATATGGGAAATTTTGAACATTCTAGGCATAAAAGGCAGAGACAGAAAATCTGCACTACATTTTTTCTCATATTTATGTCAGCAAACTACAGCAAACGTTTCAAATGAATATCTCTGAATTAAAAAAGTTTCCCCATCCCCTATTTCCCGTATCATAGAGTCTCCTCACTGAACCCTGGTCAGGTTAAACTTTCTCCACTTTCACTTCTCTATGAACTTCCTCAAACTCTGCTTTTGGTCCTGAAACCTGGCTGTGATGTCCGGACTGCTGCGCTGGAGTCCATAAACCCCTCACTCGCGTCTGTTCGCGGGGCGGGTACTCCGGCCTGAGCAGAGGGGGGCGCTCAGAGTACCCCCGCTCGCCGTAATGGACGTCTAATACGGGCCGACAGCTTGCAGAGCGCCATCATCAATGTAGTAACTCACTTTTAGGGGTTTGCGCGATTGCGGGGCAGCCGTGCAGGCGCAGATGTCACCTGGATGGGCCGCAGCGTGAGGGGCCGGAGAAGGGGGGGGCGTACCAGCTGTCCGCCACCCTCCTGCCAGGACACCCCCCCGCCCCATCTCTACAACCACCCCCCCGTCCCATCCCTCTCAAAACACACACAGACACACGGCCACTGTCCTCAGCAGAGAATCACACGCTCCCGTGACTTTTACTTCTGTGTTACTCCAGGCAGCAGCGAGACCCAAGTTCTGCAAAGGATCGAAACTACATCATCACTTTATGAGCGTGAAGAAATATTTACATTGTGTGATCCTCGTTGAAGACATTAAACTATGAATGAACACATGGGATTATGTAGGAAACTAAAAAGGGTCCAGCATGCTCCTCTAACAATCAACGGTGCTGCAGTGGAGAGGGCGACCAGCACTAAGCACTTCCTGGGTGTGCACATCACAGAGAACCTCTCCTGGACCATGCACACTACATTACTGGTCAAGAAAAGTAATCAGCGACTCTACTTTCTCCGCAAGTTGAGAAAAGCCCGAGTCCCAGCCTCTGTTATGTGCAACTTCTACAGAGGGACGATAGAGAGCACCCTGACCAGCTCCATCACTGTGCGGTTCTTCTACAGAGGGACTATAAAGAGCATCCTGACCAGCTCCATAACTGTGTGGTTCTTCTACAGAGGGACTATAGAGAGCACCCTGACCAGCTCCATCACTGTGTGGTTCTTCTACAGAGGGACTATAGAGAGCATCCTGACCAGCTCCATCACTGTGTGGCAGGGCATCGTGAGAGCAGCAGAGAAGATCTGTGGAGCCCTTCTCCCCTCGACCCGTCTCACCCGCAAAGCCCTTATGCTGCGTCCACACCAAACGCGGCCGGCGCCTCCAAAGCGTCAGGTTTACATTTAAAATACATGGAGGACGCGCCTCCGGGGGGCGTCAAGATGTCCCGCAGCGCGTCATGCGCCTCCTGTGCGGCGCGTTTTGAGGTTTTTCGCGCTCGGTGAGCTTTTGACGCGCCTCCAGGGCATCGAGCGCGGCCGACGCTCGAGTTGGGAAATGTTGAACTTTTTTGAGAAATTCGCGAGCGTCGACCAATCAGAAGCTTCCTGCCATAGTGACGTACGTTGTAGCTGAGCCACCGGGGCAGATTCCCCACAGATGTAAACAAGTCACAAGTCATGGACGTTTAGCTTCTTTGTGAACCGGAGCTACAGCAGCTCTGGGACTTTTACAACGACACACATCAGTGCTTCTTTATCTAAACACCAGGATTAAAAGCGGCCACAAGAAAGGTTATTTCAGTGGCTGAATCTGCGAGGATGCCTGTTGTAGCATTACCACCACGTGAAAACGAGAAATATGCACAAATAAAGTCAATAAAGAACAATGATCACACACTGAGCTGGGCTGATGTTGTAGTTTGTTACTCACATCATCTACAATTAGCTCCGGGAGAAAACCATAGCTTGTTAGCTCAGTTAGCTCGCATCGAGCTCGGGTTTTCAACAACAAGCATTATGCACTAATAACGGCAATGAATCCGTAACGACATAGAGCAGCTTTATGACGATCACACACTGAGCCGCCTTCATGCATTTGTGGTTTATTGCAGACTTTTAATCAACAATGAGATGTAGCAGGTGTATTTCAGGCAACAGCTACTTCCAAGATGCTACGAACACACTCTGAGCTGACGCGCGGCCAGAGCGTCCGACGCTCGGTGACATTTGTGACAAGCGTCTGACTTAAGTAAGCACAAGCGTCCAACGACGGGCTTGAGGCGAGTCTTTGACGCCCAAAACGCGTTTGGTGTGGACGCAGCATTAGAATCACCAGGGACCCTACGCACCTGATCACTGAACTCGCAAAAGTTCAGTGAACAATTTCATTTTTATGTATAAAGATGAAGAGTTCTAATCACACACAATTAAATCATGGAATGTAACATTTTATGCATAGTTAAAGTTAATGAGGCTTTTTTTGGTGTTAATGCAATGTTTTAACTGTCACATAATAGTAGAGTGGCACAGCTTCAATTAGGGAAGTTCAACCTTTTCATACGGGACTTAATGTGTTCAAAGTCAATTATGAATGTCACACCTGAATGTCAAACAAAGAAAAACTGTGGAAGAAAAAGTGAAGTCTTCAACATATGTGATAAATATATGGGTGAAGGTTTCGGGGATTGTCCGGGGTGAAGAGTCTGGGGGGTGCACAGGTCGCATGCCTTTACAAACGCAGTGAGGGGGCAAGGGAAAGACACTTTAGCCCTGCATCAACTTACAGAAAACCTTTGGATGTGGTGGTTTTCTGAGGCAACTCTGGAACATTCATTCTGAAGTAAAAGCTCCTGTACATCTGGGGAAATGTGTTCTTCAGAACGCCGCAGGCTCACAAAAGCATGATCACATTTCACCTGTTTTGTCTTCCCTTCAGTGGCTTCCAGTCCAAAACAGAATTGATTTTAAAATTCTTTTATTTGTGTTTAAATGCCTCAGTGGTCTCGCTCCGCGGTTTCTGTCCGACCTGCTCATGTCAAACTTGTGTCATCATTCAGTCTCATTGTCAATCTGTCATTTTCGGGGGGAAAAAGTAAAGTCTGTAAAAGGACTGACTTTGCTGATCCTGTGTGAATGCCCAGAAAAATTACCGACGTCCTGGAATAATTTCAGCTTTACTGATGTCTCTAGGTAATTATAATCCTGTGCGATTTAGTGCAGGACTAAGTAACTGTTGCCCCTAGAGGCCATTAGCGCAACTGCAGGTGTGTTGTGATTTTTTTTTACTTATTAATTGTCCATAGTTACTACGCTGACAGAAAAGGCGAAGGGATTAAGGGATATTGCTGGGTTGCAGGTGACATCACAGCATTCTAAAGGCCAATAATATTATATAGAGGAAGAATTATTTTGTTTTTGAGGACATTTTTGGTCTTGTACAGAGAGATCATGGACCCAGTGACTGATATTAATGATATTTTTTTAAATTCATATAATTTTTTCTTTTTATCTACGACTTGTGAAAGTATATTATATTATATATTGCTGTTAATAGGAAAAACTGGCTCCTGCCCCCCGTTGGGTCCGATGACATCATCATATTCTAGAACCTGCAACCCAGCAATTGATGTGAAGAAGGAAGACACGTACATCCCCAACAAAACTAAAAAAGTGTGCTGGACCGAGAGAGAGTACCAAGAAACAAGAACTAAGCTCACAGCTCACTTAGCTCCCAAACATAAAAATGTATTGCTTACCCCAAGGTGACATTCTGGGCTCGAAACATCACCTATAGGGGTAAGCAATACATTTTTAGAAGAGGGATATTGTGCATCCAATTACACAATGGAAATAAGTTGAAGTGGCGCTCGTCTGCATTTAGCTTTGCCTGTTAGCTTCTTGATTCCATTAGTGTGTATTGGTGGCTCCGGTCCAGAGGCAGCAAAGTTGCATTGTTGTTTTCTGGCCAGAGACACCAGGGGGAGATGAAAGACCCCAATCATCCCATGAACACTTGTATTACCCCCAGAGAGACTACAAAAGGGATTTATTAAGGTAAACAAGTTACTTAGCACTGCTTTAAATCCACATGTGAGAAGCCGAAAACCTTAGATTTTGCGATTGCTGGTTTAGTTTGCAGACGGGGGGGCATAAATCAGGTTAGTAACTCTAAAATAAACTCTTTTGTTGATCAGAGCTGCATTGCTTCTGTTAACAGAGTCAGTTCTCCTGTACCTGTGAACGAGGCCTCGGCGAAGCCATTTCAATTCTCCTCTAAAATAACAACATGCCTTTACGCACACACGCATACATTCATCCACCTCCTCCTCACAAACCCATCCAGCTCGTGGCTATACTTCACCTCTGAGTCTGCCTTCTACCTCCCCCACTCCTCTCAATAACTTCAAATCTCCCAAAACTGCGAGAATACAAGCCACATTCGATCACTCAGAGCTCCGTCAAACCTACCGGGAAATAACACCCGAGCCGCAGTAACAAAGTCAGGACGCCACAGGGATGGGGGGAAAAAAAGAAGTTCCCCAAAGGATTGTGGGAAAGGAGACGAGACTTTCATCATGTCGTCAAGGTACAATAAAGAAAGATTCATTTAAAAGTGAGGTAGGATCAGTGCTAATCAAATGCGGATTTTGGGAATAAAAAAAGTAAATGAGAAAGAGTAGGGCAAAGCCGTAACTCGTGTCAGTGTCGCATATTGAAGCAGGGAAGAAAGAAGATGTCAGTGCGTCATTTATTAAATCGCATAAAAATAGTAATTAGAATGGGGTTTTATGAGCAAAACAAAGGTCAGATCCTCATCGAATAACCAGGAAAATCCGTCAATGGGGTTCTTTGCTGATGACAATGTCAGGTTGTTGCCTATACTGCTGTCACAAGATCAACTTATAGGCTGTATCCGAATGTCCACACTATTCCCTATATAGTGCACTATATAGTGGTCCCGCCATTTTGTAGGGGTGTCCGAATGTCCAGAGAGAAAAAAGTAGGGCACTCGAAATTTCTCACAGAAATGCGTCTCGAAAAGTAGTGAGCATCGATGGTCACTAAACGGGTCAATATAGACCACAATGCATTGCGAGAGTCGGAGAAGAGCCCGACAGCGACGGGTCTTTGAACTAAACAACACGACTGAATGAAATCAGCTGTTTCAGTCGTGTGTTGCGTATTTCTCATGAATAAACGACCAAAATATAACCGGTTATTGTGAAAAGATGCTAACGTTAGCTGCTTACCTTTAGCTTGAGCTGTTGAATGACCGATAGCTTCTTCTCGAATAATCCAAGCCATTCATGTAAAATCCATGTGAAGTAAAAGCGTATCTGACTCGTATTTATCCATCAATAATCCACTGTCTCATGAGTTTGTTTGGTCTTTATCGCAGAAATACATTATTCCCGGAGTTTCGCGAACTTTTAGCAGATGTAGTCACTCAATCTGCTGGCGCTTCGGACACCGGGCTCTGACCTACTTTCGGCGTCTCTGAGCTAACACTGGGGTGATTTTTTTTTTGTGTCCTTTTTTTGTGATGATAGTAATGCCTGTAAAAGTGCCAAAACAGTCGTTCTCTTTCATAAAATAAACGTTTGTAACAATAAATAAATTCAGATAAAAAAACATATCTGGATGCCGCAGCGCGTGTGACGTCACGCAGCGCGGAGAAAGTAGTGGCTTGTGTCCGAATCGCCAACAGAATCAGTGACTATATAGTCGACAATATAGTGCGGGCCTATGTAGTGAATGAGGGGTTAGGGACTAGGGTGGACATTCGGATACAGCCATAGTTTCAGTTCCTAGTCTTCCGAGCCAGCTAAAACGCACTCCCCTTTGCTGTGCAGCTGTTTAAAGAAGAAAAAAAAAGAGGACACTGCTCAGTGAGTTTGGTTGGAGTGAAACTATGTACAGTGTTTTCATATCGCAATGAAAAGATTAAAGCGGAACTAAGTAACTCATGCCCCGAGAGGTCATAAGCGCCACTGCAGGTGTCGTAGCATGTTACGGTTTTTTACTCATTAATTGTCCGTGTGAGTAAATACTACGCTGACAGAAAAGACAAACAGAGAGAGGGATATTGTACATCCAATTACACAATGGAGATCATTTTTTTCACTCAAACTTGGCTGTAAATACTGTTTAAGTGGTGCTAGCCCGCAGCTAGCTTTGCCCGTTAGCCTGTTAGCTTCTTCTTCGTGATTATATTAGTGTGTATTGGTGGCTCTGACCTGCAGGCAGGAAAGTTGCAATTGTGGTTTTCTGGACAGAGACAACAGTGGGAGATGAAAGACCTCGCTTGAACTGCTAAACCTCTTACCCCCCCATACGAGTGCATTTTCTCCTCATTTGAAAGCTAAGACCTATAAAACTGAGTTGTCGCTGCATTTATGTCACATTTTTTCCGCTTTTTTGCCTTGTCGCTTTTCCATCACTTTTTTAATTTCTTTTTTGGTGCATCTTCATCCTTATTTCCATTGCTATTTTTACACTTTTTAAAGAAGCTTTTAGATTTGGGTGAAGCCAAATTGGACAAAATGATGTTCAGGTGGAGGTTAAAGGGATATTTCAGGATTTTTGACATAGGGCCTCATTTCCTAGTTATCAGGAGAGTTGCTGATTTCTGGAGATATTTTTTTTGTAGTTTGTAGTTCTAATATTTGAAGAGTTTCGCTAGGCTAGTGCAAGTGTAGCGCATTTCTACGATATCAGCTACACTGCATTCAAAACGGTCTTACGCACTCCACAGCGCACCTGAGGCAAATCACTTATAACACCAGACTAACCACATAAATGTCTGTGTTGATAGAATATTTTTTGGAATATAACTGACCTTGCATCACATGAATGTAAAATATAACTTCTTTTAAATGAAAAACGGTCAAAATGATTCTATCGACACGGACAGAACTGCATGAATTACAAAAAAAATATGTCCAGAAATCAACGACACTCTGGATAACTAGGAAATGAGGGCCTATGTCAAAAATCCTGAAATATCCCTTTAAGACATGATTTTGAAGAGGTTTTTAATGCAGGCTACTAGAAACCATAGACATGCACTAGCCTAGCACTAGCCTAGCACTAGCCTGGCACTACTAAACTTTTCAAATATAAGGACTGCATGAATTAAAAAATATATATATATATATACCTCCAGAAATCAACAACACTCTGAGGCCAGATGTCCTGAAATATCCCTTTAAGTTTACCGGTTACCGATGATGACACACAGGGACTCGGGAGCTCATAAATTAAAACGTATATCGGCTCATTTGCACATTGCACATTTCAGAGTCAGGGCTAATTTGTCATGCTTGTTCCTGCTTTCGTATTTAGTTCTGAGTTTAACTTCTACATACATTATTCGGAACAGAAAAAGCTGCACAGAAAGACTCCACACTCTTCCGTGAGGGTTCACCGATGACGCCGCTTTGATGAGTTTGATAAGAAAATTGTACCAAACCAGCCATTGTTAACGCATCACGAAAAAGTCCCCGAAATCTGCATCTCATTTGTCCCGTCTGCGGAGGCCTCGCTCACATCGGCGAGAGCTCCGTTTGTGAAATAATTCTCAGTATTTCAACAAAAGTACCCACAATTCCACTCTTCCTCGTGCCAATTAGACGTGCCAAGTCCACGCGCAGCAGTCAGTGGCAGATGTTCAATTCCAGACATTTTTATTGAAAACTCTCTAAATTGCCTCAATTTTGTCAAAATGGCCATATTTTATGAAAAAAAGCAGCAGATTTTACTCCTTTGTTTGACAACTTCGCAAGTTTTACCAACGAGTATTTAACAAACCATTGTTATCGACTTGTGGAATGATGATTTTTTTTCAAGTTTTAAGAGATTGTTGGCAACTTTCTGTATCAGGAGCATTTACATATTAGACATGTATTGTGTGACGTAAAGAGTCTTTCACAAAGGAGTTAAAGGCCCTGTACCTGCTTTTTGCAGCACGGGAATCAAATCAGTTTTGCACGTATTGTAATACATAGACGAACCTTGGATCCAGGAGGAACAATGCGGTTTTCGTCCTGGTCGTGGCACACTGGACCAACTCTATACCCTCCCTCGGGTGCTCAAGGGTTCGTGGGAGTTCGACCAACCAGTCCACATGTGTTTTGTGGACTTGGAGAAAGCGTTCGACCGTGTCCCTCGTGGTGCCCTGTGGGGGGTGCTCCGGGAGTATGGGGTCCGGGGCCCTCTGCTAAGAGCTGTCCGTTCCCTGTATGTCCGCAGCAGGAGCTTGGTTCGCATTGCCGGCAGTAAGTCAGACCTGTTCCCGGTGCGTGTTGGTCTCCGCCAGGGCTGCCCTTTGTCACCGGTTCTGTTCATTACCTTTATGGACAGAATTTCTAGGCGCAGCCAGGGGCCGGAGGGTGTCCGGTTTGGGAGCCTCAGGATCTCATCTCTGCTGCTTGCGGACAATGTTGTTCTGTTGGCGTCAACATATCAGGACCATCAGCTGCTCTGGGGCGGTTTGCAGCCGAGTGTGTAGCGGTCAGGATGAGGATCAGCACCTCCAAATCTGAGGCCATGGTTCTCCACCAGAAAAAGGTGGCTTCCCCTCTGCAGGTCGATGGGGAGTCCTTACCTCAAGTGGAGGAGTTCAAGTATCTCGGGGTCTTGTTCATGAGTGAGAGACGGATGGAGCGTGAGATCGATAGACGGATCGGTGCGGCGTCAGCAGTGATGCGGTCGCTGTATCGGCCTGTCGTGGTGAAAAGGGAGCTGAGTCGGGGGGCAAAGCTCACGATTTACCGATCGATCTACGTTCCCACCCTCACCTATGGTCATGAGATTTGGGTAATGATCGAAAGGACGAGATCGCGAATACAAGCGGCCGAAATGAGTTTCCTTCGCAGGGTGGCTGGGCGCACCCTCCGAGATCGGGTGAGGAGCTCAGTAACCCGGGAGGAGCTCGGAGTAGAGTCGCTGCTCCTTCACGTCGAAAGGAGCAGCTGAGGTGGCTCGGGCATCTGTTCCGGATGCCTCCTGGTCGCCTCCCGAGGGAGGGGTTCCAGGCATGTCCTAGTGGGAAGAGGCCTCGTAGAAGGCAAAGGGCATGCTGGTGGGACTATGTCTCCGAGCTGGCCTGGTGTCGGCTCGGGGTCCCCCCAGAACAGCTGGAGGAAGTCTGGGGATCTCTGCTGAGACTGCTGCCCCCGCGACCCGGCCCCGGATAAAGCGGAAGAAAATGGATGGATGGATGGACATATTGTAAAAGATCTTTGTGCACTGTGCATTACTAGCAGACTATTCTGTGTTTACATTACAGTAACTGTAAAATTACTCTGTGAAAGTTGTGAAGAATTGGGTTTTAAAATGTAAGCGCTCTCTTTTCTTGTTTGTAAATCAGTTATTGGACCTTTCACAGTGTAATGTTTGACCCAGTAAATTAAATACAATACATTCAATTATAATACAGGTGTTTTTTATTGGTTAAAGGGTAGAGCGTAAAGTGATTTAGAGTACAAGACAGTACACCTTTTAGAAACACTATTATGTATAAACTGTACTAGTGTTCATGTGGCTTGAACGTTTCCACTGGCGCCTCCTCCCATCTCCCTCCCTCTGTATCTCTGTGATTTCTTCATTCAGGAGAGACAAGTGCCGCCGAATGTGTTGAAGTGTTTCACAATTACCAGCTGATTATATCTGCGGCACTAGCATATTAAAAGGAAAGACTACTTCAGCGCGCGATAATAAATTTCCCCCACTCGTTATCGAGGGGGGGAAGCACCGCGGCAAACTCCGGTAAACCTCCGCCGCGCGCAAATATCAACAATTAAACAGAAATTACATCCCGGCGCGAAGAGACGCGAGAGGAGAGAGGGACGTCCTAATTAAAACTCGGCATATATAGGTGCATTCGTCTGTGCAAACTTTTGTTTTTCGGCACAAAGGGAAAAAGAGAGCAACAGCCTTTTAATTAAATATCTGTGCGGCGGCTTTCAGAGCGGCACAAAGGCTGGGGACAGTTAGGAACGGCCTGTGAAGTGGGCAAAGCTCTGTGTCGTGAATACTGATCCACCTACAGAGACGCACACGCTTTCCAGTCAATCAGTTTGTCGTAACTGGGGTTTGAGATTCGATAAAGACGTGGAACTTTCCAACACAGGCACTGGATTGGAAAGCGTTCTGATACTCTACTAAGCTGATAATGTGTTTGTATTTGGAGTCATGCAGAGGGGACTGGTTTAGTTGTTTTCTCATCATGATATAGACCCGAACCCAAGGGTGTTTCACTGGTGCCAGAGCCGGTGTTGGCCGTTCTGGGGCCCTAAGCAGAAATCCACACGGGAGCCCTACAGTACGCATCCCGTGGTTTTTCGACGAAGAGCGAATCCATTCACGGTCAAAAACGGTTCCACTGTGCAGCAGAGCAGGGCAGAAGTGGAAAATAATGCCCTCAATTCAGGCCAGTGAGAACCACTAACCACTAAGCCACTGTGAGACTCGGATTTAGGACGACTACCAATCTATTTCCCAACTTTTTAAAATGGTAAATGGCAAATGGTCACATTCTCTCACCTCTGGTCCCTGACCCACCGTCTATGAACCGCTGATTTAAAACTAACTGAAACCTGCACCTGATGGTTATTTCGGTCTTACTATTGAGCCCCATTCGTTTTAGACTGTGCACATTCAGAGGACCAGAGTTACTGTAAGTGTGCTCATGAGAACAATGTGGATTCAACTACAATCAATAATTCAAAAAAGCCTTAAATGTATGATAATTTCAGAGCGTCAGATAAAGTCTGGTTAAATGCACTGTCCCCTCTCAGAGCTTTGCTTTCGCTGTGATCTGGAGTCAGACTGAGCCTCCTTATTCACGTAGGTGTAATATCTGCTGCCATAAGGAGAGACCGTCCCTGGATCAGTTTTACAGTTCCACTATCGCATTACCCTCCTGCCTCGGCTGCAGCCGTGGCCTTTGATTGGTCAGCGAGACGTAACTCCGTCTCACCTCTCGTGAGTTAAGAATTTGCCGGCTTCTATATTACGACTAATATTCTATATTACGGCTAATTATTTTCCTCATTCTAACACCTCATGTGATTGCGTGTTCTCCGACGTAAATCTGATAACACCAAATCCAGCAAACGATTGATGACTGCAGCCCTTAACAAACTTTTCCAAGCTTCAGTGTGTGAAGAATGGAGGGGGTTGTCCGGATTTCAAACCTACAAAAGCTATGTTGTTGCGCTCAATGAGTTCATCTCTTAGGTGATTGTCATGTCATGCGTAATGTAGTATATGGGACAGTGTGTGCGCCTGTGTTGTAGTTAGAGGTGATGACATGAGCCATATTTTGCGCAGGTGCAGCAGCGCTATTGACATATTTATACTGTATGATAGTTTGTGCTGAAATACAATAGTTTGGAAGCTTGGTACGATATATTGGTTTTGAGAATCTGGCAACCCTGCTGACACTCATCAGTTTATTCTGGGGAGTTGATCGTCTGACTTGTTGATCGATCATAATTTGCTGTGAGCAAAGTTCAAGTCTCTCCTGAAACAGAATGTCTAGGTGGGCGGATTGCAGGGTTGCCAGGTTTGGGGCAGCTTTTTATAGATTTCTGTCTGCAGGTTTTGGCCTTGCTGCTTTCCATGCAAAAGAGGGTCGGCGAGAGACGGAAAAAGGAGCGGATCCACATCCTCGGAGGAACACTGTGGCTCTGTAAACATGTAAACTACATTGGAAATTCCAGCTACGCTTTATGTCCGTGGATTTTTGGCGGGTTTTCAGATATTTTTGCCCCGGTTTGGCGACTGAGACCTGCTTCAGTTCATCGTTTTCAGTTCGACAGTGAAAGCCGTCAGAATGATTCGTCCTCACCCGCGTCCGTAACTGCTCGAGCAAACATGGCAAACTATACATTCCCCGGCTGCTCTTTCCTCCATTTCAAAAGTGACAATGTCCCTGAATAAATGACCATGAACAAAGCTGGTTCCCACAGACGGCAAACACCACGCACGCACTTATACATTTCTGATCTGTTGAACTTCTGACCCTGGACGTGAATGGACTGCGTGAAAAACGTTCGTGCTGAGAGGGATTCGCGGCCAATCAGACGCCGAGGAGCGGAACCGAAGGATGGCTCATCTCGGTGCGTCGGCGGCGAGGATGATTGTGTGTGTGTGTGTGTGTGTGTGTGTGTGTGTGTGTGTGTGTGTGTGTTTGTCGACATCCTGTATTACATGACAAAGGACAAAAGCGCGATAAAACAAGGCACTCAAGGTCAGGATGTGGCGTGGCATCTGCAAACAGCCTCTCCTTACAAGCCACCGGAGAGACAGAGACGAGACGGGGAAGAGGAATGGAGGGAAAGAAGGAGAAGTGGTGTGGAGAGAGACATATGCAAGAAAGAAGTGATCAAAGGTACACGGTTTTCACATTTAAAAAAAAACATAAAAAGTAATTCAATGAAGTATGTCAAAATGAAGGTCTAAAGTGCCATTAAAAAGCACTCAATTGGATTCAAACGGGCAGTAAACGTAAGTTTCTCAGCAAATCATGGCATTGCTCGACTATTGTCACTGTTAAGTTTGTCAAAAATACAAACAGTAGGTCTAAAAACGCATTTCAACTCCATTTAACCCAAGAACACCACGAGCAAATACATTAATGTGATTTTCATTATGATGGTTTATCTGAGTGTCCTGGGTCTCTGGGCTTCAGCATCGTCTTTGACATCTTTGATGGCCTGGGTGTTTTCCTAATCCAGGGGTGGCCAACTAGTCAGAGACCAAGAGCCGAAATTTTCAACCTTGATCCTGTGAAGAGCCACAAATGCACCGACCATTAGCGAGATTCCGGGGCGGTAGTTTATTGTGATTAAATAGAATGTGACTGTTTTATTTAATCACAATAAACTATAACTTTATGCCTGGCCTTTTTCTTTTTTTTTAAATAATTGTGTTAGATTGAATGGTTTTACTTCTCAACAAGACTGAAATACATGTATATTAACTGAAATTCTGTGCTTTCTGCTCTGACTGAGACAGAATTAGATTATTATTATTATTTTATTTTTTTAATGCTGGGGTGTGTTTGTATGTGGGGCCCTGCCCACTGAGCCCCCTCCTCTGATTCGCCCCTGGCCTGTGCGCTCTGTGCCTGCAGCTTCGTCCTGACTGGACTTTGCAGAGAACGCACTCTCGGCTGCACTAAGTTCATAACTAGGAGCCTCTGGACGTCTGAGAGTCTGTTTTAAGTTGCATCTGTTACAGCTACTGTCACATGTGAAAGAAAAGTCATGACTTTGCGTATTTCCGCGTTACGATGTCGCGCTTCGCATCATATGCTTCAAAAGAGCTCCGCTTTTTTCCATTTCCTAATTTTGATCTTTTTCTGTGAATATGAGGCCAAATTACATCAAATACAGAGTAGGCTGATCAGAAACCTGAAAAGCACAGAAGCTGATCCCAGAGCCACGATCTGCCTGCCTGTTGTTCAACCTACATCCCGCTGTGAGAGAGGCTGCACGGGCTCCTTTTACACACTGCCTCGAAAAGGAGAGAGATACGGACTCATGTGTGTGGAGATGGAAACAGGGTCTGTAGGACGATGGTTGGATTTTTGGTCAAAGACTGTTACAGTTTATGGGAAATATTTACCAATTATTTTGCAAAGAGCCGCATTGTATTAAACATATCCAATCATGCAAAGAGCCGCACTCTGATTGGCCAAGAGCTTCATGCGGCTCGAGAGCCGCGGGTTGGCCACCCCGGTCCTAATCCGAAACACACTTTTTCCTACAGGCACATGTTTGGGTGATTTTCACCCAGCAATAGACACAGACAGCAGCTCGTCATAGAAGGGGGTGTGGCCTCGCCAAGGGGGAAAACAGAATCTTTTGGGAAACACAATTTTTCCCTCTTTTTAGCCATTTTCTGGTGGATTATGAACTTGTTTATCACATACAAATAAAGTCAAGTGTAAATGGGGCCCATATGGATATTTTCTCCTAGCAGATTGTTCTGTAGAAGTGAATAAACGGCAGTTGTAGCTAACGCTAGCTAGTGATAGCATTAGCACGATGCTAACATGAAGCATCATGTTAACATTCTGTGTCTTTTTTATGTATTTATGGGCTGTTGAACCACTTTGCTCCTCTCCATGTCTTTGTATCTTTACTTAGTAGAAAACTATATGCATAATTCAGCATTTGTTAAAGTAGTTTTTGAATAATTAGAGAAAGTTTAGATTTTTTCCAAATTGTTTTCCCCCTTAACTGTTTTCAAACATGACCATATATGGGCGATTCCAGAGATGCTGTCTGTATCTATAGTGGTAGAAGGTAGGGTTAATTTAATCAGGCAAACTCGCCTCCTTTCAAGGTTCACATTTATTTTGCGACTTCATCTACAGCTTTGCTCCAGTCGCAGAGTTCGGTGTCTCTGGCCTCACAGTAAGTGAGTAACACAAAGTTATTTTAGTCGGCGGGCCATTTATACCCATTCAAAATATGGCATATTTTGTTTCTCTCTCCTGCGGATGTTTGTGCCGAGGACACTGAGCTTCACCAGAGAAGTCTCACATATCCCAGGAATGGATGGACCAAAAACCAAGTTTTATCTTTATTTTTTCCTAGTGTTCCTAATTGTCCAGTCATTTTGGAGCATTTTTATCTGGTCCTCTCATGATGCTTTTCTTGCATTTTGTTAGACATGACACGGTTTAATATAAAAGAACACTACTCAGATGTGTCATGTATTGTCATGTATTGATATATTTTGATGCACTTTTTATCGGCTGTATTACCTCGGGGAGTGATAGTGTTCTAAGGTTAAGGCTAAAATTGTTAACATTCTTTCTGCTCAAAAGTTGTAACCTGGCAAGAGCGAGATTGAGATTCCAGTGCCAGTAACATTTGCTCTGACATCAATCTGGGACCGGACCACTTTGAATCGTTCAGGTGGAGGTCACACGTTTGGATGACTGATTGGATCAAGAATTGGATCAAGTCCATTCAATGTTTAGTTTTGAGAAAAAAAAGTTGTATGTGTTTGTGTTGCAGCACCTCGTGTTTTTGTCTGATCACCGCGTTGTTAATGAGTGTCTTTTTTGCCAGAAGCAATTTTGATTCTGTCCGAACGATGAAAGCGGGAGCGGTTCAAGATGGATTCTCGTGTGTTTGTAAAACTCACAAATAACGTAAGAATTCAGCTTTCTGCCAAGCTTACAAAAGTCGCGCGTTGTGTCAAATTGTTTTTTAATGTTGAAATTTCCCATCATTCCTCTGTTTGATGGAATGTTTGCAAATCTTAAGAAAATAAATATGCAGATTCTTCTGTGTTGTGTTTGGGTATTAAAATTGAATTTAAAAGCAATGAATGTGAACTTGTTGCCATGTGTACAAACTCTGCAGTTCACAATTGAACCATTCAGTGCTTCACCAGCTGAATAATTGGAATCACACATTTCACTGTCAGGGGGTTCAACACGGGTGGATCACGGAAAGATCCGCTCTGATCACCATGAATCTGACATATCATTAAAGGTTATGCAATACTTAACTGTGTTACCTTTGTTACAGGGATAATATCTATATAAAGTGTCTCTCAATGTTAAAAAAACAAACTTCATAATATTCAATGACAAAAGAAAGACAGTTGATGTATCAATAGATTGAAGGTATGGAAATTCAAAGGGTTCAAGAAACGAAATTTTTAGGAGTCATCATTGATGAAGACCTCAAGTGGAAGTCACATATAAACTACACAAGAGGAAAAATAGCAAAATCCATTGCGGTGTTACATAAAGTCAAATACTCTCTAAATCAATCCGCTTTACTCACTTTATACAACACAATGATTATACCATATTTAACTTACTGTGTGGAAATTTGGGGCTCAACCTGTAAAACGTATATACAGCCGTTGTTCATTCTACAAAAACGGGCTCTGAAAACAATACATAATGTTAGATATAGAGATCCATCGAATCCACTCTTTATTAAATGTAATTTACTAAAATTTGAGGATATAGTAGACAATAATATCCTCCAGGTTTTGTATAAAGCAAATAGAAAAATATTGCCAGTGAACATCCAAGAAATGTTTGAGAAAAGAGAACGTCACTATAATCTGAAAGGAACAGACGTCTTTAACAAGCCCAGGTTCAACTCTAAAGCAATGGAACGAACTGTTACAGTGACAGGAATCAGTTTATGGAATAAACTCCAGAAAGAAGTGAAAAAGTCAGAAACTCTCCTGGAGTTTAAAATACACATAAAAGCTACAATGTTAAAAAAGTATGGAGTACTCGGACATGAATAATGTGGGATATTTGATTTGAATAAACATGAATACGACGGTTTGTTTCTTTTTGACCATTTGTAAACATTCAAGAATACGAAGGTTCTGTATTTTATATATTGAAAAACTGAATATAGAATACAAAAACATCTGTTAATACTGTAAATATACATAAGTATATACATAAGACTGTAAATATATGTATGTAGACATAAATACATACCATTTTCCAAAGGACAACAGTGTGAAGTGTAAAGTGTGAAGTAACAAAAGGGGCAGATATTATAAGACTTGTTCTTCTCCTCTGATCCGTTTCATTCATACTGTGTTGGCTTGGCGGTTTTATTGTGATTGCATAACATCACTTTTCAATGAAATAACTAAATAAAATGAAAAAAAGAAAGAAAAAAAAAATATAGGAAGCAGAACGGCACAGTGAGAGATGATACCAGCAACCTACTATAACCTCTGTTTTTTAGGTCTGAGCCGCTTTTTTTTAATCCATACAAAAATATAACAATTAATGGATATTACTCTGCAATAGCTTCTACAGTTTTCAATATGACACTAAATTTACACTACTTACCCATTGTCATACGAGAAACTTACTACAACCTTTACTTTTAAGGTCTGGACCTTTATTTTGAAATGTATATCAAAACATATCTTTATATAAATTTCAAATATGACAATGTATGGATAATCTTCAATACCTTCTACATTTTTTTTAGTTACCAATTATCATACTAGCAACTACAACCTTTATTTTTTGGATCTGGACAACAATTATTTTGAAATGTATGTCAATATGTGAAAATCTGTGGATATCACTCTTTATTAGCTTCTACAATTCTGACTGTATTTGCACTAAATTGGCACCAGTTATGAAGGAAACACAATTTTCCACTCTTTTTACCCATTTTCTGGTGGACTATGAACTTATATTTCACACGCTAACATGTAGCATCACATTAGCATTCTCCGTTATTTATGTATTTATGGGCTACTGAACCATTTTGCTCCTCTCCATGTCTTTGTATATTCATTGGGAAGAAATCTATATCCATAATTCAGCATTTGTTAAAGTAGTTTTTGAATAATTAGAGAAAGTTTTGATTTTTCTCCAAATTGTTTTCCCCCTTAACTGTTTTCAAGCATGACCACATATGGAGTGATTCCAGAGATGCCGTCTGTATCTTTAGTGCTGAAACGTTGACTTAATGTTCTTCTATAATAAAATTGATTTTTGCAAGTTTTGGCAGTGTGTGTGAATTTCCCTGATCAATGTGCCATGGGTTGCTCCTTCGTCTCCTACGCACCTGCCCTAAGACCTCTTGTCTGTTTAATGCCACAAATGCTAAAAATACGTGCAAGATTTGCAAACATTCCATTAAACAGAGGAATTAGGGAAAGTTTAGAAGCAAATTGGACACAACTTGCAATGTATAAGCAAAAAATGTGTACAATTTAAGCCTTTATTTTGAAATCCATACAAAAAAATATGACAATGGATATTACTCTTCAATAGCTTCTACAGTTTTCAATGTAGTGACACTAAATTTACAGTTACCAATTACCAAATATTCTACTGGCAACTTACTACAACCTTTACATTTAGGGTTTGGACCTTTATTTTGAAATGTATATCAACAAATATGTTTATACATTTCAAATATGACCTTGTATGGATAATCTTCAATACCTTCTACATTTTTTACTGCAGTGGCACCAAATTTACACTAGCCAATAATCATACTAGCAACGTACTACAACCTTTATTTTTTAGGTCTGAACCTTTATTTTGAAATCCATACAAAAATACAACAATTAATGGATATTACTCTTCAATATCTTCTACAGTTTTCAATGGAGTGACACTACATTTACACTAGTTACCAATTATCATACTAGCAACTACAACCTTTATTTTTTGGATCTGGACATTTATTTTGAAATGTATGTCAATATGTGAAAATGTGTGGATATTACTCTTTATTAGCTTCTACAATGACTGTATTTGCACTAAATTGGCATTAAGGAAACACTATTTTCCACTCTTTTTACCCATTTTTACCCAACTTGCAATGTTGCAATGCAAAAAAATTGTACAATGTAAGCCAAAACAGCAGTTGAAGAAAAGTATCTTTCACACACGTTATGCTTTTTGCAAGTAGGACCTCGGGAAGCGCTTTTAGGGAGCTGCAGCTGCGATGTAAAGCCACTGGAAAAGATTCAAAGATTACTCAAAGCTACACGAGTGGCACGAAACACAGCTCCAAGTCTATTTCTGATAAGGGAACAACGTTGTAAAGCTCTAACAAGGTGATTTAGCATAATACTGAAAGGCCTTCTGCCCTCTTCTCTCCGTGCAGCCGGTGTGTTCCCAGACGCTGTACCGCTGTCCTCACTCACCCCCTTCTCTCCCTCGCTCTGTTTTGCTGTAGCTCTGTTTGGTCCTGTCCTGATTAAAATGCACGCCCAGGTGAGAGCCCTGTCCAAAACAATCCGCTGCCTGCCCTCCAGCTCCAGCCGCTGTCCAAAAGAATCAACGCCCTCACTGTCCACGCGTCGACCGGAGGGTAATTAACACAACAGGCTGCAAATACAGACCGCAAACCGGAGCAGATTACTAAACATGACTTCTTCAAATTTGTAACATGTTCTTTTTTTTTTTGCATCTGGGCACCGTTGACCTTCATACGTGACTGTGGTTTCGGAAACTTGTAAACAAATCAAAGATGCTTTTCCTCGCGCTTTAGGGCCTGATGAAGGAAGAAAAGCGTAATATAAATTGAGAGCATTTGCCATTTCTCTCTGTGCTCAAAACAGTGGAGTTATGAACATGTGGAACACTTGAACAAAGCTTCTACTGTTATTTTAAATCTTTAGAGTTGGTTTCTATGGCACTAAAATGTCCTCAATAATAATGTTCATGGTTCAGGTCATTATTAAGCTTGTGTATGACGGCACTTCGGACCCGAAGTAACACCGTTTTGAGTGACAATGCAGGATTTTAGAGGCAGTTGTGGTGAACAGGTCTGAGCTCATTCTGCACATTAGGACATTGTTTGAACATGTAGGGGGAGGAAAATACATAATTTTAACATTTTTAAACTCTGTATAGTCCCTTTAAACTAATACCACCTAAACATTTACATTTGATCATATTATTATTGGCCACAACATGTAAACATTCACAGGAGAGCGTGGAATAAGTAAGTAAAGAGGAATGGTCCAAGATTCATCCTGACTGTTGTAAATATCTAATCTTCAACTACAGAAAAGCAGTTATTGCTGCAAAAGAAGGATCAGCCAGCTATTTAATACAGGGGTTCACTTACTTGTTCCATGCATGTTGTGAGTGTCTCAGGTTTTTCTGCCAAATGTCATGATAAACTTGTGACTTATACAGCCCCTGAGGCAACAAAACAGCCCAAAACCATGATTCTCCTGCACCATACTTCAAAGTGAACATAGGGTTGACGTTATGTGTTCCTCCCAAGCTGTTCAACTTTGGGTCCAACAGTCCACTGAATATTTTTCCAGTAGTGCCGAGGAGCATCCATGTGCTCTTTCACAAACCAAAGTTCCTGTGAGTTTGATGAAGATCCGACCACATTTAGTGACACATTTAGGAAGAAATGTGACACAATCCAAACGGTGTACTTACTTTTTCTTGCTACTGTATATCTTACATCAAACTGTATTATTGTGACAGGCCTACTTCCTTGGTTTCCAATACCGATACCTGAACGATATATTTTCAATACCTATACTTAAATATTGGTCCACCAGAAAACAGAACAATGTTAATTTATTCCATAAAAGATTTATTTGACCTGAAACCACCAAGTCACTCCCTTTAATGCTGTCCCTGGGATTTTGTGCCTGCTTTGATACTTGTATTTAACAGTACCCACCCCTACACAACATTTCGCCAACCACATTACAAAATCAGCATGCATTTTTACTTCTCAATTAAAGATTTCAGACCAAGGGTATTGTGAGATCATCTGACGACGATTCTATGGGACATTTCTGAACACGTTTTCATGTGAAAATCGTTTCTCCTCACTCCATCGTGGGGACAATCAGAAATGTGATACAGTCTTTGAAGCCATCTCCGGAGCGTGAGTCATGAGTGGGATTGATCCGAGCGTGATACGGAAAGCACATGGCCCTCCAGGTGCTCCGGACAGGGGGAGGCGGGGGTGGGATGAATGGTGAGGGGGGGGTGGATGTGAGGAGGGGAGGCACCTTCTGCTGCTCTTGGGGCTGCGGTCATGAGAAGAATTAATGCCAATTATACAATGGCTTAACACTTTTTGGGCCCGATCTTAACGTTTCTAAACGCAGACTGTAGACTAGAGTTTTGCAGTGGTCCCTCCCCAAACTTTACCTCCAACAGACCGCACCAGACTGGAATATTTTACACTACTATGGGGTAGAATTTGCCCTGCGCTCTTTAATACTGGCGCTAGGGCAGGACCATCGATATATTCGGGACATGGACGGTGTTTAACTCACAGTGGGAGAAACAGTTTGTAGTTTGTCCTGCAAACGCGTAAATAGATGCACGAGGCTGTACATGATGTTAATGTAAAGAAGGGGAGAACAAAGAGGAAGCACTCATTGCAAACAGCGCTGTTTGTAGCACACCACACTTCCGCCGACCCCTTTTTTCTCTAAGCGACACCCTCAGGCGACTGGCCAAAGCACTGGTCGTTTGTACATAAGATTCCAACTTTGTCTTGAGCAACGCTGTATTTTGGGCCTTTATGTTGAGCTAATGTATTCAGTACCAGTTGATTACAGTGAACCAACCAGGATTTATCTGTTCATATCTATATGCCCACCTTCAATTTCCAATCTAGCTGTGGAATAAAGGAATATTGTTAAAGAAGGTGCAGTCTTTGTGTGCCATGCATACAAGTACAAAGCCTTTTTATCTATTGTGTACTCGCATTTATAGTTGTCGTTTACATGGCGATGATACATGCTCATAAACTAACCCCTGTGAAGAACTGGGATGTTATATATCTGTGGACTGACGCTGCGGGTTAGAGGTTCTCTTGAATTTTTCTTTGTCGGATCTGGTTAGCCGACCTGCTGCTTCTCTCTTATACTCCTTAACTTTATAGTAACTACTCCTTATTTAGTCTCAACAAATTATGAGTTAACACTTGATTCATCAACTACTTAATGAATGTGAATGAATGTGTGAATGATATGATGAATATTCCTCAATTTTTTCCCTTTTTCTGCCAACTGCATTGTGGTTTCTGTGTTCCCCTTCGTTTTGTTGGATGCTTTTGTACATCTTTGCCATGTTTTTGTTGGGTTTGGCTGATTTGTTTTTACTGCAGAGAGTCCATATTAGTCCTGAAGAAAGCAGTGCTTTAGAAGTGAACAAACAGCTAGCTTATGAGCTCAACACATTTGAGACCTACAACTGTCTTCTTCTGAAACACTGAAGAGGCACCAAGAGCCGCCCACACATGCAACACAAGTGTAACCCACTTTTCTTGCGTTGAATTGATGTTTCTCCAATACATGAGCACGATATAGGCCATTGGATAAGTTGAGAGCAGCTTTTTAGAATAAAGTCAGCTGGAGCAAGCGTAGAAGTCCATCCTGCTGTCAGAGAGATGATGATTAGTTGCTGATAAAGCCTCTTGAGTTGCGAGGCGAAACATCCTCAATTCCAGTTCAGATGACAGCTCGAACTCCTTTTCCTTTGATGGGCGAGCTCCCTCCCTCCGACAACACGATATTGCACAAGCCCAATCTTCGCGGCGCGTCATTAACGCTGGTGTTTTTTGTTTACTGTTTCCCCCCCAAACAACAGAGAAAAAATGAAATCAGGCCGAGGCATCCAATTAATATGAAATTGTCTCAACAAGTCAATAAGGTTTTAGTTCCGCTCTAGCGTTCCTGAACGCGCCAACGCCGGCTAATTATCGTCCCATGGAGTCCGTGCGAGCTCTAATCCTCCGACCCGTGTTGTCTTGATGAAAATCCGCGACTAAAAATATTCCCCATTTTCCATTGTAGCTGAAAACTCGAAATGAAACCCCAATCAGAGGAGAGCGCGGGCGTACCCAGGGTCTAAAGGTTGCGGTGAGAGGAGCACAGTGGTCTACTTTCACCGTTTTTGAGTTCACGGCGCATTCATTTGCGAGGGAGCGCTGTGTGCCTAACCTTTCGCGGGCCTCCCACCAACCCAGTTCCACTATTACAAGCAGTAATCTCCATTTTCAGCGCAGCAATTATGCCCCCCGCTATCAGAAGCCATCGAAACAACCATTTGTCTTTTTTAGAGGCCAACTGCAAATGATCTTCCAAGTTTTATGAATCTGAGAACGGCGTTGTGAGCATTAATAAGTAAAATTCAAGAAACGCTGTTGATAATCAGAGGTCGAAGAAGAGAAGCAAGTGTCTATTTTGTAATGAAATGAGGAAAAACGATGCAAGGTAGAAGAATAGAAGGGGTGAGAGTTGTGTGGTTGGGGTCTAAGTAAGTAACAGGACTTCACCATTTCTCTCACCAGAGGCTTATAGGTTGCAGTTTCCTTGTGGACAAATTTTTGTTTTATAGGGGTATACTATCAAAAGTTCGCTTAGACTCAGTGCGCACATACAAACACAGTATAAATCCGGGAATCTATCTATCCTTCTTAGGGTCCGATCTTTCACCTGGCGCATCAACAGTATTGCTCAAGACGAAGTTGGTATCTTGCGTGAAAACAAGGGTGCTTTTGCCAGAATGCTGAGGATGTCGGAATCGTGCGTACAAACGACGGAGCGACAGTGCTTTCGCCAGTCGCCTGAGGGTGTGGCTTGTTGAAAAAAGGGGTCGACTGAGCCGTGGTGTGCTACAAATAACGGTGACAACAAAGAGGCGCTTACTGCTTCCTCTTCGCTGCCCTCTTCTTAACGATAAGCCTCGTGTATCTTATTAAGTTCTCGCAGGGCAAACTCCAACTACAAGTATTTCTCCCACTGTGAGTTAAACACTGTCCGTGTCCCGAGAGAGAGAGAATATATTGATGGGAATGGGAAAACTTCACACCGTAGAAATGTGACCAAAACACCAGCACGTGTCCCCCCTTCCCTCGACACCCACTGCAGTCTGGTATGGTCTGTAACAGGTAAAGCTTGGGGAGGGACCACTGTGCATAACATTGCCATGGGAGTCTGTCCAGCCCCTGTCCTGCTGAAGCTGAAGTTTTCACATTGCGCCCGCCATGAGCACGAAAGCCTGGTCTACAGCCTGCGTTTAAAAAGACTGGGCCCATTGTGTGCTTTTGCAAGACCTTTCAGAGTCTTCAGAGTTTGTGTCAAGGTGAAGTGTGAGTGATTATTATCTGAAGCCGCAATTTAAATCAAAGCCATTACACCTCCTGACCCAAAAAAAGTTGCAGAAAAAGGTCACACTCTCTTATCTGGTTGGACTGCCTTTAGCTTTGATTACAGCACGAGTTTGTGTGGCATTGTTTCAATAAGCTTCTGCAATGCAAAAAGATCCAGTGATGATGGTAGAGTGTGACCACTGCGCCAAACCTTCTCCAGCACAAGATTTTCAATGGGATTAAGATCTGGACTCTCTGGTGAACAATCCATGTGAAGTCTCCCTGAACCACTTTTACCCAGTGCGAGCTTGATGAATCCTGGCATTGTCATTTTGGGGAAGGGAAGAAAAAAAAATCCAATAACCTGGTCATTCAGTATATTCAGGCAGTCAGATGACCTCACTCTTTGGGCACATTACATTGCTGAACATGCTGTAATTATCCAATAGGAAGCTCTTACCTACCTATTTGCAAAGTTAAATCTAGGTGCTGACTTTTTTTGGTCAGTCAGTGTATAACTCAGGCGTTAAAGGGACTATACTATACTATATTTTCCTCCATTTACATGTTCTAGCAATGTCCTAATGTGCTCAGAATGAGCTCAGACCTGTTCACCACAACTGCCTCTAAAATCCTGCACTGTCACTCAAAAAGGTGTTACCTCGGGTCCAAATTGCCGTCATGCACAAGCTTAATAGAGACTGCAGTTACGCATAAGACCTGAGGTGGCCGTAGTGAGCATAAAATGACCAGCTTGCATCTAGTTCCTTTAAGGATTGCTTTTATTGTTCTTAGAAAGGAATTTGTCATCTTCATTTGAGCAATCTTTCAGTGCCACTCGGGCAATCTGTCAAGATCAGTGTTTTGACATTTGTCAGGCCTTCCTATCGCTAAAGGATTTACCTCATTGTCCATGTTTTGTGTTGATACTGGACATCTAAGCAACAGGAGGAAACCCACCCCCCAAATGAATATGACATGAGCATGCAGCTACACCTGAGAGAAAGAGCCAGCCAAAGAAGTCGAGCGACCTCAGAATAACTCGACATCTGCTAGAAATCACACATTCCATATTAAGTCGTAGTGTTGAGATATCAGCTCTCATATCTCCGCGCTGCACGGCGGTAAAATCCCATCTCCCTCTTGTTCCAGCGAGATTCGGGAGACGCCGTCGCTCTTGAAATCATTTATTCTCCTCTGAGCTCGGGCCTACATCTCGGTTCCAGTCACTGCCCTTGGTTTTCGGCCACCTCGCAACCAGAGCGCCCGTCACCTCCCCCCCATCGGAGGGCCTTATTACTGGGGATGACCCGCTGCTAAGCCGTGGTGCAGTGACCGAGAGAATCCTGGGCCTGTGCCGTGTCTTTGTGCTTTTTCTTTTTTTTCCTTTTTTTTTTTTTTTGCACAGAATGGAGTGGCGCGATCTCATCTGCAGCTCCTATTGTTTTCACTGGCTGCACACGCTGGTAATAGCCGTGCAGATAAGCAGAGGATTGGGGCCTTTCAGGGGGAAGGATGTGTGAAAAGCCGCCAGTGGAAAGTGGAATTAGAGGCTGGATGGCTTTTGATGGCGCAGGCATAATTGAGGCACAGAGATGGAGATGGGGGGGTTAGTGGTCGGTGGGAGGTCTAAAGATGAGCAGACACACCGGCTTTGCTGATGTATGGCGATATAGGCTAAATACGCCTTTCCACTTCTGCTGCTTGGTTTTAATGATTTTTCCATAATTATTGCTTTTAAAGGCTGAGAAGGTGATGCACACAAAACAATCTCTCTGTAAATGCGGAGAAGACAAAGGAGACTGTTGTGAACATCCAGGATGCTCCCCTGACAATCATCAGTGCAGCTGTAGACAGCTTCACAGAGAACATAGCCATTGAACAAAAATATAAGCGCAATACTTTTGTTTTTGCAGCCATTTTTTCATGCGCTGAACTCAAAGACATAAAACATTCTCTGGTCCTGATGCATGAAGACCGTGCCAGGAAACGTGTTGGCATCCCTTGTTCAATATAGGACTTTCAACTACAGCACTGTGCATTGGACATTGCATTTTCCTTCTGATTGTCTGGTTCTGGTCTGGTTACACATGGTCTGCAAATTCTCTGAAACACAACTGGAGACGGCTTATGGTTGAGAAATTAATATTCAGTGTTCAACTCTGGTGGACATTCCTTGCACACTCCCCAAAATCTTACGACGTCTGTGGCCGTTGATAAAAAAAATAAATAAATCAGAGTGGACTTTTATTGTAGACAGCCTAAGCCTAAAATTCACGCTGTCTAATTAACATCTTAGTATCACTAATACAGATACATTGTACCTAACTTCATTTAGTACAATATAATGTGCCCTGTTACAATCTGTAATAACTTGTGCCTATGGGTTAGATACACAATGGAATAACTTGTATTAGTGCTTTGTAGGTACATAATGTAATATGACACGAGACCCTTAGGGTTAGAGCTTAAGGTTAGGGTTAGAGTTATGTCTTATTACATTATGTACCTACATATCTAACCCATAGGTACAACTTATTACACATTGTTGCAGAGCTAAATGTAGTTAGGTACAATGTATTAAGGGTACTGTAAAATAAAGTGTTACCGAAATGGGTTTATTGTATTTATTGCAAAATGTTTCATGACTTTGAGTTCAGCACATTGAAAGTTTGTTCTGTGGATCACTGGCCAAGGAAGGACATCAGTGTCTCTACTGCCTCTGCAAACTGAGAAGAGTCCCGTGCACCTTCTGGGAGCCACAGAGAGCCTGCTGACCACACAGTGGTACGGTGCCAGCACAGCATCCTGCTGTAGAAGCCTCCAGAGCAGAGTGACAGTAGCTGAGAAGATCACCGATCACTTTCCGCTCTTTATACAAGACATTTGCTTCACCCGTCTCACCCACAAAGCATTTAGAATCGCAAGAGATCCCACACAATTCATTACACAATCTGGGGCCAGGTCCAGCTGACTGAAGAATAGTTTAATTCATCAGGACTAAGAGAAAGACAACACTAGAGCTATACAACATGGGAACAAGACGACGCCTCCTGCCTATAAAATATACTCAAACAACACAGCGTATAAACACAAATTGATCTCGAGACACTTTTTAGAGATCATTTCCAAATACATGCTCTCGTAAGAATCCTTTCCAGCGATGATCGATGCCTCATGGCCTCGTTTGATAAACTGATCAGGTGTGATTGATATGAGCGCCTTAATGTGCACCTAGAGCCGCGCTGTCACTCAACACAAACAAAGCGCAATCTAAATAAATAGCCTCCCGTCACACGGACTTCTTCCTCGGATCCATCAGCCGAAATGAGGAATATGCCCCGCGCAAAGTTGCATGACGAGTTTTGACTTAATGCCGGCGGATTGATAATTTGGCGTTAAGAGCCTCCCGAGGGCCTTAAACCCGGGTCGGAGCGAGATGTCAGGTATTTCAATCAAAATCCAATCAGAAAATATGGCAATCTTAATCTTGGGAGCGTTTTATTATGTTTCCGCTGGGGCTCATCTGTCAGGGAGATGTGATTACGGGGAGCCCACGCCAGGAGCAGACCGGGAGGGTGAGGAGGGCGATATTTCCCAAGCCCCATGTCCTCTTTAGAGGCCGGTCCAGTCATTAGTTCGGGTTGTACTGGAATTGAAGGGATGAAATGTGGGTCAAGATTACCAATGGATCGCTTCATGTTTGCTGGGGTTCATTAGTTATGGAAATGAGTCATCGTGTTTGGCTGCTTTGACCAAACGAGGGGCACTGGTGTAAGTGACAGGACAGTGGCGGAGTGGTTACTACTTTCACCTCAGAGCCAACGAACTGGGGCATTTCTTTGTTAAGTTTCTATGCTCTTCCTGTGTCTGGATAGGTTGTCTGAGGTTTTCTAAAAAAAAAGAGTGTTTGGAAGCCTGCTGAAAGTCTTTCATCTGTCTGTTATTATAGATCCAACTTATAACACATCATGCAAATGCCGAAGACTCTCTAAGAATTCCATAACATTCTGAAAAGACTTGTTTCAAACCGAATACACCGTGCAACGTTTAACCCAAGACTGCAGCTGATTGTGTTTTAGGCCATTTAATTACTCATGAACAAGTGGGAGGCTCCATATTGTCATGTCAAAATACAACACCATCCATCCATCCATCCATCCATCCATCCAGCCGGGTCGTGGGGGCTGTTGGAGCTGCCCAAATCACATTGCACCAGCCCCTTATGGCTCCTCCTGCAGGTGGTGGGTCCACGGGAGAACGGCCTCACGATTCTAACCGGGCCTGTTGGTCTCTCATAAAGGGGCTTCTGAACCACTCTTTGTCTGACCCGTCAACGAGGACCTGGTTGCCATGGGAGACCCTACCAGGGGCATGAAACCCCCGACAACAAAGCTCCCAGGATCATGCGGGTGGTCAAACCCCTCCACCACGTTAAGGTGGCGGTTACAGGAGGGGGAAATATAACACAACTTTCCCAAACTTACATTCTGCTTAATACTCTTTAAGCACTCTTGATATGCACTCGGACAAACAGCAAAGTTGTATATAATTTTTGTTTTATAACACAGTGATCGCTTCAATTACCCGTCACTGCACGAGGAGTGGGTGGGGAACAGTAGACGCCTGTGTCTGTGCACAGAGCTGCTTTAAACAGAATAGACCTAACTTATAGAACAATCACTACAGACAGGCACAGATTCGTAAAACAACATACTGTATTGTAAAACTGCACACACTTGGTGAATATATGCATGATGGATAAAAACTTCAATTTCCAAAAGCTCTTCTTTGTTTTGCCCATACACCTAAAACACAGTCCTTTTCAATCCCTGGTGTCAGACATAGCGAAGACGGTTTTTCTTTTCTGTGATGGATAATTCAGGACTCTAAAATCAGATTTGTATGCTGCAGTTTATATCAGACTGTAAAGAAGTAATACGAAGCAATACTAAGTAACTTGTTTACCTGAATAAATCCTATCCCTCTTGGGGTAATACAAATGTTAATGGGATGATTGGGGGGTCTTTCATCTCCCCCTGGTGTCTCTGGCCAGAAAACCATGCTTGCAACTTGGCTGCCACCGGGTTGGAGTCACCAATACACACTAATGGATTCACGAAGAAGAAGCTAGCATGCTAACGGGCAAAGCTAACTGTGGGCTCGCGCCACTTAAAGAGTATTTACAGCCAATTTTGAGTGAAAAAAATGTATCTCCATTGTGTAATTGAATGTTCAATATCCCTCTCTCCCTTTGTCTTTTCTGTTAGTAGACATGGTTTACCAAACCGGCTCAAAGATTCAACACCGTAGGTTATTTAACCTGAATAGCATTAGGGATTTTTCTAAAATGTCCATATTTGCACAAATGTCACTTTACTATCAAGATCCATATAACTCCCTCCTGGCTAGCTCGCCACAAATTATGTAGCACATGAGAATAATTTAGCAACTAGCTAAAACGAGTTAAGGTATTTACTCTCACGGACAATTAATGAGTAAAAAACCCAACATGCTACGACACCTGCAGTAGCGCTTACGGCCTCTAGGGGCATGAGTTACTTAGTACTGCTTTAATGTCGTGAGTTTAGTGGTTTGCCTGTTTCTTCCGTGTGACTTTGTGTGACTCATTTTGGGCCGACCATATGTTTCTCAGATTGGTTAATCGTGCTTGTTGGAACTGTAGGAACCCTTCCTTTTTGTGTGGAGTTTGAGCATCCTCCCCATGTCAGAGTGGGTTTCTTGGATCAAATTATCATCCAGTTAGGCAAACCTGACCTCACCTGACCAAACCAAGCTCAAGGTCCATTCCCTCTCCTCATCACGAGAACAATTAAGTAGAGCACGCTTTACCTCCACACCTGCACTTCACTCAAGCAAACATGGTATTCTTATAGACAAGCACATCTGGAGCTTTCTACACACACCCCCGTCTCTTAGCTCATGCCTCCTCTTTGCGGGGAGAGAGGAGGGAGAGCGGCCATGACGGTGCGAGGGGACGGGGGGGGAGAGGGAGGGGGTTCACACTAGACTGACTGTTTATTATTGTCTTCGGCCCACTTAACTCTGACAGTAACAGAATGAGATGGGGAGAGCCGGCAGCGCCATTAATCACCGCTGCCCCGACGTTTGGCGTGTGGAAGCGATTTTTAGGGCCCAGGCAGGAGCTCCCGCGGCTGGCTGCTCGGTCGGCTGCTCGGGCTGAGGTGATGGAGGAGAGGAGAGGGGAAGAAGTGGGCGGCTTTGCGCACTCAATCTCCTTCAAATGTTGTGACACGACGCACCTACGGAGAGCGCCTGTTACCCAGAGTCTAAACAAGGAGCGGGGCTATTTAAAAACAGCACGGGATCCCACTTGAAGTTTGAGCTCTGGAGTGAGTGATGTTGAATGGGGTCCTCAAAGATGCAATCTAGTGAGTTTAGCAAGTTCACTTTGCCGCCTGTTATTGATAGTATTGTAAAGTTTCTTTTCTGAGAGACAAAAAGGTTTGAAAGGATTATCTTAGGTCATAAAAACAAACGGCATTTTGTCAGAACCACTTCTCTTCATCCAAACAAGCTGAATGGATCTGTCTGGGACGCTGTGTATTTTATGCATTAAAGGATTTGGCATGCAATAAAAGAAGTTTTCAGTTTGACTCTTTTTTCCAGACTTTATTGTGTCTGTAGTAGCACTCAGGGAGTAACTTCCAAATCTCGAATAAAGCTCTTGATTCGAGCTCATTATGGCTTGTACATAAGTTAACTCTATTCTATCATTACTAGCTGAGACCCGGCCTTTGGCCGGGCCTCGCTAGTCTCCACATTTGATATTCTGAGATTGTGAGTGATTACAAAGAAATGTCCAACCCGTCACACAGTTCAGCTGTGTGAAGGCAAAAAACAATTTCAAACAAACTGCAATTGGAGTGTTTGATGCACCCGTGCTCCTTTCTTATAAACTACAACGACAATATGTTCGCTAAACTCAGGGAACAGGATTCAAGAGACAGTGGAATAATTATGGATAAATATTAGGGGTTCAGCTTTAACGGTTTGGTTCACGGTGCAGGACCCGTGGTTTGGTCCATCACGGTAGTGTACAATAAAAAAAATAGGTTAGGTAGGTTTTGAACTGAAATAGCCTAATGATAGTTATTAGACAGTATTTATAACCTTACGATAAAATTGGCAATGCTTTCAAAGCTGCTTTTGAATAAAATGTACCTCTGGGCTCACAATACGTGAAAGCAAAATAGAACACAAATGGTACAGCAGCAAAGAAAAGAAAGAAAGAAAAAAAACTACGCAGTGCAGGCCATGCGCTCGTTAAGTTGTAGTTTCATTTTCGCTTTTACTCACACGGAGGATAAATCAGTCGGAGCAGCGCGTTTGATTAGAGGCTCGTGTTTGAGCAGGTTTTGGGCACGCACGCACACACGCCCACACACGCACGCATCGCCCTGTTTGGATGCGCGCGCACACATACACACACACACGCACGAACACACACACACACGCGCACACACACATCGCCCTGTTTGGATGCGCGCACACGCACGGCAGTCAGATCTCGTGCACTCGCGTTTTTGTGACAGCGGGTTGTCCTCGGACAGCAGCACCACCAACCACGCACACACTCAGTACTGTCGCCAGGCTTCCTGGTGTTCCCAAACGGTCTCCCATCCCAGTCCTAACCAGCCCCTCCCTGCTTAGCATCCGAGGAACGGTCTCCCATCCCAGTTCTAACCAGGCACTTCCCTGCTTAGCTTCAAAGTCGGTATGTGAAATAAACATGGCGGCGCCCAGGCGGCGGCCATTGAGATAGCGTTTTCTATAATAGATTATTACTTGTTTACACATTTTCCCTGTTCTTCTTTGCACATTTACAATTTGCACCCAACCCCATGTGTTCATAAGAGCTACTGTGACAAGTGAATTTCTAAATAAAGTGAAAATCCCCATTGAAGAGCTTCTTGGTTTTCTTCACGGTGGCACAGCGGTTAGTGCTTGGGCTTCACAGCTAGAAGGTTCCAGGTTCGATTCCTGGCTTTTGTTTGGAGTTTGCATGTTCTCCCCGTGTCTGCATAAGCTTCCTACAGGTATGCCGGTTTCCCCTACCACTAAAAACATGTACAATAGGTGAATCCTCCAGGTTTTAAAGGGGCTAGATGCAAGTTAGTCATTTTATACTCACTACTGCCACCTCAGGTCTTACGCGTAACTGCACCTTCTATATTAAGCTCGTGCATGACGGCACTTCGGACCCAAATTACCCAGGATATAGTCTCCGTAGCAAAGCATACCCCTTCTTTGCGGAGCAGAAAGAGGCAAAAACACCACTAAGGCTTTGCTGCGGCACCAATGTTCGATATTAGCTACATTTTGGTGGGCATCACATGTCAAACTGATCAATATAGCATTTTCTAACCAAGCTGTTGACCCAAATCTACAGTTTCTTTCTCGTCATTCTCAAGGACAGACCTGCCAAATGCCTCCGTCTGTGGTCCGAGGTAACCAGGTAATCGATACCCGTCTCTTCACCTGTCGCTTGTCGCTTTGTTTTGACGGATGTGCCGGCTCAAACCTCATCTCTCTCACTCTATACCTTTGTTCTATTCTCTGTCGTTTATATTAAAACCCGTAGCATGATTACCGCGTGTCAGCTCGCGTTAATTAGTGGAGTCTGCCTCTCGTTTTCTGTACGGTTTTCTGCATTTAGAAACAGGTACGTTTTTAATTAGCTTTCAATGTAACCACAGCAGTTACATAAATAGGACAACCTTATTATGAAAAAGTTTCACGCGTTCTAAGCAATGTGTTAAAATGGAAAAGTGCATGATGTTTCATCTCGTAAACTGGAATAATTTACTGTAATGAGAGGGGAATGGAAAGAATGATTGTTGCCGTTGAAGGTCGACTGTGGACAACCAGAAGGGTCAATGTTTTTGTCAAGGGGACTTCAACATTGGGAAGGGTGAACGGAATCTGACACCAGGGCTCCGCAGTATTCCCGCAGAATTGGGTGTCTTTTTTGGTCCATCATGGTAGCCTACTCGGTTATTATTTCATTATTTCAGCTTCAAGCAGCAACAAGATATAAAATCTGCAAGAGGCAAAGAGGCATTGTAGGAGTAAAAAAAAAACATACTCAGTTTTAATCATTCTCAATTAAACAGGCGCTCTCTAACTCTTTCTCCCTCCCTATTGAGCAACACGAATGAATTATCTAGTGTTGTGACGTTCATGACCGACCGGCTCTTTTGAATGGCTCTTTATTAAGGTGAACGATTCGAACTGGATCTCAATTGTATGAAAAGCCGCATCTTTTTTTCAGTTGACACATCGAGTGCCGCGCTGTTTTTGGTATTTAGCTGTAGAGCGTCAACAATCCAGTCCATTTTTCATTATATTTGTAGCACCACAGCATATTCTGTGTTATAGCTATGGACACATGCTAGTTTGAAGCTCTCCGTAGGTGAAAACAGTTTATTCTACGTAAGATAAGAGATAAGATAGATAAGTAATATTGATCTCACAACGGAGAAATTCACTTGTTACAATTGGCATTCAATAAGATCACTCAGAGTGTGCAAAAACAGATTAAATAGTAGAAAACAAGGTATCTTATGTACAATAAGTAAAGCAAAAATCTTAGGGGGCGGAGTTATAACAATAGAGGAAAAATAATAAATAAAAATAGGATAGTAGAATATTGGGGTGTAAAGTTACAGTCCTAGTGCAGGTTGTCAATAAATGATGCTGGTACAGGGAACGTGCCTCGGTTCCTGAGAAATCCAAAGCTAAGCAGAGGCTGTTTTCTAGAAACAGAGATAATGCGTCTTTTATGAAACACTCTCCTTTCTGATTAACTCCGCTCTCCTCTACAGGCACTAACGTTATGGGAAGAGGCAAATGCCTAAACATTTCAGTTTCAAGTCAATTTTCAATGACAACATTGTTCCCGCAGATCGATCGCGTGTGCATTTAAACAACCTGGGTCTCCGATTGAAGACTTTAACAGGATGTTTCTCAGTCGTCCATGGATCGATTGTAACCATTTAAAAACTCAGAGAAACTTTATTTTGACCTGTCCATGGGAAGCTGCTCTGCTTTGTCAAACACGCTCCAGAGTGTCAGCTTTACAACTGTTCGCTACGCAACACCACTCCCTGGACTGAAAAAAAAAAAAAAGAAACGCAATAATATATATAAAATGTCCAGATCGTGACTTTTTGTTCATCATTTATTTCACTTCTGTTCATCACAGAGCTACCAAAATCACACATAACTTTTGGCACTCAATGTGTTAATAAGGTGAACGGTTCGACCCAGATTCCAATTGTGTAAAAAAGCAGCATCTTTTTTTCAGTTAGTTTTACCCAGAACTCGCCTGAACAAACACAAGAATCAGCTAAATGCACTAAAAAAGATTTGTCAGACAGTCGCAGCCTGTTTTTATTGGTTGAGACGCAAGATTTTATTCACAAACACGTTTTTCAAAGCGTAAATATCAGTCCCATTGTAGTTTTAGATGATTTGAATCAATAAAGTGCCTTTTATCCCTGCGTCTTATTGTGAGTTTTCTGGCTGGCATTATTAAAATGTTATATTTAAAAAGAGCCAGACTTTTTTAAATCGCATCACTAGAATTTTCAGAATCACAAGCTGCAAAACGCTCCTTCAAAATCAGCCTCATATTTACGTCAAAAACCTGCTGTAAAGATGTTATTATTGCAGTACAGTGTTCCACGCATACGGACAGACAGGCGATGAGTCTGAGGAGATGATTATTCCATGACCCGGTCCTGCCCGCAAGTCATGAGACACTCGCTACCAGCAGTGAGCATAGTTTGCAGTTTGCTCAGCCCGAGGCACATGTGGAGTCTGTGTACAGCAGCTGCAGACAGAGCAGACAAACATGATTCGCCTGCAGACACTCGTGATGAGGGGTGGAAACCTCTGGGGACCTCACGACTCGATACACGCGATACACGCGATACATGGCTCGGCGATTATCGATACATTGCACACAAAAAACCTGCGAAACATCAAGATTTTTTTTTCTAAACGTGAGATTTTTAACCTTGTTCAACACACTTACAACAGATATTCTTATTCTTGAATAAATAAATGAATAAATGATCCCGGACTTACTCACTGAAAATGGCTTATCGATCTGTCAGTAATATCACTTCATTTACATTTAAATAAACAAGAACAGTCCTGTTTCAAAAGGAATAAATCAAATTGGCCAAGTGCTTAAAATTGTAGCGATGCCCTCTGCTGTTCTGACTGAATTTCTGATCATTATTGGCCTCTATAAAAGGGACTATAGGGAGTTTAAGTGTTTATAAATAATGTATTTTCCTCCCCCTACATGTTCCAGTAATGTCCTAATGTGTAGAATGAGCCCAGACCTGTTCACCACAACTGCCTCTAAAATCCGTCACTCAAAAACATGTTACTTCGGGTCCGAAGCACGAGCTTAATATAGAGACAGCAGTTACGTGCAAGACCTGAGGTGGCAGTAGTGAGCAAAAAATTGCCAACTTGCATCAAGCCCCTTTAAATTGAAGCACTGCTACCTCATTAATATGCACGACGTCATCAAAAGTATCAACATCGGAATAAAAAGTACCGTATCGTCCCGCAAAACATCGCGAAATATTGCAAAATTGATATATTGTAAAGTGGATATACTGTATAATCGCTATACTGTCACACCCCTACTTTTGATTGGCCAACAGCCAAAGACAGCGAGGCTCGATAATTACAATGTTGGTGCACGGCAAGAAAATTAAAAAACCTCGGCCCCTTGCAGTTACGTTACGTAACTCAAACTCTAATTTCAATGCAATAAAAGTTAATCGTGCAGCCCTACCAAGCACCCCCTGTTAAGTAATTGGTTTCCAAAGTGGGTAGACACTGAAGTGGGGCGGTCGCAAGTTGATTTTGAGACAATATTTTCTACATTTTTGACATTGAATTTGATGTATTTTTGATTGAGCAGCATATTGTTGTGTGGGGTTTCCGCACATTAAAAATCATTAAATTAATTTTGTCAAAATTAAGGGCTTGAATAGCCTTATAAAGCATTAAATCTAAATGTATTGGAAAATGATGACATCGTGCGACAATTTTTACTCTTGAAGTTAATCAAAAACACCAAAATGATGGTCTTAAAGGAACAGGCCACCGTTTTTCCATACTGAGATATGTTCTTGCCTGAGCTTAGACGAGTTGATACGTACCTTTGTGTGTTCGCTCAGTCACGCAAAACGACCAAAGGCATTTAGCCTCTCCCAGCATATTCCTATAGTTCCAAAATGTGGTGAAGTTCGAAGCTACCACGCTCTTCCACGGGCATAAGGCCTGACAGTTACGCATCAACTCGTCTAAGCTCAGGTAAGAACATATCTCAGTATGGAAAAACGGTGGCCTGTTCCTTTAAACAAGTTCAGTTGCAGTTTTGGCTGAAATTGACCACAATTTTGTGCTCAAAAGTTTCCCGTTTTGTCCAATTCTCTTTCCAATTTTGCAAATCTTAAGAAAGGAAATATGCGCAGATTTTGTTCTGCGTTTGTGCCATTCAAATATAGTATTTGGGCTTTAAAATGGCATCGAAAAGCATTACATTTGACTTGATTCTGCCTGTAATTATGTGTAGTGAAATTATGCCAAACATCAAAATACAGAATCCAAACTAACATCATTAATCCAGATTGTAAATGTTTTGCATCTTTAACTATCACGAATGCCAATTACATTTGACAGAAGGGGGTCCCGACTGATTTTAGAGGTCGTGGCCTGACAAGTTCCTGAACCCCTGCGCTCAAGTCCCCCCACATTAGGGACCACGAGATCTGCCGTCTCACAACCAGAATTCCTCTTATTTTGTGGCAAAGCTCACACTTACAGACACCGACAGGCAGCCACTCTCACATTACATGGCATTTAAATTCTCCCCCGGGACGCGAACATATCCCACAGATCGGGATAAACGCGGGTAAACAGAAACATCCAAAGCACTGCACGGAGCGTCGGGCTGATCCTGGGTATGAAGCAGTGATGTGGGGAGAGCGTATATGGTGGCGCTCGCACACTCCGGTGGGCGCCTGAGTGGCAGCGGCGCCTCTCCCTCTCCATCGGTGACACCCAGATGTGGCGCAGCATCTGTCCCTCGGATTATTCCTCCACTTCCTCCATCGACAGCAGCGTCTAAATATTTAATGGAGCCAGAAGGTGCTGCTCACTTACTCGAGGAAAATATACAGGACAATAGAGAGAGGCGGGAAGGGCAGCCAGGTAGTTACAGAGCTTTGAAAGAATAAATAAAGGTAAACGCAGGAATCGGAACACGGAAGGTGAGACGCTGCAGGTGAACGCGGGCGAATGTAAAGTTTAGAGAAATAAATGTTTACAAAATTGTCTATATTTTTAGCGACAAAATCGACATAAGAGAGAGCCAGGATCTTGAAATGACCAAATCTGGATTTCAGCGTCATCTCAGTCGCCTTTCCTGCTACACGTGGATACCAAACGGGTCAATACTTGTGAATTAAAAGACAGCAACAGTGTAATGCCGAATTTGAAAGCTAAGACCTACAAAAGTGTGTTTGCGTCACATTTTTGAAGTGTTTTGGTCCCTTTTTTGTCATGTTTTTCTTGCTACTTCGTTGCTTATTTTGTTGTTTATATGTTTTCACCTTGTTTTTCTCGCTTTTTTGTTGTGTTTTTGTCATTATTTTGACTTTTTTTCAAGAAGCTTTTAGATTTGGGTAAAGCCAAATTGGAGAAAATGTGCAGGCGGGAGTTAAGGGGGAAAACTAGCTAAAAATGTGAACATTTGAAGAAGAAAGGTTGTACTTTATACCTTGCATACTAAAGTATTGTCAAGAGTAAATCCTTCAGAGCTTTAGTTAAAGCAGTACTAAGTAACTCATGCCCCTAGAGGCCATAAGCGCTACTGCAGGTGTCGTAGCATGTTACAGTTTTTTACTTATTAATTGGCTGTGAGAGTAAATACTACGCTGACAGAAAAGACAAAGGGAGAGAGGGATATTGTACATGCAATTACACAATGGAAATAATTTTTTTCACTTAAACTTTGCCGTAAATACTGTTTAAGTGGCGCAAGCCCACAGTTAGCTTTGCCCGTTGGCCTGGTAGCCTCCTCTTCATGATTCTATTAGTTTGTATTGGTTGCTCCGGTCCGGTGGCAGCTAAGTTGCAATTGCGGTTTCTGGACGGAGACACCAGGGGGAGGTGAAAGACCCCCCAATCATCCCTTAAACACTTATATTACCCCCAGAGGGACTACGGAAAGGATTTATTAAGGTAAACAAGTTGCTTAGTTCTGCTTTAAAGGTTTATTTCAAGTAATGAACAAAATTAGTTTTGTCCTTCTTTGGGATAATATCCATCACACATTTTAGTGGTGAATAATTGCCAGCTAAGTGATGATATATGTGTTGGTTTTGGAGGACGTAGTGAAATATGTGAAATTACACCATGAAAAAGGGAGGCACCATATTTGATCATACACTTCATTACCCTTAAACCTATAAGTTAATTGGTTTTATCCATATTTGGACATACACTTATTAATCAAACAAAACAAAAGACCCAATGAACCTTTGGACTATGTTTTTATGTTGCCAAAAGTTACTTTCAGTAGATTATTTTTTAGGCAAACAATGTTGGAGGTGACTGACCCCTCCCACTGCACACAAAATCACATTACAAAAACTCTGAGAAAAGTTACAAAACATGAAACACAATGTGCACCTAATTACAAAGAATTTGCATTAATTCCATGAACTTGCCGGATACTTTTCTAGTATTTTCCTGCAAGTTGTGAAATGAGCTGATAAACTCGGCCCTGTTGCATAGGGACGCAAGAATAATGTTTGGAATGAGTTTGGACACAACTCTTCCTATGTATTTGCTTGAAATAAGAAAACAATCTGGTAGGGCCTTTCAAATAATAATTCTTATTTTTTTGCTTGTATCTGAATAATATTTGACCATGTACAGCAGGGGTAGGCCAGTTTTCTAAACGGAGGGCCAATTTTTTTCATTTTAAAAGACCGAGGGCCGAAGCTCCCAGTTTTAGGCCAAAGTAAAGCACCACACTGGAAAATTACCATCTTAAATGAGTTTAATGACTTAAAATTGCTTGAATAAAGGTTCTTTATGTTGAATTTGAGTCTGTTTGGACTAATCTTAAGATACAAATGCTAATGCCAATGGAACGAGCATAAAACCCGCTTTGAAATCAGACAAATGAAATTTTTAAAAAGATTTGTTTTTCACTTGAAATGATACAATATAATCTGAGTTAAGAGAATAATGACTTGTTCCATTAGCGACAAGATGTTTTATCTGATCTAAGACCAGACCAAATCTACTCAAACTTTAGATTCAATCTCTTAATTCAAGTAGTTTTCTGCCATTACTTCCTTAAAGTTATTATTATTTTTCCAGTGCACTTTCTACAAATGCCGGAGTTGTACATAATATGACCTAATTGGGGTGCATTGACAGTATTTCTCCCATTTAACCCAAAAAATGATAAAGTACGTTCTGATTTGTGCAGTAATGTTTCTCAAAATCATCTTGAGGGCCAGAGGTTCTGTGCTGGAGGGCCGGATTTGGCCCCCGGGCCTGACGTTGCCTACCCCCGATGTACAGTATCTTTATTTTTACACCTATAATTTTGATGAACTACTTGGAGTATATTAAAAAAGTGCCAGTGCATACAACCAACTTGGGGGGGTCAAAGTCTATAGATAGAACAGTATTGAGTTATATCGAGGTATGGGGAAGCGCGAGGCACAAACGTGTGATATCTGACAGGACTCGCCTGGGTTTTTTGGACAGTGACAGCGCGGTGGGAACGTGTGACGAGTGGAAATACCCCCGAGGACAGCTCTGCGTCTAACAAGGCCAGAGCGCGCGACTTTCTGTAGAACACCGCGGGGAGACGGACTTCAATGTGACATCAGGATGCAAAAATACATCGACAATATGAAACCTTGTCCTCTGAAACGCGATGTGCTGCGCGTGGCGTTTTTAGCTCTGTCAATACCCGCACAAACCGTTACGGCAGACGTGTTGTTCCCTCGTCGGAAAAAACGTGCTTTGAGTTGTGTCGGGCTTATTGTTTACACGGGAAGTCGACGCAGCAGTTTCGTGGCTTCCCTCATAACGAGAAGGTCCTTTGTTGGACTGAAGACGGGTCGCCGGGTCAGCATTGTCCCACTGACTTTGAAGGAAGGGTCAAATAGAGAGGAGCGACTTTACTAACTGCTTACATTGCTTAGTCAATGTTGGCATAGTTCACACTCCTTCATTGGACACGTCAAAGCAGATTCAGGGATGGAAATAAAGCCACCACTACCTGAATGACCTACTTTTCAAACTAGTTTTCAGTCCCTGCCACAGTTTTGTTTTATAAGATATTACAACAACTTAAAATAACAGTTATTTTAAGCCTTTAATTATTCCCCAGAATTTCCTTTTTTTAAAGCTGATGCCTCCAAGACTCGGCCCCAGATAAAGCCGAAGAAAATGGATGGATGGATGATGTAAAATGCAAAGAAAAGATTGATTTTTATGTAAAATGAATTACTATAAAGGTAGGTAAAAAGATTTTGTTTCTGAGGACATTTTGCACAGAGAGATCATGGACCCAGTGACTGACATTAATGATCATTTTTGTAATTCATACATTTTCTTTAGGGAAAAATGACCCACCAAATCAGGAATTTTAGCTCGAAACAATCACAAAAAAATGCCCATGTAATCCTGGAGGGACTGTCCGTCCATCCATCCATCCATCCATCCATCCATCCATCCATCTATCCATTTTCTTCCACTTTTCGATTTCGTGGATCGTGGTTGGGTGTTGGAGTTCCCCATCACATTGCACCAGCCCATTATGGCTCCTCCTGCAGGTGGTCCATGGAAGGACGGCCTCACGATTCAAACCGGGCCTGGTGGTCTCTCATAAGGGGCTTCTGAACCGCTCTTTGTCTGACCCGTCACCTAGGACCTGTTTCCCCATGGGAGACCCTACCAGGGGCATGAAGCCCCCGACAACAGAGCTCCAGGATCATTCAGGTGCTCAAACCCCTCCACCACGTTAAGGTGACGGTTTCAACTTACGTGAATGAGAGCAATTGAAGCTTAATCAGGTTGTGAGGTTGTTTTTGCTATTTTAAGCCTTTAATTATTCCCCAGAATTTCCTTTTTTTTTATAGCTGATGCCTCCACGACTCGGCCCCGGATAAAGCCGAAGAAAATGGATGGATGGATGATGTAAAATGCAAAGAAAAGTTTGATTTTGATGTAAAATGTATTACTATAAAGGTAGGTAAAAATGCTTTGTTTCTGAGGACATTTTGCACAGAGAGATCATGGACCCAGTGACTGATATTAATGATCATTTTTGTAATTCATAGATTTTCTTTAGGGAAAAATGGAAATCAGGAAATTTAGCTCGAGACAATCACAAATAAATGCCCATGTAATCCTGGAGGGACTGTCTGTCCATCCATCCATCCATCCATCCATTTTCTTCCACTTTGCGATTTCGTGGGTCGTGGTTGGGTGTTGGAGTTCCCCATCACATTGCACCAGCCCATTATGGCTCCCCCTGCAGGTGGTGGGTCCACGGCCTCATGATTAAACGGGCCTGGTGGTCTCTCATAAGGGGCTTCTGAACCGCTCTTTGTCTGACCCGTCACCTAGGACCTGTTTCCCCATGGGAGACCCTACCAGGGGCATGAAGCCCCCGACAACAGAGCTCCAGGATCATTCAGGTGCTCAAACCCCTCCACCACGTTAAGTTGGCGGTTTCAAAATTACGTGAATGAGAGCAATTGAAGCTTAATCAGGTTGTGAGGTTGTTTTTGTGATAAACTCCTACAGAGGGAAATATCGAGGTCACGTTGTGTAAAATAGTGACATTTTCATTAGAATACAGTCAGTGTGGAGGGCATTTACTTTGAAACCCCGGATGTTGTTGCCTCTGTCTGAACCGAGCTTGATCCGGCCGGCGCTGACGGAGCTGAAAAATCGAGTTGATCTGTGTTTTTATCGGCGAGAGGCGGGCCGGCCGCGGAGGCCCCACTGAGCGGGGAGGACGATGGGGAATGTTTCTGAACTGTTAAAATACCAACGCTTTGGCTGCGGGGGTCGGGGGTGGAGTGGAGCGGGGCGAACACAGAGAATGTGGAATCTGGCAAAAAATGTGCTATATTTAGACACGCAGCGGGGCGCGCGGTCTGTTTTCCCTTTCACAAAGGCTGTGTTTACGATGCAGATTCACCGTGGCAAAAGAAATGTACTCCACCACAATCAAATGAATTGGTTACAACAGCTTTAACTACAAAACAACTGACCTCGGCACAACTGGCGATTGTGTTTTAGCCAAAGGAGATTTGAAAATGCAACACACTGAGTTCAGTGCGTTAGATGTATTTACCTGCAGCTAATGGAGTCGTTCCACAGCTCTTTTTCTTTGTAGTGTATGAGTGAGTGGTTGGTGGTGGTTGTTTATTCTGTATTTGGAGTCTCTGGGAGTGCAGAGAAGTTTTGATTAGACTCAGCAGGTGAAATATCTTTGTATTCTGTTTTGGTCATAGTTTTCAATTGGCTCAGTTTTCGCCATTCTCTATTACGTGGTTGTTGTTTTGTTTTTTACAATTACTGTGAAAAGCGAAAACTGCTAAACAAGGCCATGGATTCCTGGCTAAACAATTCATCCACTATATTTTTTGAATAGCAGTATTACATAAACATTTCAGATATGTCAACCTGGATAGACTTAAACACATATAGTTTTGGGCGATCAGACACCGTAGAAGCAGTAGACACTGATCTTTGGAAAAAGTTAGGATGGATGGGCACGTTAGTGTTAGGGATGTCTTCCCCGGAGCCTGGACACTGGTGGTGGTATGGAAGGCTGGTGAAGAATGCAACAGAATGTAACTTGCCTTCTGGTTCGAGGCTCAGGGCTCCATTGGTGGGGAAAAACAGATACAAACACTCCTTTATACCTGCAGTCATCTCTATTCTAAACTCTGACCATAGTAGGAGTAAACAATCGAATTCTGTGTGAGGCTCTGTTGATTGGGAGGTTTGCACTTGGGCGTCCTGTTCTATTGGCGAATGCATGATGTTTTTCTCTTGTGTGTTTTTATGTGTCCTTGTGCTGCAAGACCAATTGCCCCATCAGGGACATGAAGTGACAAAAAGAAAAGGGGGTGGAGGTGGGTCGCAGCACAACTTGGAAGCTGATGAGCGATGGAGGCTTAAACGAAGGATCGAGAGCGATGATTGGCTGCGACGAAGGAGTGGCTCTGTGCTGATAGGCTGTGGTGGAGGTGTGACACTTAGAGACGTGACCATTCCAGGTCTGGGACACACGCCATTGTTGGTGCAATCAAATTTGTTTATCTGCGGTCATGTGCTGTTCGTGAGCAGCGTCACTCACGGGACGAAGAAGTCCTCCTAATAGCAATCTATGGCCGGCACACGTAAGAGAGCTTATTTCCAATTTGCTGTAAATTACCAAAAATACATCGACAGTAAGTGAGTTTCGTGTTTCAATTCATGATTAGAGCAAAAGTCTGCCCTTCGCTGATTGGTTTACTCCACTTCCTGTTTGCTTACGTATGTAACACCACAAAGGCAGTTGACACCACGGTCACCAAACTCGCTGGTGTAGTGGTGAGTCTTAGCCTGGCCTTAGCCATCCGTAAACTCCGATCAGTTATAATTTCCCTACATGTACGTCTGGGTCTGATCTCAGTGGCCGCGCTACATCGGTTGAATTTCAACCAGCCATTCAGCGCGCGGGGCTTGTAAGTGACGTCAAGCATTTGCGCCGATTTGCTGGTTGTAGTTTGGCAACGGCGGCGGACACGAAAGTAATGGAAGCTCTTCAATCCGTGCTGGCTCGGCTCCCAAATATCCAGGAAATAAAATTGAAGCCTTGGAAAGCAAAAGGAATGTCCCAAGAGTTATGATAGAGTTATGACAGAGTTATGATTGCTTCACTCACTCGGGTGCATTACATACCAAGCACTGACTCCAATTGTTTCCAAGGAGTTCACCAATCCCACCTGATAACGGAGCTCAATGTTGAAGGTCCAGACCCTTGTACGAACCACAATGAGTACGAGGGTCTGGTTTATGCAATTTCTCCATCTGTGAGATCAATAAAGTATCATCTTATCTTATCTTATCTTATCTTAAAACCAGGCTAGGTGAGTCTGGTTTCCAAACAATTAAGTTACATCTAGGCTTCATTAGCTTGGTGCTAGCGTTAGTTTACTTGTTAACAAGGCCTTGTGTGGAAAAGTCTGGAAAAGGGATTTGACATCTTCAATGAAGGTTCTCGAGTCATTTACTGTACTCTGTAGTTGAAGTCTCGAACATTTCGCCTCTCATCCATAAGGCTTCGTCAGTTCAGCTCAGCTCGCAACTCAGTAGACCACAGTGAGGAGTTCAGCTTGGCTTTGCCCCTCCCCTCTATTACCAGCTACTCTCACCTGTGGGTAAACGAAGTCTTTGAGTCCTAAAATCACACTTAAGTTTCAGTCTGAACGACCCTGATCTCAGCTGATCCCTGCTAATCACCTGCCTATTGATCTGTCCTAGGCTGAGTTGCAGCCTCATAAACATGACAGGGCCCTCGAAGTATGGGATTTCTGTACACAAAAGATGAAATCAAAGTCTTCCATTCCTGTTCATGGAGGGGTTCTCCTTCTTTACAAAAATAGCTTCTTTGACTCCTCGTTCAGACCAACGTTCTTTTTAAGCAATGTTGTTTTTGTGAAGGTATTGTCAGAAATACTAATACAAGGACGGACAATATTTAGTTGTAGGCTACCCCCAATTTCTATAAGGTATAAATGAACACTGGCTTCTGTCCTAAACTGTTTGAGGGACATCGCTACCTCTTCTAATCAGAAAAACTATCCATGATGCATTTCAAAAGCACAAACACGGCGACACGCTAAGAACGACACGCTAAGTGGCTAATTGGACCCCTCAGACGTCAGAGGCTCCAGTAGAGCTCGGCAGATCCAGTCATCCCTTCCACCTGACAGCGCTGCAGGCGGGAGGTGGCAGCTATATTTTGGAGATCGCCGCGGGGACACTTTCGCTCAAATCAAATGTCTAACAAGGCAGGCAAAACTATTCCGAATCCTCTCCCTTTTCTCCCGCGGCTCCCGGGGAACCGCCGCCCTCCCCGCTTCAACTGTCACATTGCTAACCATGATGCAAAAATTACATTGTGAGCATAGCTACTCCTATTTCCTTTGCTTGTTCCGTTTTTGACAGCTGATCACTAAACGCAGCGCGCCCGAGGTACTTGCTGTAATTTTTTTTTTAACTTTATTTTTGTTTTTTTAGGGGGAGGTTTTATAGGCTTGGCTCATTCCCAAGCAACAGATTGTGCCTGTCTTGGGCGTTGCAGCTCACAGATGGAGCTGCATTTCTTCCCGAGGAGGTCTGACGGGCCCAATCCAAAAGCTCATTCGCTCGCAGTCAATTAAGCCATGTTAGTTTTGACAGCAGCCACCGGCGAAATAACAACCGTCAGTGTCTGAGCGGGAGAGCCGGGGGAAGAAATATGGTGACCGGGCGGAGAGGAGGGAGGGGAAGAAAAAAAAAAAAAGGTGCTGTGTTTACGGTAGGGTGAGTGAGCTGAGATAGAAGGGAGCGGAGGAGGAGAGAGGGGAAAGTGTGATGCTTGAGATGCACAGCGTAAAAAAAAAAGGGAATTTCAAGTTCAATATTGTTCATGTATGTAGTGCAGTTAAAATTAAAGTGTCAGTATGATGCTTTTTTTGCAGGTTTTCGGTACTAATCCCAAACACATCTTAATCACTACCTTACACTGTGTTGCCGAGACAGTGCATATTCAATCTAGAATAGCTGAAAAATATTATGAAGTAGTTTTCACACGATCTCAGGCTAAGCTCATCACACCCCACAATGAAAGGATTAAGCTGAGGAAGACATGGAGAGGTGAGGAAAGCATTTCCCGGATACGTAGGGCCTCAGGAGGAGCTTTTTGGGTAAAGTAGAGCCACTGGAGATTCATCAAAGATGCGTGCGTGGCTCAAAACACATCTTCAAGTCTGTTTTTTTATGACAAGAAGTGAATAAATAGGTGAATAAATAGTCAACACTGCAAAAAAAACAAAAAACTATGCAAATACGATGTTTGGGCTGTGCCTATGTTTCCTTGTCGAATGCATACCTGGAGTATTTCACTTCATTCACACAGTTATAATGCTCTTGTATTGTGCTTTTCACGCCTGATTTGACAAGTTTCTTAAAGCACTACAGTCTAGTGCACCTAAAAAATATAATGTAAACTATTGTCTTTTCCTCAAAAATAAGCCAAAAAAAAAGAGTACACAATGACAGTCATTGCAATACACTAAAAGGGACTATACAGAGTTTAAAAAATGTTAAAATTAAGTATTTTTAAGTATTTTCCTTCTCCTATATGTTCCAGAAATGTCCTAGTGTGTAGAATGAGCTCAGACCTGTTCACCACAACTGCCTCTAAAATCCTGCACTGTCAGTCAAAAAGTTGTTGCTTCAGATCCGAAGTGCCGTCATGCGCGAGCTTAATATAGAAGCTGCAGTTACACGTATGTCCTGAGGTGGGAGTAGTGAGTATAAAATCACCAACTTGCATCTCGTGCCTTTAAGTTGTTATTCTTTACTTTTTCTGCACATAAATATAAAAAGAAATGTTGGAAGGCCTGGAAAAGGCTTGCGACCCACCGAAAACAGTTCCGCGACCCACCAGTTGAGAACCCTTGCTCGAGTTATCATTCATTCATTTCCTAACTTGTATTGTTGTTGGCCGGGCGGAAGCAAGACTGCCCCTTCTACCACCAGCCACTCACCCACACACTACATTAACAAAGGCGGTGGGTGAAGTGTCTTGCCCAAGAACACAACGATCTGTCTTATGACCAAACATCCCATAAAAGTCATAATTTAATCTATTTTTCTGCTGCTGCTGAAAAGCGCCCTACCCTGTATTTCCTACATTTTTTGGAACCCAAAAACTTTCCTCCACGTTTTCATCATCATGGCACCATTGATCATTAGCGTGCTGTTAGCTTAAAGTGAAAGCTTGGTGTGTCTTAATACTATGAATTATGAAAGTGAAGTCGACTAAATAATTTTTGGATTCATTCCACGTTTACATCAAATTTTCCTTGACTAAAAAATAAGTTGACTTAAATCTTAAAGGGACTATACAGTAAAATGAAGTATTTTCCTCCCCCTACATGTTCCAGTAATGTCCTAATGAATGCCCTAGAATGAGCCCAGACCTGTTCACCACAACTGCCTCTAAAATCCTGCACTGTCACTCAAAAAGTTGATACTTCGAGTCCGAACTGCCGTCATGCACGAGCTTAATACAGAAGGTGCAGTTACACGTAAGTCCTGAGGTGGCAGTAGTGAGTATAAAATGACCAACTTGCATCTAGTCTCTTTAAATCTTGACTAAAACTAAACTAACTAAAAATCCGGACCTGTTCCATGTTCTTTGGTTATTGTGAGTCCAGAAGAAGCATGTGGCGTGTTGAGGTGCAGTTGAATTCGTTTGGAGTCAGGGGGCGCCGTGGGAGACTTGATGGAATCCAGAATGAGGACTAATCATGACCTTCATTGATGGTGACTGCGGGTCCGGTCCATCTGGCCACAACAGACCGGGGCTTACCTGGTTTTCTGAATGCGTCGCAGCGAGGGCGCTCCGCAGCTGCTGTCTGTGATGAGTCAGGTCAAAAGTGCCAAAGTATTTACATAACAACTCGCAGATGAGGGGTGTCCCGGACTTTCGCTGCGAGCAAAAGTAAGCGCTTTCTTCCACCCATTTTCTACATCGTCTTCTGCTGAATCACGTTAAGTTGTTTATAGACGTTATTACAACAGAGGGCACACTTTTTCACCTTGTGCTTAACAGGCTTGACATGGATTTACCTGCATGATGTTCACCAGAGCGTAGGATTATATAAACATGTGCAAACACTAACAGGTATGTTTTAAGATGAGGATATAACACAACCAAGTTAAAAGTTGGTTTTGTATGATATTCAGCAGCATGTTGGTGTTTTGTAGCTCTTTATTCAGTCAAAACATTTGTAGGAACTTCGTCATACTTTCTTATAATTGCTGGGTTGCAGGTGACATCACAGCATTCTAAAGGCCTACACTGCGTTCCAAATTATTATGCAAATGACATTTTTCTCTGATTTTCTAAATTGTCAACTCAAATGAGAGTCAGCATAATGTCCAAGTCTTTAACTGGTAGAGGATCATTTAAATGTGGTGGAAAAAATTTCCTAGTGATAACAGTATTTTTTTCAAAAATAAATATAGTAAAAACCTCAAAATCCACTGTTCCAAGTTATTATGCAACTCATCGTTTCAATACATTTTAAAGCTTGTAATTAACTGAAAATGGTCATTTGTTGTATTTGTAGCATTAGGAGGTCATATTTACTGAAATCAAAAGCTATTTCAATCAAAAAAATATTAACAGGTCAAGTTATATTTTACCATAGGAGCCCTTGTGTGAAGCAGCTTCAAAATTCTTAAATCCATTAAACTTGTGAGTTTTTGGACAGTTTCTGCTTGGATTTGTTTGCAGGATGTTAGAATAGCCTCCCAGAGCTGCTGTTTGGATGAAAACTGCCTCCCACCTTCATAGAAGTGTTTTTTGTTGAGGCTCCAAATGTTCTCAATAGGGTTGAGGTCAGGGGACGAGGGGGTCCACATCATGAGTTTCTCTCCTTTTATGCCCATAGCAGCCAGTGATGCAGAGGTATTCTTTACAGCAGGACATGGTGCATTGTCATGATGAAGATGATTTTGTTCGGGAAAGCATGGCTCTTCTTTTTGTAGCATAGAAGACAGTGGTCAGTCAGAAACTCCACATATTTTTCAAAGGTCATTTTCACACCTTCAGGGAGCCTAAAAGGGCCTAAAGGGGCCGACCAGCTCTCTCACCATGATTCTGGCCCAAAACATGACTCCGCCCCCTCCTTACTGACGTCACAGCCTTGTTGGGACATTGTGGCCATTCACCAACCATCCACTACTCCATTGATCTGACCATCCAGGGCTACACGTCCTCATCAGTGAACAAGACTGTTTGAAAATGAGTCCTCATGTATTTCTGAGCCACTGCAGCCGTTTCTGTTCATGAACATTCAATTAACCGTTTAGGGGAGGCCCGGATAGAAGGTTTATGCACAACTGCAGCCTCTGGAGGGTCCTACACCTTGATGTTCGGGGGACTCCAGAGGCACCAGCAGCTTCAAAAACCTGTCTGCTGCTTTGTAGCATCTGTTCTCTTAATCTGATGTGTTTGTCTGGCAGAAACCGTCCATATTGTGCCATTATTTGCACAAAACGGAGTGTGCTCTGAATCATCCACAAATCTCTTATCAGTACGATGATTACACTTAATCTTTCATGAAATATCGAAGGTTTTCATACCTAGACCAAGGCATTCAACTATTTCACACTTTTCATCAGCAGAAAGACCCTTTTTCTTTCCCATATTGCTTGAAAATGATGATCCGCATAATAAAGTGGAACACCCTTTTCAGCAGTTTTTCCCTTAACTGGGCTTAACCTGAAAACTAATCATCCCAGGTCTCTGAGATTAATGTCAGTGATTCATAGAGCCCCAAGACACAATACCATCCATGAGTTTCATTATTATTGTTTTTTTTTTTTACCTTTTTGACACAAAAATCCAATTTGCATAATAATTTGGAACACAGTGTATACTACCATATAGGTGTAACCCTGTCATTTCGCCCCCAATACAGCCCTGAAATGAACTTTATTGCAACCATTGCAACTAGGAAAAAGTGCAATATCTAGTTCGCCACTAGGTGGCAGCGCACCACAAATCATTCTTCTTCTGCTGTTCGCTGTCGTCCATCTTGTCTTCAGCACATGAGCAAAAGCCAGAATAACGTGAGCCACAGTAGAAATACATTTAAAGATTGAAATTTATTTAGAAAACAAAACATATCCTCGAGGTTGAACGATTTAGAAACTTAGACGACACCTGGTATAAAACAAAGTTATCTCGGTGAGTTTGAAACTACAATTTTCTGTTGATTAGCTTGAAGCTAAATTTGTGTTCCATTTCAACGTTACAGTGGATTACAGTGGATAAAAAACCAGTCTGGCTATCTACAGTAGCAGTGGATGTATCACACAGGTACATTTTGATGTGTTTTCAAATTGTTTTGTACAATGATTGCATTTTGAAGGGGAATAATTTTGTTTTGTGAAAAGTATGCCAATGTTGAGTTCATGTGCTACTCTGTATTTTTTGTTTACCCAATACCAGTTTATGGAGTATAAAATTATAAAGTTGTATTATTGTAAAAAATGACATTTAGTAGTGAAAAGATTTTAAAAGAGAAATTTAGTTGAACGTTAGTTAATTTTCTGCACATTTTTGTGTAGACTGGTTTTTTTTAGAGGCTTCATCCGATCCGGTCCTGGGTGCCTGGTGTTCCTTCCACCGAAGCTGGGTTCCTCTCTTTTCGCCCTGGTTCCCTGGTGCCCTGGTCCACTGCCTCAAGTAACAGCGCTGCAACGGTCCAATTGGGTTGCTTGATATGGACGCTAAGTATTGAAGGGGTGGTTGGACAATTAAAATTTGAGTGCACTCAAGGGTAACTATATTTTTTTTTTGGAAAGATTTTCTTTTCTTTTTGTTTTATGAGATCTCAAAAGAAATGTGGCCGATTTGTACACGAATGTTACATTTTTTCAACTGAATTGAAAAGAAAGAAAACAAGAGAACCACGTTACTTTAACTCTTCCTGTTGTCCTGTGCTTCATTTGGAGTGGAGTCTAGTCTCCTGACAATAGAATATCAGTACATAACCAACCTCCTCATCGAACTTAGAAATTTGAACACCTACCATAGATCTTTAGACTGCCTACAAGCAGAGCTATCACCGTAGGGTTACAATCGTGGCGAGCCAGCCAGGAGGTTGGTACAGTGTGTAAAATAGACTCCACCCCAAAGTTGAAGTACACTAAGATTGTGTTTACTGCAAAATGGATCTTTGCAATCAGTTTAATGTGCATGGTCCTAGTTGTCTGTATGTCACAGGCATAGACGAAGCCTATTCTGATGATGACATTATAGAGTTCTTTAAAGTTAATGGGGACATTAAGAAAGTAGTCAAAGTTCCCGATGACCCAGAACAACCCCAAGGCCGTGTACTCATTGAATACACAGCAGAGCGGACAATATCCAGACTTGACCCAGTGCAACTAGGTAGCCTGCCTAGTCCTAATGATCCAGCTGTTACCTGGTGTGTCAAAACAGTCCGTGAACTATGCCAAGAAGAACTCGGTCGAGAACTCGCTCAGAAATGTTTAGCTGAATTGAGCTCTCTTGCTGGAATAAGTAAAGCTGGGTTTTGGGAAACACTTCAAAGTGAACTGCAGAGTGCCCAGGCCCAGACAGACCCTCCACAAAGCCCAGATACTCAGCTGCAGCCCTCTGAAAATCCTGCTGCTGTCTCCACAAATGATAGCAGTGCAGATGGTGATGTGCAAACCAACAACGATAATGCTAATCCATTTGATGCAGTCACCCGCAACATCCCAACTACTGCTACAAGAAATCCATTTCTTGATGAAGGTACAGTTAACCCGCCTCATGTCCAAAAAGTCATTGTAGAACATTTCATTCGCAGTGACTCCACACCGTCTAGCTACAGTCAAAGCAGGATCCGCACATTCTCAGGGCGGCTGCCAAAACCAAATGGAGAAGTTGATTATGATTCCTGGCGTACTCAGGTAGACCTACTTATTAATGACGTGTCTGTCTCTGATTCACAGAAGGTAAGGAGAATATTGGAGAGCCTCCTGAGCCCAGCGGCGGACATTGTTAAGCCGCTTGGGACAAACGCAACCCCTCAAGCTTACCTCACTCAGCTCGAGTCAGCATTTGGAGTGGTCGAAGATGGAGAGGAGCTATTCGCAACCTTCCTGGGCTCTAACCAAAACTCAGGTGAAAAACCCTCTGTCTATTTGGGCCGTCTCCAGACTCTCCTCACCAAAGCAGTAACCAGAGGGGGAGTTTCAGCTGCAGAGTCTGACAAGTACTTACTCCGGCAGTTCTGTAGGGGATGTTGGGACCAGAGTCTGATTATTGGCCTGCAACTCGAACACAGGAAACCCAATCCGCCCTCATTCCCAGAACTGTTGTTGCTTTTGAGAACGGAGGAGGACAGGAGAGCAGCAAAGATGGATCGCATGAAAAAGCATCTTGGAAGCACGAAAGCTGCTGCACATGTTCATTCAGTTATGAGCATGCCAGTATTCGAACATGAAGCTGCCCCCACTACAACAACGAAACACGAGACAGATTCTAAACTAGAAAAGGAAGTTGCAGAGTTGAGAAAGCAAGTTGCAAAGCTGATACAACAAGGAAAGAAAGGAGAAAGGCATGAAGAAGTGCAGAGCCGTTCATCCCAAAGTGAACCATCTGCTAAGACTGAAAGTTTACTTGCACAAGCTTCCAATAGAGACTCAAACCCCCAATCTCCGACACCACCCAAGCCATGGTTCTGTTTTAAATGTGGGGGTGATGGCCACATCGCTGCAAAGTGCACTTTTGAGCCCAACCCAGGCCTTGTCCGGAAAAAGAATGCAGAGCTCAAAGAGAAACGAAGCAAATTCTGGGCCAAGCAGGCAGCCAACAAAACATCTTTAAACTTCTAGAGGCTCCTGCCTTGGGACAACCAGGAGCTGAGGACAGAAGAAGTCCCATAGCAATGACTCACAATGAGTGCTCTTCTAAAAGCAGTGGTACTTGCATATTGCCACCTGGACTTGTGGGACCTCGTTGCACTTCGAACATCTCTGTCGGAGACATGAAATGTGATGCCATTCTCGACACTGGATCCCAAGTAACGACAATTTCAGAGACTTTTCATTCTAAATACCTGTCAAACTTACCTGTTCAGTCGATACACAATCTCCTTGAGGTCGAAGGGGCTGGAGGTCAAGCAGTACCTTACCTTGGGTACGTGGAAGTCCAATTAACCTTCCCTGAAAATGTTACTGGGACAGAAGAGCAAATCTCAGTTTTAGCACTCATTGTCCCTGAAAACCAGTTCAATAGCAAGGTTCCTGTCTTAATTGGCACAAATGTCTTGCTCGATTTATACCAACGTGGAATAAGCTATGACAAATCCAAGTTTCTCAGAAGATCAGACCGTTTCGCAGTTCTGCTCCAACATGTCGCCAGAGTACGCGAAAGTGAAGCCAAAGCTTGTCCTGTAAAATTGCACGGGGAAAAGCCCATCACCATTCCAGCTAGACACCAGATGTATCTTTTTGGAGATGTTAGAGTTGGAAAAGCCAATCCCAACATGACCTTTGTCGTTGAACCCCCTGAAACTTCCTTCCTGCCGGGTGGGCTGTTCATTCAATGTGCACTGATTAACATAAACACAAGAGCTTCAAACAAAATCCCTGTAGTCATCAGTAACACCACAGATCACACTATCACCTTACCTCCAAAGTGTGTAATTGGTGAAGTGTCTGCAGTTCAAAGTGTCATGCCCATGATCTCCTCGGCACAAGTCGATTCACAAACATCAAATGGCAAACATTCATTCAATCTGGATGACTCCCCAATGCCAGAGGAGTGGAAGACACGCATTCGAGATAAACTAAACTCCATGTCTGAGGTTTTTGCGCTTGATGAGCTGTCATTTGGCCATACCACTGCCGTGAAACATACCATCCGTCTACAAGATGAGACGCCCTTCAAAGAAAGATCTAGGCCGATACACCCCAGTGACCGAGAAGCTGTCAGACAACACCTTAGAGAGCTTTTGGACGCTGGCATAATAAGAGAATCCGAGAGTCCTTTTGCATCCCCAGTGGTTGTCGTGAAAAAGAAAAACGGAAAGATCAGACTATGCATCGACTATAGGAAGCTTAACAGCCGCACTATTAAGGATGCTTACGCTCTACCTAACATCGAAGAGACATTTTCTGCCCTGAGTGGAGCAAGGTGGTTCTCGGTGATGGATCTAAAGTCTGGTTACTACCAGGTGGAAATGGTGGAAGAAGATAAACACAAAACTGCGTTCACATGTCCCTTAGGCTTCTACGAATTCAATCGTATGCCACAAGGTGTCACCAACGCACCTAGCACCTTTCAACGCCTTATGGAGAAGTGTGTTGGTGACCTACATCTGAGTGAGGTTTTGGTGTTTTTAGATGATGTCATTGTCTTCTCCCAGACTCTAGAAGAGCATGAGGCAAGGCTCATGAAGGTGCTTCATCGTCTCAAAAGCTATGGCCTAAAGCTATCCCCGGAGAAGTGCCAGTTTTTCAAGTCCTCCGTGAAATACCTGGGCCATATTGTTGACGCTCAAGGAGTTCACACAGACCCAGATAAAGTGTCAGCTCTGAAAGATTGGCCTCGCCCTGGAAACAGAGAAGAACTAAAACGCTTCCTCGGATTTTCAGGGTATTACAGAAGATTTGTGGAGGGCTACTCAAAAATCGCCAGGCCTCTCAATGCTCTCACTGCAGGGTACTATCCACCTAAAAAGAGGGGTAAAGTTTACAAAACATCAAGACCCAACACTGGTATTAGCCCCAAAGCGCCCTTTGGCTCAGAGTGGACGCCTGAGTGTGAGTCCTCCTTCAGAACACTGGTTGAAAAGTTGACATCGGCCCCTGTACTCGCTTTCGCAAATCCTAAGCTCCCGTATGTGCTACATACAGACGCTTGCTGTGAGGGGTTAGGAGCTGCTCTTTATCAAGCTCAAGATGGGAAGCTTAGAGTAGTAGCCTATGCCAGTAGAGGCTTATCCAAAAGCGAGAAGAACTACCCTACTCACAAGCTAGAATTTCTAGCATTAAAGTGGGCTGTTTGTGAAAAATTCTGTGATTACCTGTATGGTACCGACTTTTCAGTCCTAACAGATAACAACCCACTTACCTATGTCCTTTCATCTGCAAAGCTTGACGCAGCCGGACACCGCTGGCTAGCGGCCCTCTCGACCTTTAGATTTAACATCAAATATCGAGCTGGACGTGCTAATGGTGATGCGGACGGACTGTCAAGGAGACCTCAAGCAGCACCTCAAGAGGATCATGAGTACCTGCAGGAAAAAGAAAGGATCAACTCGATGACAAAACGCCTTCTAGAGGGGGAGATTCCATCCGATGCAGTCTCAGCTGTATGTCAACGCCATTCAGTAACCATGCACTTACCTGTTCTTGCTGAATCCCTTGCTGTTGACGCCTCCTTTTTACCTGTTCTATTCACTGATACTGGACAAGACACCTTACCTGGCATGACAAAAGAAAACTGGCATGAAGCACAGAGAAACGATCCATCAATTGGAAAAGTCATCACCCTGGTCAAACAGGGACAAAAGCCTCACTTCAGATCTGTAAAAGCTGAGTCACCTGAAGTCAAGTTGCTCCTTCGGGAGTGGGATAAGCTTGAGCTCATTGATGATGTCCTTTACAGGAAATGTTTTGACAGAGGAAACAAAATTCATCAGCTTGTTTTACCCGATGAATTCAGGGAAAGGGCTCTCAAAGGCTTTCACGATGAAGTTGGTCACCTAGGGCCAGAGCGTGTATTCAACCTTGCTCGTGCCAGATGTTATTGGCCTAAAATGAAAGAGACAGTCGAAAGGAAATGTCACACATGCGAGCGTTGTTTCAGAAGAAAAGCTCAGCCACAAAGAGCAGCACCGATGGTGAATATTAAGACAACTTACCCGCTAGAGCTTGTTTGCATGGACTACTTGTCCCTTGAACCCGACAACCGTGACATCAGAAACATACTGGTCATCACTGACCATTTCACCCGCTTCGCAGTGGCTGTGCCGACAAAAGACCAAAAGGCTAGAACTGTTGCAAAAGCTCTCTGGGAAAACTTCCTGGTCTACTATGGGTTCCCTAGCCGCCTTCATAGTGATCAGGGACGCGACTTTGAATCCCACACAATCAAGGAGCTGTGTTCACTGATAGGAGCCGAGAAAGTGCGCACCACCCCATACCATCCTCAGGGGAATCCTGTGGAGCGCTTTAACAGGACCCTTATCAGCATGCTCGGTACCCTTGACGAGAAAGACAAACATCACTGGCGAGACTTTGTGAGGCCACTTGTACATGCGTACAACTGCACCAGGAATGATGCAACCGGCTACTCACCGTATGAGCTGATGTTCGGCAGGCAGCCGACTCTGCCAGTTGACCTTATACTTGGCCTGAAACCTCCAACAGAGACTCATACAACTCACTCTGACTATGTCCAAAACTTGCGCCAGAGACTTAAAGAAAGCTATGCACTGGCTGCAGAGAACTCTAAAAAGTCTGGAGAAAGAAATAAGCACAGATTTGATGCCAAAGTGAAAACTGCCCAATTAGAAGAAGGGGACCGTGTATTGGTGAAGAATGTCAACATCCGTGGCAAACACAAGTTGGCCGATAAATGGGAAAGGCCCATTCATATTGTTGTGAAGCGAATTGACGGTGGTCCTGTGTATGTAGTCAAGCCAGAAACAGGAAATGGCCCTCGGCGTACACTTCACAGGGACTTGCTTTTACCATGTGGATTTCTGCCAGTTGAGACTACTCCTGATTCTGTGCCACAACAAAGTAACCAAACTCAAATGCGCCTGAGGAGTAGACAAAACCAAGAGATGGGATGTGAGTATTCGGACAGAGAGGAAGAGGATGATGGCTACTATGCGAATGAACCTCCACAGTTCACCACATGGGGACCCTATGTGCAAGAGTTTGAAGTTATCCCCGTCAGTGGCTCTCAGTCTTCTCTGAACCTTATGGCTCCTGAATTCAAATTGCCAGAACCCCAACCACTTCCTGATCACTCAGTTGCACTGCTTGACACAAATACAGCTGTCCATCAGTCCCCAACCCAAAGTGACCATGTAATCATAGACATTCCGGAAAATGAAACGATGCAAACCACAGTGGTCACAGGTCTGTCACCAGCTCACGACACGGACAGTGCTCAGAACAGTTTCCCGGAAACCCCTAAAAAGCACTCAGAAGTTACTTGTGGGGAAGAACAAAGTGAGCCCAGACGTTCACAAAGAGAAAGACATCCCCCACCCAAGTTCACCTATGAGGAGCTAGGAAAACCTCTAATCCTTGCCCTTAGCCAGTTTTTTGGAAAACTCCAAGACATTATTCCTGAACATCAGATACCTTGTCAGATCTAACACACATTCAGGGACTCATGTGGTTTAGAGGGGGAGGGTGTAACCCTGTCATTTCGCCCCCAATACAGCCCTGAAATGAACTTTATTGCAACCATTGCAACTAGGAAAAAGTGCAATATCTAGTTCGCCACTAGGTGGCAGCGCACCACAAATCATTCTTCTTCTGCTGTTCGCTGTCGTCCATCTTGTCTTCAGCACATGAGCAAAAGCCAGAATAACGTGAGCCACAGTAGAAATACATTTAAAGATTGAAATTTATTTAGAAAACAAAACATATCCTCGAGGTTGAACGATTTAGAAACTTAGACGACACCTGGTATAAAACAAAGTTATCTCGGTGAGTTTGAAACTACAATTTTCTGTTGATTAGCTTGAAGCTAAATTTGTGTTCCATTTCAACGTTACAGTGGATTACAGTGGATAAAAAACCAGTCTGGCTATCTACAGTAGCAGTGGATGTATCACACAGGTACATTTTGATGTGTTTTCAAATTGTTTTGTACAATGATTGCATTTTGAAGGGGAATAATTTTGTTTTGTGAAAAGTATGCCAATGTTGAGTTCATGTGCTACTCTGTATTTTTTGTTTACCCAATACCAGTTTATGGAGTATAAAATTATAAAGTTGTATTATTGTAAAAAATGACATTTAGTAGTGAAAAGATTTTAAAAGAGAAATTTAGTTGAACGTTAGTTAATTTTCTGCACATTTTTGTGTAGACTGGTTTTTTTTAGAGGCTTCATCCGATCCGGTCCTGGGTGCCTGGTGTTCCTTCCACCGAAGCTGGGTTCCTCTCTTTTCGCCCTGGTTCCCTGGTGCCCTGGTCCACTGCCTCAAGTAACAGCGCTGCAACGGTCCAATTGGGTTGCTTGATATGGACGCTAAGTATTGAAGGGGTGGTTGGACAATTAAAATTTGAGTGCACTCAAGGGTAACTATATTTTTTTTTTGGAAAGATTTTCTTTTCTTTTTGTTTTATGAGATCTCAAAAGAAATGTGGCCGATTTGTACACGAATGTTACATTTTTTCAACTGAATTGAAAAGAAAGAAAACAAGAGAACCACGTTACTTTAACTCTTCCTGTTGTCCTGTGCTTCATTTGGAGTGGAGTCTAGTCTCCTGACAATAGAATATCAGTACATAACCAACCTCCTCATCGAACTTAGAAATTTGAACACCTACCATAGATCTTTAGACTGCCTACAAGCAGAGCTATCACCGTAGGGTTACATAGAGAAAAAAATATTTTGCTTTTGAAGAAAATATTGGTCTTGTACAGAGAGGTCATGGGCTCAGTGACTGGTATTAATGATCATTTTTCTAATTCATGCATTTTCTTTGACATCATCACATTCTGGAACCTGCAACCCAGCAATTATGTCAGGGCTAGGTTCAGCAAAACTATGTGATTATCCCGAATGACCAGGTTATTCCATCAATGGAGCTTTTCTTCCCTGATGGCACGGGGATATTCTAAGATGACAGTGCCAGGATTCATCGGGCTCATGTTGTGAAAGAGCACAGACATGAGACATCACTTTCAGACATGGATCGGTCACCACCGAGTCCAGATCTTAACTTCATGGAGAATCTTTGGGATGTGCTGGAGAAAGCTATGTGCAGTGGTCACACTCTCCCATCATCAATACAAGATCTTGATTTTAAATGAATGCAACACTGGATCTTATGACATTGCAAAAGGTTATTGAAACAATACTAAAGTGAATGCAATCAAAGCTTAAAGGAACAGGCCACCATTTTTTAAATACTGTGATATGTTCTTACCTGAGCTTAGACGAGTTGATATGTACCTGTCTGGTCTTTGTGCGTGTGCTCAGTCACGCAAAAAGACAGCCGATATTGTTAGCATGTAGCCTCTGCTCCTCTCCTCTAGGCTCTATGGGGCCAAACGGGGTTGAAGTTAGAAGCGACCAATCTGTTCATAGAGGAGAGGAGGAGGGGCTAAATGCTAACAACATCCTGGTCTTTTTGCGTGACTGAGCGCACGCGTAAAGACCAGCCAGCTACACATCAACTCGTCTAAGCTCAGGCAAGAACATATCTCAGGATTTAAAAAACGGTGGCCTGTTCCTTTAAGGTGTTCCAACCAAATAATAGAGTGTGTGACCTCCACGTCACCCCTACTTTGGGAACCTCTGCTTTAAGGGAACTTATTTAATGAATTCTGCAACATGTAACTCCTCTTGAATTGTCCTTTTAATCCACCTTTTAAATGATACAAATGTATTAGATTTGTTGGTTTTTTTATCGTACACTTAACGTATCCTCATTATAGTCACGGTTTGTCTCCAGTTTTCAACGCTTTTAACCATAAAACTACACCATCATCAACGCCAACACGGACTGAACTTTCAAAAACTCCCCTGCGATTTTTTTCCCCTTAATCCAAACCTGCTGATACGGCCATACATTCCCCCCGCTCGGCCCAAGTGTGCCTTTTTAAAAAGTCATTTATAATTCATAACTCTGAAATTGTGTGGCGAATATCGAATCATTTATTTATGGCCTTATTACTGCGGTAATTAAAGTGTGTGTCCGAAATCAATGCCTTCTCATTATAAAGAGCGGGGCGGCGAGAACCAACGGCGGACTTTATAATAACCGGAAAATGAACCGCGGAGCCAGTGTCACGGAAATGATGCCACAGCTCGGCGTGTCTCCAGATCACCGCGCCACATGTCACTGTGATCGGCGTGTAATTGACGGCCACGTTTGACGAGGGGAAACATCAAGCAAAGTTATTTTAGACCAAGCGCATAAGGTTTCATAAGGCGGCTGTCAATTAAACTGAGAGCTTACTCAACAAGAAAACTTTGAGTGCCTTAGTGGTTTGCTGTTGTTTCAAATTGGGGATCGGAAAACTTACATGAGGCAAAGTGGTTATCCTGTCTCGTCCCTCACAGTAATCAGGTCGTAGATAAGAATCCTGACCTCTTACACTGTGCATGTCCTCCCTGTAGACCAGAGATGGCAAACTAAGGCCTGGGGGCCAAATGTGGCCGACCAAGCCTTTCAATCCGGCCCGAAAAAACAGAATCAAGCCCGATACACACTGGCTTAAAAGGGTGGAAATCACAAATGTTTCTCTACATAAAGAAAGATAATACAATACGTTTGAACTTGCAGTCTATCTTAGAGCAACTTAATTATTTTTAATATTTGTATTTGTGCCAAGTTATAAAACCCAATGTGGCTCTTGCATCAAAAAGTTCTCAAAAGTTTCCAAGGTGCATTAAAAGTCATTGAATAAACTGTGCCAAAAGGAAGGACTTCAAGGGATATTTCAGGATTTTGGACATAGTATATCCAGAGTGTAGCAGATTTCTGGAGAATTTTTTTTTGTAATTCATGCAGTTCTTATGTTTGAATAGTTTAGTGGCGCTGGGCTAGTGCAAGGCTAGCGCATGTCTATGGTAACAGCTAGCCTGCATTAAAAACAGTCTTACCCGCAAATCACTTATAACACCAAACTAACCATATAAATGTCTGTGTCTGTGTCATTTTAACCATTTTGCATTTAAAATAACTTATATTTGAGCAGCATCAGCTTTGTGGTTGTATAAGCTATTCAGCGGCGGAGTGATCTGCTAGAAAATAGTCCCTCAAAATGCGATCATTCATGTGGTACAAGGTCAGTTATATTCCCGAAATTATTCAATCGACACAGACATTTATATATAAAACATAACCTCTGGCATTAAAATGCATTTCTCTTTCACTGGTTGATGTCACTGATTTATTTAGTTCATAAGTTCAGTGAATAGGAAATTAATGATCCAAAACAGTGGAGTAAAAAAGAAAAAAATCCACAAAAGCATCCAGTTAAACGATGTGGAACACAGAAACCGCAAATACAGTTTGCAGAAAAATGCAGCCGTACCAAGAGTGAGGAAATTTACAGTTTTAACTTAATTGCTCTGACACAGTTTCTAAAACCTGGCCCATATTTACCTTCTGATGAAAACATTTACCTCAACATTTCACTCAACTGTCAAAACAACGAGAATATTTTCTCTGAGCAGCTCACACAGCTCTCACCCAGACGCTTCCACTTGTGAATTTACCGTGTTTGGTCAATACTTCCAGACCTGTTCACATCTGCAAACATACTTTGAACGATACTTAGTGTCTTTTCACACAGAAACTCAAACATGTGAAAAGTGTAAAGATATCTGCGCTCTCAGTAGATTATTACAAAGACCTGACTCTTGTTTCATTGTTTTCACAGACATCAGACACATGTAAAGTTGTGTAGGCTGTGGATGAAAGAAAAACAATTGATGTTGATAAAAATGATCAGCCTTGCTTTTATTTCTTATTATGCTGTAAGTTACGTTCGGTGTTTGTCTAGACAGTTACATTAGTCAGTTACATGACAAACAAATACATGAATAGTTTAAGATTACAGGGCATGAGTTACTGATGAACAGTCTCGAGAAACATAACACTCCGAGTACATCTCTGCTATATACGGTCGGACCAATGGATCCCTTTTTTTCTGACTAAAGAGATGTCAGACTAATGGCACCTCTGCCTAATAGTACATTTTCGGAATAATGGGACATCGGACTAATGGGTTGTTGAACTAATGGGCCGACCCCGTTAAAACCAAGCCTGGAAAAAGAAAGACTGACTTTATTTATGTATTTATAAATACATATAAAGACAGTCTGGAATTGTGGTAATAGGACACAATTTCCAAATCAAACTGGAGGCGGGGATAATGATCGTGTTTATGGGAAATCGTGGCGCGGGAAGATGACACACTGTTAACTCCCGCCTCCCGCGCTATCATTGGCTCTGCCTGGTTTTGCCGGAGTCAGCGAGATTCAAATCACACAATTCCAGACTGTATCCACATGTATCTATTAACATGGAGGATCAGTCTGGCTCGTGCCAGGCTAGTTACAACCAGCCCCAGCCAAGGGGCCAATTTCAATCATCGTTTGGTCAAATGAAAATGAGAACTTGCTTATTAAATAATAAAAGTGCCTGTATACAGCTGTCATATATAGTTTCTAAGTTACAGTTGCAAATTATGTCACAACCCTAATAGTGGACAAACAAGCACCAGGACGAAAGACATTTTAGAGCAGTAAGAAGTAACGTGTCTACCTTAATAAATCCTTTTCGTAGTACAAGTGTTGATGGGATGATTGGTGGGTCTGTCATCTCCCCCTGGTGTCTCTGACCAGAAAACCATGCTTGTAGCTTGACTGGTACCGGACCGGAGACACCAATACACACTAATAAAATCACGAAGAAGAAGCTAACAGGCAAAGCTAACTGCGGGCTAGCGTCAGTTTAAACAGTATTTACAGCCAAGTTTGAGTGAAAAAAATGATCTCCATTGTATAATTGGATGTACAATATCCCTCTCTCCCTTCGCCTTTTCTGTCAGCGTAGTATTTAATCTCCAAGACAATTAGTAAGCTAAAAAATCGCAACTTGCTACGACACCTGTAGTTGCGCTTATGGCCTCTAGGGGCAAGAGTCACTTAGTACTGCTTTAAAGACAATATCCCTTGACAAAACCAATGTGATTTCTGGATTCAAAATGGTCCTCAATCAGCTCACAACACTCAGACACCAAATTTGTTGTAAACCAGTGGAATATTTCGATACAAAATAGTGAGAGAGGAAGATCAGTGGTCTTCAGTGGAAGTCACGTGTCACTCGTGTGCATAAAGCCCATTGTTGACTGAGCTGAATCCAAGGCCCTGAGGCTGAATCACAGCAGGGTTCTCTCGCTTTCACCATATTGAAAGTCTTGTTTGGTGGCTTTCGGAAGGATACACCACTGACTGAGTGCCTTAAGAGCAGTCTGTGCGGTTTTGGTGCATAACCTTGTACAGAACACAGCTTAAGAAATCTCGTCGACGATGAAAGAGGCCTCACACAAACGTTACCGCGGCGGAGTGGCCTTCCTCTCTTCCACCTTTGGTCTCTCTTTGCTCACTTTCTAATGGCGCTGACAAACAAAAGATCCCCTCTGAAGACGCCTCACGCTGTCACAACACGACGCCCACGAGATGAGAGCCGCGGCGCCGTTTCAACTCCCGCCTTTTCGAGTTCGTCAACTCCTGACACCTGTCACTTAGTCTGATTTTTGAGAATCCCTGACAACTTTCCTCTGTTCCGATCCGTGCTAAAGACGCCGCGTGACACGATTCGGGTTGTTCCGCGGTGTCGTGACTTTATTTCCCCGCTGGTTCCCGGTGACAGGCAGGTCTGACTGAAATATTTTTAAAAAACTGACAGAGTGGGGAGAATAGAAACATTAATGCATCGGGAGGCTGTGATGTGAAACAGTGGAGTGGGAGAGCTGTCAATTAAAATGTACACGTTCAAATATAGAAAAGACGCGAGACGTTTGTTGACGCTGCCGCCGTGATTGGGGAAAAACTGGGGGTTAAGCAAGTTTGCACCGTGTCCTTCACTGTTATTGGCAGATCTACTTAAAACTTAGAGAAAAAATATGAACAAATACCTGACAAGTAAAAGCTCTAGTCTCGCTTCTTTATATAATGCAAGTTTGCAGTGAAGCAGTTTAAAGGGGCTAGATAAAAGTTGGCCATTTTATGCTCACTACTGCCACCTCAGGTCATACTTTTAACTGCAGGGATTCGGACCTGAAGTAAAAACTTTTTGAGTGACAGTGCAGGATTTTAGAGGCAGTTGTGGTGAATAGGTCTGGGTTCATACTACACCTTAGGACAGGGGTAGGCAAGTTTGCGTCGGGAAAGGCCAATTTTCATCATTGCCAAAACACCAAGGGCCAAACCTCACCAGTGTAGCCTAAAGTTGAGAAATATTTTTCTACAAATGCCAATGTTTTACATCAGTGGTTCTAAAGTGGTCCGGCTCTGAGATCCGCCATTACCTTAATAGCAAGCTGCGACCCAAATGAAACTGTAATTTGTCATATATCTTATAAAATATTATATTTACCACACATGTTTTTATTGAACAAGCCGTAGATTTGCTTTAAAGACTGAAATTATGATCAAAACAACCCAATAATATAATTTTGAACAGACTCCAGTGTGTCTCTGTGTAGTTTCAGATGGAAAATATTGAAAGAAAGTTCCCTGCAGGCTCACGACTCACTTTTGAGTCCCGACCCACCAGTTGAGAATCACTGTTTTACATTATATATGACCAAGGGGGATGTTCTGCAAAGACATTTACAAAATACACTATAAAAAGACACAATTTCTCGCATTTTTAGAGTACTTTAAAGAGGGGGTATTATGCTTTTTTCAATCACGTAGCACCAGTCTATATCACACTACAATGATGACCAAACCTTCTGTTGGTCTGTAACTGCAGTAAATTAGAATAAATGCCTTGTATAAAATTGCTGTCTCAAAATGGCTGTAGCGAATGTCTTGAAATAGGCCTCTGTCTCTTTAAGAACCTCTGACCCTTTCCGACACGCCCCCTCCACACGCTGTCTGTGGCATCAGTGGGGAGGGGGTTCTGCTGAGGAGCAGTGGTTGGTTACTCGGCTGGTGACGAAAGCTCGGAGGCGTCTCCAGGAGGTGGGGGCGTTCCTAGGAGGACTCAGGCAAACCTATCCCTAAAATGGCCGCCATCAGAGTTTTTACAGATTACTCAAAAATACGTGAATGTGCCAAGGAAACACTTCAGGCATGTTTTTAATGAGGGAATGACATAATAACATGATGTAAAGCTTGAAAAAGTTGATTTAGCATAATACCCCCCCCCCCCCCCCCCTTTAACAGGTATTTGATCCATTATTTGCATAATAATGCCTGTTGGTCTCTCATAAAGGGCTCTTTGTCTGACTCGTCACCTTTAGGACCTGTTTGCCATGGGAGACACTACCAGGGGCACGAAGCACCCGACAACAGAGCTCCAGGATCATTTGGGCGCTCAAACCCCTCCACCACGGTAAAGGTGGCAGTTCCAGGAGGGGAGTTTACAAGATCAAGTATTTAAAAAGCATTTTAAGGACAAAAGCTAAAACTCAATGTTTTTCCTTTCATGGGGTCGATAATCGATAATAATATTTTCTCACAATCGCGACGCAAACAAATCATGAAATCATAGCTGCCGTACACAACAGAATGTTCCAGCCTCAGATAAGCAAGGTGTGTCCACTTTATTATTAAGTGAGGGCACTTCCTGTGAATGAGGGGCTCTGAAGTACAAACTAAAAGTTTTCAGCTCCCAAAAAAGGACATAACCTGGGCCTGCCGGGTCACTCAGACAGCTGCGACTAAAGCACTGCTTTTGATCCTGACAAACAAGCGTCTTTCTGTCATTATGCAGACATTATGCAGGACTAAATCGCGTAGATCAAAAAAGTTAGTGGAGCATAATACGCAGCCTTTTATGGAACGTGTAAAACAAAGTTCGGCCGTAATCACCGGAGGGAAACTTCAAAGAACTGACGATATCCAGGAAGTTCTAATGACTACGGCGCGACAATGAGACCACCGCAGCGGGGAGCCATTTTCCAAACACCTTCTCACGGATGGTGTCAGCAAATTATCTCCAGGAGAACTCTACAATCATTTAAACACAGGCCGCCCGCTGACACCGCCTTGTCTCCACTTTGCCGTGGACCCCGAGGGCCTTCAGATGTGCTAAATCCGAGCCTCCTATATCCATACGCGCGCACCGGGGCATCATTACGAGGCGGGAGCGACTGCGTTGGAAGGGTTATCACGGACGCCTCGTTAAAAGATGTCCCTGCCTCTGTCTGCCTGATCTCCACCGGGCCTAATATCACGCCTTTAATTAGTTTGCAAACTCATTACAGTGCGCCGGGCAATTACATGTCCTTCTTTCGGAGTGGTTTACGGCGGGACGGAGGGATCCCAGGGGCGGCGAGGGGGACGGGGGCGGGTACTCGACAAGTGTCCCGGCGCTGGGGGTTGAGCTGAGGGAGACGATGGTCCGATGTCTGATATCGTCCATGTAACGGCTTGGAAATCTGGAGATGTCTTAATGAAGAGCATAATTTGTCTTCAGACCAACTACTAACAACACTACTACAATAACACACTGGTGACCCCAACGCCCCTTTGCAACTTCAAAAACTATTATATTGTGAGAGGAAATTTAAGCAATTTAGATAAATGTCAGTGGTTGGTGACGGAGGTGGGTGGATGAGCAGGAATAACTATTTACTGTTACTATTTATACTGATTATAAAACTACTCAAGTGGAAGTAAAAAGTCCCCTCCTGGGGTCCTAGGTGACGGGTCAGACAAAGAGCGGTTCAGAAGCCCCTTATGAGAGACCAACAGGTTAATCATGAGGCCGTCCTTCTGTGGACCCACCACCTGCAGGAGGAGCCATAAGGGCAATGTGACCCGACAACGGAAAAGTGGAAGAAAATGGATGGATGGATGGATGGATGGATGGATGGATGGATGGATGGATGGATGGAAGGATGGATGGATGGATGGAAGGATGGATGGATGGATGGATGGATGGATGGATGGATGGATGAATGGATGGATGGGTGGATGGATGGATGGATTTGGATGGATGGATGGATGGAAGGATGGAAGGATGGATGGATGGATGGATGGATGGATGGATGGATGGATGGATGGAAGGATGGATGGATGGATGGATGGATGGATGGAAGGATGGATGGATGGAAGGATGGATGGATGGATGGATGGATGGATGGAAGGATGGATGGATGGATGGATGGATGGAAGGATGGAAGGATGGAAGGATGGATGGATGGATGGATGGATGGAAGGATGGATGGATGGATGGATGGATGGATGGATGGATGGAAGGATGGATGGATGGATGGATGGATGGATGGATGGATGGAACAAGTACCATATGGTAAAACTACAATTCTGATAAGGTTTTCTCAGTTACTGCAAATAAAACTACCCGCCTCTGGTCAATAAAGACTTTGGCTATAAATGATGTGCCGTATGCTGCTTTAACCACTCGACTGTCTGCTGCACACAATAGTCTCTTTAAAAGATGTTTTACTTTTTATTTAATTTTCTTTATTTAAAGTACTTCATTCGTTCGTCCATCCATTTTCTTCCACTTGTCCGTTGTCGGGTCGTTGGACCTGCCCAAATCACATTGCACCAGCCCCTTATGGCTCCTCCTGCAGGTGTTGGGTCCACGGCCTCATGATTAATCATGCCTGTTGGTCTCTCATAAGGGGCTTCTGAACCGCTCTTTGTCTGACCCGTCACCTAAGACCTGTTTGCCATGGGAGACCCTACGAAGCCCCCGACAACAAAGCTCCCAGGATCATTCGGGCGCCCAAACCCCTCCACCACGTTAAGGTGGCGGCTCCAGGCGGCTTCATTCGTTTATTATGTGGTAAATGGACTCAACTACACCATATAATATCGACCATTATCAGGCCCAAAGAGCTTTACAGTAAGGAACCAGTCACCCATTCACTCTCGTATTCATTGTATGCAGACAACCTCCAAGGACACAATGACAATGACAGCGTGCATTAGTGGGAGCTGGGATTCGAACCCACGACCTTCCGATCACAAAACAACCCACTCTATCACCGTCACAGATTTGAAAGACGTCACACCATCTTATAATCTGTGCTTCCTTTGTTGCCTTTTTGCCGTATTTTCACAGATAGCACGTGCACAAGTGTGAAGGATCGGAAAGAAACCAGATTACATCGATATCAGATTACGCTGTTTACCACTTCAATAATCTGACCAGAAATCAGATCATGAACTGATTTTCTGGTCTGCATGTGAACATTTTTTGAGCAACTGTAAAAATACAACACACTTAAACGTCCTGTGGATTGTTGGCTCAAGCATCAACATTGATTATATGGATTATGGGATCAATCTTTACATTTACATTGTTTTAACTCACAGTTCTTTTATGTACAAATAGTAAAGATATTCGTACCAGACAGTCGCTACTTTCCATCTCTCCTTCACCCGCACACTGGCGTAAATAAAATAAAAACAAAAAAAATCCGCCGCTTCGCACGCAGTCGAACATTAAAAAAAGATGTGGTGGACACACTTTTGTAAAAAAAGTTTGAAAAGAGTGTTTTCAGTGGAGAAGTTGTGAGGTAGTTTGGTGAGAACAGCCTGCAGTGATGGTGGTCTCTGGACAGGACCCCGGGAGCGCTGAGAGCAGAATACGGTGCTCAGGCTAACAGGGGAGTAACAGGGGAGTTTGGTCATTAAAAAACGAGGACACCGACCGGAAATATCTGAGAGTCGGGAAATATGCATCATGTCACTGAAGAGCGATAAAGGGTTTAAGTCAAAAATACCCTGTTTGTGGCTCTTTGGGCCAAATGAACTAATATCAGGGTTAAATCGAATAAACACCTTAATGGGATTTTCTTTTGAAGAGTCACTTGATCTATATTGAACCCTGCAGACCAATAATATCTGAAAAGAACTACACTAAACCCAGTATAAACCAGGATTACCCCAGGTCCAACACCGACATCTGTTTGCTCCAGCCTCAGTGGATTACTCCGTCTAATGACATTAAATGTGCTCCAACAAAGATTTATTTGAAAAGAAAATGAAAAACTGTTTTATTTGGACTTGTGTGTGAATAAGTTTCCTGACGTTTTTTGCTCTTTGCCAAATTGCGTCTGAGCACTGCCTTTTCAGCTGATGTGCAAAAAAAGATATCTCCATTTAGAATTTTAAACAAAAAGTATATACTACTGTACTCTCCTGGTGGTACTTGTGAAACTGTGACTAAAATAGCGCTGGTCAGTAAAAACACAAGATTACTTTGACTTTTTTTTTTAATTCATGCAGTCCTTACTGTATATTTGAAGAGTTCAGTGGTGCTAGGCTAGTGCTCGGCTAGTGCATGTCTATGGTAACTAGTAGCCTGCATTAAAAACCTGGGGTTGTCCTCCAAACGTTGCCATATCTGATTTGTAGAAAGCTCCTTTGTGAATTCCACGTGTGGTGATGCCGGAAAACAAACTGCTGTAGATCCGGCAACCGAGCAGATCACTCCGCCGCTGCGTAGCTACAACCAGGAAGCTGATGCTGCTCAAATGCAAGTTCTTTTAAATGCAAAATGGTTATATTTCAGACATTTATATGGTTAGTCTGGTGTTATAAGTGATTTGCCTCAGGTGCACTGTGCTTGGGTCAGACTGTTTTTAATGCAGGCTACTAGTTACCATAGACGTGCACTAGCCTAGTATTCTGCATGAATTAAAAACATATATATTTATATCTCCAGAAATCAACAACACAATTAGGCCCTATGTGAAAAATCCTGAAATATCCCTTTAAAGTGGGGGATAAGAGTGTAAGTTGCAAGTTGGTCATTTTATACTCACTACTGCCACCTCAGGTCTTAGGCGTAACTGCAGTTTCTATATTAAGCTTGTGCATGAAGGCACTTCGGACCCGAATTAACAACTTTTTGAGTGACAGTGCAGGATTTTAGAGGCAGTTGTGGTCAATACGTCATTCTACACATTAGGGCATTGCTGGAACATGTAGGGGGAGGAAAATACCTTATTTTATCATTTTTAAACTCTGTATAGTCCCTTTAAATAGACATTTTAATTGGTAAATGGTCTCAATTTCTATAGCGCCTTTACCAAAAGCGCTTTACATCAAGGAGCCACTCACCCATTCACACTTTCATTCATTCTCTAATGTAAGCAGACACTGGAGGCAAGGTGGGTGAAGTGTCTTGCCCAAAGACACAAGGACACCTGTATAAATGAATAGAATGAAGCTGACTCTTTAATATAGGGGTAGGCAATGTCAGGCCAGGCCCGGGGACCAAATCCGGCCCTCCAGCATAGGAGCTCTGGCCCTCAAGATGATTTTGAGAAATAACTTTACACAAATCAGAGCTCAAAGGCCTGTTAACCTCTTAACTCCCACCTGAACCGAGCACATTTTTTACAGTTTGGCTTTACCCAAATATAAAAGCTTGAAAGAGTGTCAAAACAGTGACAAAAATGAGGATGAAAATGCAACAAAAACGGAAAAAAAAAGAACAAAAAAAAGATGTGACAAAAAAAGAGCGCCAAAAATGTAGCGAAACCAAGACAACAACAAAAACTGAGAAAACACGCTGAAATAAAATACAAAAACACAACAAAAATGTCAAAAAACGGGACACGTTTATTAGTTTCTTGGCTTTCAAATGAGGCTGGCCTGGCCTGCAGGCTGTAAACTCCAGTCCAGAAGCTTTTAGACTTGGGTAAAGCCAAACTGGACTAAATGAACTCGGTCAATGCGGGGGCAAGAGGAATTATTATAGAGATTATTATAGAGAATTATTTTCAATTTCTTAGCAGAACACCCTTAAGTCAAATATGAGGTGCAACTGGCATTTGTTAAAAGTGATGCTTCATTTTGGGCGACAATTGGGGTGCTCGGCCCTCGGCCCTTTGACAATGCAGAAAATTGACCCTCCACCGAGCAAACTTCCCTTCCCTGCTTTCATAGCTTCATGCACTGAGTTCCACTGACGCTCTGTCAGAAAAGACAGCCTGGCCACATGCAGTTTTCCTTCGAGGCAGGATGCCGTCTTCCTCTGCCCCGTAGTTAGGAGATCTGAAGTGCACACACTCACTCGGTGAAGGGGGAGCTGCTTTTGCTTCAATATAATAAACAGATGTTTCTGAATTGGCCCAGCGCTCTGACCCGATGTTTATCAAACTCACTCAAATCTTTTACCCATTTTTCTACTTCAACCCAGAGGGCAAAACGCTCCGCACCAAAGTGAAGTGGAGCCACTAAAGGCTCAGCGTTCTGTTGGCCATAAAGCCCAGATGATCACTGTACATCACAGTTTGTGCTTCTAATTCTTCTTGAGGCTCTCTAATATAGTGCGCCACTAAATCTCACATCAAAGCGGTCTTCAAACGAATGTTAACATATTAGACAGGCCATTTCCGCCAACTCCCCCGACCCGCGTTAGAATGCGGCGCTGAATTTTTTATTAAAACGCGGGGAAAGAAGGAAGAGGTGCTCGGGTATACGGCGCCGGCGAGTGCTGTTAAAGCGAGAAGACGAAACATAAAGCGATAAAAACGGCGTCGGGAACACGGGGCCATTAAGACAAACAGGCAAAGACACAAACAAGACCATAAAGCCGGGCGCGAGCAGGCACAATGTCACGTCTGCAAATGGTTCTGATGAGGAATCACAGGCGAGGAGGAGGAGGAGGAGGAGGAGGAGGAGGAGCGGCCGGCGCCAACTCACAGTAAGAAGGTCCTGTGTGAAAGAACATGTGCGGGTTTCCTGTTAGGAGGGTTTCTCACTGTTTTATGTTCTCCCGGCATCTTCATAGTTTGTCTTTGGCTGCTTATCGATTGCCGTTGTGATATTGGCTTCTATAAAAACAGTTTTGTCATTGCACTGGGACAAGTCACTTTTAGCAGCACAATCTCAGTCTCAAAGTCAAGGTATACAGAAAGAAGCAAGCCAAAATTAATGCCTTTTTTCATCCCTAAATTGAATATTTTCAAAGCCACTGATGCAGAAATCTATGCATTCAGAATTTCTAAAGATTTGTGTCCATTCTGGAACAGAAAGGAAGGATGGAAATGTGTTTATATCACAACATTTGGACAGAAATCGGAAAACTCTGAGCAAATTATCCATAAAATAAAACAAACAAATTAGAGCACATGTGTCAAGGCCCACGGGCCACATGCGGCCGGTGAGATGATTTAATGTGGCCCTTTGAGGAGCCTGAATTCCTGAGCATGTCAAAAAAAAAAGTCTCTCGTAGGGCTGAACGATATGGACAAAATTTCATCTCTCGATATTCATGCCAGATATCTCGAAATTGATACGATATAACTATGGGTTAGATGAAAACCAAGTATTTTTCAGAAAAATAAAGACATAATAACAAAGAGTGCAGTATTATAGATGAAAATCTATATAGTTTAAATCTAGCTTTTTTCAATTTTAATGTTTTGAATGTTCATATCTCTCCTTTCAGCACTAGTCTCTAGCCCAATCCTGTGCGGAGTTATGGATTTTTAAAGAAATAACCAGTTTGCTCACCCCGGCCACTAGGGGGCAGCTTAAATTTAATGAAGGAAAGAATTCCACACGTGTCCAGCAGAGGGCACTGACATAATAAGAGATATAAACAGCATATTATAGCCATGTGGTAAATGGTCAGTCTGCCCCAGAGCGGCTGTGGCTACAATAGTAACTTACTGCCATTGAATGTGGAGTGAAAGAAAAATGACTTCATGAAGCTCTTTGAGAAACATGTGAGAGTCCGATGAAGCACAATAAGTGTAAGCCGTTATTTACGAGGCCACAGTCCTTTACAATATATGCGGCCCACGACCCGCCGTGGGGGCTGAATTTCGGCCCACGACCAAACGACTTCGACACAGCTTCAACAGATGGGACCCTTCCACAGGTGAAGCCTAGTCAGTCTTTGCCCCACTCAGGCAGGTGTAAGGTAAGGGGCGTGAACCTGAGACGCCTGCTGATGATGCGGAGTTTCAAAAATGTGGCTGCTCCAAGTAATCCCATCACAAGATGCAGTACGACCAGTATTACCATTTTCAGAGTAGTTTCCGCTGTTGCAAAGTTTTCCCGATCACTCCCAGAAAATCTTATTTTGTCCATATCTTGGTTATGGTTAACATTAAAGGCACTATACAGAGTTATAAAAATGTTAAAACTAAGCCTTTTCTTCCCCCTACATGTTCCAGCTACGTCCTGAGATGTAGAATGAGCCCAGACCAGTTCACTAAAATCCTGCACTCTCACTCAAAAAGCTGTTATTTTGGGTCCGAAGTGCCGTCATGCACGAGCTTAATATAGAGATTGCAGTTACGCATATGACCAGAGGTGGCAGTAGTGAGTATAAAATTACCAACTTCCATCCAGTCGCTTTAAGGTGTACTTTATTGTCCCTGTAGGGAAATTTGTCCACTGCAGTTGACCCATCCTTCGATGCCACAGGAGGAGCAGTGGGAGAGTAGTATTGAGTACCACTATTGAATACTACTACTTTGCGTACTTGTATCCAAAGAACTCATGAAGATTGCTCAGATTGATAATTCTATAAAAAGTCTCCGGAGTCCATTTGAGAGAGGAACATTTTATTCTATATTGTTTCACGTCAGCATCTCCGGATCCCGTCCCTCAACCTCGCCGTCTTTCTTTTGAAGTTTTGACCTTCCTCGCGCCTCCTCCCGTGTCTGTGCGTTCCGGCGCGCGGCTCATGGCTAATGGCGCGGCGCCTGGTTATTTTACGGCAGGCTGGAGAATATGTCCACTTTGCATGGTTCCCTTGCTGCCCGCTGCTCCTCCGCTCGAGTTTGTGGCGAGGCGCGGCCCGGAAGAGCGCGTCCAGATGATACGATCAACTTTGTTCGGCTCGAGCGGCTGTGCAAACACGAAGCGGCTCCGAGGAGGGGAGCGGAGTTTATGGACTGAGGGTAAGGGACGGGAGGCGCTCATGTAGTGTCAGGTTTACGAAACGCATGTTAAAGACACATTTCACGGCATTCACTTGGAAGGTCATAAAGCGCCGTAAACATAATAAATAAACAAGTGCGAGCTGATGAGTTTTAGAGAAGCAAACTACACATTTCATGGGAACCGTCATCCGTATGTGGTCCTAAGCTAAGTGTGGCTAACTGGCATACAATTTGCTAATGCTAGCTTGTGAGATTTACATAAGATTTACAAAACAAATGAGCTTCAGAGTCATGTAATATATATATGTATGTAAACGAAGGCAAGACTTTAATTTAACTTCAGCCAGCAGTGCTTCAGTCAGTGCAGGAGCATAAACCTGCCTTCCCAGCAAGCGTTACCATGGAGCTTGCAAGTGTTAGCACGAGATTTGAATGGATTCTCCACTCAATACAATTTAGTCTTTGGGTGATTTGCACCGACATAAAAATGCTCGTCGTAATTATTGTCATCTTCTGAACATTTCACACAAATAAACACACCACTGAGTCATCTCGATTGATATGCCGGTGTTTAAGTGGGGTTAAATGTGGGTGATTATGCAAAATTTCCTTTTTTTTTTTTTGCAAAACCCATTTGAAACCAACAAATTTCTTCTTCTGAGACACTGAAGAGGCACCAAGAGCCCCCTCACCTGCAGCACAGTGGAGGCATCAGAAGAGGAGCGAGGAGGAAGAGGAAGGTTGAAGTGGGGAAGCTGACCGGTGCAGGACACCACGCTCTGAAACCGGGAGAAAGCCAGGAGGCGCTGCACAGTTTCAGAGGTTCAGAGGAGACAGAGGACAGCCAGCCAGGTTTCTTCCGAGTGCTACAGTTTACCAATCCTCCAAGGTCATGCGGGTCAGGTTGACCCCGGCAGCTCAGGACTGACACCTGAATTCGATTTCGTTGTACACTTGTACAAAGACAATAAAGATAATCTTTGAGTCTTCCCCAGCTATTTTAAGCAGCCCTGCAACAGCTCCCAAAAAGCTCTTCTTGAGGTCCTATGTATCCAGGAAATGCTTTCCATTCATCCATCCATCTATTTTTTTCATCTTTATCCGGGGCCGGGTTGCAGAGGCAGCAGTCTCAGCAGAGATTCCCACACTCTCCACGCACACTTCCTCCAGCTGTTCTGGGGGGACCCCGAGGTGACACCAGGCCAGCTCGAAGACGTGTCCTGGGTCTTACGCGAGGCCTCCTCCCAATAGGACATGCCTGGAACATCTCCTGAAGGAGGCGACCAGGAGACTCCGAAACAGATGCCCGAGCCACCTCAGCTGCTCCTCTCGACCTGAAGGAGCAGCGACTCTACTCCGAGCTCCTTCTGGGGACTGCACTCCTCCTCAACCTATCTCCAAGGGTGGGTCCAGTGGAGAACCATGGCCTTGGATTTGGAGGTACTGATTTTCACTGTGTCTTGCTAAGCTTACTCCTGTCATCGCAAAGTAAAACCACCCACGGCTGGGAGCAGTAAAACATTCACCTGGGTGTACTCACCGGTATTTATATTCATTTATCAGTAGTTGATTCCTAGTTTTTTGCCCCTCTGTGTGTTGATATCTTTTTGGAAGGCACTTTGGGGCTATACACTTGACCTTTCTAGGCTTAGAGCTGTCTCACACTAAAATGTTAGTCACCTCAGGCACCTGCATGTTTTCTGGTGAAACGTGTGCATGTAAATCTAGCTGATCCAGTTGTGTTGGATTCATGGAAACTCCTGGATTTTTTGAGCTCTACTGTTTCGTTTCAACACTTGAATATTGCTCTTAGAAATGCATTTAGGTGAGTGGCTCCGTTGCAGCAGGTGAGAGAGGCCATGCTATGTTTACACTGAGCGGCTGTGACTAAGTGCCTCCCACTGACACTCTTCACGTGGCTCCAGCTTCATCGATTCCACAGCGAGACACGGGGAGAGCGGCGCTTCTCCAAACACATGCCTTTTTGTCAAACCTGTTTCAAAATATTAACTTATTCTAAATCTAGCTGCATGTTTAATGTCTGTATGTTGTGCTTTGGGACGGCACCTCAGCCTTGAAGCAAATAACTTAAAGTGGACGTATCATGCTCAACTGACGCTTAAAGACACTATTTTCAGCTCGTCTGCTTTGGTAGATACACGGTGAAAGCTTCTTCCATCATGACGGAGGTTTGGATGTTTTTGCTGTTCAGGTTTTATTGAACAAAGCTTGACGCTTTGTTGTTAAAGAGGGGGTATTATGTTTTTTTCAATCACATAGCACCAGTCTATATCACACTACAATGATGACGAAACCCTCTGTTGGTCTGTAAATGCAGTAAATTAGAATAACTGCCTTGTATAAAATTGCTCTCTCAAAATGGCTGTAGTGAATGTCTTGAAATAGGCCTCTGTCTCTTTAAGAACCTCTGACCCTTTCCGACACGCCCCCTCCACACGCTGTCTGTGGCATCAGTGGGGAGGGGGTTCTGCTGAGGAGCAGTGGTTGGTTACTCGGCTGGTGACGAAAGCTCGGAGGCGTCTCCAGGAGGTGGGGGCGTTCCTAGGAGGACTCAGGCAAACCTATCCCTAAAATGGCTGCCATCAGAGTTTTTACAGATTACTCAAAAATACGTGAATGTGCCAAGGCAACACTTCAGGCATGTTTTAATGAGGGAATGACATAATAACATGATGTAAAGCTCGAAAATAATAATAATAATTGCATAATACCCCCCCTTTAACACATTGAGGCCACACTGTTTTGGGATTCAGCTGTAGAGTGCCAGCAATCCAGACTATTTTTTCATGATATTTATAGCACCACAGCATATACATGCGTTACCAATTACATCCCGCATAGTTCTGGCAGCCATTTTGAATACCGAAGTAGCATTATGCAGGCTAAACTAACTCACTGAAGAGGAAACAGACAACCTTTCTCTGTGATTTTTACAGTTTGTCATGTCAACAGTCTGAGTCAGTGTTTAAGCTGCACAAGACGTTAGCATGCTAGTGGTTAGCAACTCTCAACAGTTTATTCAATCAACTGCCAATGGCTTCAACATGATAGACACATGAGTGGCTCACATCTATGAACACTGAGGAAATACTACAGTAACAGCTCAGCTCTGACCTGAGCTGTTGAAGCTAAATGCTAACCGGTAGCTTGCTAACATCTTAAACACTGACTCCCTGGTTTCTTCACATAAACGTGCGTCTCTGGGGCCGTGTTTTTACTGCTATCTTGAGCAATGATTAAAAATGCCACAGTCAATCAGTTATCTTTCATTTTCATACTAGAGTAGAGACATTGTTACATGTGGTAGTGCTACATACTGCTACTTCGGTATTCAAAATGGCCGCCATAACAACAAAGGTCACATGACTGAAAGGCATGTATTCTATGTTATAGCTACGGACACATGCTTTGACTCATTTGAAAGGGGAGCCACTAAGCTCTCCGTAAGTGAGAACAGTTTAATTGCACCGGTTCCTGAGAAATCAAAGCTAAACAGAGGCTAGTTTTGATCAAAATCACTGATTTTTTTCTAGAATTGGAGATAACAGGGGTTTTATGCAACACTCTCCTTTTTGATTAACTCCTCACTCCAACTCCCTCCCAGCAGTGGGAATTACAGCAAGTGGAATGCAATGGCATCACGATGAACGCCGTTTGAGGGCAGAACGTGTCCAGTGATGGATCACGGGCAGTTTTGTGTTTCCTCTATGACGCAATTCAATATAGGAAATAAAGTTCAGAGCGATTCAGTGGTCGAGGTGGATTGTTCAAGCTGTGATAACTGCACGAGTGAAGCAAAAGTCCAGGTATGACATAACATGGTTGAAAGCTTTAAAGGAACAGGCCACCATTTTTCCATAATGAGATATGTTGCTGAGCTTAGACGAGTTGATTCGTACCTGTCTGGTCTTTACTTGTGCGCTCAGTCACGCAAAAAGACCAAAGATGTTGTTAGCATTTAGCTTCTCCTCCTCTCCTCTATGGACCCAAACGACGTGAAGTTAGAAGCTCCTCCACGTTTTACTTCACTTTTTAAATACGTTTACATGAGTATTTACACGATCCAAGTATATTACCCTGAGTGGATAAAAAGGGGCACTATATAGGGAAATAGGGAAAACGTGGAAGAGCTTGATCTTCTATAGCTTCACCCCAGTTTGGGTCCATAGGAATATACTGGGAGAAGCTAAATGCTAACAACATGTTCGGTGTTTTTGCGTGACTGAGGGCACGCGCAAAGACCAGACAGGTACACATCAACTCGTCTCAGCTCAGGCAAGAACATATCTCAGTATGGAAAACCCGTGGCCTGTTCCTTTAAAGGCGTCTTTCGCAGGATGATGAAAGGCAGATGACTATTATAACATTTCTGACTCTCGGTTAAAAACAATCAATCAAAGATCACATTCCTGTTCTTAAAAGTCTAAACACAGCTCTTATATCTATCTCTCCACGGCCTGACCTTGCCCCTTCAGAAATGCCATTCTCTCTCCCCGCCTCCTCCTCGGTCTCCCACTTTTCCGAGACACAAACCAGTCAATTTGTCATCCGCTGAAGAGGTTGAACCTTTAATTAAAGTGGAGAGCCGCTGCCACCGGGCCCCGGCTAAATGTCACCTAATAAATAACCGCGGAAGACGACGAAGGAAGGAAGGGGGAGAAGAAGAAGAAGAGCCGAGCCGCCTGATGTCGCTTCCCCCCCCCCCCCCCCCCTCCGCTGGGGGCTAAGCAGGGCCACGCGCATTAGCCGCTAAACGCCTATCGATATGTTAAACAGGTTCAATTGTACGCATCGATTTGACGGCCCAATTCGGCGCGCGGTCGAGTCGGCCGTGGCTGCCGCGCCGGCCGGTCATTAGCGGAAACCATGCGGCGGGAACGCGGAGCGGATTATTAAAAGGGGACGGAGAAGACGGCTTTCAGACCCGGGCTCACAATGAGATCGATGGCCGCAGAAATTACAGCCGAGGACGGAGTGACAGCGCGGCGAAAACGCATCGCTATGGACACTATTAGAAAACAATGGGTAATTACGAGAGGGTTTTTTTTTTTTTTTTTTGCAGGAGGGATTTGGAGAGAGCGGAAAGGCCAAGGGGAGAGAGAGAGAGCGAGGCACGTACAGAATGGATCGCTGCGATGAGGTTTCTGTAAATGTTGCATGTTAAATGTCAGGGTGAATTTCATGGTGAGTTAATCATTTTCAGATATCGGGACTGTGCTGTTGGAATTATACATTTACTCTACCAAACAAAACATTCGCTTTCAGGTATTTGGACAATTTAAAGTATTTCTGAACAGTTCATGCAAAAGTGGCCGTAATGAACATTATTGAGGATAGATATAGACGGCAATGGGCTAGGAATCTATAGTAATCATTTAATAATTGTTTTCTTTTTTCAGTTTCCTGGTGGACTATAAACATATTTCAACACGCAAATGAAGTCAAGTCAAAAGATTTTTTTTGTCAGAAGAGTCGAAGTGAAAAATGGCACTGGTTGCGAGTGTTAGCATATGTAGCATGAAGCTAACATTCGGATCATGGTTTGCATTGACAGTTATTTCCGTATTCATTATAACTGCAAATAATAAGTTACTTTTTTTTCTTTTTTGGTAGCCTATACATTTGCATTTGATTCTATCTATGCAAATACCCTGCTACATTAAAGGGGCTGGAAGCAAGTTCGCCATTTTATACTCACTACTGCCACCTCTGGCCATATATGTAACTGCACCTTCTATATTAAGCTCGTGCATGACGGCAATTCGGGCCGAAGTGATACATTTTTGAGTGACCGTACAGGATTTTAGAGGCAGTTGTGGTGAACAGGTCTGAGCTCATTCTACACATTAGGACATGGCTGGAACATGTAGGTGGAGGAAAATACTTAATTTTAACATTTTTAAACTCCTTATAGTCCCTTTAACATAAATGTTAACTATGGCAAAAGCCTAGTTTTAGAAGACCAAAATCAACTACTGCAGCAATATAGTGCAAATGTAAACAACAACACCTGTATCTACTTTAAATCATTAATTTGTTAACTCAAAGAAAATGTGATATTAGACAAATTGAAAATGTCAGTTCAGCATAAATTATTTTATAAGTACATGTTTAACATGTACACGTCAACAACCGTTGCAATAAAGGTTGGAAAACTGGGAAAGTTGATGCTACAACGCTCTGTGATAAACACCAAGACACCACAAGTGTTTCCTTAACTTTGCAAAAGGAGTGACACAGCGCCCCCAATTTGACGCTAGTGGCTAAAGAGTGTACTGCATCCATATTTACCATTGAGGATGAATGGGAAGAGAGTTAGTATTAACCACCCCCACTTTGGGCACCCCTGCTGTAAGGTCTGGGCAGGGGGTTCTTCCAGGAGATGCCCAATAAGATAATAAGTTATGGATCAAATCTGTCCAACTTTCAAGAAACCGGAACCAACATTTCCTCCAATCAATTGGCTAAAGTTGGAAACCTCTGCTTCATTTAGAAGACAATAGACTCCAGACCTACTTTTCATTAATTATTTGGCCCTCGGTTTGAGAACAGAGAGCAGCGATCTGATCCTAGATTAAATATAGTCGAGCCGCGATGTCTGTCCAACTGTACAATCCAATACGCCAAAGTCAATTCAGACTCTTGCCCTTCGCCTCCGTCTGGCCCGCAGCTCCGCTCCATCCTGCTGCCTCTCTCTCTCCATCAGCATAGCTTCTCTTCTTTCTTTTTTTTTCTTAAATCACTCCTCTTCTATTCTCTTCTCCGAGCGTTATCGAGGAGTTTAATCTCGACCCTTCAAAATCTGGGAAATGACTGGGGCTTGTCTCGCGTCTCGGGGAAAGAAAAACCCTGTCAGTTCGGCTAAATGCCGCCTTTCATCTCGCCGCACTTGATCCCGTAATCTCGCCTTTGTGTCAGTCAAGGCCGCAGACATTAACACCGGCCGCACCAAACAATGCAGGTGGGTTTAGAGTTCGGATGGGAGCGTAATCAAATTAAGCACACTTTCTCTAAACCAGCTACAAACTCTCGCTTTTTTCAAGTGTCCTCATGATAACGCGCAGTTCACGACACTGTGGTCCAATTCAGCAGATTACGCACTGTCGCAAGAACGACAAGTCTGAGCTTTGCTAATCGGGGAATGATTAAATGATTCAAATTGAAAGGTGTCATAATCGGAAAGTAAATTCATGAATAATCGCACCGTGTTTCTGTGGGATTTTATTTAATGTACCTTAACCCCACTGAGAGTCTTTGGGATGAGCTGGAGACGACCGACTCTCCATCATCAATAGAATGTGTTGGTGATACATTTATGCAACGCTGAACAGAGATAAATCTTGTGTAAGTGTTTATTAACAAGCTTATTAACACAAGGCCACAGGGAATGTGTCATCGAAGCCAGAGGTATTCAATCAAACTTTATTTGTAGAAACAAAAGTGGCGCAAACTCCTTTACAGTTAAACACATGAATTAACAATTAAAAAACACAATTGAAAACATCCATTATACCAAGGTCTGGGTGAATACTCGATTCTGATTGGCTGGTGGGGGCTAACAAGCGTGCATTATTTTCGTGTAACCGCACACGTAGTCTGGTAGTTAAATCACTGGGATAGATACAGACGCCATCTCTGGAATCGCCCATATATGGTCAGGTTTGAAAACAGTTAAGGGGGAAAACAATTTTGAGAAAAATCAAAACTTTCTCTGATTATTAAAAAAACGACTTTAACAAATGCTGAATTATGAATATAGTTTTTTACTAAATAAAGATACAAAGACATGGAGAGGAGCAAGGTGGTTCAACAGCCGATAAACACATAAAAAAATACCTGAGAATGCTAACATGATGCTACATGCTAGCATTGTGCTAATGCTAAGCTAGCTAGCACTTGCTATGACTGCGTTTTTTTCACTTCTACAGAACAATCTGCTGTGAGAAAATATCCATATGGACCCGATTTACATTTGACTTTATTTGTCTGTGATAAATAAGTTCATATTCCATCAGAAAATGGCTAAAATTAAAAAGAGTGAAAAATTGTGTTTCCCCCTCGGCGAGGCCACGCCCCCTTCTATGACGAGATGCCGTCTGTATCTATATCAGGAACTGACAGGAACGAAGATGGATTTTGTGGTTAATTTCAACGTTTTTGGCCAAAACAAAACTTTTGATAAATGGGAAGTAGAGGAGAGTGAGCAGCTAGGTTAGCCTGCTGTTAATAAAATATGACTTTTCCATTTCACCAGCAACACAGGCCGGGCATGGGCGGGTCTGACTCCGCGTTTTACAGGACCATCTCTGCACTTTTCCGCGGAAATAAACACCGCTAGCATGTGGCGCTTGTCTCAGCTAACCACTCGCCTTCTGAAGCCTGAAACTGCTACGATAAAACTTTGGTCAGCAGCTCACGATGTTTCCATCCCCGCGTTGTTAGAGAATTAACAATGGTGTTCGAGAGGATAGATGAAGAAAAGGCAGTCTGGATGTCTTATGCAGAAGCTTATTTACCATCGGTGCAGGACCCGCAGACATGAACTCGAGACATTGCGCTATAGTCCTACCATTCAAGGCTCTGTGCTTCCACAGACGAGGGATAAATACTGATACTGATACACAGGCAATACATTCAGTGGCTGAGAGTGTCAAGGCTTTAAATATTGCACGGATTCAATGCTTCTCCATAGACTTATATAGGAAATCAGAATTCAAAGGCCAATTTCCTCAATATGCGTTTTTCTCTCATTGTGGCGACAATATCGTCACGTCAGTAGCACCTCCAGACTTCAAACTTTCCACCCTTGGACTGAACAATATTTTGAAGATTTTTTCAGAGAGATTTTGAAATCTGATTTCAATTTCCAATTCCAATTACAGATTTTTCCACGAAAAAAAAAATGCTTATTTTAGAACAAAAGAATAAATCCCCTCTGACAAACTTTGTGACTCATTTGTCAACAAAATCAAACCATAAATTTGAATCTCCGTTATTCAGATTTCGTCGCCGAAAAGATGAGAAATTGAGTTTTTTGTTATATTAAAAATCTTCCCTATTCAACTGCAGTGTCTTGCCTTAATGCGAGGCTTGTGTTTGGGCCATTTCTGGACATTATGCTTTTTTGGAAACAAAGCTTTTGAGGCAGATTATAACCAAGATTGGATACGCACTTGTCTGATGCACTGGATCCATCATTCACCTGCCTGGTGATCTGCAGGAGAACCCATTACAAAGACTTCATATGTTTTTGGAGGATGTAAGTAAGTAAGTAAGTAAGTAAATAAGTAAGTTAGTAAGGTATACTTTATTAATCCCCATAGTGAAATTCATTCTCTGCATTTGACCCATCCTCAATGCCGCTTGGGTGACCTGTAGGAGCAGTGAGCTGCCAGCGTGGGCCGGCGCTCGGGGACCCATCTCCATGATGTGCAGAAACACCTGACTGGAGGATTCACCTATTGTTCATGTTTTTAGTGTTAGGGGAAACCGGAGTACCTGGAGGAAACCTATGCAGACACGGGGAGAACATGCAAACTCCACACAGAAAGGCCCCGTCCAGGTGTACTACCGTGCCGCCATGTAACTGCAGGTGGTGAGTGTCTGCAGCCTTCAGTTTAGCGGTTAGTGATGATGGCACACATGCATGACGTAGTTTTTTGTGAACAAATTTGGGCCGTCGAACCACTTTGCTCCTCTCAGTGTCTCTGTATCTTTAGCAGAAAACACATCTATAATTCGTTTGTTAAAGTAGTTGTGGAGCAAAAAGCAGCTTTGAATACAGTGTGCGTTCCAAGAGGTGTCTGATGAAGACGAACGCCCAAAACGTAACTGCTGGTGAGCCGTAAATCATTATTTCTGTTCAGCTTTTTAACTGTGCAGATCCGTTTTTCCATGTTTCCCAAAGGTGCCATCGTACAGATCTGAGGTCCGTCCCACAGAGTTTCGTCGCCCTCTGAGATTAGGACATCATCACATTCTGTAACATCTCCCTTACTTTTCATGACCTCTCGCGTTCATAGCACTGCCCCCCTCGTGATTCTTTCTTCTCGATATCGTAACGCACAGTGACTGGAGCGAAGCAGCGAATTTGTGGGGAAAATCGATGTGTTTTTGTCTGTTTTTTTGCAGGGCTCGAAGACTTGTGTTTGGGAGATAGTTCTATGATCTATATTTCTGGAGGAGCAGAGGAGAGAGCAGACGGCCTAAAAACACGGCGCAAGTGATATTGACAGATAAGAAACAGTAAAGGCAGAACTTGAGACGTACATTTCAAAATAGGGTTTATTGGCTTCTGCTATAGGGCTCTGTCAATAACCGCACATCGTAAAACTGTGATAAAGACAAAACTTTGTTGAGAATATACAGTGAATAGTAGATTTAGTAAGAACACAAGCAGGAAACCACCTATTTTATTTTTGTAAGGGATTTGCTGTAATAATTCAAGTGTACATTCAGTATGTAAATCCTTTTCCCTCACTATCTGAATATGCATTAGTGCTACCTATTTGTTCAGAAGTAAATGGTCACATTTATATAGCGCCTTTCTACCTGCTTCGGGCACTCAATTCACTTTCCATCCAGGAACTAGTCACGCATTCACTCTCATTCACACACCAGAGTACGCAGAGACTGGAGGCAAGGAGGGTGAAGTGTCTTGCCCAAGGACACAACAGTGCGCAGTATACAGACGCAGCATGTAGTGGAAAAATGATCCTGCCACTTAAAAGGAACAGGCCACCGGGGTCGAACCGTCATTCCGACAACCCTCTATTCCGACACACCGCCAATCCCACACTTCCGACAATTGTTCCTTAAGGTTAGGGCTAATATAAGGCTAGCTTTAGTTTGTAACTCCACTATCCTTAAGGTTACGGTTAAGGTAAGGCTAGCTTTAGTTTGTAAACTCCACTATCCTTAAGGTTAGGGCTAAGGTAAGGTTAGCTTTAGTTTGTAAACTCCACTATCCTTAAGGTTAGGGCTAAGGTAAGGCTAGCTTTAGTTTGTAACTCCACTATCCTTAAGGTTAGGGGTAAGGTAAGGTTAGCTTTAGTTCGTGACTCCACTATCCTTAAGGTTAGGGCTAAGGTAAGGTTAGCTTTAGTTTGTAACTCCACTATCCTTAAGGTTAGGGCTAAGGCAAGGCTAGCTTTAGTTTGTAACTCCACTATCCTTAAGGTTAGGGCTAAGGTAAGGTTAGCTTTAGTTCGTGACTCCACTATCCTTAAGGTTAGGGCTAAGGTAAGGTTAGCTTTAGTGTGTAACTCCACTATCCTTAAGGTTAGGGCTAAGGCAAGGCTAGCTTTAGTTTGTAACTCCACTATCCTTAAGGTTAGGGCTAAGGTAAGGTTACGGTTCGTTAACTAACAACAAACGTATGTCAGAATGGCGGGACGTTGCACAAAAGATAAAAGTGTCACCACTCCAACAATGGGGGGAAAAAATGTCGGAGTGCTGGGACGTTTGATAAAATGACAATTAGACATCAATGTCGGAGTGGGGGGGTGTCGGAGTTGGGGGGTGTAACCCAGGACCTCTAACCTTTCGCATGAGAACGACTGCAGCTCTTTTCTCGATCCTTATGGTGGTTTTCACTCATTTAGACTTTTTTTCCTGATCTGAACAAGTTTACGTTGCTAGTTTGAGGACATTGCTCTCTGGTTCTAAGGTAATCTCGCTTGAAGTAAGAAAGCAAAACTGCCAATGGGACAAGAGCAATTTTCTTTCCCCATTGGCAAAAAAAGCCCAACCTGAAACCCTCGATGTAATTCACAAAAATGTTAATACAATTGTATCCAGCAGCTAAAGACCCACAGGGCTAACATTTCCATTGTGCATAAATCCTTGACTTTTAAAACACTCAAAGATAAAGAGAAGAGTCTGACAAAGCAGTGTTCTGATGGAGAATGCTTACACTCTGTACAGTCGACCTGACGCTACCGCCAACCTCCCGACCCCGCAGTACAGAGACCGCAGCTGCGTTCTCCAATAAAACCTCACATTTTCTCATCTGCATAGTTCGCGCACAAACATCTCGCCGCGCATCATCCGCCGTCTGATGCGCTTTGAAAGGAAAGCTAACGTGGCCAAGGTCTGGCTTTATGCTGTGCTTCGTGACTGTCTGAAACCTCTGAAACGAGCAGTGATGTGGGTTTTTTCTTTCCCTACTCTTTTTATTTCACTGTAAAAATTCTGATGGCGTCTAAAGTTCGGTTCGGCCAAGAGCGCACCTATTTTTTGTGAGATTTGATTTTTGTGCGGAACAAGAAGTTCTCCCCATCTCCAGAAATTGCCAGAAATTGAGAGAAAAAAAACGGTTTCAATTCACCGGTTTAGCAGGTTCACTCACTGTTCTGTCATTGCAACACTATTAAATACTGTTCTGTTCACTCAGGAAGTTGCTATAAACAAACCTGCAGACACCTCATTGTGTAAGAAGTTCATTATAAAGAAGGCAATATTCACTTCAGTTTGTATGTGCTGATGTTCCTCAGAAATATATTTAAAAAAACCTCTTCCAGACCTACAAATCCACAGAGTTCTTTTTCTGAAACACTGAAGAGGCACCAAGAGCCCCCCAGCAGAGTGGAGGCAGCACAAGAGGCGCTACAGGAAACAAAAAAGGGCAAACAAGGAGGTAACCGGGAAAGACATGCAGCTACGCCACACAAGCCTTCTATCCCTTCTATTGTTCTGGCCAATGTTCGTTCGCTGGAGAATAAACTGGATCATATTCTGTTGTCTTTGTATATTCACCGAGTCCTGGCTAAACTGTTGGGTGGAGTTTCACAGGTGACCCTCAGGTGAAGAATGGCGTCAGAGCCAGGGGAGAAGGAGGCGGACAAAGATGGAGATGAGGAGAGGAGGCGGAGGGAACCAGTGCAGAACACCGCGCTCTGGGACAAACCCAGGAGGCAGCACTGTCCCAGAGGCACTGAAGGCGGTACTCCAGTTTCCCCCGACCTCCAAAAACACACTGTTCAGGATGTCCCACAATGGCGGCACAGCTCAGGACGAACCCTACATCTGATCTAATATAATCAATTTTGCACAATAGGCTATGGTGCCACACCATTGGTCCGAGGTCTCATTATTCCGAAAATGTCCCATTGAGCAGAGGTGCCATCAGTCCCACATCTCTAACCCAGTTGTGTTGTGGATGAGAGAGCCAAATACAACCATTGGCCCTAACCTTAAGCTCAGTGGACTCTTACCTGCACCGAATATGTTTTTCAACACCATATGCACGCAAGCATCACGTGACTTCCGAGCGGATCCGAAGTTGCCATTCGCGTATCCTGTCTCCGTTATTTCCCTAAAAAATAAAAAGCTCAAGACTACATGGTGGACAGTGAGTTACTGGTGGACAGTCACAGCATCATGTTAAAAACAGAATTCACCTGAGGAAACTTCCAATGCTCTTCACGATAACTGTTTTTGTATCGAAGCTAACGGCTAACACTGATGAAATAGCTACAAGATTTTAAACAAGCCTGCTCAGAAAATAATTGGCCTGTCTTTAATATAAATACTTTTCGTTGTTTAATTCTTCTGGTTTTTGATTCAAGCTCCCATAGAAATAAAGCACATACTTATTTACTAACTTAATAATAGCTGCTACGTTTATCCAACAACGCCACTCTCTTTACCGTACCGTTACTTACAATCACTTCTATACATGTGTAGTTTCTTTGACTACACGCATAAAGCAATATATATAAACTAAGCAGAAATTCCTCCTTTTGACTTCCTCACAGCTCCTTTGCAGAAAAACATTAAAATTCATAATTATAAATTCATTGGAGGTAGCACGTTTTAATTGGCAAAATCCGTCCAAAATCTTCTTAAACTGCAACATAATTGTCTGAGATTTGAAGCGCTCACGCAGTGGATGGCTCCAAGGCTGAGGCCCCGTGTTTTCTTGTTAAAAGGCACATTCCGAGTTGTGTTTCTTTTCTTTTTTTTCCCTCAAAAGTTAATTGTAGAGAGGTTTTATTTCTGGCTCAGAGGGCAGCTCGCCTCCGCCCTGTTCAGTGGAGCTGAAGACTCTCTCGACATCATTAAACTTTGTAATAGCGTGTGCCGTGGACTCGCCGAGACAAAGCAGGCCATTTGTTTTAGGGACAGGAGCTTCAGCAAACAAGCAATGACGTCACTTTGTTATATTGGTCAGCGCTTTTGCCCCACAACAAGAAGGTCCCAGGTTGGATTACAGTGTCTTTGGGGCTTGTTTGGGGTTTTGGAGTGGTTCCATGTTTGGATGGGTTTCTTCATCTTTCTTCATCAACTCCAGCTCGGTACTCCAGTCTGAAATCTCAACAACGCCTTTACAAAACAATAGACAATTGAAAATGGGATTTGGAGAGAGTGGAGCTTTACTTTGGGTCACGATTGGGTGGTTCCGCCCCTGGACCTTTGACGAGGTCAGTTGTTTCATTTATGTGGTGTTGTTTTCTGACACTAGACGTTCGCTCAAAGGTTAAAAAAAAGTCCTACCTCAATGAACACAAGTCAAGTATTTACATCCAAGGTATGGGTGACCAGAAGTCCCAGATTTGAGTGGATTTCTCCATAAACCATTGATCTGTCCTAGTTTCACACAATTTCTGTCCAAGGCGTCCAAGTTTTCCACCACTCCCACGCCCGAAGCCGCTGTTTTTGACTTGCAACTTCATGATTTTGGTCATGTGTGCGTCAATAGCTACTACTTAGCACAAAAGTATCACTTCACTGTTGATTGTACCATTATAAAAACATTAGACTTTTACAGAAAGAATTCAACATGGGGGAAAAAATGTCCCTCCACAAATTCTCAGGTGTCAACCCATTAGTCCGACGTCTCATTACTAATGTCCCAGTTTTCAGTTTGAGTAGGGGTTGAAAAATAAAATTAGGTTCAGGCACGAGTCCACTGACCATAAGGTTGGGGCCAATGGTTGTATATGGTTCTCTAATCCACAACACAACAGGGTTAGAGATGTCGGACTAATGGCGCTTCTGCTCAATGGGACATTTTTGGACTAATGAGACGTTGGACTAATGGGTTGTCGGACCAATGGCATGGCACCCATTGGGTCTCAGTTGTTTTAATGTGGGAAATCTGGTCTCCCTTAGCCTGGTTTTCGTACTCATTTCGTTTCGTATAGGGGGTCTGGATCTTCAGAATTGAGCTCCGTTATCAGGTGGGAGGGATGAAACGATTGGATCTGATTTTCACCAGCGTTTGGTGGTAACGTATGCAATGCGCCCGAGTGAGTGAAGCAGCTATCGTAACTCTTGGGGGCATTCCTTGTGCATTCCAAGGTTTCAATTTTAATTTCTGGATATTTGGGAGCCACGGATTGAAGAGCTTCCTTTACTTTCGTATCCGCCGCTGTTGCCAAACTACAACCAGCAAAGGCTTGACGTCACCTACAACACCCGCCTCCCCCGCTCGCTGAATGGTAGGTTGTAATTCCACTGAGATCAGACCCAGACGTACATGTAGGGAAATGATAATTGATCGGAGTTTAGGGATGGCTAAGGCCAGGCTATATGTCCCTAACCCAATGTAATGTTTTTAAGCCAGTGACTTCCCATCAGCATCCCACTGCCAGTGATGTTTTCTTGAACTATTTATTATCCATTTTTGGGAAAATAGCGAGAGTGGAAAGGTTGCGACCTCCGGAGATCACACTCGGAAGTCACATGTCCCTTGCATGCATATAGATCCTTTAGTTTAGTTTATTGGTTTACTTGGGTAGGCACAGTAAATGTTAATGAACCTGCCACACCGGATTGTAGCCTGTAGGCCCACCACAAAGAAAACTCGCCCTCTTAGGAGTCAGGCCGAGGAACAGGGAGAGGATTAGGCCAATGGTATATTGTTCAACAGCCATCTTGATCAAAGAAAATTTGAGGGGCCGGGGTGATCAAGCCAATTTGTTGTGAGAGAGAACTCATACTGGATTGTCCTTTACTGTCACTGAATTCAGAAAACTTTATTTATCCCAGGAGGACAATTAACTTTGCAATTGCCGCTTTTAAGAACAACAACATATAGAAAAGCATACAAATGTCAATCAAACAAACAAGAACGTAGTTTTCTCTCAGAAGGCAATAACAATAAGGGATACAAACTCTGTAATAAGGTGCAAGACGCAGCAGAGGACAATAGTGAGTTGAAAAACACCACTCAATTATAGCTTGCTCCTGAGTTAAGTAGCCTAATGGCAGCTGGAATAAATGAGTTTGAATAGTTGCCTTGGTAGCCTTGACATCAGAGGGGGAAATGTCAGGGTTTTGGTCGAAAGAACCGAAGGATCCGCCTGTTTTAGGTCTTCACTTTTTTTCTGCTTTTAGTCATATTGTGCCTGTGCAAGAATGATCTTTTTAACTACGCACCTTTAATCTTCTAAATTGGCTTAACTGCCAAACATCTCTTGACATTTCAAAACTGTAATAAATGTCGTAACTCATTTTGGAGAGCGACACATTCCCCTTTTGTTAAACGACTAAGGGACCAAACAATAAGCTCTCACGACGAGGAACAGGTGTCAATGAGATAATCGTGTCTCCCATTCAAGTCTGATCTCTGCAAAACCTCAAAGCGTCTCGCTCGTCATATTGAGTTCTAGCTTGTGAGGGCACGGCAGGGTCATCTCTTTTAGGATTTGGTTTGAAGAGTGAATAAGCAACAGGTTTTTGAAGAAGTCAAAATCAAAGCACTTATATATAGCCCTGCAAGACTCTTCACATACTGTACCTTGCCTGTATGTTTAAATGTGTTAAATGTGTCCATGGTTAGTGGTCCAGGTGGCTATTGGCACAAAATGGTTAATAAAAAACTGTTAATTTGCCCATGTTCAGCTGTGACTACAGACAGCTCCAGGTAAAGGTTGGATGGCACAGCAAGAAGGTCCTGGGTTCCGTTCTAAGGTGGGACCTTTCGAGGCCCCATTGAGCTTATTTGGCTTTTCTGTTGAAACATTTGGAATAACCCGTTAACATGCCTACCAATGTTATTTTCTGTCTTTCTTTCAATGCAGTGTAAAAGTAAGTTATTATTTAATTTGAACAGTGAGAATATCATAGCGTGCATGTACAGGAGGGCGGCCTGGTTTGGAATATAATGTCTAATTAACTTAAAACAATTGATATGTTTGTCAAACTTTAGTTGGGTGGGGGTCAAGAACCAATCCAAGGCATTGATTGCATGTAAATGTAGTCACTGAATCCACAATGTGCAGCAAAATTTCAAGATTCAAGAGGGAGTTCAGCTTCCCGATGGCCTTGTGTACGAAACTGTTCTTCAGTCGACTGGAACTGGCAGTTCCGCAGTCTCCTCACTGAAGGCATTACCGTGAAGAGACTGTGTGATGGGTGCGAAGGGTCCCTGGCGATTTTGATGGCTTTGCGGGTGAGATGGGTCAAGTACATCTCCTTAATAGAGGAGAGAGGGGCTCCACAGATCTTCTCCGCTGCTCTCACAATGCGCTGGAGGCTCCTTCGGCAGGAGGCAGTGCTGGCGCCGTGCCACACAGTGATGGAGCTGGTCAGGATGCTCTCTATCAATCTTTTCTTTCATACCTTAAATGGAGGCTCCTAAGCCGCTACAACTTTGCACGCTGTCCAGACCCAGTCCAGGATTGGAACCCAAGACCTTCTCGATGTGAGCCAAGAGAACTATCCACACTGCCACCGTCTGTACAATCTTTTTTTATTCTTATTATGCTTAAATTTCCCCACAAGGACAAAAAAAAGGTATGAAATTACAGAATCATTACTAGACCTAAATGGACTGCTAAACATGTAATTGATTGATCAAATCCAAGACAAATACAGTAAATATACTTGATACCCTGACTTATCCTATTGTAAAAGACCCGTAGACGTTTCCCAGACGCTGCACTGCGGTCACCGATCGCTCCTGGCAGGTGGCCCCTGCGGCTTTGAAGAATGGTCAAATGCACGGAACAAAGTTCACACCAAGGACTCTAAAGTACCTGCCCTTATCTTAATTGCCTCACCCCCCCTGAAACAGTGTTTGATGAGTGAGTGAATAGAAAAGCGCTACGTCAGTCTAAAACACGAGCGTCGCATCGACAAATACTATTCCTTTGAGAGAAGTGGCCCAAAGTACCTCAGACAACCCCAACCCCGCGCCCCGTGTTATTCAAATATATTCTCATGTCCTCGCCGTGCCCTGTGTGTTCTACAAAGAGTCGTCTCCACTTAAAAACACCTGCTCCGCTCGGCGTTCCGGCGACCGGGAAATGTCAGCGGCGTGCGGTGATCTGTCGCGTTTCACACACCTTTAATTGACCTTTTGTTTGGGGCTTCAATTATTCTGTTCCTTGCGCCGTATTTCTCAATTCCACTGAAATATAACCATAAAACGGAGGCGAGAAAGGCCACTCTGAGACGCAGCTGTTGACGGGATTGTTTGTTGGTGTGAAGTGAAGGAAAAAAAAAAAAAGTTTGAATAAAAGGTCCCGTATTATGCTAAAATGACTTTCTGAGCTCTCAAGTCAGTTTTGGTAATAGGAGGACTACTACTACTACTACTACTGCTGGTCATTATGGTTCCTCATCATAAATATATCTGGACGTCATTAACTCTATGTTTGAGTCAGCGCTTTCTAAACAGTGGTTAACGCTATCTACTCACAGTAAGACGGTCCTGGGTTCGATTCCTGGGACATTTTTGTGTGTAGTTTGCATGTGCTGAGAGAATTCAGAATCTCAGTACTTTACATTGCTTTATTGTTTCATTACTTATTCACACTTCATACCTAAACACGTATTAGGGCTGCTCGATTATTGAAAAAATAATAATCACGATTATTTTAGTCATAAATGAAATCCCGATTATTCAAACGATTATTTGTTGCCTTTAAAAAAAAGTCTATCTTTATTTTATGTATTTATTAATCAAAACATTATGCTGATATTTTCTGTTATCTGAACAGTCATAAAAGTACAAATGATTTCAAGTACGTCTTGATTAAGGAGAGGTCTCTGTTTCACACCTGCCCCCTGCTGGCCAGCCCTCACACCTGCGCAAGTAAACAGAGCAGCGCGGCCTGATGACATCATCACACAGCGCCGTTTGTTGTTATGTCAGGCAAAAGCATGAGCCATGGCACGTGAAATGCGAAGGGAAAATAATCCCAGCGCCATGAAATAACGTAAGTCTGCTTTGCAAAAAATGTAAAAAATAAAATATTATAATCGTTTTTTTTTTTTTTCGATTATGCAAATTTTGTAATCGTTTAGTGAAGTAATCGAAATCGTAATCGAATTTCAATTAATTGCACAGCCCTAACACGTATGGGGAGTGAATGAGTTGTGGCAACAGCTTCTACAAGCTACAACTGTGTAAGATTTCCATTAAAGCTTATAACAAATACAAAAATGTCTTTTTTTTATATATATATATATATTTTATCTGCCTTACCAGTAAAGTCCCAAGGAGGTTAAAGCTGGAGGTTCAAATTATATATTTTTTTAGCTTTGACCGGTGGCAAAGTGAAGCAGAGGGGACCACCCCCAAATAAATAGCTAGCTAATTAAAGGAACAGTAAACCGTTTTTCCATACTGATATGTACTTACATGAGCTTAGACGAGTTGATATGTACCTGTCTGGTTTTGTGCCCGTGGAAGAGCTTGGTCACTTCTAACTTCACCCCGTTAGGAGCTATAGGAATATACTAGGAGAGGCCAAATGCTAGCAACATCTTTGGTCTTTTTGCGTGACTGAGTCAAGTATCCTCCCACGTTGACCAATGAGACGAGCTTTTCCTGTGAACCAGCCTGTCAGGTCCAATCAGGAGGGAGGGGGAGGAGCTTGATCACTAACTTTTTAAAATTCTCTTCCTGCTCTCCTCATTTTCGCAAACTAAGAAGGGCTTTCTGGTTAAAGAGGGGAGGAGTTTGATTGTTCACTTTTAAATTTCACTATCTCTCCTCACTTTGAACACTTACAGACTGTTACTTTAAGGGTCGCACCATCGGCATCGAAGAATGGGTCAGATTTCATTACAGTGACAATAAAGCAAGTCTTACCTACCTTTGCAATATGTTTAATGTATGTGCTCCTTATGTCGTGTAGTTCACAGTATTATTTTGGAAAACTGAACATATGTAAATGATATATATATAATTTGCACTTTTTTCAATTGTTCAAAAGCAAAGGAAAAAGGAAAGACAAGGAAGGAAAGGGAAAAGAAAAAAGCTGGGAAAATGTTCCATTCATTTTCTTTTAATCTGCGGCCCCTTAACATTAAAGAACAAATAAATAATTCCTATAAATATATTATGTTTTTGCTTTATTTCTCCATAATGTATGTTCAACTCAAGCACATCTCCTTTTCCTCCACCACCGGCAGCTACAGCTTCACCGCTGACATTCTTTTGTTGACCATCAAAACCAGCCGAGCGCTCATTTTCCTCGCCGCACCTTAGCACTCAATTAGGAGCTGCAAAAGCCCATTCTTATTCATTAAAAGAGCCGCTGCTGCCGCGGGGATTGTCCGTGACATCTGCTGGCATTACGCAACGCCAACGGGATGTGATTTATGCCGCGCTCCCCTTTAAATGGCTGTCTTAAGGTAATTATGAAGCGGTGGGGGGGTTAGCCGCTAATTGCACCTTGCCTGATCTGTAATGAAGCACTAGCGGCGCGAACCAGTGCAGCTAGCCCTGACCGGTTACTGTTGGTTTAGCTTCGGGGGCCGCGAGTTGCTCACCTGCTGTTTCCGAGAGTCCTCCGCCGCCAATTCCTCCGGAGTAATTAACCGTGGTGCCACATATGGCGCCAAAACAGCCAAAAAATAAAGGAAAGAGGAAGGGGGTGAAAATCTATCGAGGCTCCCGCGGTGACCGAAGCACCAAACGGGATGAGTGGAAAATTCTTTTGACATGCACAATTAAAAACAAATGTTGTTTCCACACAACGCAAATGAGCGCGATTAATCAGCGCACAAATGAAATATTAGGAAGATTAGAAGGCGAAGTAGATTAAGTGCTGCAATGAGGCTTGAGTTATGAGAGGAGTCGCAGCGAGACGATCAAGACGTCGCACCTTTTTAGACGGCGCGGGACGACGTGACGTCCTCCCAGTGTCAGAGGGTTTATAGGAATGGGGGGTTGAGTTACGGCTGCAGTCGCCAGCAATGATGATAGAGCCCCGAAAATAAGGAAGACAAATGAGAGGCTTGTGTTCTGATTGATGCAGATGGCATATGTCACAGTGACGAGTGTGGCCTGGCACGGAGAAACATGTTGATGTTAATGTTTCAGATGTTTCTGATGGACTATGAGCACACTTTAGTCAAAATTATGTTGTTTTGTAAGTTATTGAAAGGCAAAGCTCTCGATTTGCCGGTCAATCTGTGTACCTACTCGCACCTGTGGTCATAGGATTTGGGTCATGACTGAATCAATTGAGGATATAAGAGGGCAGAATATGTTTCCTCTGGCTGTGCACATCCTTAACTCATCGACTGCCAGCCATTTTCAAATCAGAGAGCTCCCCACTGCCAGAGGTTTTTCAGGATTTTGACTGTTTATGTGACTGTCTATGTCAACACAAAACCCATCAAGAGAAAGTTTAGACTCTCTTCTTTCATCTAAAAAAAAGTTTGTTTGTACCTATCCATTCTTTTGTAATCTGCCATAGAAAATAGGTGAAATCACCCAAAATGCTGTTTTCTGACTAAAAAGCTGAGAAAACGAAAGAGGCAGCACAACTAAGATTTAAACACCAGACATCCTCAAGGCTTTGCTGCGGCAGTTCTCATTGAAGGACCTAATTGACGTCTATAGACGTCATTGGCTGTCAATGAGCTAAGGATAGAGAAGCTCAGAGTGGAGCCGCTGCTCTTTCACGTCGAGTGGAGCCTGAGGTGGCTCGGTCATTTCTTCCAGATGCCTTTTGATAGCATCCTTGGGCAGGTGTTCCTGAGGGCAACCAATCAATTAATCAATATTTATTTATGGAGCATTTTTCCGCACACACAGTGCTGAACATAATTAAGTACATGACATTCTTAAAAGACTGTCAGAAGACAATTGTAAAGGAAAAACAGGAAATGTGTGTTTAAGGAACAGGCCACAGTTATTCCATACTGAGATATGTTCTTACCTGAGCTTAGACGAATTGATGCGTACCTGCCTGGTCTTTGTGCCTGTGGAAGAGCGTAGTAGCTTTCAACTTCACCCCGTTTGGAGCTATAGGAACATGCTGGGAGAGGCCAAATGCCAACAACATCTTTGGTCGTTGTGCGTGACTGAGCGCACGCACAAAAGGTACTCATCTACTCGCAAGGTAAGAACATAGCTCAGTATGGAAAAACGGTGGCCTGTTCCTTTAAGGATAAATAGTTCAATAAGTTAATATAAGAGCAATATGAATCCAATAATGTTAACCAGCGCAATCATGTAGAAGGTGTTCAAATTTCAGAGAGTCTCAGCATTCCTAACATGAGTGGGAAGGTGATTCCTAATCTTTGGGGCCTGGTGGCTGAAGGCTGTACCTCTGGGTTTGCTTGTGGTTCCTAGGATTCGTAAAAGTACCCTCACACTTTGGGAGCTGAGTGCTTTGTTTGGTATGGCATGATGGTATGGCATCAGCAGGTCTCCAATTAAAGCTTTGTAAAGTTAGAAGTAAAAACCTAGGACATGCTGGAGGGACTACGTTTCTAAGCCGGCCTTGGAGCGCCTTGGTGTCCCCCCCAGAGGTGCTGAATGTGGATAGGAAAGTCTGCTGCCTCCATGAACCCGGATAGAGCGACAAATATACATCTATAAGTCAGAAATGTATATAGTTGTGGAGCAGGTGGTTAAAATGAATGGATTGTTGCTTCCACAGATGCTTCAAATGTGGAAGTTTGTGGCCGTTCTCTCTGTATTTGTAATGTTGCAAATTTAAATCTGCATTTGACCCATCCTTCAAGGTCAATTCAAAATCAATCCAGGGCTGAAAGAGTCTGAGATAGACCCTTGTTGTGGACAAAACACAACTGATCTGATCTGGTTTCTTTTCTCTTTTTTTTTTGACAAGGGAGTAAAACGGAGAAAATGCCAATGTATCCAAATATTGTCCCCTTTAAAGCTCCGCAAACATCATTCATCCGGATTCCGGTGGAGACAGTTACGGCTCGGTTATAGAGAGTCTGTGGGTTTAGTCTGAAACAAACAGTGAATCACTCCGACAAATCCAGCCGAAGACGATCGTAAACACCCTCCATGTTTGATCCGCGTCCCCAGAAACGACACCAGCCTTTTGTTTATGACGGCTCCTTTGCAAATGAACAAAACACTTTCTGTTTGTCGATGTTGGGAAATGGAATTGACCCCCAAAGATGCGAAAGTGGTCATTTTTCCAACTTGCAATAGTCATATAATAGAGACATTGTTTTTTTCAAGATGAACCCTATATTAAATTCCTTTTGCTGTAAACACATTGATGTATCGACCTGTTATTCTGCAGTTTTTGCATTTACACATTTTAATATGGATTAAACCATTCTAATTACTCATACAGCGTTCCCTATTAATCTCCGTGAATAGCGTTTCTCTAGTTTCTACTTAGCCCATGTTTTCTTCTTAATGCCAAGTCCTTGGTCCAGAGAGAGTTATTCATTTTGCCACATCCCAGTTCAGAACCAGAGAAGCTATGTTTCTCTGTTTGGGTTTTTGGCTTTGAAAATCTGATGATCTAAGGCCTTATTTGACCAGTCCTCGGAAGCTGCAAGTTTATTGTGCCTGCGTATGGTCAGCATGGACAATCTCGGTGTCTTAACTAAGCCACGGTCGTGCAGTTGCTTTCACTGGTGTAAATATAAATGTGTAAATCACCCGGGAATGTGAAAATGAGATTGAAACACAAGCATCTCCATTTCCGCTTCACAAAACAATACAAGAGAGAAATGGAATATGAACTCACGAGCCTCAAAACACAATTAAATGTGAAACCAAGTTCTGAGAATCAATGTGGAGCGGGGAAAACAAAACAGGACAATTTGCCCAGAGCTTTTGGAAAGAAAAATCCAAACATTATGGCCAGTCCAAGAAGTGGAATTCAAAAAGAATACTCCTACTATACTACAAACACTACTACTGTATATCGTATAACAAATCTGTGCATTTAATAAGATTTGCAAATGTTCCATTAAAAAGAGGAATGAGGAGATATTTCAATATTCAAAATCAAATAGGACACAAGAAGCATTTGAGCAAAACAAAATTGCAGTCAAATGTGTTGAACCATAACTTTTGGATTTTAAACGAATATATGCAGTAATAAAGTAATAACAGTTGAGCAAAGCCATTATTGTCCTCCAAAAACTAAGTTGAATTTAATGCTTTTTAATAGAAATCCCGATGAAACCAACTTCTTAGAGGTTTTTATTATGTTACAATACAGTGGTCTCTCGTTCATCGCGGGGGTTACGTTCTAAATAACCCGCAAAGTACTCAGCTTTATTTTTACAATTATTATATATGTTTTAAGGCAGTAAAACCCCTCGCAACACACTTTAAACACTTTTCTCACTAGTTCACATGGGTTCTACCTTCTACACTGTGCCATTTTTTTTGTCTTATAACATTTTTAGTTTCACATTACAGACGTGGGGATGGAAACATCGTGAGCTGCTCTCGTCTCCGTTGTGCGACTGTTCAAACTAAGAAACAATAGTAGCAATGACTAAAGTTTCATCGTAGCAGTTTCAGGCTTCAGATGGCGAGTGTTTAGCTGAGGCGCCATATGCCAGCGGTGTTTATTTCCGTGAAAAAGTGCAGAGAAAGTTCTGTAAAATGCAGAGTCGAGCTTGCTCATGCCCGGCCTGTGTTGCTGTGTCTCTGCAGAGTCTCTGCAGCGAGAGGAGGCTCACTCTACGACTAGCCAATCAGGACGCAGAACACAATACGCGTATGGCGTTCATACACTGTAAAAAAGCATGCAAAATTGTACAAAAAAGCCATCCACGAAACAGTGAGGCCGCGAAAGGTGACCCGCGTTGTAGCGAGGGACCACTGTACTGTTCTCTTACCAAAAACATATCAGAGCTTAGGATATATCGATATTTAAGATCAGGGCTGGACTGGCAAAAAAAATCGGCCCGGGACTTTTGGGTCAAGACCGGCCCTCCAAAAAAAAAAACAGTCATATTCAATGCAATAGTCGAGGTGATGAGCAAAACAATAAACCCTTGGCTTGAACTAAAACAGTATAAGCTACAAATCGAGGACAATAGTTGCATTTTGTTTCTGCCGAATTCAAGCTAGCGCCTCAGAGCACTCAACGCTTTAATCTTGTCATTCATAACTTGAAGGAACTTTTGCAAAATTACTTAACAATCTTAAAATGTGCGTTCCGTTAATGACGTTCCACTCGCGACTGCAACACAAATAAACTTCTCAAAACCAACCAAATTATCGCACTGTAGATTCAAGATGAAATGGTAAAACTCACCACGGAGTTATGGAGGTTTGGAGTGAAGATAGAAATCCCAAAAAGGCCAAACATTGTAAATCCTTTCAATGGAAACTAGAAGATTTACAAACTGCGCGCACTGACGACGAGGGGCAAGACGGAGTCACCTGGCCAACTCCCAGCATGCACTTCTTTGCAAACATTTGTCTAAAATGTATAAAAATAGAGGTCTGAGGTTCTGTGGGTCCTGGAGGGAGTTACAATAAACTATTTCCTCTTATATTCACAATGTGAGGGGCATGAGTGTGATGTCCGAGAGGCCCATTGGTCATTATACGACATTATCTGGGAACCATGACTCAAGAAAGCGTGCTACTAGAGGGGTATAAAAAGCGTCACATCCCTCTAGTAGAGAAGTTGTGTAACTGCATAACTGTAATGATAGAGATTTGGTTGGCTTTTCCCGTTAATTGTGGGCCGATTTTATGTATTATGGGCCTTAATTCGGCGTGATTGGACCATCCGGCCCGAAAGTACGTCGGCCCACCGGGAAAACTCCCGAATCTCCCGATGGCCAGTCCAGCCCTGTTTAAGATATATCGATATATTTTTAAATGAGATATAGAATTAGATCATATCTTGTATATCGGGATATTCCAAATTCAGATAAGCCATTAAATTAACAAAAAGAAACAGACAATCTCAAGCTGATTTGAAACAATAATAATAATCTATTCATAAACTGAGAACTTGTTCTCTTCTCTTTATATATAAATGCTGCTCCCCTTTGTTTTGTGGGCTATTTTTTATTTAAGATGTTTTTTCTATTTAAATGTGCGTCTTAAGGAGCTTTGCTATGTTTACATTTTATAGTGAGTTTTCAATAAAACTACTCGTATTTGGCTTTGACTTTGACAAAACATTTCATTTCACAGCTCTCACTTTGCGGAAAAATAATCGGGATATATATCGATATTCAATCCAAATATATCGGGATATGACTTTTGGTCCACATCGCCCAGCCCTATCTGAGCTTGTGAATCCTCTCCAGTGGCTTTTCATAGCATTGCCGCAATAGCTCCCAAAAAAACTGATCATCGCAGAGTGAAAGCACTCATCATAGCCGTGTTTGTCAGTGTTTTTTCTCTCTTTATTGAAACAGCTGTGCAGCGAAGGGGAGCAAGAAGTGGGCGGGGCTTATTTTAGGTTGCTCAGAGGATCAGGAAGTGTTTTAGGTCAATATATTGCATTTTCTAACCAACACAGTGAATGACATTGACAAAAATGTGTTCTTTGATTTTGACCAAATTCTTGCAAAAAGCCTGACACCCCCTTCTCCAAAATTCTCCAAAAGCCTTCGACGAATCGACGGCTGGATTGAACATTCGGGGAGGTCTGAATCACAAATTTACCCATTTGTCTGTTTTTTTCCGGGTTTTAAAATATTTCGAATGTCTGGACTCCTGAGTGGAGAGACTCGCCCGCCGCTGTTTGCTCGGAGAAAACAGTGAGCAGTATTACGTTCATTTACTCAGCCCGAACCCTCTAGACTCCGGTGCCTCGGCGCGGCGAGGAAAACCAACATTCGAGCTGCGAACGTTTCAGTCTAAAAATAAACTTCAATGGATCGCTCTCTCTCTCTCTCTCTCTGTGTGCGCGGCTTAATGAGAGAAGCGGCGGGATTTATCTTATTGGAAAGATGAATACTCTTTCTGGGGAGCCATTGAAACCCAGCAAATGTCTTTTCAAACTGTTAAAAAAGGCGAGGTTTTTCCCGCATTGAGGGGAATTCGTTCAGCACAAAACGCTCCTCTTTCGTCGTTTATAATCCCACGCCGAGAAAGGAGCTGTTTATGCGACCTTTATTGGCCGGGGCTTAAACACTAGAACATTAAGACGTGAATTCGGAAAGAAGAGGAAGATTTGAGAAGCCACGTAGACGGGCGACAATCTGACTGTGTTTCCTGATCGCTATGGACCTCGACCGGGAACCTGAACAGAGTTGACTCCAGAACAAGCTCACAAACGGTCCGTCAGGTTTTCAATGGGGTCAAATACAGATTCTCATTATTAAAGGGACTATACGGAGTTAAAAAATGTTAAAATTAAGTATTTTCCTCCCCCAACATGTTTCAACAACGTCGTAATGTGTAGAATGAGCTCAGACCTGTTTACCACAACTGCATCTAAAATCCTGGACTGTCACTCAAAAAGGTGTTAATTCGGGTCCGCTTAATATAGAAGGTGCAGTTACACATATGACCTGAGGTGGCAGTAGTGAGTAAAAAATGGCCCCTTTAAAGGGCACTGAGATGCAGCTAAATCTGAGGAGGGAAACCCTTTAAGAGATAGGAAGTACGTATCGTTAACTGGAGCCAAATCTTTGGGAGCCGTTCATTGAAAAGAGCCGGACTCATATGTTAACCTCTTAAACCCCGCCTTAACCGAGCACACTTTCTCCAGTTCGGCTTTGCCCAAATTTGAAAGCTTCTTGAAAAAAGTAACGACAAAAACGAGACGTAAATAAGGCTGAAAACGCAGTACCGACGGCATCGCGTCATAGAAGGGGGCGTGGCTTCGCCGAGGGGGAAAACAGAATCTTTAGAGAAACACAATTTTCCCCTCCTTTTAGCCATTTTCTGGTGGAATATGAACTTATTTATCACATAAGTAAAGTCAAGTGTAAATCGGGTCCATATGGATATTTTCTCACAGCAGATTGTTCAGTAGAAGCGGAAAAACGACAGTTGTAGCTCGCGCTCGCTAGCCGTTAGCAATAGCATGATGCTAACATGAAGCATTCTGTTAGCATTATCCGTTATTTCTGTATTTATGGGCTGTTGAACCACTTTGCTCCTCCCCATGTCATTGTATGTTGATTTAGTAGAAAACTATATTCATAATTCAGCATTTGTTAAAGTAGTTTTTGAAAAATTAGAGAAAGTTAAGATTTTTCTCCATATTGTTTTCCCCCTTAACTGTTTTCAAACATGACCATATATGGACGATTCCAGAGATGCCGTCTGTATCTATAGTCTGTAAGCTTCAGTCGAGAAGACTTTTGATTTGGGTAAAGCCCAACTGGTGAAAATGAAGCCTAGGCGTTAATTCAACCTGGGAGACTAATTTCAGCATCACCCACCTCCAGCCAATGATCGCTTCCGAGAGGGCCACACCTCCACCTCAGCCCATCAGCGTAATACGTATAAGCACCTCTGTAGCATCTGTATCATCGCCCTCTGTCCCAATTTTAAGCCCCAGCAATCATGGTTCGTTCGCTTCCCAGCTGTGCTGCGACCCACCTCCACCTCTTCTACCTGCTGCATCTTCACGGGTCTTCCAAACCACCACCAGTGTCCAGGCTCCGGGGAAGACATTCCTAACTCCAAACTGTTCATCCATACTGACTTTCATACATACATAGATGTCTACCGCCGGGGTCTGATCGCCAAAACTAATACACATGTGAATTAATCTTCCTAATCGCTGCTTTTGTCTGTTTGAGTCTATCCAGGTTGAATTGCACTCGGTAAAGCTGTGGGTTAAGAGGTTAAAGCATGTTTTAAAAAGCTAACTTAATTTGCTCAGAGGTGCACATTTTGTTGATAATTACTAGTGTTTGCAGTCGACCTCATTGAACTTTGAAATGCAGGTCATGTAAATAAACCTTTGTTCCAAAAAAAAAAGTTAATTTGCACTTGCTTGGTCACACCGGCTTTGCTCTGCCCGATGCCGTCAGACCTCGGAAGCTAAGCAGGGAAGGGCCTGGCAGGACTTAGATGGGAGACCGTTTGGGAAGTGAGTGGTTGGTGATGGTGGCTGATGTGCGCAGATTGAACACTTACCATCACCGAGTATGGAGTGAATGAATAATGCACAAAATTGTAAAGCGGCTTTGAGCGTCTGGAAAACCTCTATTTAAGATTAATGCATTATTATTATTGGTCATCAGACTCTTTTCAAAAATGAGATCTGATTTTAAAAAAATTCTCGTCAAAGAGCCGTTCAAAAGAGCCACATCACTAAAGAGTCCACTAAATCGATTCAGCTGGACATATCTTGGCCCAGATGCCTGACGTTTCGAGATTCATCCAGTTCTCTTCTTTAAAAGGGCAAAGATGCTGAGTCTCATCAGCTTCTGGAGTGGTTTTGAGAACCCTCCAATCTTCTTTGATGATTCTCGGTAATTGGATTCTCAAAACGTTGGGCATCTAAGGAGAGAAATGTCCATGTTGAATAGATTTGGTGGACTCTGTAGGTTGTAAAAGTCCAATTTGTTTTTTTCTACAGAGTTTTCAGTTATCAATTGGAGATAAGTGTGTTTTCTTAAGTTCGGGAGCCAGACCACACCTCACGTACGGCCCTTCCAGTCTCAGTCCCACAAACACTATCCTGGTGTTTCTTTATTCTTTCATTAGGATGCCCACAAGTGGTTGCTAGTCTTCCTGGGGTCCTGACACAATATAAAATTACAAAACAGTTAAAATAGAATGCATGAATGTTACACATTTCATATAATCATACAACCTTATAGGACACATATAGGACATGGTGACTATTGCTCACATGTACTGAGCTAATTGACTTTTTACTTTCAGCTTGAAGTGTGGTTTGCTTTGAATGTTTTCTAATATTAAAAGGAATTGAGTTCCAGGCGTTTGCTCCACTGTACAGAACAGTTCTTTTCATTGAGTTACTTTTGGGGTCTGGGAACAACCAAAGAGTTTGTCGTCACTTGGCGAGTCACATATCTGTGAGAAAACCCGCTGAATAAGAGTTTGTTAAAATAAAAAAAACGGGCTGTTTATCCATCAAAACTTTGTGCATGAACATGAGGAGACTGGCCTGTAGTTTGGCCTCAACCGTTAACCAAGACAGTCTCTTGTGCATCTTACGGACATTAGTGTGGAAAGGACAGTGGAGCACAACTCTAGCTTCTCTATTCTGAGCAATCTGAAGTTTCTGAAGATGCTTTTGTGTAGCATTGGACCACACTATAGGGCAATAATGTAGGTGAGACAATACTATGCTTTGGACAACAGTTTTCAGAACAGGAGTTGGGCAGTAAGCAGAACATTTCTATGTAGCTATACCTTTGCCCATTATACCAACAATATTAATCAGTCTGATACCCAACAGCTTTACTTTTGAGACCTGCTCCACTAGTGCTTCCCCTAGTTCCTGTTTATGTGCTTCCACCACCATTATTCCACGACTTTTCTTTCTTCCTATCATTTAGGTCCGGGGTGATGAAAGCCTGAGAGCTCCTTGTCTCCTTCACAACCCCCCAAAAAGCCCCAATTGTCACAACCTTCAATCGACATCTGTGCTTTTCAGTTCATTCATTTCCCTCTATTTTGAGGTCCTTGAGTAAATGAAGAGTTTAAAGGAACGACATATAAGCTGTGTGCGACCGTTGCTCAAACAGCTTCAACAAAAGAAGATGAACATTTCCCAGCCGTCGAACTTTGTGACCAGCAAAGACGACTTTCACTGCGTTGCATCTTGTTCATCCAAAATGCAGGGATGTATACTTGACTTCGTCGCCCAAGTTTTACATTCCGATAGCATTACCAGAGATTTGCATCATTAGAAGGAAAAATAGTTGAAGAAATCTATTTGAATCTCGTTGAAATTCAGATTCGGGCTCCGTGGAGACCGGTGTTACACCCTGACAGCCGAGCGGTTGCTTTATTAAGGGGGCAGCTGCGGAGATGAGGTTAGATTTAACTTGTTAAAAATGTTAGGGATATGAAAGGAATCGGAGCGTTTTGAGGTTGAAAGCGGTGACACCAAGAGCGGATTCTTAACAAACCCATTAAAATCTGTCACTGTTGCGGGAACAAAGCTGACGATGAACATACAGAGGTCACCAAGATCCACCTTAAAGAAGTTCAGTCTCATGAGTCAAACATGTAGAAAAATAAAGATGTTTGATAAAACATAGTGCCATTAACATGACACTTTAAGCATTATGACGTTTTACTGCATGTTTGTGGTTCATTATGGATCATGATACTTTGATTTACAGGTCATCAAACTGTTAGTTATTGGTGTAATCTTTTATAATTTGGGAAAGGCTGAACAAGACTATTTCTAGTTCTTAAAGGCTGTCACTGTCTGAGAACAGCAGGTTCACTTAGAGTAATCCGTGAACTAGGTCGGATCTTGTTCGTGGACAGACTCTGCCGGCGTTTTGCATAACTACATTTTATAACATCTCAATTAAACACCTAGGGGTATTTTGTGGACATAGACATTATTTAAAGTTACACTACAAAAGAACAGCAAGGCTATGATGTGTGTTGCATGTTCTAGAGGACATCTCTTGGACTAACAATATTGGCCAGGCTACAACAATGCTGACACAGACTCAGTGTAGTGACGTATTTCCATCTCTGTCGCAAAAAGAAAGAAATGTATTTCTTTACTAAGGAAAAATACAAAACAGTAACTCACAGTGATTTGGAAAGGTGACTCTAATCTGATTACTTGCTACTCGTCACTGGCATCACTGCTGAATAGTAAAGACCGTGCTTCCGGGCTACACCAATTCTTTGACAAAATGACTGCTAACGCTAAAAACCATGAGGATGTCCAACCAGACTAAACGTTTGCCCCGTGTTTAAACACAATTATGAGGGAGATAAGTCTATTTAGCTTCCCTAACCTCCCCCCGCCCAACACCGGGCTGTATTTAACCAGAACCCACACATTACGAGACTGAAGCTCCATTAAAAAACACAAATGTCTTTCCTGACAGTGACGAGTCTATCAGGCCTGGCTAATTCACTTCATTAGGCAGGTGACATATTTGTTTCTCAAAAGGAAAAAAAAAAGAGAGTAAAAAGTAATTTCCCTTTCGCAAAGTGGTCACAAAGTCGGCCATTTTATTTGCCTGACACTTTCTCATTGAGTCGTCTGTGCCCGGAGTTAATGACGAGCGCGTACAGACAAACAAGTTTTGATTTTGTTGAAGGAGATAAGTAGAAGATCTCTGGTGGAGGACGCGGCGGTTACGCTTCGCCTTGTTTTGTAATTCGAGGGATTTACTGTTCATTACTTTTAGATTTGGGATTCGGGTCCTGCCTTTGTTTACGTTCAAATGCATACGCACAGGATCATTACACAAGGTTATATTATCTTTGTTATTTATGTCCGGGAATGCAATTATAGTTTTTTGGGGAAAGATACGCTTGTTTGGAGTCGGACTTTTTAAACTTCTATACTCGCTTTAAGTTTTCTCATTTCCTCCCGACGCAATGAACTGGACTATACGATGTGAGACTATATTCGCTGATAAAAAGGTTAAGCCACATCTGATTTGCAGAGAAGATGGAAATAGCTGACTAATGGAAGTGCTTTTAAAAGAAGCCTGTTAATCCTCGCTTTAATACATCTGTCTGCCAAGTAACAAAGGGAAAGGCCAAGGTTTACAGGATAAATATGAAAAGAAACAACCACTTTTTATCCGGTAAATAGTCTCTTATCTGGTCGTCATTACACCCCAGACCTGACGAGGAATAATGTTCAGACTGCACGGCTTTTCTGATTCTTTGATGCATCTAATTTTGTGGAGGTCGTTCACATCTCTATTAAACGTGGCCTGTATGGGAGAGTGACGTTAGCTGAGCCACTTTTTGCTTTGGTGGTTTTTATATACAAACAATATAAGGTCGCGTTCACACCTGGGACTCAGTTCGCTTGGGGACAAACATTGCAACATTGTTTCAGCTCTCAAACTGGCAAGGTTGGCGTTCACACCTCTTTTTTGTCACCTTTTAAATGTAGAGCTCCTCTGAACACCTGTGGGGGCGCTGTTTCAAAACCATCCACAGGAAAAACAGTGAACAAGAAACACGCCTCTCTGATTGGTCGATTAAACTCCACTTCCTGTTCCGTATTTTGTTTACAAAATGGAGCGGGATCAGACTGCTCATATTAAAAAGTGCGAAGTGATGATGATGATGCCAGAAGAGGAAAAAAACGGGACTAAACCAGGACTAAATGTATGAACTGTTCGCTCTAACTTGTCTGCACATGCGTTTTCATTAATATTCCGTAACGAATGTCGTGATTGTCTCAGCGCTGTTCTGTCTTTGCGTAACTCGTTTGTTTTGTTTGTGACAGACGCACAACGTCCTACAACTTTCTCTTCCTGGTTTTGTTCCGCTCTCTGGCTCAGTCGTGTTCACAAACCAAATGATCCGATTCAGAGTTCGTTTGAGCCGACCCAAGACCCACATTTTCAGCTGGACCAGGGTTCGCTTCTTTGGGCCCGATCAGAATCCGTTGGCGCGTTCACAACACCTCAACCGAACTGGATAAGCCGGGCAAACGGGCCAGGATTCGGATCACGAGGGGGTTGTGAATGCGACCTAATGTACATGCAACATTCGACCATTTTCATACATTTTGGGATGTTTTCGTCACACTTTTGTCACATTTTTGTTTTGTTTTCATCCATCTAGTCCCCTTAAAGGAACAGGCCACTGTTTTTCCATTCTGAGATATGTTCTTACCTGAGACGAGTTCATACGTACCTGTCTGGTCTTTGTGTGTGCGCTCAGTCACACAAAACGACCATAGATGTTGTTAGCATTTGGCCTCTCCCAACATATTCCTATAGCTCCAACCGAGGATGAAGTTAGAAGCGACCACGCTCTTCCACGGGCACAAAGACCAGACAGGTACGCATCAACTCGTCTAAGCTCAGGCAACAACACATCTCAGTATGGAAAAACTGTGAATTATTCCTTTAAAGGTGAAACATTTTACATTTCAAGTGTACTATTTAATTTGAATTTGCTTGTCTCCACCAAACCCAGCACCAAAAAACAATGTAGAAAGTGTTGAATTTTAAATTAAAATGGTACTTAGTTATGGACCAGAGGCGGCTTTATTTACCCTGACGCCCTTGGGTCAAATTACCCCATTTTTCTTTCTGAAAACACCAAGATAGTTGTGTTTATCTGCCTAAACTGTGTATACACCAAACAAAATGACCTACATGTATTTTTTTTTTTTGTCTGGCAAGTTCAAATCATGTAAAGATCAAATCTATAATCTCTAATGGCTGGTTCAGCTTACACAGTGGCTCGACTTACCCCAGTCTGCCCTATGCAATGTCCTGTCTGAACGGGATACGTCCTGAATGTGTCGTGTGCCCAGTAGAAGACAGTGCACTGCTGTTTGCGGAAGTAAACATGGATCGAAACACAGCTCCAAGAACTTTAGAAGCCACGGTTTACCGCTGAAACTGTCCCCAATCTTGACAATCCTGACCCATCCCGGACCTTTGACATTGCGATGGAATTTGGGGTTCTATGAAAATGGACATGCACAATTGCGGCTCGCAGGCTTCCCATTTTTAGAGCCTGCTAACAAACTGACGAAGCTGTGACAAATTGGAAAGCAGATTGTTTCGGAACGGGTCCAGGAATGGTTTATGGGATTTTGTCAATGCAGGAGACACTTCAGTTACATCTGTCCGAGGGAAAACAAGCCACTTTTTACACAGTAGATCCATTCACTGCAATGTGACCAAGATGATTATGCTGCACTTCAAGTAATGGCTGTTATTTAGTAATTTTGTACAAAACGTATATGTTTCTGTATCACAAAGAGATGTTGACCTTCATGTTGCTAGTTACTTGAAAAGACACTCAAACTACATCGCCTCAAATCCTTCCTTAATTCCCTTGGATAGCCATGCTCTATATTCCTTTTATCGCTCCATCAGCCATCATAGAGCGTTGTTTAGACCTTTGCTTTCCCTCAGCTTGTCGTTCGCCTGACATTAGCCTGACATTAGCCCGTGTTAGCTCCCGTTAGCGTGACACAACCTTCTTTTAGCCTGACATTTCCTGTTGTGACCGGTGAAGCCCTGACATGATGATGATAGCATTTAGCCCGTGGCCTGGCATCGCCTCGACCTCACACCTGTGATTAAGAGCCGCCCCGACTCTAAAACATGGTGGTTTTGTCATCGACTCTAACAAACAGAGGGACCGGCTGGGCAAAAGGCCAAAAAATGGAATAGCACCTATATCGTGGTTTTAACCCGATCCATGTGTTGTGGTTTTGTGTTGCTTTCAAGAGGAAACAAAAGTCATCTGCTTCTTCTGAAAGTTCACATTTCGATGGGGGAATTTCATACTCACTCACTCAGATCCCACGTCCCAATCCTAACCCTTTCCACAACCAATATTCCTTGCATACTCTTCCCTGACAAGCACATCAAGCCTTCGATCCCAACCTCAAATCCAAATCAAAACCCCAAACTTCAAGCCTAAATCCAAGGAGATACATCGAGCTATGCCTTTGCAGAACATATAGATACTTCTGGCGTCTGAAGGTATTGCAGTTCCCTGGGATTATCAGGGACATGTAATGTTGCCAAGTATTACGACACCAACCCATCAGAGAGAGTGGGGAAATGTGTCAGTGTTTTAGCAGAATTTGAAAAGATAAATAAAACGTCAATTCACCCAACCTACAACTCCTTCGCGACAGAATACTGCAATTCAAATCAAACCCCATTCAGGAGGCAACTAATCCTCTCTTCATGGGATTCCCCTGGAGCACCGCCCTCAAGAGTTGGCAAATTAATGTGGAGCAACATAGTGAAGGTTTTCAAGGTCATCGGCTGGATTGGATTGTTCGAAAACGTTTACAACGATGGAAAGAGATGGAGTGTTCAGTTCCATCTTCTGATCTTTGCACCGCCCTTCATTATGATCGGTTTCATAGAGATGTCCTTTGTAAAGACTCAAACCTTTTGTACAAACACACGGAAACGCATAATAGTGGAGCAGGCGACAGAGGTAATACAGAAAAAAACAAATATCAGAAAGGAGACATAAACTAACTGCATAGAGGTCTGCCAGAATGCTGAAATGTGAACAAGGCCGGGTACCGTTAAACAATAACATTACGGTATCAAAAAAAAGTGGAGGTACTACTGGTATCGAAAAAATAGAAGTATTGAAAGCAGGCACCAGAAAATATTTTTTTCAATTATTTCGAGATCAAGTTTTGATGTCTGATAGGTCCAGAGGCAGCGTTGAAGGAAGCTACTTGGTTGTTTCGCCTCAAATAAATGATGCAGATGGGGCGACAGTGGCACAGTGGGTAGAGCGGGTCGTCTCATGATCCGAAGATCAGGTGTGAATCCAGCTCCTGAAGACGTACACTGTCATTGTGTCCTTGGACTGCGTATAGTGGTGTATGAATGAGTGTGAATGGTTGGTGGTTCCTTGCTGTACAGGCTTTGGGCCTAATGAAAGTAGAAAAGTATAAAGTTCAGAACACTTACCGCTTGTTTTATGATTAATTGACATTATTGTCCTGTTTTCTGGTTCTAGATGAGAAATACTTTAGTCAAGTTATCCAAAAGGGGTCTGTACCTATGTTCCCCAGGTCCCATGTTCCCTGGGGGCGATTATTTAATTTTTTTTAGTCTGTGAGTTGGTACATCCCTCCTGGAACCGCCACCTTAACATGGTGGACAGGTTTGATCCTGGAGCTCTGTTGTCGGGGGCTTTGTGCCCCTGGTAGGGTCTCTCATGGCAAACAGGTCCTAGTTGACGGGTCAGACAAAGAGCGGTTCAGAAGCCCCTTATGAGAGACCAACAGGCCCCCGGTTAGAATCGTAAGGCTGTGTCCTTCCATGGACCCATCACCAGCAGGAGGAGCCATAAGGGGCTGGTGCAATGTGATTTGGAGACAGAAAAGTGGAAGAGGATGGATGGATGGATGGATGGATGGATGGATGGATGGATGGATGGATGGATGGATGGATGGATGGATGGATGGATGGATAGTGGATAGTGGGCCGTGTGCCTAATCTTAAGTTCCCCCACTTCTATTGACGGGGGGGAACAGGGAACATTGTGCTGACCCCTCCAAAAGAGAATCATTCAGGTATCGGCATCGTAAAGCAGCCCAACCCAACCAGATTGGGCTGGTCCTTGTACCCATGCAAAAAGCCACTCCAATGCAAAAAGTCTTGACATGCTCCAGGGTTGTTTGCTAGACCGTTTATTTTCTGCACATACCTGCATTGGAAAGGCCACTTCAGCAGCAAATTTGGTTGATTTTAGTAAAAAAAAAAAAATTGCCTCTGTGATTAGGTTTCAGATGAGCCCTTCTCTGTGATTGTAATTTCACAAAAGCCTCAATTACTACTCAAATTTGTGAGCGTATCTGTGTGAGTGTATCTGTTTGAACCGTAGTCGTATTGTCGAAAAACAGTGTGATTACTTGAACCCACTGCCCTCTGTCCTTGCATTAGACGCGTTTATTCAGAACCCAGCCTTTTTTCACCGCCGTATTTTGGCCTCGGAGAAAAGAAACGGCTTCAGTCAGGCTTCACTTGCGCACCTTATCAACATCATTCGTCATTTCTCCCTTTTTTAATAACTCGCTCAATATTAGCAAATTAAATGAGCTTTTTTTTCACCGTTGGGCCGCAAACTTTGCCGAGAAATTATAGGTTTCTATGCTTGACAAGACAAAGCAGGACGAATAAATCAATACAAAGCAAATGAAAGCAAATTGAATCTATTAAGACAAAATTACTGAGAGAAGGGGGGGTGGGGGGAATGGCGCCCGAAGCGACACGGCCCACGGAGTCACGGCGAACACAATTAATGACAGAGAGCTGCAGCTGGACAGGCTTTTACAAAGGACTGGTTAAAGGGGCTCGTATTATGCTTTATTTGTGACTTTTGGACACCTTTGCATAGGAAGTTTGGTATGAAAAGGGTTGGAAGAAATTCAGTCCAAGGCTCTAATCTTTACTGCGCCCTCTGCTGGCAACAGTGAGGCACTTTAAAACAGACATTTAGGAGGTCTTTGTTCATTGTACGTGTTTTGGGGGTTGATGGGTGGAACTTGAGAACAGAGAAAACTTGCACAGACACAGGGAGTTTGTGGAAATTCCACACTTCAAGGCCCCACATCAGGGTTGCCAGGTCTCAGCAGCCAAACCCACCCAAGAGCATCTCAAAAACTGTCCAAAACCACTTAAAGGGACTAGATGCAAGTTGTCATTTTTACACTTACTACTGCCACCTCTGGTCATACGTGTAACTGCACCTCCATATTAAGCTCGTGCATGATGGCAATTCAGACCCGAAGTAACAAGATTTTCGGGATTTTAGAGGCAGTTGTGGTTAAACAGGTCTGGGCGCATTTTACATCTTAGGACATGGCTGGAACATGTAGGGGGAGGAACATACATAATTGTAACATTTTTAAACTCCGTAAAGTCCCTTTAATATATTATGAGATCTGTTGGTGCGCAGTACCCCTGTTTTTTCCCTCTTAGCCCCAGTACATAAGCCTAATACGTTGTCCTGTATGCCTTTATTTGCCCTGATATCACGCCTGAAGAATAATGCTGCCATTCACATTGTATCTATACAATTTGACGTAAATCTTGCTTGAACTATCAACAACCTTTCCAGAAAAAACACTTTTTTTCACCTGCGGAAAGACTTTTTTTTTTTAAAAGCCCAATTCTGGCAACCCTGCCCCTCATGGTACCGGAATCAAAACCCCATCCTTCTTGTTGTGAGGAGAGAGTGCTAGCCACTCACCGTGATGTGAAACAGTAAAGGCGTTTTGATTGTAGAACAATCAGAAGGAGCAACGTTGAATGGGTTTTAAATACATGGAGGACAGCTGCTTCTTGTATAGCAGTGATGGGTGATTGAAGCCATGTGACACTTCAACGCTTTCCTGTAAAAAGACTCAGAGCTTCAAAGCTGCTTCATTCTGTTTGAACTCTGACCTCTTGTGGATAAACATTATTATTGCAACTTCTCATAAACACGACTGAAGCACCAACACAATCAAATCGATGTGTGAAATAGAGGTTCCAAACAGGCGTGTGGCGATTTTATTTGCACAAAAAAAGGATATGGATGTTTTAAAGCAGTACTTAGCAACTCATGCCCCTTGAGGCCATAAGCACCACTGCAGGTGTCGTAGCATGTTGCGGTTTTTCACTCATTAATTGTCTGCGAGAGTAAATACTACGCTGACAGAAAAGACAAAGGGACAGAGGGATATTGTACATCCAATTACACAATGGAGATTGTTTTTTTCACTCAAACTTGGCTGTAAATACTGTTTAAGTGGTGCTAGCCCGCAGTTAGCTTTGCCTGTTAGCCTGTTAGCTTCTTCTTCGTGATTCCATTAGTGTGTAAAGGGAAAGTTGCATTCCGTGGTTCAGCACCTCGCCGCTCAAAACTGCCAAACCACGGCAACACACCGCTTTGACACTGACGCAGAACTTGCAGAGTGAAGCACTTTGAGACAATCAACACTTTCGTCACATGACCAGCTTTAGAAAAACAGGCTCCTGCGTCAGTGTTTTGAAGTAATCTGCTTCAGGAAGAGCGTCACAAGCTCCGGAGCGCCCATTTGTTTGCCCATCATTGTTGTATTGCAAACACTGACATATTTTCTATCTGCTTTTGTGCTTTTCAAAATATTTCACTCTTTGTCAGTCTGATTGATGCTTGGTTTACAGCTCTTGGGAAGTCGGCTTTTTGAATCTTTTTCAACTCATTCAGGTTAAGCGTTTATCAAAACACACTATTTCTTGTATTGCGGATCGTATCGGCACCGAGAAGTCGCCCCAGCAGAATAAAGCCAGTAACTGCTTTCAAACTTTGCATCATATGACAAAACTAAAGAACAGAGGAATGTTTTGTCAGCACAGTAGTACAGTGGTTAGCGCTCGTGCTTCACAGAAGATCCCGGGTTTGATTCCCACCTTGTGTCTGTGTAGGTTTCCTCCGGGTACTCTGGTTTTCCCTACCACTAAAAACATGTACAATAGGCCAGGATGAAAGAGAGTGCGCATGGGGGACGACATATGGAAATTCGCCCAAGGCTACAATCCGGTGTGGTGTGTTCATTAACATGCACTGTCCCTACGAAATAAACCGACACAACAAAACAATAATAACAACAACAATGCTGTAGTCTGATATAGGGCTTTTACAGATGCTCAAATTCGCTTTACAGTACTGCATTATTCAGTCACTCCATACTCGGTGGTGGTAAGCTACTGTGTGTGTAGCCACAACCTCCCTGGGGTCGACTGACGAACACGAGGCTACCAGTCTGCGCCATCAGCCCCTCCGACCACCACCAACTCACTCACACACTACATTCGCCCAGACGTCCTGGTGTTACCAAACTGTCTCTCATCAAAGTACCAGACAGGCCCTTCCCTGCTTAGCTTCCGAAGTCTGTTGGGATTGGACATAGCAAAGACGGTACGGACCATAATGATGAAACCTGTGCTTTTTTACTTTTAAAGCCTATATTTTCAACAGACAACTATCCTGACAGGTAAACTGTTTTAGCAGTCACCGCATTCACTAATTCAATGCTAGCCGGGTTTTACCAGACCTTCGTACTCATTGCATTTCGTACAGAGGGTCTGGACCTTCACAATCGAGCTCCGTTATCAGGTGAGCGGGGTGAACTCCTTTGAAACGATTGGATCTGATTTTCGCTAGCGTTTGGTCGTGATGTATGTAATGCGCCCGAGTGAATGACGCTCCATCATAACCCTTGCGTATTCTTAGACTTCAATTTTAGTTTCTGGATATTTGGGAGCTGAGCCAGGACGGATTGAAGAGCTTCCATTACTTTCGTATCTTCCGCCATTGCCAAACTACAACCAGCAAATGCGGCGCAAATGCTTGACCTACAAGCCCCGCCTCCCCCGCTCGCTGAATGGTAGGTTGAAATTCAACCGATGTAACGTGGCCACTGAGATCAGGCCCAGACGCACATGTAGGGAAATGATAGTTGACCGGAGTTTACGGATGGGCAAGGCCAGGCTAATGCAATGCAGAACAGGCAGCCTAACTCGAGAAGTAAACATATGAAATTATATAATTTAGCAAAAACGCGTAAGTCTGAGTGCAAAATGACCTGATAGTTCTGAACGTGCGCAGCAAAACCACAAAGCTCCAGTCGTCAAGCAGCTTGTTTCGATCGTACATCGGCCTAAACATGCAGCTGTGGGCAGACGGAGAGTGGAGGAGAATAAAGTAGACGTGCACAATCCATTTAGAGACCACGAGTTCAAGCCACAACCCAGCACACAGGATAACCAGTCTACAACAATGGAAAGAAGACTAACAGTGCCAGCCCATAGCCGATCCTTACACTCTTTTCCTCACAGTCTACTTGACAACACTGTGCTTATTCAGCCCGCCTTCGCTCAATCTGCACGCCCCAAACAGCTACACTGAGAAAAGTGAATACAAAAAAAAGAAAAAAAAATCCACTGGATGCCTTACAGAGTCCCTTTTCTACCAATCGCATTTCTCTTATGCGTTTGACATTTGCAAAAGTTCACGGCGGAGTCGCGGCAGTATGGAATCCACTTCACCTTTGCATCGCTCTGAATGATGTTTTTGTGCAAATTACTGCGCGGGGAACCCAAGGCGAAGCCATTACAAATCCTACCTGGGCCTATTAGACGGTCAAGAACGCCCTCCTTCCCCCCCCCTCCGCTCTCCCTTCATTACGGTCTATACCTTCCTGCCGCCACCGGAGGGCGAGCACAGGGGATTAGCTTCGAAATGTTAGCCGTAATAAAAAGCAGTGGGGGAATGGGCTCTATATATACATAAATGTGCTTGGTACCTGGGCCACGCAGGACCTTCAAAACCAGCAGAGAGTGAGGGGAGGAGGAAGGGGGGGTAAAATGGGATGGGGGGGGGGGGGTCTCCCGGGCAAGCTACGAGTAATTAACGATAATTAGTGGCAGTGATTAAGCGCACGGGCTGGAGCGTTCCGGGGCCGGAAGGGAACAGATTGATAGAGCCGGCCCTCTGTAACCCGCGGAGACTGTGTTGCATCTCAAGCAGACAGAGCAGCGCGGGACAGATGCCAGATGCGGACGCGAATGAAAAGGTGCTTCAAGTCGAGGGGGATGATAAAGAAGAGCGAGAGATAACGGTCGCATGCTGAAGTCGCGTGAGCCTGGAGGTATACGGGGCGAGTCGAATGGCGGCCCGCGGGTTGAAATGTGGCCCGAGGGACGGTCCAGACGGGGCCGCGGATGTTAATTGAAAACAATATTGATCGGTGTGTGTTTGATTGCAAGTGTCGTGCAGAGAGTGGACACATCAATGGGAATAAATTACGGACTGAATGGAATAAACTAGGTCAAAAGGGACATAACACAATATACAATAATATATTCACTGAGTCCTGGCTCAACTCTAAGGCGGAGTTTCACAGGTGACCCTCAGGTGAAGAATGGCAGGAGGACTAAGATGAAGATGAGAAGGAGTGAAGAGGAGGCAGTCGGAGCTGACCAGTGCAGGACACCACGCTCTGAAACAGGGACATTCCAGTAGGCGGTGCACCATTTCCGCTGAGTTCACTCCAGGTGTCACAGTTTCCCTGGAGTTTGATTTTGGTTTTGGAAATTACATTAAATGGCACATTTAGCAACAATAATTTAAGAAATTATTGCATTCTGACACATAGTCCAGGTTTATACAGGAAGCAGCAAGTCAAATCTAATGCTTTTAATGTCATTTTAATTCCCGACTGCTATATTTTAATGCTACAATCACAGAATATCTGCAAAGATTACATCAAACAGAAGAATGAGGTGAAATTCCTATAAACTGGATACAACTTTTGTGCAAAGATTTGTTTAACATTTCAGTAAACTGGTGTTTAAAGGGGCTCGATGCAAGTTGGCCATTTTGTACTCACTACTGCCACCTCAGGGCATATGTGTAACTGCACCTTCTATATTAAGCTCATGCATGACGGCAATTCGGACCCGAAGTAACAACTTTTTGAGTGACAGTGCAGGATTTTAGAGGCAGTTGTGGTGAACAGGTCTGGGATTCTACACATTAGGACATGGCTGGAACATGTAGGGGGAGGAAAATACATTATTTTAACATTTTTAAACTTTAATGTGTTTTGGACCACTTGTTTTTTTGTTATTTTGTCTTTGAGGAACTTGTGCAGTAGAGCAATGTCATTTTAGTCGTGGAAACCCAATAAATTATGCACTTCCCGCTCCTATTCTGACTACTGTAAATTACTGTAGAAAACAAATACAGTGCAGAACTATTTAGTCATTAATGTAAAATACTGAACAAACTAAAGATTTCTCAGCTGAAAGAGCCAACCCACAAAGCACTCGACTTACTTTGGATATTGCCTCTGACAAAGTTCTTCTACTTTGCTGCAGCCTTCAGACAACTTTGAAAACAAAAGACAACTCGGCTAATTGCAATATTGTGATGTCTGCCAGACTGCCGGTTTGTTTTGTAATGTACAGAAAACGTTTTAAAGCATTCATTTTTAGTCAACAGAAATATGGAAATAGAGTTTTGTTAATGCAGTTTTTTTCAAGTACAAGCATTGAGACGGTGTAAATAAACCACAGTAAGGCCTGGAGCACCCTCTGCAGGCAGCAGTCTGGCAGCGTACCTGTCTGGTCGTTGTGTGTGCGCTCAGTCACATAAAACGACCAAAGATGTTGTTAGCATTTGGCCTCTCCCAATGAATTCCTATGGCTCCAAACGGTGGAGGAGTGTGGACGCTGCCACGCTCCTCCACGGGCACTCACAAAGACCAGACAGGTACGTATCAACTCGTCTAACCTCATGTAAGAACATATCACAGGATGGAAAAACGGCGGTCTGTTCCTTTAAGGCAGTAAAGCAGAACAGAAAATTCTCCATCGCGTTCGGTCTGAATGCAATATGCTAGCAACAGGAAGCGCACTAAGCGAATTCTACCCTTTCTAGGGCCTGCTCCACCAGACACCAGGGGGAGATGAAGACCCCCAATCATCCCACTAACACTTGCATTACCCCCAGAGGGACTACAGAAAGGATTTATTAAGGTAAACAAGTTACTTAGTGTTTCTTTAAAGGGATATTTTCTGGATTTCTGACATAGGGCCTCATTTCCTAGTTATCCAGAGTGTTGCTGGTACCTGGATATTTTTTTGTAATTCATGAAGTTCTTATGTTTGAAGAGTTTCGTGGCGCTAGGCCAGTGGTTCTCAAACTTTTGGAGCCGCGACCCCCATTATAACAGTTAAAGGGGTTCGGGACCCCCCGCCCGGGTCACACCGTGAGAAATCGGAACATTAGCCTACATAATTCTTAAAAAAACAAAGAAAAAAACAAATGGCTAAAATAAAATTCAATAATTATTGACATATAATGACACTCTGGTAAAATAGCTCACACTTGTGACAATAAAATATTATAATTTACTATATAAAAATATGTATATGTTATCTACATGATCTGGCGACCCCCCAAATTTGTCTCGCGACCCCCATGGGGGTCCCGACCCCCAGGTTGAGAACCACTGGTATAAGCTACGCAGCGGCGGAGGGATCTGCTAGAAAATAGTTCCTCAAAATGTGATCATTCATGTGATGCAAGGTCAGTTATATTCCAAAATGTATTCTATTGACACAGACATTTATATGGTTAGTCTGGTGTTATAAATGATTTGCCTCAGGTGCTCTGTGGAGACAGACTGTTTTAATGCAGGCTAGCTGACATCGTAGAAATGCGCTAGCCTTGCATTAGCCTAGCAAAAACTCTTCAAACATATATGAACTGCATGAATTACAAAAAAATATCTCCAAAAATCAACAACACTCTGGAAAACTAGGAAATGAGGCCCTGTGTCAAAAAACCTGAAACATCCCTTTAATAACCAATGCTAACTGATACATGTAAAAAAATGGTAGCGACTATGCTAAGCTAAGCCAAAGGAATGAATGGGTCGCTAAGCTAACATTAGCTACACTCGCAAATTCTACAGTTTCAATCAAAGCGCCTGCTCCCCTAAACCTGGCCCAGCACCAGTAATCAGATCCTACATTTCAACTCTGGATGTTTTCAAACTTTATTCAGGGTTTTAGTGCGTCATCTATCTTAAGTTTCTAGTTTAAGTTTAAGGTAGCTGGAGGAGGGGCGGCTCTAGCTCAATGTGCACCAGAGGTAAAGTAAGTATTGATACCTACTGAAACAAATATCCAGCTTCAATACTAGAAGAATAGCTGCAGAACGCCTCACCTCAGCCAGTTCCCTCACCGCTCATGTACGAGCTCAAACACCTCATACCTTTGTACCTTAATGCTGCAAGATAATGTTCCTAACTCCTTTAAGAATCACGAAACACCGGCAGCCGCAATAAGAGCCTCTCCGTTGTGTAATTTCCCCCCAGTGATGGAAAAAACCTGCGCGGAAAGACGAGCCGCTTCACGAAATTGCTCTCTTTTATTGTTTTTGCACATTAAAACAAATAAAATCTAGATTAAATTTGGACTCGGTGAGCTCCGGTATCACATTACCGCGCGCTAATGACTGCCTCGGCTGAAGATTCTCTCCTCGGCGGCTTTGGGAGAGAGACCGCGCCTCGCACAGCCGGGATCATTTCAGGTGCGCCACGTTGTTTTTCGGCTCCACGTGGCTTACAAACAAATGACATGATAAGCACGCCTGGTTAGAGCTGTTACGGCTGCCTATTTGTGCCGAAACAAGCGAGACGCGCCGGTTCTTAATTTTAAACATCAATGGCTTTAATTAGTGTCATTCTACAAGCAGAGGAGGGAGAGCGAGAGAGAGAGAGAGAGAGAGGAGGTGTCATAACAAGACGCGAGCAGAAAGTGAGAACTAGGTAACCTGGAGTTGTTTATGAAATGTTTAAACACTGGAGAATTATGCGCTTCAGTCTTAGCACTTGTGACATTAATAAAGCGAGACGCGGCTGAATATGGAAAACATTTAAATTTAGAGATGTCAATTTGAAACCTTTGCTGTAGATTACTGGCAGGAACATGAGAGAGAAAATGTATTGCAAGTTTTCTGTCACGACGTGTTTTCATATTAAAATACGGCTTTTTAATCGGTAAAATTGGCCAAAATAGGTACAAGAGGCCAAAATTGTGTGTATATATATATGTGTGTATATCTTTTCAATGAACAAATATCAAGCCTATGTAGAGCAAGGTTTCAATTTCTTTCTAGTTCCAAGGGTTTGCTCAAATGGGACTTCTTGTTTGTATTTTATTAATCCCGGTTATGTGAACATATCAGTAAAAATTGAAATTTTGCTTTGCTTGTTGTGCTTCGACACTCAACAAAAGGAAGCTAATTTAGAAATTAGATACAGAAAATTCCCTCTGAGCAAACCTTTAAAACATTGTTAAGCGCAAGACTTGCAATATTACACTATTTTAGAGTCTGTAAGAGCTACTCAAGTGGAGATGTTGTTGCTAGAGAGTAATGAAAACCTCATTCTGAGAAAAAGTTTGTATTTGTGAATGGATACATGTGGGAAACGCAGTGGAGCAGCTGGACAAGAGCAAAGTATTGGAGGAAGATTAATTAACCTGATGGAAGAATACGTAGACCCGGTTCAAAATGGTGAAAATGGTAATTGGTCTCAATTTATAGAGTTTGGGTAATTCCACTGTTACCATGGAGATCCGGTATCTTTGCAGCTGTTAGCATACATTTTCCTTAGACTAACATTAGCTTAATAAGGCGAGACACTACAGGTGAATAGAGTATAAAATGTTCAATTTAAAGATATACATTTGAAACTTCTGCTGTAGGTTACTGGCATAGATATGAAGAAAAAAATGAATTGCAAGTTTTCTGTCATTTAATGTGTTCATATTAAAACTAGGTGTTTTATGCACAAAAGGTTTGCTTTTTCTGGTGACGAAAACTGAATAATGGATTGAACCAGCTCAAATGTATGGTTCTATTTTGTTGACATATTAGTTACAAAGACTTTTTCAGAGGGGATTTTGGATATCTCCACCTGTATGCTGTTCTCCCCAACCACTAAACTATGGAATTGATTAACAGGAATCTCAGTGTAACGGAGGTGGTCGTCTTCCTTGACTGGATTGTCACGGCTCGGTTTGCGATGTGGATTGTTGTTGGCCTAGCGGTCCTCTCGGTCGGAGACATCAAAGATATTTACTTATTTGGACTCTTGATCAGGTTACTTGCTCATTTGATGGACTGCCCTGGATTATCGGAAATGTTGAATGACAGCAGCTTGCAATCGGACCATGCTGCTGTCGATTAAAATTAACAAGCACTTTGGAGCAGGGAGAGACCAAGTGATGGGATTCCACCAGAAAGTAAAGCACAACAACGATGGACCGTTGTATTCGACCTGGCAGCTTGCTGTGGAGACGGACAACAGATGGACTATGTTTTGGGAGGAAAAGGGATGAACTGTGAAGGGAACTACCTGCTCTGGAGAACTGAACTAATGCTGAGACCAAAAACAAAAAAGCTCATTCATTATAAATTCATGAACTGGTCTGTAATAATTCTCTTCCTCTTGAGAGAGGAGGTTTAAAGCAGCTGGACCGCTTATCTCTCCTGCGTAGTCAACACTTCCCTTCAAGGCCAAGCCACGGAGCTAAACCAGATAAGGACTGACACACATACCCCCTCCCTAACCACACCCCCGTCGTTCTACGTCTGCCTCGACATGTTTCCTTAGCCCCTCCCCCTCGGTCAATGGCCAGTCATCCATCCTATCCCCATGAAAAAATTCTGCATGTGACCTCGTGTGCTGTGTTTTTCCCATGTCTTGATGTTCCTTTATGTGCTCAACTTAACCTGATTGTAATTTCGCATTATCTTTTGAAAGACCCATTGAGTTGTGTACGAAATGAGCGGTATAAATAAACTTGCCTTGCCCAGCTGTGGGAATGGCACGTGACAAAAAGGTGAACGCAAGCTTTCACTTTTGTTGAATTGCATACCGGCAGAACTTCTCAAAACAGGTCTGGTGGACTATGGGGCTTTAACAATCGGAGGGGCGTTGTGTGAAAGAAGCAAAATGCTACCCCAAGGAGTTCTGGACATAATGACATGGTAAAACACACACAAAAAAAGTCGATTTTGCAATATAAATATTACCGTTTTACACATTGTTGGTGCAAAGTCTTTACAAATTAGCTGGATTGTACCGTCTCCCCAAAGTGTCATTGTCTCTCACGTAGAGGCTGAATGATCTGAAAGTGTGCGCGAGTCGTTAGCTTTAATCACTCAGCGCCATTAAAACCTGCTCCACGTTTTTATGGAAAAAGTTGGGGGATTTTTTTTTACGATGTCGCTGGGGGTGAGCACGATTTATGCTTCCCTTCAGCCAAGCTCCGTGGATCATCCGTAATGGAAATAATGAACACGTCTCGAACTTCTCGTTTCTGAATTAAACATGATTACAGGTATTACACTTTCGAAAATGGAGAGTCTACATTAGTTAATTTTTAGGTTGTTTGAAGTTTTTGACAATCTACTTTCTCAGCTCGACTTTGTTCCGCTGTTGGATCGGGCTTTTCCGGCAGCGGATCAGACAGGGCCTCTTCACTTCTGCCATCAAGAAGAAGACGGCACCCATTTCACAGGCGGAGTCTCAATCCACGCCAGGTACGACTGATCGAGGGTCAGTTTGATCTTCCCAGCAAGTCGGGAGGACTCTCTATCTCACCGGCCTGGAGACTAGCTGGAGACTGAAAAAGATGTCTCGGTGTCAACCCCTGGTGATCTGGAGAGTCTCCAGGTAGTCCCAGTGAAAGGAACAGGTTTGTTTTCAGCATGGAGACTTGAAAAAGTCATGTAATGTCTCTCCATGGTCTCTGAGAGGCCTACGCAGTCTGAAAGAGACTCCACAGGACTCTTTGAAAGTCTTGGGAAAACTCGGAAGAGCTTGGTAGCTTCTATCTTCACCTCATTTGGAGCTATAGAGGAGAGGAGAGGCTAAATGCTAACGCCGTCTGTGCTGTGTTTACGTGACTCTAGGCACATGTGAATCCCAGACAGGTACAAATAAACTCTTCTAAGCTAAGGTAAGAACATATTTCAGCATGTAAAAACAGTGGCCTGTTCTTTTAAACACATTGACAGTCGGTGAGTTTTGAGACTCATAATCCTGAACCGCAATGAACCGCTAATAACGCTGCTGATTGGTTTAATCCGCTTCCTGTTTGCTTGAGTATGTTCCGCTCTGGAAATGTGGTTGATCCTGACTCAAACTGCCGACTGTACTACAGAGATGGTATGGCCTTACAGCATGATCCAATATGACTGTGATTCTCCTGTCATGCAACTATTTCTACAGTTTTGGCCCATTTACAATGACTGACTGATGTTTGTCCCAACCTGTGACCGTTCTCACTGACCAAATATGGTCATCTGCACAAAGAAGAGAGTTCAGTCATGAAGCAGAACAAGTTTGGTGAAGACGTCTAAACACAAAACCCAGAGAAGCAGCTTGAAAATCCCTGTGAAGATGTAAATGTGCGAGAGAGAGAGAGATGGGCTAAATATGCAAGATTATCGGATATATACACATACACAAGTGAAACAAAACAGTTGGTATGGCTTTGATCAAGACATAACATAACATGATATAGTCCCCTCTAAACGCCCATGTGTACGTCGACTTCAACAAAACAAAGGCATCGTCCAAGTGAGTCTTTTTCTCGAGCATCAATCGAAATCTGCTGTATCTTTGTTTTCCAGACAATTGTAGACTAAAGATTTGAATCGCGCGACCTCGGAATTGCCCACTCCAGGGCTTTTTGAAGCAGATTCGGGCGCCTGGATGTTCGTCTCAATAGCTCCGTGTGTTTATGCTTCAGAGGCGGCAGACAGCCTTGTTATCGACTGGTTTCAGTTCCCTTCCGTGTGACAGACCATTTCATCCTCGGATCGGATAAAGACACTGCTGTTGTCAGGGGCTTCACTGTAAACATCCGAGGAACGGCGATCCCGGGCAAATGTTCCGGGAGGAATTCTGACTGGAGACATGCGCGATTGGATTTTCATACAAGCATCATCTGAACTCTATCAGAATTAAGGACAAATACACTATAAACGAAGCAACTGTTTTCTACAAAAATGTAGATAATTGCTTTGTCCGTCCCCTTTTAAATCTAGATTAAAGACTCATCTCTTCAAGTAAGATCTTTCTGTGAAGCACTTTGGTCTTCCTGCTGTTGTTGTACAGTGCTATAGGAATAAACTTCGATTCATTGATCGATGAACTCTTTGTTCCCATTGAATGCAGGCCATTTTTTGTCAATTCTTTCATAAAACAGCGGCACAAATACAGTACAATTCCCATTCGATCACAGTGGCCTCGACGTGGTGACCTTAAGAGCACTTTATGCTCGCCTGAGCATAAAGGAAACGGCAGAAACGGGTCTGATCCTTTGTCCATGTGGGCTTCAAAGTTTCATAAAGCAGTAAAGATGATCACAATAAGTAAATGATCGATTTACATCACATTTACGTGAAAACAAAAATGTGTATAAAGCTGACAATAATTATATGACCAAATCATTATTATTATTAGTATTTACTTATACAGGTGGTCTCTTGAGACTCAATGTCTCATTTGCAAGAGAGACCTGTTAAAACATACAAGGTAGATAACAGTTAACAATACAGTGGACCGATTACAGCAACTTATAATAACTTACACAATACTAAGAAAACGTGTAAAACTTAAAAACGAGAGCAGTCACATGGAGGATACTCCTTTACAAGGGATTTAAACTGATAGAAGGTCACAAGATTATCCACATAAAGGTTTTCATGGCACTTTCTCAATAATGGAACCGCCTAAAGCAGAGACTGACATGTTCTGCGACAGAACCCAATGTTTTCTAGAGAACAACATGCATTTAGTTTACAATTAACATTTTCATGTAAGTAAAATTTTGTTGAACCAAATTGAAGTCATGTTGTATATTTTGAGTTGCTTGTGCAGCAGAGGGCGACATAGAGTACAGAATTGCGTCATCTGCATATAAATGAATGGAGCTTTGTAAATAAAAGTGGTCCTACAACTGACCCTTGGGGCACACCCTTCTTAACACATAAACATTCAGACTGGTATCTCTCAGCAAACGCCGTCAGGCTCGATCTGTGAGGTAATTTGCAAACCAATTTCTTGCATTTAAATCAAAGCCAAAGAGATCCAGACATTCTAACAAAATACAATGATCTACTGATAGAAAGAGCAACACATTCCTCACTCTTATCTAAAGCGATAGCAATAGCAAAAAGACGCAATCCAGTTTTTTGTGACGGTCAAACAACATGTCTCCGTGTAAATATCAGCCTGACTAAAAGAGAAAAGATAAACATGAATTACTTTATTCGTTTCTCAACAGAAGTCTATAATCCCAACAGCATTAGACATTCACGCTCTCTTAACTACACCAAACAGCAGCATTCTTCTTTGCGCCTCAAAATACAGTGTAATAAAGAAAACACCAGCACATTTTACACCGATATTTGAATAAAAACCTGTTGTATGACTCACGCCCAGGTAATAATTGAATAACTATGTGCCGAGGAGGCGGCGTGTCTGAGCGGGACGGGCCTGTTTAACAAAAGTGGAAATTGTGGAGGGAGTGAAAGCGCGGAAAGTGGTATCAGACGGAGGCTCATTGAATTACATGTTGACAGCTCGGCTCGCGATGAAGAGACGCGCAGAATGAGATTTTCTAACGTGAATATGGGAGATGATGGTGTGGCTTTCTCCTCATTGTCAGAGCCTGACAGAGCTATTACCGGCCCATAACTTCAGCTGTCGGCGAGCGGCTTCAGTTCGCCACAACCCGCCCCACGCACCCCTCAGAATATTGATCACAGCACAAAGGAAACAGGTAGAAGAGAGGGGGACAATGACTGGAATATGAGCACATTGGAATTTAGTCATTTATGGGTTTTGATCAGTTGAATGTAATGTTAAGGCCTTCGATATCAATAAAAAGCATTCTCGAGGGTCATGTCATCATTTCCTTTGAAGCAGAGGTCGATACAACTCAATGTGAATAAATGTCCAAACAGAAATGTACAAATGTTTTCCCTGATTGTCATTTGGAAGTGATTGGATTCACAAACCTGCCACATTCACCTTATGGCTGAAAATCAAGCACATTATTTTGAACATTGTCTCCACTTTTGGACGCCTTTATGAGCCAGTAGTTTGACCTCAGTTCATAGGTGATGAGAGAGAAGATGTTGAACTTTGTGATAGTTTTGTTTCATCTGGATAGGTCCAACCATAACACAGATATTAGCCATAAACCATGTAAAAAATTCTGCATTTTGAGCGTCACCACACAGATATTAACCGATACTAAGAGACTTTCTTCAAAGTATCTCTCTCTGAGTGAAAAAGTGAATGGCCCGCTATATTTCAACACAAGCTCAAGGAAGTCTATCCTCTCTTGCAAACAAGACCTTACAGATCAGTTATATATGAATACATTAATGTAAAAAACATTAAACAACAATGAATTGACTTTTCTATGCTAAATATCTTTGACTACATGACAGGCTTTTAGATTGTGTTCATACTAACAACTCCCAAAGTGATCTGATCATTACAAATATGTTAATTATTCTTTTACAGCATTTCATAAACTTAAATACAAATACTCGCCAATTACTCCAGCAGTGTGCCGTTTTATCTTATCACTGTAGGTCAGGGGTGTCAAACTCATTTTGGGAGATGTAAACAGGACAATACTATAGAGAACATTTTTCCAATGAATGAATAATAATAATAAGCTGTGATTTGGTCAAAACCCCAATTTGACTGTGGCCTAATCAATAACAGCGGCTTACACTTGTATTGCACTTTACAAGCCTGCGTCACAAGTTCCTCAAAGTACTACATAGTCATTATTCATTCACTTCACACTCGGTGGTGGTAAGCTGCTTTTGAAGCCACAGCCGCCCTGGGGCAGACTGTCCATTTACACGTGTGTTGTTCATATCCTGATATCTTATTATGTCAGTGCCCTCTGCTGGACACGTGTGAAAATCTTTTCTTTTTTTTTATGTAAGCTGCCCCCTAGTGGCTGGAAGGAGCATTCTGGTTATTTCATGTGCTCATACATACTCTGGAGTTTATGCTCTACGGGGCCGGATTACATCATGTACCATGTTTGACACCCCTGCTTCAGGTGATAGAAAATCATTGTTTCTTTCTTTTTTTAAACAGTGACTTAAAGTGTTCACATTTAGTCTCCGTTATTCTGGCTTCATAAAACCACTAAGTTCCTTTTTTACCAATACGCCGCTGCTTGCGTCATACCCTGTTCTCTGGTTAATACGCTTGTCCATCACAGCCATCGGGAATTTGAAGAAATCACCCCTGATCCCAGATACACGTCTTTGTGAAGAATAGGAAAAGTATTCGGGCTGAACCGGGTCTCACCCACCTTTGCAAATTCAAGAAAACACTTTTTTCCTTTGGCAATCGTATTTTAAGATAGACCAAATCTACTGGTGTTTTTTAGGTCCTATTCTCATCCAAGAAAATATGTTTTTTCTCACTCAGACATGGTAAAAATAACACTAAATATGATTAGGAATAATTTCAAACCAAATAATATCCGCGTTTTGTGCAGGGCTGTGAGTGATGGCGGTAATTGGACGACTTGTTAACAGCCGCTCAAATGATTAATGCCATTACAGAAGGATCCTTAAATGTTAATGTGGAGCGGAGCCGAGAGGAGCCGAAACATTAGCATAAAACTGAATCAACGCGTTTCAATATTTCATGTAACATTTGATATAGAGACGCGTGTTCCCTCACGCAGACAGACGACTTAGAAACGCATTAATTGTGACCCGCATAAGAGCGCGGAAACGTCTCCTTAACTAAATGTATTGTTTCACATGCGCCTAAATATTAATGTGGCCGAGATAAGCCTTTTATCATGAAACAGATGATTAAACATATGCTTAGAGACAAGGTGACGCTGGAATTGTTTCATTTCGTTTCCGTCTGACAGTGTTTGAGAGTCTGCCATGTAACAAAAAGGCAGGTGGTTTGAATCAGCTGTTTGTCTGCTCTTCACCTCAGAAAGTGAGAAGCCGTTGGCACAAAATGGCAGCCCCAGGGTCGATGTGGTGACGGAAGTTTATTAGAGCTCATTTTGATGACTTTGCAAATCCTGTATGTAAACAAAAATTGATTCCTATGTTCCTGTGTTTATTTATATTACGGTAAAGTTGTATGTGCGGAGAGAGGGGGCGGAGTTAACTGAATCGAAGCACTGTGTCTTCCGGGTTTGAAAAATATCTCCAGAAAACATTTATATTTATCGCAAAAATAGTGCTCCATAGTGGTAGAGGTACAATATATCATATAGTATGCCTATACTTAACTTTGGAATGGCTAAAATAGCATGATACAGATCCTTTAATATGCACTGTCACTATGAAATAAAATTAAATTAAAAAAATTAAATTAAATAAAAACGGTGAACAAGAAAAACACTTCTCTGATTGGTCAATTAAACTCCACTTCCTGTTCGCCCTTTGTTGCAAGAAATTGGTTTGCAAATTATCTCACAGATCGAGCCCAGGTGGTTGTTGCTGAGAGCTACCAGTCTGAATGTTTATGTTTTAAGAAGGGTGTGCCCCAAGGGTCAGTTGTTGGACCACTTTTATTTACAATTTATATTAACTCTATTGCTGGGTTGCAGGTGACATCACAGCATTCTAAAGGCCTATACTATTATAGAGAGGAAAAATTATTATTTTTATCATTATAATTATCATAATTATCACTATAGTTTTTGAGTACATTTTTGGTCTTGTACAAAGAGATCATGGACCCAGTGACTGATATTAATGATCATTTTTTTAATCCATACATTTTCTTTTTAGCTACAACTTGTGAAAGTGTAATGCTGTTAATAGGAAAAACTGGCTCCTGCCCCCGCTGGGTCCGATGACATCAACACATTCCAGAACCTGCAACCCAGCCCAGCAATAGAGGGTCTGCACATGCGAGTCAAGGTTCTTGAGTGTCCGACGTTTCGCCTCTCATCCAAAAGGCTTCGTCAGTGCACCAAAGTTCAGATGAACCCGCAGCCCAGACTTAACCTGGTCTTTATCTGGGCTGCGGACTCAACTGAACTTTAGTGCGCTGACCTTTATTGAAGCTGGTTTAATGATGTTAGTTTTGATACTGTATTTTGATGTTTGGAATCAAAAATACATCAAATTCAATGACAGAAATGTAAAAATATTGTTTCAAAATCATCTTGCGAACCCCACTTTGGAACCTTTTGGAGCCGCGACCTCCATCATAACAAGTTAAAGGGGTTTGTGACCCCCTGCCTGGGTCACACTGTGAGAAATAGGAACCTTAGCCTACATAATTCTTAAAAAAAAAACAAATGGCTAAAATAAAATTCATCAAACTACAAGCAAATAATGGCCTCTGGTAAAATAGCAAACACATGCTACAATAAAATATTGCATTATATGCAACTGAAAATACGTATATTTTATCAAAATGATCCGACGACCCCCCAAATTTATCTCACGACCCCCTTGGGGGTCCCGACCCCAGGTTGAGAACCACTGCTCTAGAGGACCAGGAGCTTGAGGGTTCTGCGCAGTATCTTGTCCAGACTGAGATGTTTTTCCTGGGATCTGCTGTAACCCCTCGTCCAGTTTGGATGTTGCTGCCTCCAGACCTTTTCCAGCTCTTCTTTGACCCCCCAGTTCTCTCCAGTTTCTCGTATTCCTCATATTTCCCCCACCACAATGTCCGGTCAGTTCCTCCATCACTCTCCTCTCTATCTGTATCTGGAAGTACCTCAAGATCAAGTCATTCTCTGCCATGATCATCTTCCACTCTGCACTCTGTTATGTAATGCAGGGGCCTCTGAGTCTACAGGCCCCCCCCCCCCCTAAGATGAAATCGTGTTGCATCATAAACTATCTGGGAGGTCCATTGTTGCAACACTCTGCACTAATCTAAATCTAGATGCCTCATTACAAACCATAAATGCTTGTTAATCTAATCACACAGAATGCTCTCCCTCTGGACTCGAAATTATAAAGTTTTGACTGGCTGGAAAGTGGGGGGAACATAAAAGCCGGCTGTACTTATGTCCCTGCAAGAGAGGTAGGTGATATTTTATATGCAAATACCGAATCAAAAAACAAGGGCTCGGAGCTTAATGACAGAATAATGATTTGAAAATGTATAAAAAGCCATCATCATCAGCCGAAGTAAATGGAGGCAAATGAAGCTAATGTGCCTTTAAATGCATTAATCTTACGCGGCTAAATGAAAAAGCAGGGAAAGGCACTTTATCACAGGCGCTACGTTCGGAATAGCAACCGGGAACTTGTGCGAAGTTACATTAAAAGTTGACGAGAAGCGGCGCAGGAGGAGTGGAAGGCGAGGCTCGGGGGACGGAAAGACGGATGAGGGAGAATGTGTGCGGTTTCTGAGCGGAAACATCTGCGTAAAGGCCGCAACGAGACGCCACGTGACGGTGGGGATGCAGATTGTAAAATATACGTGGGTGCTTCCCCATCGTCATGAAAGAAGAAGAACATTATGAAGTTTTGAAGCGGATCGCCTGCATTTCCAGGGAACATCGGCCTCGGGTGCACTTGACAATTCAGAACAAAACAAATGAAACTAAAAATCACTGTTTGTCGTATATGGTGAAGGACAGTGTTTCCCAACCAGGGAAACGGGAACCTCTTGGGGTACTTGATCATTTAGCTGGGGGTACTTTGAATTATTTCAGATTTAGATTAAACAATAAAGTAACATTTCAAAAGTTCTTTCAAAGGAGAGTTAGTTTTAATGATGTTCTTCTGTAAAATTTTTGAATTTGAGTGGATTTGTCCCTTATTTTGAACACAACACACTATTAAATACATCCATCCATTTTCTTCCGCTTTATCCGGGGCCGGGTCGCGGGCAGCAGTCTCAGCGAGAGAGATGCCCAGACTTCCCGATTCACGCACACCTCCTCCAGCTGTTCTGGGTGGACCCTGAGGCGACACCAGGCCAGCTCGGAGACGTAGTCAAACTAGCGTGTCCTGGGTCTTGTCCACAAGGTCTTGTCCCACTAGGACATGCCTGGAACACCTCCCGCAGGAGGCGACCAGGAGGCATCCGGAACAGATGCCCGTCAGATGACTCCTGAGCAGCAACTCTACTCCAAGCTCCTCCCGGGTAACTGAGCTCCTCACCCGATCTCGAAGGGTGCGCCCAGCCACCCTGCAAAGAAAACTCATTTCGGCCGCTTCTATTCACAATCTTGTCCTTTCGGTCATTACCCAGATCTCATGACCATAGGTGAGGGTGGGAACGTAGATCGATCGGTATATCGAGAGCTTTGCCCCCCGACTATTAAAACTATTAAATACAGAATAATCATAGTTTAGTTGGTGACAATGTAATAACTTTGGTAAAATCCTCGGAGTAGGGGGTACTCGGAGTATAAATCAATGACCCAAGGGGTATGCGAGACAAAGAGAACCACTGGTGTAGGAGTCAACATAGCATAGTTGCCTGAGTCATATTTTAAGGTTTTAAATACAGAATACTAGAAAAAACATCCTTAGAGATGCTGAGAGAGTTTTGTGTATCTGTACATTTATTAGCATTTCCCCCGGAAGCAAATTGAGTTTCATTATATTTCATGTTTATTGCAGCTTGTGTGGTATTTTAGGATATTATGATGCACTTTCAGAACAAAGGTTTACTGTCATTTTTATGCCTGAGAGTTGACCGTATCGCTAGAGTCAATAATATTGTTTATCACGATACTTTCTTGCCTCAATATATTGAACTTGACATTTGTTTTCGTGACAGGCCTACCAAGATCGTTGGAGCCCCAGAGGCACCTCTGAAAACAATACTCGAGGGCATGACATTAAAAAAGGGCTCAGTGGAGGTGTCTCAAGAGGAGCTGCAAGAAACAAAAAAGGGACAAACGAGGAGGTATGTGGGCAAGACTCACAGCTAAGCCACACATGCCTTCCATTGTGCTGGCTAATGGACGTTCACTGGAGAATTAAACAGATTAACTGCTGAGCTCTTCCCAAAAGATGGTGAAGAGGAAGGAGGAGGAGGAGCTGACCAGTGCAGGACACCATGCTCTTAAACAGGGACAAACCCAGGAGGAGGTGCACCATTTCAGAGGATCAGAGCAGACAGAAGGCAGCCAGGTTTCCTCCGGGTTTCATCTTCCTCCAAAAACATGTTGGTCGGTGATTAAGAGACAAATAAGCGGAGAGAGAGTACGCAGGTGCTCTTCCAGGATCCAGGTACACAAATTCAATGTTTAAAGAAGAATGCGATCCAAGGCACTCTGGCTTGAATAAAAATCCTTTAATATTACTGGGACATCACTAAAAAGTAACATTAAAGGATTTTTATTCAAGTCAGACTGCCTCGGATCGCTTTCTTCTTTAAACATGTTGGTCGGGTTGACCCACAGTGGTGGTGCGGCTCAGGACTAACACCTGAACATCATTTAATTGTACACATGCACAATGACAAATGAAGCACTTATTTACTTACTTAAAGGGGCTAGTTACAAGTTGTCCATGTAATACTCATTACTGCCACCTCAGGTCATACGTGTAACTGCGCCTTCTATATTAAAGCAGTACTAAGTAACGTGTTTACCTTAATAAATCCTCTCCGTAGTCCCTGTGGGGGTAATACAAGTGTTTATGGGATGATTGGAGGGTCTTTCATCTCTCCCTGGTGTCTCTGGCCAGAAAACCATGTTTGCAACTTGTCTGACACCGGTGCGGAGAAAGCAATACACACTAATGGAATCACGAAGAAGAAGCTAACATGCTAACGGGCAAAGCTAACTGCGGGCTAACGTCACTTTAAACAGTATTTACAGCCAGGTTTGAGTGAAAAAAAATTGTATAATTGGATGCACAGTAACCCTCTCTCCCTTCGCCTTTCCTGTCAGCGTAGTATTTACTCTCCAAGACAATTAATAAGTTAAAAAATCGTAACTTGCTACTACACCTGCAGTTGCACTTATGGCCTCTAGGGGGAAGAGTTACTTAGTACTGCTTTAAGCTTGTGCATGACGGCACTTGGGACCCGAAGTAACAACTTTTTGAGTGAATGGGTCTGGGCTCATTCTGCACATTAGGACATGGCTGGAACATGCAGAGGGAGGAAAATACACAATTTTTACATGTTTAAACTCATATAGTCCCTTTTAATATGTCCTACTTCTCATATAGTCTTGAGCATATTGTATCTGTACTGTACAGCAACAAACTGCACATCTACATCCTCCACTGATCGGGTTTGCCAAATCGGGTTACATAATGAGCAAGCAGACCAGGCCTCGTCGTGCCTGTCCATATACTGGAGCCAGTTTTTCACCGTCTATGGAACTGTCACACCAGTTCAGCCCCAAACTAAGTAATACGCTCCTGTCACTGTGTAACACGGGCAAACACGAACCGAATCTATCAAGACAAACACAACAGCAACATACACGCGCTTCACGTCAAAGGAGTCAGTGCAACAGCGGCAGATTCACCGCCTGACTTTACTGCACAGAGAAACAAGAAAAACAGTCACTGTGAACTCGATCTTCTGGGGATCAGCGGTGGAACTTGCTGCTCTTCACCTCTTTATCCAAGGATTCTCACTCATCTAGTTGATCTTTAGCGTCGATTTGGAAAAACTTCATTTGCATAATCCACAACGACAGACCTGCCTTCTTTTAGATATCAAAAGTTGTAAAGAAGCCTCAAAGGGGCTAGATGCAAGTTTGCCTTTTTTACTCACTACTGCCACCTCAGGCCATACGTGTAACTGCACCATCCATATTAAGCTCGTACTTGACGGCACCTCGGACCCGAATTAACACCTTTTTGAGTGACAGTGCAGGATTTTAGAGGCAGTTGTGGTAAATAGGTCATTTTACACATTAGGACATGGCTGGAACATGTAGGAAAATACATAATTTTAACATTTTTAAACTCTGTATCGTCCCTTTAAAGTGATATTTCAGGATTTTTGACATAGGGCCTCATTTCCTAGTTATCCAGAGTGTTGCTGATTTCTGGAGATATATTTTTTTGTAATTCATGCAGTTCTTATGTTTGAAGAGTTTCGTGGCACTAGGCTAGTGCATTTCTATGGTATCAGCTAGCCTGCATTAAAAACAGTCTGACCCGCTCCACAGTGCACTTAAGGCAAATCACTTATAATGCCAGACTAACCATATAAATGTCTGTGTCGATAGAATCATTTTAACCATTTTGCATTTAAAATAACTTATATTTGAGCAGCATCAGCTTCATGGTTGTATAAGCTACACGGCGGCGGAGTGATCTGCTAGAAAATAATCCCTCAAAATGCGATCATTCATGTGATGCAAGGTCAGTTGTATTCCAAAAATTACTCAGACATTTATATGGTTAGTCTGGCATTTGCCTCAGGTGCTCTGTGGAGCGGGTCAGACTGCTTTTAATGCAGGCTAGCTGATACCATAGAAATGCGCTAGCCTTGCACTAGCCTAGCGCCACGAAACTCTTCAAATATAAGAACTGCATGAATTACAAAAAAAAATAAAAATCTCCAGAAATCAGCAACACTCTGGATAACTTGGAACTGAGGCCCTATGTCAAAAATCCTGAAATATCCCTTTAACGCTTATCTGTGGTGTCGCTACTGTAACCGCACGTTGTTTTGGTAAGAGCGAGGCAGTGTGGACGATGCATTCAGGGACAGTGAGAAGTGTGGGAAAGGAACGTTTTTCTCACACAGGAAGTCGGGACAAATATGTAACAGTTGTTTTCTCCATTGAGGTGGCAATCGGAGGTGGCAGAGACTTTGCTGCTTTTAATGCCCCGCAGAAACCCTGTTATTGTCAATATTAGGCGATTTATTTGTTTCGAGGTTTGCCTGTGCCTCCCCTCAAAGTCACTTTCCATCACGCACACTCTTTTCTTTTGCAGTGCAGCGTAAGCGGCGGCGTGTCCTGACATCTCTCTCTCTCTCCTCGCCGCGTGTTTACGAGGCTGACAGGCATCACCGCGGCTCAGCCAATCAGAACGCGGCGGCCCCTCGCTGTCATCGCGTGTGAAAGCGGCAGAAAGAACATGAGCGGGACTAAAATAAAAAATAAAAACATGAGGAGGACGTCCGGAACAGAGCGCACTTCCACTTCACTGGCCAAGCGCCGCGTGTTTGAGCCGCCGCCACCGCCGCATCTTTTCACACTCGACGCCGAGTCTGTCAGCAGTTATTTTAGGTTTCTCTGTGAGGTCTGTGTTTCTGAGCGGCTGCACTGCAAAATGTGGGGGGCGGGGGGGAAACATCAAACTGCAATAAAGGTCTTATATCATGCTTTATTCAGGCATTTATGAGTCATGTTACAAAACCTAGAGCTGTGTTTTGAGCCAGTCTCGCATCTTTGAGTAATCTTTCACATTTCCCGCGGGTGGCAGCTGCCAAAACTCCTCCTGAGGTTAACCCTTTCCTTACCTCTCGATCCCCTGCTCAGCTTAATCCTCTCATCGTGAAATAAAAACACCCGTCATAGCTTCACTTCACTACTTTCTTCTCTTTATTGAAACTGAGCAAGAGGAGGGGGTGGGAGGGGCTTAGAGTGACATCACTTGAGAATCAGGAAGTTGGAATTTTGTTCAGCTATTTTATATCAATAGTGTATGTATCTATGCATCATCTATAACCGTTAGTTCATTACGTATCTGTCTAGAAAATATCCTCAAGTGTGATGAGTGGTGGGACTCTATTAAAATATTTTAATCGAGTTAATTAGAGGTTTGTAATAATCAATCGCATGAAAACCCAAAACTTTTTTTTTATTTTTTATTATTCAATAATTAGATAGAAACATGAGTGAAACAACACATGTATTTATTATTGTTAATATGTATACTTATTCAAGTAACTGAGGCAAAGTGCATTTATAGCTATTTAGCTTTCAGGTGTTTTAGGAACTCTGATCACTCAACTCTGATCATTGATCACTTGTAGAGTTCCTTAAACTGTAATAATAATGCCACATTTATATAAAAGCAAAAGTGCCATAAAACAGAGTCTTTAAAGGGACTATACAGAGTTTAAAAATGTTAAAACCAAGTATTTTCCTCCCCCTACATGTTTCAGCCATGTCCTGTGTAGAATGAGCTCAGACCTGTTCACCACAACTTCCTCTAAAATCCTGCACTGTCACTCAAAAAGTTGTTACTTCTGGTCCGAAGTGCCGTCATGCACAAGCTTAATATAGAGACTGCAGTTATACATATGACCTGAGGTGGCAGTAGTGAGTATAAAATGGCCAACTTGCATCTAGCCCTTTTAAGGCAGCTTTACGGTATTTTTTGTCATAAAAAAGGTAACGCTTTATATTAAGGCATGCTCATAAAGTATTAATAAGGTATTAATAATATGCTTGTAAAGTATTAACACATGCTTATTATACTTATATCTGTTAACATACTATTATTAATAATACGCTTATTCATAGCCAACCCTTAACCTATAACCATAACCCTAACCTAAAATGATAACTAATGCTTATCAATACTTAATGAGCACACCTTAATCTAAAGTGATACAAAAAAAAAAATCATGATAAAATATAATACGGGAGATTTACGAGATGATACTAATACGAGAGGACTATGGGAAATAAGATATGCTTATGGTTTAGGAACAGCAAATGTGACTTAAGTTGTGTTTCGCCCACACAGATCTTACACACAGTTTTAGAAACTAGAAGGTCTTGGCTTTCAAATGTAGTATCACACTGGCACATCTAAGCTGTACAGTCAATGTGCTTTGAGATTTGGAAATGCACAATTGCTAAGCCTATGGCAAATATGTAACAGGTTGAATAATTCGAGTAGGACGACTGATATTGAAAAAAGTCTGCAGATATAGAAGAAAACAACCATTTATAAATCAGATTTTGTGCTTCACATAAAGAATAAAGTAGATCACATGTAAAACGTTCCTGCCGCTGGTGGAATAAAATGCAAAACACAAACGCTACTGTATATAAATAAAACCAGGAGAATAAAACGCCTCCTATATGTCTGAATCTCAGTATTTTACAGTATATCTCTGCGGATGTAGTAAACAAGGACAGAAGATAATTTGGTTTGGCAGCTCAGACACTCCTGAACGATCCGCCAACGCCACAACATCTTTTTAATATATGCATTAAACACCGGAGCCAACTCAACACTGTCAAAATTCACTAATTAAACTGTTGGCAACGCGAGGGTGACAGCTCCAAACACACGATATGGTTAAATAAAGCTGAGGAACGTCTTCATGACAAACGGGGGGGGGTGCGGAGCCGCAGAGATGACACCGTTTTGCTCGGAGCCATTTTGGAATCCTATAGTTCATTTGACGCGCGGCCTTCTGTGTTTGATAACTTTATTCGCCGGTTTTTCGCTCCGCAGATGTTCGCTGACACAAAACTGGCTTCAACTACATTATGAAAAATGGTAAAGCGTCTCTTATTCCCTTTATGAATAGGGCTGTTGGTATTAGCGTTAGCGCGCCAAGGTTGTTTGCAAACTTATCCCCATAAAGAATCAGAATGAGGTCGGCAATATCGCAATTTCAGTGTAGATTTGTTTAGGTAGAACGATATTATATTACAACAAACTAAACACTGTGTCTCTCCAAGGGGTCATATATGTTTAACCTCTTAACCCCCGCCTTAACCAAGTACATTTTCTACAGTTTTACCCAAATCTAAAAGCCTGGAGAGTTTACAGCCTATAGATACAGACGGCATCTCTGGAGTCGCCCATATATGGTCATGTTTGAAAACAGTTAAGGGGGAAAACAATTTGTAGAAAAATCTAAACTTTCTCTAATTATTCAAAAACTACTTTAACAAATACTGCATTATGAATATAGTTTTCTACTGAATAAAGATACAAAGACATGGAGAGGAGCAAAGTGGCTCAACAGCCCATAAATACATAAATAACGGAGAATGATAACGTGATGCTACCAATGGCCGCTGGCTGCCCTGCTTTATGAACACAACCCTGGGGGCCGCCCTTGCTCCGCCATTGCTGTAGTACCTCCATATCGCCACTAGGCCCCCATTGAAAAGCATTGGAGTTTAGACACCTTAAAAACAACTTTAACGCCTGGTTTAAATTTTTTCAAACCTAGACTAGGCTAGATATTCCTCCTGAGATAACGCTGGGTTAATCACAATATATGAGACCAGGCTGGTTTTCGTAATATGAATTTTTGAAATCTCGTACTTAATGAGGGTCGGACTGTTAGCATTGGAGCAGCGCGAACTACACGTCACGCAAGGGCCGAGTCTACGGTGAAAATCCCGCCCGTATGTCCTTTTTAGGAACATGCTTCGTCAGAGCTGGGGAGGAGGAGTCTGTAAATCCTCCATGAATTCCCCCACGGCCGTGGTCATTCTGGTAAACGGGGAGGAGTGAGCAGAAGACGACCATTATTTTTACAGTCTATGGATGCTACATGTTAGCAGCATGCTAATGCTAGCACTAGTTACGACTGCCGTTTTTTTCACTTCTACTAAACAATCTGCTGTGAATAAACATCCATATGGACCCGATTTAGACTTGGCTTTATTTGTATGTGATACATAAGTTTATATTTCACCAGGAAATGGCTAAAAAGAGTGAAAAATTGTGTTTCCCAAAAGATTCTGTTTTCCCCCTCGGTGAGGCCACGCCCCCTTCTATGACGAGCTGCCGTCTGTATCTATAGGTCAGTGTCACGCCTCATTTGAAAGCTACAAAATTGATCTAAACAGATCGTTTTCCTCACGTTATTGCCTTCAATCTTCTGTTACTGTTTTGTTGCTCTCGTTTTTGTTGCTGTGTTGACGCTTTTTTTCAAGAAGCTTTTAAATTTAGGCAATTCGGACTAGAATAGAGATGGCTACAGGTATTAAGGAGTGTTTGTATTTGTTTTTCCCCACCAATGGAGCCCTGAGCTTCGAACCAGAAGGCTTTTTGGGACTAGGGCTAGGTTTTAGTTACTGCGATAACCTTAAGGGGTGTGTTTGTTGTCTCGGCATAGCTTTCTTCAGATTGATTGATTTGATTGGAGTTATTACATTGTTTACATTATTTACTCCCAGGGCAAACAGGTGACGGGTCAGACAAAGAGCGGTTCAGAAGCCCCTTATGAGAGACCAACAGGGCCGGTTTGAACCATGAGGCCGTCCTTCTGTGGACCCACCACCTGCAGGAGGAGCCATAAGGGGCTGGTGCGATGTGATTGGGGCAGGTCCAAGTGAAAGGATGGATAGACTCAAATATTTATACGATATATGGAAAATTTCAGTTTCATTTGGGTCGTGGCATGTCATCCTGGGTTAACGGTGGGTCCCGAAGCCGCACCACTTGAGAACCACAGATGTATAACATTGGCATTTGCGAAAGAAATAAAAATTACTTAAGGCTGCTATGGTGAGGCCCTTGATGTTTTGGCATTGATGAAAATCGTCCCTCCACAACACAAACCTGCCGACCCCTGCTATAAAGGGTGCTTCAGAAGATTAATGCAAAGACTAAACGAGTTGTTGAAACCAACCCATAAATGTAAACGTTTCCATTATCCAAATTGTGTCACAAATAGAGTCAGTTTGGTTTTATTTAATATTGAAATATTTACAAGAGAAAAAAGAACAATCCCTCTTCAGTGTCTCAGTGTAAAAAATCAATAGCTGTGAGCGTTTCGCGAGGCATCCTTTGAGGTGAAGGTATTATGTCTCTTAAACACAATCTGGTCCAGAGTCAGACTTCCTGAATGAGCCCTGACTCCGGGTTTTTTGGGGGGATCACCTCCTTCTCTCCTGCCCCCCCCCCCCCCCCCCCCCCCTGCCACTCTGATGGTATCGACGGGGCGACTGAGGAGGGAGTCCAAAGTGCGGATTAGTGACTGGAGATAAGGCTATTCGCTGTAATTAAAGCCTATCTCAGAACAGCAGCGAAGAAAATAAATCACCCTCGCTCTTGCAGCCACTGTCCAAACGCTGCAACAATTACTCCATAATTAACCGCTACACGCCGCCGCGGCTAACGGGACATATTTTAAGTACGGCATTAGCGCAGCGCTCAATTAAATTAGCTGCGAATGCATTTAAGATCAATGTAATAGATCACCTGTTTAACCTTTTTTAATCACGCTGCAGTAATTGTGTTAGCGTCTTATCGTCTTTATGATGTGCCACTCTGCCTCATCTGACAGTGGAGAAGGGTGGACTTACTAAAGCGGACATAATACGCTAATTACAGACTTTTCAGGTCTTAACTGTGTTATAGTGTTGTTGTTGAATAGTTGAGTAATGATGGGGCTTTTGGCTTGGAGACAAACCTTTGTGATCCTTTCACAAAAACAGCTGTTCAAAAGACTGGTTCATTGTTTGTTACATTTTCTTTTCAACCAAATCTGACAAATATCTCAAACTAACTAATCACCCAGCGGCTTTATGGGTGGTTGACGTGGCGCCTTGAAGGAGGAGGGTCTCCGTGACTCGGATTGATTGTCCGCATACAAGGGGCCTATCTCACCGGCCTGGAGACTAGTTGGAGACTCGAGCTGCAGCTGGAGTTAAGGCGAGTCTCCAGGTAGTTTGATTTCTCTGCATCGTCAACGAGAGGCCTGCAGTTGTGGCTTGACCTGTGAGACGTTTCTGTGACGTCCCTGCACTGTCTCCAAGACCTGTCGGATACCAAGGAGATCTCAAAGAGACGTATGGAGTCTCCTTGGTATCCGGCAGGTCTTGGAGACAGTGCAGGGCCGTCACAGGTTCAGGACAACAGATAATATTTGCAACACAACTGCTTGAGACCGCGCACACACGGAGACTGCTTGGCGACTTAATAAAGAATAAGCTGCTAAATGGTATTAGCTGCTAATAAAAGGCATGAATAAGATGCTAATCCAATGTATTAATAAACTGATAATTAAAGGTATTAATAAAATGTTGATTAAAGGTATTAATAAGCAGTTTATGATAATTAATAAGATGCTAATGAAATGGTATTAATAAAATGCTAATCGAAGGTATTAATTAGATGCTAATCCAAGGTATTAATAAAATGCTAATCAATGGTATTAATAAAATGCTAATCCAAGGTATTAATAAAATGCTAATCCAAGGATGGTATTAATAAAATGCTAATCCAGGGTATTGATAAAATGCTAATCAATGGTATTAATAAAATGCTAATCCAAGGTATTAATAAAATGCTAATCCAAGGATGGTATTAATAAAATGCTAATCCCGGGTATTAATAAAATGCCAATCAATGGTATTTTAAAAAATGATAATCGATGGTATTAAAAAAAATGATAATCAATGGTATTAATAAAGTGCTAATCCAAGGTATTAATAAAATGCTAATCCAAAGTATAAATAAAATGCTAATCCAAGGTATTAATAAAATGCTAATCCAAGGTATAAATAAAATGCTAATCCAGGGTATTAATAAAATGCTAATCCAAGGTATAAATAAAATGCTAATCCAAGGTATTAATAAAATGCTAATCCAGGGTTTCAATAAAATGCTAATCCAAGGTATTAATAAAATGCTAATCCAAGGTATAAATAAAATGCTAATCCAAGGTATTAATAAAATGCTAATCCAGGGTATTAATAAAATGCTAATCCAAGGTATTAATAAAGTGCTAATATATGGTATTAATAAAATGCTAATCCAAGGTATTAATAAAATGCTAATCAATTGTATTAATAAAATGCTAATCCAGGGTATTAATAAAATGCTAATCCAAGGTATAAATAAAATGCTAATCCATGGTATTAATAAAATGCTAATCCAAGGTATAAATAAAATGCTAATCCAAGGTATTAATAAAATGCTAATCCAGGGTATTAATAAAATGCTAATCAATGGTATTAATAAAATGCTAATCAATGGTATGAATAAAGTGCTAATCAATAGTATTAATAAAATGCTAATCCGAGGTATAAATAAAATGCTAATCCAAGGTATTAATAAAATGCTAATCCAGGGTATTAATAAAATGCTAATCAATGGTATTAATAAAATGCTAATCAATGGTATGAATAAAGTGCTAATCAATAGTATTAATAAAATGCTAATCCAAGGTATAAATAAAATGCTAATCCAAGGTATTAATAAAATGCTAATCCAGGGTATTAATAAAATGCTAATCAATGGTATTAATAAAATGCTAATCCAAGGATGGTATTAATAAAATGCTAATCCAAGGTATTAATAAAATGCTAATCCAAAGTATAAATAAAATGCTAATCCAAGGTATTAATAAAATGCTAATCCAAGGTATTAATAAAATGCTAATCCAAGGTATAAATAAAATGCTAATCCAAGGTATAAATAAAATGCTAATCCAAGGTATAAATAAAATGCTAATCCAAGGTATTAATAAAATGCTAATCCAGGGTATTAATAAAATGCTAATCCAAGGTATTAATAAAATGCTAATCCAGGGTATTAATAAAATGCTAATCAATGGTATGAATAAAGTGCTAATCAATGGTATTAATAAAATGCTAATCCAAGGTATAAATAAAATGCTAATCCAAGGTATTAATAAAATGCTAATCAATGGTATTAATAAAATGTTAATGCAGGTATTAATAAAACGCTAATCAATTCTCTGATTGGCTAATCCTCCTGTCTCTCATCTAAACTCATTTTCACGTCACCAAAGCATGAGATTAAAGCGTTTAGCGAGGAATTTGAGTGCTGAAATTACTAGAAACTAGCCTGGTGAAGGTTTATGGACTTCATAAAGCACATGCAAAGGCCTTCATCCAAGTTTACATCTGTGAGTCCACCTCAGATGCACACACAAGACTACGAGAGATCAAAAGTCAAACTCTGTTACTGAGAGAAAGGAGACACATAAACACAAATTCAAAAAAGAATCTTATCCAGCGCCAGGAGCAACTCACGATGTACGGCTCGTTTTAATATTAGTAATTGAATGGAAGTTCCCAGCACTGCTCTTAAGTGAGACTGATGAAACGCTAATGAGTCTGTGCGCGCTAGTGCAGTACAAATGTGCAATCATAAATAATCACAAAAGGTCAGTTAATTACAGCCATTTGTTTTAAAGGAGGGAAGATCCATATGCATTTAGATGAAATATAAACAAGTGCTCCATTAAAGAGGGATGGGAAAAAACTCGGCTGTTTAGGCCAACGGGAAACGTGTGGGAAGAGGAACAGGAAGCCACTCGACACGGACATGTTTGTTATAATAATGGGGATGAATTAATGCGGCGCTGAGGCAATAAATAAAGACAATTAAGGCACTGTATGGAAATGTGAGCATGATCATCCACAGAAGATTTACAGGTTGATGTTGCAAGAGAAAAAGGCCATATTACCATCAACCAGTCATGCACATGTGCTTCTGTTTTAACCCCAGAGGAAGAGACTCTTTCATAAGAGATACTTTTCTGACAATGTATACAGTACATAAATACATAAAAAGAGGCCATTGCAAAGTAAATGTCTTAAAACTTTTATTCAAAAATACTTGTTTACTTCTTCCAGTTTGAGAAATTACCTGAGCTTAGATGAGTTGATGTGTCACGCAAAAAGACCAAAGATGTTGTGAGCATTTAGCCTCTCCCAGTATATTCCTATAGCTCCAAATATGGGCACACACACAGACCAGACAGGTACGTATCAACTCGTCTAAGCTCAGGTAAGAACATATCTCAGTGTGAAAAAACGGTGGCGGTGGTGAATGTTTAGTTTAGTTTATTTGAGCATATCCAAGCTGCAAGTTGTTAGAAAAAAAGAAAAGAAACACAATAATGCCCAAAAGGGAGTAGGCTGAAGCAAACAATGCTTATATATGCCTACCCCTTTAAACGTATTTACAAACCGCTTACATTGAGGTTTGTTCTCTGAGACCAGCTCATTATGGTACAATTAAGATATGCATAACCATAATCAACACATGGTTTAGGATATAGATACATAACCATAACCAAACATAGGAAATACGTTTACATAGCCTTCTGATGTATAGAATCAGGTTTAGAATACTGTCTTACATTGTACTGTGCGTTCTTAAATATGTAATGGTAACAGGTTATTGCTGCCGTCTGATGCTGCCCCATATAATACCATCATTGCCATATTTATATATACCTGTACATGGACAGTACGTGCATGCATAAACATATAGTTTCCTTCTTGTGTGTCTTAACTGTTTTGTCATCTGTGAGTACATTTCAATGTGTCCTCGTCTGTGCGTTAAAAGAAGCAGGATTTTGGAAGCTGTTGCCAAAAGGGGGCGCCCTTCGAGCACCAGCACCTCCTGCGCAACTCATTCTTCATTGTACATTTGGAGGAGTGCCTTTGAGCGTCCTGGTCTGTGCATTAAAAGAGCAAGATTTTTGGCCACCCGGTACCAGGGTGGTCCCACTCAAGCACCGGTTACCTCTTGCTTGCCCTGGTATTTTGCTGTGTGTAATTGATATATTTACATCAGATTATAGTTTAAGGTAGTTTCCATCTGCAGTCCCTGAGCAGGGGGATAATACAATATAAATGCGTCCATCCATCCAAAAACACAAACACGACAAACATCCAATCACTCCATCCTTTTGAACACAGTCATGTACAATCACATCAGTAAAAGTTGAAATTAAAGACCATTATTACAAAGACTATGATCAGTGCTGACACTGCTGGTTTTCCAATAGTAATAATATAGTATTAGTGGAGTTGGCTCTGAAATGAACGAAAGTAAAAGCATTCATTATGAAATTTTGAATTAAATAAAAGTATCTAAAATGGTTCTTGGTATAGCCCAATAGACCAACACAAGTTTCCTCACAGGGCTACACCAAACTAAATCAGTGAACTATGAATGAACTAAAACTAAATATCCTACATGGATTTAAATGACTTGATTTGAGAATATTAATCTTGTTTTGAGCTGTTTTCACTTTCTTTCACATTTGTTTCTGACCAAGTTTACTTTGATGACACGTCAGACTGGTCCTAAAGTGAATCTCGCTTGAAATAATAAAGTAAAACCACCGATGGGACAAGTACAGTTTCCTTAACCCCACTGGCGAAGAAATTCACCTGAAATAAGTGTATTGAAATAAAGACAAAGTGTATTGAATCGAGTTAGAAACAGGAAGTGATCTCAGTCAAATGCCCAACCAAATCTTAAAGCAGAACTAAGCAATTTGTTTACCTTAATAAATCCTTTTCATAGTCCCTCCTGGGGGTAATACAAGTTCATGGGATGATTGGGGGGGGTCTTTCATCTCCCCCTGATGTCCCTGTCCAGAAAACCACCCTTGCAGCTTTTCTGCACCGGGTCGGACGCCCCAATACACACTAATGGAATCATGAAGAAGAGGCTAACAGGCTAACGGGCAAAGCTAACTGTGGGCTAGCGCCACTTAAACAGTATTTACAGCCAAGTGTGCGTGAAAAAAAAAAACTCCATTGTGTAATTGAATGCACAATATCCCTCTCTCCGTTTGTCTCTTTTGTCAGCGTAGTATTTACTGTCACGGACAATTAATGAGTAAAAAACTGTACCATGCTACGACACCTGCACTGCTTTAACTAGTCAAAACAACTCAAATTTAATGCTCAATTTGAGACATATAAACTAATCAAGATATAAATTTTTGGAGTGCAAATGTCACGTCTTTAAACCCCTCCTCTGTGGCAAGGAAATACTCCAAAGCCCACTGGGAGAGAAGAGTAGCCTCGGGGAGGACCTCAAGAAGGAAAGACCCACTCCCATGGACGGACAGGCTGTGGACAGACCCAGGGCTGATGGGAGACTTTGGAACTTTGCACCTCTTTGCATCGCAGTCTGTCCAGTTCCAAACCACTTTCCCAAAGGTGTTGTCCACAGCCATGAAACAAACCAAGCTTCCTCCCTTCCAAAGTTGATTAACATGTCGTTTTTTTCCTCACCGTCTCCAGCCCTTTCTCCCCCCGGCCCCTCCGCCTCCGCTCTCCCCTCTCTATGTGCGCCACACAGTCTGCAGGAAAATAGGGGACAGATTGGGGCATGTCTCGGCAGAACCACGATTTCTCCTTTTTCACTTTCATACATTTTAATGCCTCCTCCTATAACGCCGCTGCCGCTGCACCGGCCCCGTCGCGCCCTATTTTATTCATATTTGACAGTGAAGGCCACGGAGACGCCTTTTTGGAGGTTAAACTCGGAAAGGTCGCACCCAACTTTGACTGCTCCAACATGTCCGCCTAACCAGTCTACAAATTGATTACATTCAAAAGCGTTTTCTTTTTTTTTTTCCTCGCAAAGTTTGAGTTCACCTTCTTTCTACCTTACCCCGGGGCGATGCTGAGTTGGGTGGAAAAAGGGGCCGACATGCATTTCGCCCGGAGCGTAAAAAATCAGCGTGTTTTCTGTCTTTGGCTCGGCTCCTCCAGAGGATGACGCGCGGCGCGGAAAACAAAGGCGTCGCGTCCGATTGACTGACAGCCGTTTCATGTCTCTTCAACGCAAGGTCAGATGTTCCCCCAAAAAGACAAGCGCGAGTGATATGGGATTTCTTCAAGAACGCCCTTACGTGTTGCATTCAAAGCCGTACGTTTTGGTGAAATGGATGCGATGCGGAATTCTAACCGGCTCAGATCCGACAGAGGTGACTTTTGTTAGGTTTGAACGCGTGACTGTTATTTCTAACCGGCGGTGAGATTGTAAAGCGCCTCGATACACAGGTTTTAAGATTTACCCGAAACTGATTGGACGGCACAGGCTTATTCCATTGAAAGAACACTGGAAAACCACAACGCAGAAACACAAAGATGATTGGAACAGTAGCCAGAGGAGAGATTGAACTGAACCGATATCGTCCAGAAAAGCAGAGCCAAATCCATCCTTCCATCCATCCAACAAGAAGAAGAAGATGAATGTATATCTTCTTCCGCTTTATCCGGGGCTGGGTCGCGGGGGCAGCAGTCTCAGCAGAGATGCCCAGACTTCCCAATCCACGCACACCTCCTCCAGCTGTTCTAGGGGGACCCAGAGCCGACACCAGACCAGCTGGGAGACATAGTCCCACCAGCGTGTCCTGGGCCTTCCACGAGGCCTTGTCCCAATAGGACATGCCTGGAACACCTTCTGCGGGAGAGGTGAACAATCTGTCTTTTTTGCAACAAAAACACTTGGAGTCATTAGCAACTCGGTTCAGATTTTAAACATAGGAGAAATTAACACAAATGTGCAACGGCTGTTTCAATCAATGTACTGCTACATTACCTTGACAAAGACCTTAGGGTCCAAACGCGTTGGCGGTTTAATAGTAAAAAAAAATACACACCCAGATGTGCCTCAGAAACTGTATCCTCCACAATGTACTGTTGTGTTTGTACATTGTGTACAGGAACAGGAATATTTCACGAGTGGTTAATTCAGTTCCTGTCGGGACGTGCTCTGTGATTGGATCAATATAAGACCTTTCGAGATTTCATCCGCCCTTAGCAAAGTTCCAGACGTCCTGCTTTTGAACAGATGCAAAAAAGCAGGAGTGGATGGCTGGCCAGACAACCTGCATCAGATACTCAAAGCTCTTTTACATCAAGGAACCACTCACCCCAAGCCAGTGCGATTGAGTTACGACAAACTGGAGCATCCAAAACTGATTGAAACAACAACAAACACTGATATTTCTGATTGTTGCTTGAGATTTTTGAGTAATACTGCTGCAGCAACCAATCAGGAAACTCATCGAACTCATCAGCTAACAGGAGCACCAAGAGACGTCTGGTGGGTTGACGGACTTTAGCGGCCCGACTAGCCCTTCCATCTGACCGGAAAACATGACCAAGCTCCATAAAGGGTGAACAACGCCAATGTTTTCACTGACTCATTTAAAATGCACCAAATCATGACTCAACCAGCCCCTCTGGCAAGTTCAGAAACCCAATGTGACCCATGTGTCAAAAACCTTGTCCATACCTGCTCTACAGTGTCATTGTTCTTGACTTGAAATTATATTCACACCAGGCATTTCTAGACTTCTCTGATGCTCTCGACACAATTTTCAAAGCTCCTAAAATATACAAATGCAATCCAAAAGAGGTCAAGCAGCTTCAAACTGGAAACAGGAACATTTGCAGCTTCTGAAGTTGGTCAAACTATCAGGGGTGTTACAGTAATCACAGCACAGCGGCCCATGTACGATCATAGAGTCCTCCTGGCAGGTGCTTATCCATAATACAGCGGGCTGCGGACATGAATTATTTCCTACCTGTCAATCACTGGCTGCCGGGCGCTGGCCCCGTCCCGCGATGGTTAGTCCGGTGGAGTTTAGATTCGACGCCGCGGCAGGAGTCTTGGCTGACCTTCTCCGCGTGCTTTCGCTCTCTTTCTTTTTTTTCTTTTTTTCTTCCCCAAGACCAATTATGATCCGTGAGCTGTGAGATAGAAAGGAGAAGAGAAGAGTAAATATCCACGAGGGAATCCCCCAAAACAGAGACCAAAACAGAATGAAAAATTGATGTTTTATGGCTTGGAGGGAGGGGACGAATGAGCGGGTTTAGAGGTGATAAAAGGGCATGGGGTAAAATGTTTGGCTCATGGTTGACCGCTGCAGACATCAGACACAATGTTTTTGAAAAGGGCTTCCAAGCATAAATAAGAATTTTTCTTTTTTTTTACCTGGTACCTGGGTATTTACATTAGCTACTCATGTACTGCACATAAATGTATTAGTAGAATAATTACTTGAAGCTTTGGAGAGCGGGTATAAGGGCAAATTAGGGGTACGTTCACCTTTTTCATCAACAAAGACAATAACGACGTCATTACGTAGATGCACCTTTTTTTTAAACGATGATAACGTAACAGTGGTGAGGTAAAAATAGCTCTTTGGAGACTAAAACATGACAAGATGTTTATGAGTTTGCGTTGACGAGACGAAAATGGGAGAAAGAAGTTCATCAGACAGTTGACATGGAGCTGCATTTATTTGCCTTTTTCTGCGAACTGCATTTGTGGTTTCCGTGCTCCACATTGTTTTACTGGATACTTTTATACGTCTTTGCCGTGTTTTTGTGGGGATCGGTGGATGTGTTTACTGCAAACAGTCCATAACGGTCCTGAGTAAACAAACAGCTAGCTTATGAGCTAAACCCATTTGAGAGCTACAAATTTCTTCTTCTGAGTCAGTGAAGAGGCACCAAGAGCCACACCTACAGCACAGAGGAGGCGTCACAAGAGGAGCTACAGGAAACAAAGGGACAAACAAGGAGGTATCCGGGTGAGACTCACAGCTAAGCCACATATGCCTTCTATTGTTCTGGTTAATGTTTGTTCTCTGGAGAATAAAACAGATAAACTGCTTAGCTCTTCCCAGAAGATGGTGGAAGACTGTTGTGGAGCGGAGGGAGCTGTGGAGGAGGAAGAGGAAGGAGGAGTTGGAGCTGACCAGTGCAGGACACCACGCTCTGAAACAGGGACAAACCCAGGAGACGTTGCACCGTTTCCGAGGATCAGAGGAGACTGAAGGCAGTCAGCCAGGTTTCCCCCTGGTGCTACAGTTTCCTCTCCCTCCAAAAACAAGCTGGTCAGGTTGACCCACAATGGCAGTGGGGCTCAGTTACAGCGGCTCAGGACAAACACCTGAACGCTATTTCATTGTACGGTTGCACAATGACAAATAAAGCACTTACTGACTAACTTCCTTACATGAGGCACTGCAGTCTGTGCCTATAGCTCCCTGGTCTGAGTGACTGACAGTGACATCACCGGGACTTTATCTTTTCTCCCAACAGTTTTTTCCCCCAGTTAAACACCGTTGCACATGAAACACGTTGATGAACAAATGCGCAGATGGCGCTGTTAGTAAAAAATCTCGTAGCAATTATCAGAGAATAAGGAGAGCTGGCACTTTTGGGAAAAGTTATGTTCACAATGACACTTCTGCCTATCGTGGTGCTACTTTCTGCCAAAGCTTAGTTCAGCCTGTCAACCTTCATCCCAATTTCCAATGCTTATTTTCAATACTTGGCTAAATTAATTTGTTGAAATACTAAAAGGGCAACTCGTCTGTTGCTTGGAGCACCCTCTGCTGGCAGCAAAGAGAATTAATCATGAACACATGTTAACAAACACAAGCAGAATGCCTGAAAATGGGTTGGCTGTTTTTGGTCTTCCAGGTTCAATCTATTCCGTGACAAAATCCAGGAAAAAACATTTGGGCGCTTCAGTTTTAGAAGTAGAAACTACCAACATGAATAGGATTATTGAAATCACTGGGAGTGACGCATAAATACCACTCCAGATATCATAGAAAAAGTTCCATAAAGTGCCCCCTCCAAAGAGATGTCAAACGATATGAATTGAATGTATGTCTTGTAACAAACCCCACAGCCAGATGACTCCTTTTCCTGTTTGATTTGAGCGTACGCGTCGGTAACACATCCCTCTCCACCTGAATCCCCGCAGGACGATTCTGTCAGCCCCGTTTTGAGCTAAAGGCCTGCACTCCGCTCACAAAACGCTCATTTAGACCCATCTGTCCGTCTCCTGCTCTCCTCTGTGTGGCCCAAATGTGATCCAGCGACGCTTAAGGACTTCGGGGGATTTCAGCAAACTACAAAACGACCATTAACTTCGGTGACCTGCTAATGTTCATGACACCGGGCAGATTGTCATTTGGCCAAAGCGACTTTGTGGAGTTTTTAATAAGTTGGAATGATGCTCCCTCAAGCAAAACATATCTGGATGTTTGAGTAATGCTGCATATTCAGTGTCCTTTTCAACATGATCAGAGCATGAGGTGGTGTCCTCTTTTATTCATTTGACTTTTATAAAACCAGGAAAGTCCCACAGAGATTTTCTCCTCAGAATATCATTTTCAGTCGAGTTCTGACCCTCAACTGGGAGCCGCATGTGTTTAGTGATGGGGAAACCGGAGGCCCTGGAAACCTACGGAGATACAGGGTCAGATCTTGTGTTCCTAAACGCCAGACTTTAGCGCCGACTGAGGCACTGTGTGAAATCTTCATACCTGCCAAGCTTTCCCTTTAACAGACCGTACCAGACTGGAATATTTTCCGCTACTATGGGTGGTGGTGGATGTAGGCGGGGCACGTGCTGTTGTTTTGATCACGTTTCTGTGGAGTTTGACCCGCTTTTATATATTGGCGCTAGAGCGGGACCATCGATATATTTCTCTCTTGGACACGGACAGTGTTTAACTCACAGTGGGAGAAATGGTTTGAAGTTTGTCCAGCCGAGAGTCCGAGGCTACGCTAACAATGTTAACGTAGCCTAAAGAAGAGGAGAGTGAAGAAGAAGCAGCAGAAGCTCTTTGTAGTTAGTGCTGCTTGGACCATACCATGTTTTGGATTTGAAATCAAGGGAAACTTCCTGACACCACAACCAAGCTCGGGTAAATTACACTTTACGGGACACTTAAAGGAACAGGCCTCCGTTTTTACAGACTGAGATATGTTCTTACCTGAGCTTAGACGAGTTGATATGTACCTGTCTGGTCTATGTGTGTGCCCTCAGTCATGCACAAAGACCAAAGATGTTGTTAGCATTTGGCCTCTCCCAATGTATCCCTATAGCTCCAAACGGGGGTGAAGTTGGAAGCCACCTCGCTCTTCCACGGGCACGCAACGCACAACGACCAGACAGGTACGCATCAACTCGTCTAAGCTCAGGTAAGAACATATCACAGTATGGAAGAACTGTGTGCCCTCAGTCATTCAAAAAGACCAAAGATGTTGTTAGCATTTGGGCTCTCCCAGTATGTTCCTATAGCTCCAAACATGGTGAAGCTCAGGTAAGGACATATCTCAGTATGCAATAGCCTGTTCCTTTAACAGTAACCTCACGACCACTGCCACCCAGGCCAATGCAGACGGCATTTCTCACGGAGGAATCTTTTATTATTATTATTTTGTTATAATACAAGAGATTTATGGGCTAATACTGATAGGGGAGGATGGCGGGAAAGAGGGGTTAAATATGGTTAGGGTTAGGGGCTAGGGTTAACCCTAACCAGCCAAAACAGGACACTTGGCAGGTATGTCTTGTACACAAGGCCTCCACTGACCCCCTTATTTTTTTTCTCAGCAACGCCCTCGACCGGTGAAAGCAGTGGCGCACCATCGTTTGGTGGACCAGTCCCACAGGGAGAACAAACTCCACTGAAAGGCCCCACAGGTCCATGAACACAGCCTGGGACCTTCTTCTTGTGACGAAAAAGCATTACACACTGCCCTTGTTTTGGTTATTTTGGCACCAAATATGTGTTTCTTAGCCTTGTTTAAAACTGGAGGAGATTGGAGTAAACAGAAGACGCATCACACAAACTGGCATCGCCGCACTTCGATTAGTTTCTGTGGAAGATGCGGCAGTGGCTCAAAACTCAACTCCAGCGAAGTTTTTATTGAGGGAACATTGTAACATATTCATGCAAGGTCTAGAAAGTCAATGTTTCATATCACCCACTCCCCCATTTCTAGTAAAAGATCTTGACTGAAGAGCATCATTGGCTCAACCAACCACTCACTCAAACATCACATTCACACAGACATATGGGTGAAGTGTCTTGCCTAATGACAGTGACAGTGAATGTATTTGAGTAAAGTTATTCAGCAACAATAGAGATGTTTGTGTGCAAAGACAATAGAGCTGGATGCCGTTGTACAAAACCAGGGAACTGTAACGCTTTTGTCACATTCACACAGATTTTCTCCCATTTCTCAGTCAGTTTTGTTATTTCCACCAACGGTTTCATTGACCTTGTTCTCCCGCGCTTTCCCTCGCGCACCTTTTTTCTGAAATCACATATTTTCATGGAGAAATGTGTTTGCAAATGACAAGTAACAAAGGCGCCTGTGTTTATTCAACACCAGGGCATCAGCAGAACCAAGAAATCGACGCAGGGTCATTTTCTGCTGATAAAGTTGTGGTAAGAAGAGGAAGAAAAGCAAAGTTTCAATTGCGACTGATGTGAATAAAGGGCAGTATTTCAGGGCGAGAATGCGGGCGTCGGGCCACGGCTCAGACAAACAGGCATATTCACTGAACCTGCAATCTGCCGCTATGCTACAAAAGAGAGAAGAATGTTTTAGAGAAATGCACAGTATTAGATCATTTTTAATATATATTTTCAATGTTTTCACCCAAGGCCATGGGAACCCAGGGTGCTAAGGCTTCTGCAGGAACCCCTGGTGGATGGATTGCGCATTGCAGGTAACAATATTAAGGTAACACTTTACATTACAGGCCAGTAAGTCCTTGGTACCTACAGTGGTACTTATGGTGGCATTTACACTGGTAATTCTAGGTACTTATTGTGGTTCTTAAAGTGGTACTTGCGGTGGTACTTACAGTGGTACATACAATGGTACTTATGGTGGTAATTACAGTGGTAATTCTAGGTACTTCTGGTTGGACTTCTAGATACAGTGGTAACTTTTAGTAATGAAGGTTGTACTTCTTGGTTTCCCTAATGCTGTTTTATGTTGTTTTGTAGTATAGTATATACACGATCCTAGAAATGACATCTGTATGTAGAAGTACCACATTTACTACTTATGAATTGCTGCTGTAGTATTCTTGAATTACCAATAAGTACCATAGATGTATCACTGAAACTACTAGAAACTATCATTTAAAGTACCCAAGTACATAGAAGTATGACCTTCATTACTAGGGGTTACCACTGTATCTCTTAGTAATGAGAGATACAGTGGTAACTCTGTGTCTCCCTAACCCCTAGCCCCGAACCCTAAAGACTAGTAATCATGACTTTTAGTACCACAATAATAAGCTAGTAATTATCCTGTAATTTCCACTGTAAGTACCACTGTCATTACTAGTAATTACCACTATAAGTATCACGGACTTACCGGCCCGTAATGTAAAGTGTTACCAATATTAAATATGAAATAAGCACAGATATAAGCACAGATATAAGCACAGAAAAAAGCATTTGGGGGCATTCTTGTCCTTCAAAACCCCCCAATCTGTTTACACCAGCCATGAACCTTCAGAACCATCACACTGAACACGGGGGCTCCCCAAGGCTGTGTGCTGAGCCCCCTCCTGTTCACTCTGCTGACCAATGCCTGCACTCCAAAGTGCGACTCAAACCTCTTCATCAAGTTTGCAGATGACACAACAGTGGTGGGCTTCATCAGCAAAAGAGACGGGTCAAACTACAGGAGTGAGGTGAGCAGTCTGGCTATATGGTGCACACAGAACAATCTCTCTGTAAATGTGGAGAAGACATTGAAGAGATTGTTGTGGACTTTCGAAGAGCGTGGGTCCAGCATGCTCCTCTAACAATCAACGGTGCTGCAGTGGAGAGGTGACCAGCACTAAGTTCCTGGGTGTGCACATCGCAGAGAAGCTCTCCTGGACCATGCACACTACATCACTGGTCAAGAAAAGAAATCAGTGACTCTACTTTCTCAGCAAGTTAAGAAGAGCCCCAGCCTCCGTTATGTGCAACTTCTACACTGTGTGGTTCTTCTATAGAGGGACTATAGAGAGCATCCTGACCAGCTCCATTACTGTGTGGTTCTTCTACAGAGGGACTATAGAGAGCATCCTGACCAGCTCCATCACTGTGTGGTTCTTCTACAGAGGGACTATAGAGAGCATCCTGACCAGCTCCTTCACTGTGTGGTTCTTCTACAGAGGGACTATAGAGAGCATCCTGACCAGCTCCATCACTGTGTGGTTCTTCTACAGAGGGACTATAGAGAGGATCCTGACCAGCCCCATCACTGTGTGGTTCTTCTACAGAGGGACTATAGAGAGGATCCTGACCAGCTCCATCACTGTGTGGCACGGCACCAGCACTGCCTCCTGCGGAAGGAGCCTCCAGCGCATTGTGAGAGCAGAGGAGAAGATCTGTGGAGCCCCTCTCCCCTCCAATAAGGACATGTACTTCACCGTCTCACCCTTCGCACCCATCACACAGTCTCTTCAAGGTAATGCCTTCAGGGAGGAGACTCCGGAATCTACGGGCCAGGTCCAGTCGACTGAAGAACAGTTTCATACACAAGGCCTTCGAGAAGCTGAACTGAACTGTTTGGGTGACGTTTAGGTGATGACAGTCTAACCTCCCTGGTCATTTAAAAAACACAATGTGCACCTTGCATCAATAGTGCACTTTAACACAGTGTAGTGATGTATACTCTTAACAAGGTTCAGTATATAGAAGTTTATGGGTTTAGCTGCATTTAAAGCAGTAGGACGTCGTATTTTGTGGTTGAGCACTTTTTATCTCTCCCTAAATAACTCCTGCCTTTGCGATTTGATAGTTGCGACCATTAAAACTGCAGTTTCCATTTGACTGCATTATCCCTCCTCCCAGTTTCACGGCTCCTTCCCTATGGCCTCGTACGGCGAATGTAAAGAAGTCATTCTCATTCTGATATTGTTCGTCTATAAACCCTCAGCGAAGCCGTAAAGAGCCTGCCGGAGGTGACCCCCCTTTTTTTTTCTTTTTTTTTTTCCTCCAGAGCCGACGCGCCGTGAATTAACCAACATGAGTGCTCTAGAAATTTATGTCTATGCTCTGGTGACCTCTAAGTCCAACACCGCCATAAAGGATTACCTACAGGAGTTAGAATGGCTTCAGTTCAGAATGTGGATCCGGACTTGTTTGGAGGTAACACAAGCTCCAATATGTGTTTAGTTTTTCATTATTCAGGGTTTATAATGGCAGCAGCAAAGTCCAAATCAATGCTTTTTAATGCACGAATAACATAGATTTCATGTGCAGAAAATTGGTGCAAACATTCAATCAAACAGAGGAATGAGGGGAAAACTAAGCATTCACGCAATTTCTTCACTTTGGTCGTTTCTTCTTCTGCTGCTGAAGCGATCATGGAAGCCCATAATCCATCACTGGATCCTTTCAAAGTGTGTTCTTTACAATACCATCATCTACTGGCATGCTGATTAGGGCTGAGTATCGTTATTTTATTTTTTTAAATTCCAGTACTTTAACAATAGTTGGTTTTCGATACCGATGCCTGAGTGATATATCTAATCTCGAACCAGAAAACAAAACAATAATCTGCATTTTCTATGAGGAATTAAAAGTCAATAAATGAATTATGTCAAATTTAAGGCATGAAGGGATTAAATTGGATTCAAACTGGCATTAGATCTAAATCTACATCTAAACGTCTATTTCTTGTGATTTTGTCTTTTACACAAAAACTATGGACTGAAACAAATTCCGCTGCAGTTTTGGCTGAAATTGTACACAACCTTTTGCATCCAATTCGGCTTTGAATATCAACATTTCCCCTAATTCTCCTGTTCGATCGAATATCTACAAATTATACTAAATGAAATATTCTGTGATTTTTTAGATTCATGGCAAGGCATTAAAAAGGCATTATAAAGCATTACGTTTATTTTAACAACCATATCACTTCCTTTAATTATGTCCCTGGGTCAACAGCATCAAAACTTGGATCTAAAAATATAACATTTTTCCGGTTCCTGCTTTCGATACTTAGATTTTTTTTAATACCGGTGAAGCCAAACTGGTGTCGTTTCATGCCTTAATGCGAATAGATGAAAGAGACTGTTTGTGTTCAGTTTGTTAAAGCAGAACTAAGTAACTCATGCCCCTAAAAGACAAAGGGAGAGAGGGATATTGTCCATCCAATTACACAATGGAGGTCATTTTATTCACTCAAACTTGGCTGTAAATACTGTGTAAGTGGTGCTAGCCCATAGTTAGCTTTGCCCGTTAGCCTGTCATCTTCATCTTCGTGATTGCATTAGTGTGTATTGGGGATCCGGGTCGGAGCAAGGAAAGCTGCAATTGTGGTTTTCTGGCCTAGAGACATCAGGGGGAGATGAAAGACCCCAATCATCCCATTAACACTTGTATTACCCCCAGAGGGACAACGGAAAGGATTTATTACGGTAAACAAGTTACTTAGCGCTGCTTTAACATGTCCACGGTAACATGAATTATTATGAACCTGTGTGTGTCCTGGCTCGGCTGACCTCCGAGCCGAAACCATCACAGTGCACCGTTAGCAATATCTCCATGACAAAAGCCGACGCTGATGTCTGATCTGTCATTGCTCACGGGGGGAGACGGCGCTGTATCGATGCCATTGGTTTCTGTTGGGGGATTTTTCGCTTATCGCTGCGGTATCTGGTCACCTTGCACTGGTATGTTTTTTTAATCAGACGCCGTCGCCGTATCCATCTAACCCTGATATGGAGACAATCAAAGCCGTGTTGTCCCAGTATCTGAGGAGCGCGGCCGGCATTTTAATGCGCGGTCTGCCTCATCAAACAAATGGGTGGTGGAGTTAAACGCATTAAACCGCCACTTATAACCAGCAGGAAGAATGTACATCATTTAAAGTGTTTGTTTCTTTGTGAAAAATCCTACAAACCTAATAATTAGCAGTATTCATTCAGATGTTTAGACTAATAAACTCTGAAAATATGCTGTATTGTCTTTAAAGCTCTGGCATAAAATATCAGGGGTGTATTACAATCTGAAAATAAACCAAGTAAATATGGATCATTCCCAAAGGAGGCAATTAAGAGAGTTTTAACTTCTGTTGCTTTGTGTTTAGCTTAAACAATGCAGTTTCACAATTAGTGATAATAATAATGATAATGCATTTAATTTGTAACGCACTTTTCATTCAGTGCGACAAGAAAAGACACACATTTAAAAAACAATTATAAGTTTTCTGAACACATTGAGTGCAAAAAACCCTGCAAAAACTTAAAGGGGCTAGATGCAAGTTTGCTATTTTATACTCACTACTGCCACCTCAGGTCATATGTGTAACTGCACCTTCTATATTATGCTCAAAACAACTTTTTGACTGACAGTGCAGGATTTTAGAGGCAGTTGTGGTTAAACAGGTCTGAGCTCATTCTACACATTAAGACATGGCTGGAACATGTAGGGGAGGAAAATACAGAATTTTAACATTTTTAAACTCTGTATAGTCCCTTTAAAAACGTTTAAAGGGGTTATTATTATGAAACTAGACACTCTAATACACCGTGTGTGTGTTTTTTGGTCTGTGATGAACAGAAGTGAAATAAATGACGATCAAAAACTTGTGAAGTGTGTCACGATCTGGACATTTTACATAATAATGTGTTTCTTTTCCTTTCTTTTTAGTCTGAGGGGGTGTGGTGTTGTGTAGCAAACAGCTGTAAACCCAACTGGAACGCGTTTGACAAATCAGAGCGGCTCATGGAAAGATCGAAACAGTAGATTTTAACATTTCTTTGAGTTTTTAAATGGTTAAAATCAGTCCAAGGACGGCTGAGAAACATCCTGTTAAAGTCTTCAATCGATCAATAACACACGGTGTTTCAACACATGTCAACAATGTTGTCGTTGAAAATTGACTTGAAATGAATATATTTAGGCATTTGCCTCTTCCCATAGCGTTAGTGCCAGAGGAGAGAGTTGGAGACGGGAGTTAAATCAGAAAGGAGAGTGTTTGACAAAACACTGATTATCTCCGAATCTAGAAAAAAATCTGTGACTTTGATCCAAACTAGCCTCTGTTCACCACTGTTAGTCTTACAAAACCCCAAGCTACACATATACCGTAATGTAATGTAATTTGGTCAGTTTCTGCATTAGCTCACTGGAAGGCTTGCCCCCATTGTAGTCGGGATTTGCCGGCTCTGTTGTGGCCCGGTCTGCTGCTCAGATGCGGTCTGTGGTGTTTTGTCGGAGGATTGAGTGAAGGTGAAGGTATTGACACTGGAGGAAGCACTAAGCCACTTCACAGCAGATCGATGCAGAGGCCACTCCGGCACAAGAGCGGTGCCGAGGACTCCACACTGTCTTCAGACTCTCTCAGCGCTGGGAAAATATCATTATGACCCAGGAGATGGATCTAACTTTGAAGAGCAAAAGGTTTAACATTAAGATCGTAATCACTTTAAGCACTTTGGCTTCCTCTCTCCTCACTTACAGTACATCGCCATGATCTGCAGCAGCCAACATACATAAGAGGAAATACTTTTGTGTGAGTTCTTCAGCTGTCATCTTGTCTGGGTTGTCTTAGTCAGCAACTACCAAAGGGTATAGTACGAAGCTGGATCAGAGGGTTAGTCGGTTAGTTCCCATCGAGGTAGATCTCCATGGAAACATGCTCTGGACTAGGTTTAGTTCCCAGCTTAGATAAGACAACGGGTCTTTGACCAATCAGAGGAGAGATTCTACCCAAACTGGAAAGGGAAGAGGAGGAAGCACCTTGAGCAGGGGTGAGAGAACTCCTTTATAAAAGATTTAAGTTGTATATTGAAGTCCTTATGTGCTGCTTGTTTCAGACACATGTCATTCATGATACTGTACAATATATTTGTCATGAGTTTAGAGATAGACTTTGATATTAAGATGAACTGTGTCACTTCTCAAGCTGGGTTTCGGTACTGGTTTTCGATACTGATACCTGAATAATACCTTTTCGATGCCTATACTAAATATTTGTTGTCTAGAACCTTAAACAGAACAATAATGTGCATATATTTCATAAAGGACTATTTACTTTTTTGTTTGTATCATTTATGTGAGCTGAAACAACCAAGTCACTTCATTTAAAGCAGAACTAAGTAACTCATGCCCCTAGAGGCCATAAGCGCCACTCCAGGTGTCGTAGCATGTTGCGTTTATTTACTCATTAATTTTCCGTGAGAGTAAATACTACGCAGACAGAAAAGACAAAGTGAGAGAGGGATATTGTACATCCAATTACACAATGGAGATCATTTTTTTTCATTCAAACTTGGCTGTAAATACTGTTTAAGTGGCGCTAGCAGTTAGCTTTGCCCGTTAGCTTCTTCTTCATGATTCCATTAGTGTGTATTGGGGCCTCCAACCCGGAGGCAAGGAAGTTGCAAAGGTGGTTTTCTGGCCAGAGTTACCGGGGGGAGATGAAAGACCCCCCAATCATCCCATTAACACTTGTATTACCCCCAAAGGGACTACGGAAAGGATTTATTAAGGTAAACACGTTACTTAGTTCTGCTTTAATGCTGCCCTTGGACCAATGAGCATAAAAACTTGGTCTCTACAGATATGTATTTTTGGAACCTGCTTTTGATGCTTTTATTTTAATCACCAGTAAACTTTATTTATTTATTTATTTATTTATTTTAAACCATACTGATATTGTTTAATAGTCCCTAGTCACATCCGTGATTGGCTGCTTGTCACTGAAACCCAGGGTGAACTAAACCGACTGACAACACGCTTTGTAGTAGCACTTATCCAGAAGCTCCATGTCTGGGTTTGTCAGAGAACTAATCCAGGACATGTTCAACCAGCTTTGTATTAAAGCCCTCTGATCTTTTAGCAACAGCCTGAATAAATACACATCTAATTAAGAGGGGTTTACTTGGTTACTCATTCTTTATTTATAACAGACGCAATCAAGGTCCGTTTGGATAAGAAAAACAAAATATTAAAAGACAATTAGTCCATAAAGTTAACTCTCCGTGCAATAATTCCTTAAAACAGATTTACAACAACAACAGCTGGTTTGTTCTTCTTTGTTCTCAATGGGGTTCAGACCTGGACTCTGTGTTGGACAATCCATCTCATGCTCCCTGAACCACTCTTTCACAATGTGAGCCCGATGAATCCTGGCATTATCATCTTGGAATATGCAAGATCAGGTAAGAAGAAAATCCAATGATGGAATAACCTGGTCGTTCAGGATGTTCAGCTGATCTCATTCTTTATGCACATAGAATTAGTCTGTGCTTTTCATGCACTGGGATATCAGTCTGGGCCCCAGGGCCTTGTTTGCTGCTGCTGCAAACAGATTCATTCAATCAGATTAGTTTATTTGTGTTCACGTGTTGTTCGGGAGCAGTGTCACTCTGAAGACATGAAAGTCCCCCCAATAACAATGGTGCACGTGAAGGAGAAAGAGCTTTTTTACAATCAGCAGTAAATAACAATAAACAATAAACCTACTGTTGATGTGTTTTTGGTTAAGGAACCCCCACTATACCACCGTAGAGGTTGCTAATCTCTGGGACGTCATCGGAAGTCTGTCTATCCATGACAAGATGTCTATAATTACTTATTACTTTTTTTTTTAAATTGCCCTTCACTGATTGCTTTACTTTACTTCCTGTTTGCTCATATATGTTTTCGGGTAACACGGTGGCGCAGTGGTTAGCGTGCGTGCTTCACAGCTAGAAGGTCAAGGGTTTGATTCCCACCATGCCATCTCCACAGGGCCTTTGGGATTCTCCACCAAAGCTGGTTCAGAGCTGGTTCTGGGCTGGTTCGGAGCTGGTTCTGGGCTGGTTCAGAGCTGGTGCTGGTGCCGGGTTGGTTCTGTACTGACTTGGTTTTCCACCAGAATGAGAGCTGGCATTGTGCCTATTATCATAGCAACGGTTTGGCAAGTCAACTGTCACACAAAACATGGACAGTAACATCTTACTACAGCCACTTCTGGTTATAAAATACACAAAAATAAGTTAATGTTCCTGTCACAGCAGCCGTGAACATTCCGATTTCTTTTTTTTTCCGATAGTTTCCTCCACAGAGGTTGTTGTAGCTTCTTTATTTCTCCCCTTTTAGGAAGTTAGCACAAACTAACTAACTAACCAACTAAAGTTTGCTGGAAGAGAAAAAGCCACACCCCCAGCTGCTGACATCACTGGTGCTTGTTTCTTGGCCCAGCTTTTAACTGGTTCCCAACTGGCACCAATTTTTGGAACCAAGAGCCAGCATTTTGTCAGTGGAAAACGAAAGAACTGGTTCTGAAGCTGGAATCGGCCCAGAACCAGCACCAGCACCAGCACCAGCTTGGTGGAAAAGCCTTATGTGTGGAGTTTGCATGTTCTCCCCGTGTCTGCGTAGGTACTGGGTACTCCGGTTTCCCCTACCACTTAAAACATGTACAATAGGCCAGGATGAATGATGTGTGCACATGAATGGATAGTGGTGATCTGAGGGACCATTGGTGCAGATGCGCACAGTTGCGGCAGCGTTTCTGATGGAAAACTGAACTCCACCGAGTGTGGTGTGAATGTAAAATTGTCTCATGTAAAGCGCTTTGTGATTGTCTGTGAAAGGAGCTAAATGAATAACCCAACTCCTCCCTTTTGGTCTTTATCTAGGCTGCGGGCTGAACAGAACCTTAGTGGTTGGAGTCCAAAAGGCTTGGTCAGCGAACTGAGTACAGAAGACGACTCGAATACCTTCATTGAAGATGGACAACCCCTGAACCCAACGACTGAGAGCTTACACAGACTATATAAATAAAGTGATTCTTCTTGTCTAGAAATGCAGTGGATGCCATGGTCACCAGAGTCAATCCTTGGTCCAGCAGTGAGTCTGGATTCTTTCGTGCTGAACCTGGACCTGACCAACTGCAGCAGCCCAAGATCAGAACAGTTACTTAGATCCAATTGGCCACTTTAATTTTGGACCTGTTCCCAACAAAACTTTGCAAATGGACCAGGCTTCAAGCCGTGGGACTGAGAACTCCCCACACCCAGGTCGTGTAGCTGTCCTCAACAGCCATATCTCAGAGTAATTCACTGTATACGGCGTGTCCTTTGCCGTGTCGAGCAGCCTGTTTGCCCCTTGTCACTCACTATTTACTCTCACTAACAGCTCTGCCCCCCCCCCTTTGCCGCCGCCGCTGTTATTCATGTCTCTAATGTAATGAGCCCCCGTGTTAATGCGCGCTGCGGACCACGGAGGGTGCGCTCTCTTTGCCCCCGTCCCGCTGCCGGCTGGGACCTCCGCGCCCTCCATAACAAAGATGGGACGTGTCATGGAGGATTTATGGCGCCCTTGGACGCGGCGGTGATAGCACCTTATGGGATAGCCTTTAAGCGGCGGCGGCAGGCTGAGGCTGGCAGATGAATTGAGAGACGTTTTCTGAGCGGTGGGATCGCGCCGGGCTTTTCAACGCGGCGGTGGAGAGTAATGGGGAACGCGCGATTTCTCAAACGTGGCGCCGATGAATCCGAATCGACTCGGGAGGACGGGAGTTACCGCAGAACGATGATGCATTCGGGGACACGGCGGGAATGGGCAATGGGTCAGGACGAGCGAGACGGAGGTGCATTCAGGTACGACTGAGAAACATCGACACTGTTTACGTTTTAAGACCAGTGAATTCAGAGTTGTAGGTTCCTGATGAATGTTTAATCGTCTGTTTGGAGAAGTTAAGGGTCAATATGCACCTTATCAACTCCGGTAAAGACATTTTTTTAACCCATCCTTCAATTCCACTGAGGGAAACCTGTCAAGATCCGTGAGCGATCACAGGGACCAGAGGTAGGTAGTGATGTGTTTGATACATTTACTTATTTCAGTGACTGGCCTTTGGGTGTGTCCATGGAAGAGCGTGGTAGCTTCCAACTTCACCCCTGTTTGGAGCTATAATTGGGAGAGGCCAAAAGCTAGCAACATCTTTGGTCGTCGTGCGTGACTGAGCATACGCACAAAGACCAGACAGGTACATATCAACTCGTCTAAGCTCAGGTAAGAACATATATCTCAGTATGTAAAAACTGTGGCCTGTTCCTTTAAATAGATGTGGCAGCAAAGCAACATTTGTGATATTGCCAACTTGTTTCTGTATAAAGGCATCTGAACTGTATTATAATTCTATTTACATTGTGGAATTATTTAATACATGATTTGTGTGTATGTACACATATATATGACTCAGAATGTTGGGTCCCATCAGGCCTTAAGAACAAATGTGTTCGTAAGAAACAGTTAACGGTCGTGAATGAGGCCCATTGTCTTGCCAGGTTAGGGAATTGAAGCACTCGAAGGAACCCCCTCATACACAGGAGATCAGGCAAAGGCCCCACAGAATGAGCCACACGTTCCAGGAATGTAACCCAGGACCTTCTTAGAATGAGGTAAGTGTGCCACTCAGCTGCCATGAACATATATAACCTATATTGCCATACTCCTTCTGTTAAACTGAGTTTTTGGAACTTTAGACAAGAGTGGTATTTTGTTTCATTGTAGATCAGACAACAGTCCAGTTATTGTAAATAAAATTGTTTTGTTACTCAAATTTTTACTGTACTGTTCATAGATAGTATTTGACCTTTGACTCCAAAGGGCCCGATCTTGTGTTTCTAAGCACGGATCGCTCTGAAATCTTCCAGCTCCTGACCTGCCACATTAGGTGGGATGTACGTGGGCTGGATCAACCCTTTTCCTCCAACCAGACTCTGTCCGCGGCCGGGAGGGGGCGAAGGCCTGGGAGAGAGCGGTTGTGGTGGTCGTGAGGGGTGAACACGTTTTCTGCCGTGTGGAAAGCTGTTCTTAGATAGAGCCCTGCATCTCTTTTTTGAGGGACGCCTGACCTCAGAGGAAACCCTATTGTGCATGATTTTAGCCAGAACCCTACTGAGACATACAGAAAACATGCAAACTCCACACACAACAGATCCACCAACCAAACCAAGGGCCCTCTGGATCCATGTTGTTCAACTTAACCAGTAGAAATACTACGACATAAGATGATTGAAAGCATTGAAAGCACAAAGTAAAGTGCTTTATTTGTCAATTCTACAACAAAAAATGTGTAGATTAGATAGATTGATTGCTCCATAGAGTAATATTCCCATCATTAAAGGAACTCTGTCAAATGTGATAAGACCCAAACTGTCAAAACCAAAGGTAAACTCGGGCTAAAGTTGCGCACAAGTTTGATAATCACTTTCATATTTCAAGAATAAACTAATTCCCCCCATATTAATCAGTTTAGCCGAGATAAGGATCCGCTCAAACTGCCGCTGAGTGGACTGAAGCCGGATCCGCGTCGCTCGACCACCCATTGTCGCAGACCGGGTAATGAACAGATAAGGCGCGAGGTAATTTTGGACTGTCAGCTCTCGTCAGGCGTCTCCGGGCTTATCATCGGCGCCGTGATTTTATTTACAACATAAACACCGCGCCGTGGAAACGCGCCATGTTTAATTCAGTCCGGGTTTGTGTAATTAACGTCTGAGTTTATAACCGCGGAGTAACGGGCGGGACGCTGTCATTATCGCAAAGTTACGTCGAGGGCATCGTTGTCGTGCCGCGCCTTTGAGTGACGCGGATCAGGCGGGCAAACACGGCGGCGGCTCGGCGGCAGATTGAGTGACGCGGATCGGGCGGGTAAACAGCGCTGTGCTCGGGGTTAATGGGGGATACTTTGGGGAGGGATTCGCCGTAAACGCTGGAGACAAGAGACGGATATGGAAATGTGGAACCACCGGCCGCACACTGTTGTCACGTCCTTGTGTGTCCTTGGGCAAGACACTTTCACCCACCCTTGTTGTAGAAAATACAGAGAAAATCGAAGTTAAAAGTACAAATTAGGGCAACACTTTAGAATAAGTGTAGAGGATAACATTAAATTGCTATTTATCATACTGGGTCATGCTGTAAAGTCGTACTATCTCTGTCATAGTCTTTACTGTGGTGCTACGACGCCTACTCTCAGCTACTATGCAGTAGCATAGTAGCAGTATGCAATAGCAGTATGACGCTCGACAGAGGGTCTATATCCCTCTTCTGTGGAAGCATAGACAGACTTGAATGGTAGGATGAGCGCAATGTCTCGAGTTCATGTCTCTGGGTCACATACTGATAAACTTCATCCAGACTGCTGTCTATTCTTCTTCTATCCTCTCGAACACCATTGTTATTTCTCTAACAAAATCTACACCTTATTTAGCATTAATTTATGATGAATTAACACTTAAAGGAATAGGCCACCGTTTTTACATACTGAGATATGCTCTTACCTCACTTTAGCCGAGTTAATATATCCCCGTCTGGTCTTTGTCCGTGCGCTCTGTCACGCAAACGGAGCACATACGCAGCCTCACCCACATGTCACATAGCTCCAAAAAAGCTCACGATAGAAGCTACCAAGCTCTTCCACGTGTTCCCTATTTAAATAAAGTTACGTAAAGTGTTTTCATGCGAAATATATTTACACAGAAATGTAGCATGTCGATTTTATAAGCAAATAAAAAGGGGGACTATATTGTGAGGCGTAATGATACGAGGAGCAAAACGTCCACGCAGTAACTCCTAAAGGTTATTGACGGAAGTGAGCGGAGGGAAGTCTTTAGGAGTTATGTAAAAACGGTGGCCTATTCCTTTAATTCATCATGAACAATTCATTAGTTAAGTGTGACCAACATTTAATAACTACTTAAAGGCACTTAAATGCCTAACTCATACTAAGTAGTTCTTCACATACTTCACTTATTCATTGTTAAAGGAACAGGCCACCGTTTTTCCATACTGAGATATGTTCTTACCTGAGCTTAGACGAGTAGATGTGTACCTGTCTGGTCTTTGTGCCCGTGGAAGAGCTCGGTCGCTTCTAACTTCACCTTGTTTGGAGCAATAGGAATATGCTGGGAGAGGCCAAATGCTAACAACATATTTGTGCGTAAAACGACCAAAGACCAGACAGGTACAGATCTACTCGTCTAAGCTCAGGTAAGAACATATCTCAGTATGGAAAAACAGTGGCCTGCTCCTTTAACAATGAATAAGCAAAGTATGTGAAGAACTACTTATTATGAGTTTGGCATTAGGCGTTGTAGTAGAGGTCGAGATACGAAACTAAAGGAAGCTCCATTCAGGCTCGGCTCCCAAATATCCAGAAATTGAAATTGAAGTCTCGGCTGTCTTAAAGGGTTATGATAGCTGCTTCACTCACTCGGTCGCATTGCATACGTCACGACCAAACGTAGCGATTGGGTAAAGTTAGATCCAATCGTTTCAAACTTTAAAAGGAGTTCACCCCTCCTACCTGAAAACGGAGCTCAATTGTGAAGATCCAGACACTCTGTACGAAATGAGTAAAAGGGTAGTAGAGGCTAGTAGAGGTCTGAATTTTAGTTTGTTGGTTTCTTTTTGAAAGAGACTAGGAACCTACTAGGTCTAGGACACTAGGTCTTAACCAATTAACCAAAAAACGAAAATGAGTTACTCAAGAAGACATAATGAATGTAATAAAAGAAAGTAGTAGAGGTCTGCATTGGGATTGGGTTACAACACAAATCTTGCGGGAATGGGCAGTTTCACCATGGCTGCAGGCGGGAATAGGCGGCTAAAAAAACACGTATGTGCGGGGCAGGCGAGCCTGCTGTGTCTGACCCTAGTCCCTAACCCCTCATTCACTACATCAGCCAGCACTATATGGTAGACAACTGTATATAGTCACTGATTCTGTTGTTGTTTCGGACAGAAGCCACTACTTTCTCCTCGCTGCGTGACGTCACACATGTTGCGTGTGCAGAAAGTAGGTCAACCCGGTGTCTGAAGCGCCAGCAGAATGAGTGCACTACATCTGCTAAATTAAACTCTGGGAATAATGTATTTCTGTGATAAAACCCAACCAAATTCAACAGACAGTAGAATATTTCTAGATAAATATGAGTCTGGATCACATGGATTTTACATGAATGACGAAAATGTCATTTAAAAAAGGTAAGCAGCTAACATTAGCATCTTTTCACCGTTTATTCATGAGAAATGTGCAACACGTGATTGAAACAGCTGTTTTCATAGGGTATAGTGAGGACATTCAGACAACGCAGAGTGGGATGAAGTTGTTTACATTGTAGTAGTCAAGAAGATATTAAGCGTTAGTTACACTTAACTAAAGGATTGTTCACGGCGAATAATAACTTTGTGCCTAAGTTAAGGCGAGACGCTGCATACGAATAGAGGAACTTTAAATTCAGAGACATCAATTTGAAACGTTTGCTATCGACCACTGACATCTGTCAATTTACATTGAAATATAAAAATGAAGCTGTTAATCCATAAAAATGCCCAAAATCTCTCATATTTTTGGCAAGAAAATCTGAATAATGGATCGAGCCAGGTTTGAATTTATGGTTTTACTTTGTCAACATATTAGTTACAAAGAGGGGGTTTTGGATGATGTTGTTTAGCTGTTTATTAGTGTAAAAATCTGTAAAAAATAGATTTTTTCTTTTGAAATTTAAAACTCAATAAATCAGGCGAGGAATGATATATATATATATATATATATATATATATATATATAAAAAATCCCTCAGAACAAACTTTCAAAATGTTGCTCAGTCCAAGGACGGAAAATTTGAAGTCAGTTTGTTTTCAGTGAAAGTTGTTGTACGTTAAGATAATCAAAAGTAAAAAAAAATACTACTTAAGTACAGCTCATTTACTTTGTTACTACCCATCTCTGCCTATTCCACACATTAGAGCATTTGAAAAACTAAAGCTGTACATGCTAAATGAACGTGATAAACTTTTCCACCGGCAGCCATCACGTCCCATAGAATCCTGTAGGCGTGTCCTATAAACTCCACTCTGGTAAAGTCAAACCCATAAAGCGCTCCTCTCGCTTCATTTCCGCGGGTCATTTTTCCCGGGTCATTTCCGCGGTTCGGTCCAAATCCGCGTGTGAAGTTCCCAGAGCAGGAGTAAAAGCGGCCCGGATGCCGGTGGAAGAACACTCCATTCGAGCTGGACACTTCTGAAGCGGCTCCCAGAAATAACCGGCCATCTGCTTCCTGCGCCGCTCCCTCCGCCAACACTCGGGGACGGGGGGGACAAAACACGGAGCGGGACGGGAGGGCTGGGTATGCGTGGGGCTCTTTTAAACACTTTTGGACACCTTTGTAGTACTTTATGTTCCATAGGGGGGAAACAAGGAATGAGTAATCGAAACCTGAGGTGTATTTAAAGCCACACTGCGGAACATCCCAGGTTTTTCTACATCACAACATGAACTTGCCAAACGTGCTACTAATCACAGACACTGATAGTGCATTAAAGGAACAGGCCACCGTTTTTACATACTGAGATCTTACCTGAGCTTAGACGAGTTGATGCGTACCTGTCTGGTCTTTGTGTGTGCCCTCAGTCATGTTGTTAGCATTTGGCCTCTCCAGCATATTCCTATAGCTCCAAACGGGGGTGAAGTTCTTCCAGGGGCACAAAGACCAGACAGGTACTGTATCAACTCGTCTAAGCTCAGGAAAGAACATATCACAGTATGGAAAAACGGTGGCATGTCCCTTTAAAATAAAACAATGCAGTTATTTGAAGAGAATCTTAACGTTATCTCCCGTTAGGCTAACCATAGATACAGATGGCATCTCTGGAATCGCCCACGCCCATATATGGTCATGTTTAAAAACAGTTAAGGGGGAAAACTATTTGGAGAAAAATCGAAACTTTCTCTAATTATTCAAAAGCTACTTTAACAAACGCTGAATTATGAATATAGTTTTCGACTAAATAAAGATACAAGGACATGGAGAGGAGCAAAGTGGTTCAACAGCCCATAAATACATAAATAATGGAGAATGCTAACAGGAAGTTTCATGCTAGCATCGTGCTAATACAAACGGCTAGCAAGCGGTAGCTACAACTGCCGATTTTTCACTTCTACTGAACAATCTGCTGTGAGTAAAATATCCATTTGGGCCCGATTTACACTTGACTTTATTTGTATGTGATAAATAAGTTTATATTTTGCCAGAAAATGGCTAAAAAGGGTAGAAAATGGTGGTTCCCTAAAGATTCTATTTCCCCCCTCGGCGAGGCCACGCCCCCTTCTATGACGAGATGCCGTCTGTATCTATAGAAATTATTGAAATGCCTTTAGCTCTGAGCCTATTTCTACAAATGTCAATGTTTTGTTCGCTAACGAATCCTGGACCCGTTAAAAGAGTGTTCCTTCCCCATACAAATGAATGGTGAAGCCAGGCGCAATGCAATCAATCAATCAATAACACAAAGTGCTTTACAGATTTAAAAACATTCTCTCCTTCATTCATCCTCCCACAAATACAAACACATTGTCGCATTCACGCTCCCCCCACCCACCTCCCCAGAGACACACCACACACACTCAAGGTAAAACAATGGGCACAAGGCTGAGGTAAGGCTGAAGCAAGGCTAAGGTAAGGCTGGGTACAGATAAACCAGGTAAAGTAACACCATCCATGGAGCCGTCTGCATCGTGAGCAGCACCTCGGCTGCAGCCAGAGGGCGCCAACACAGGGTGCCCGGACAAGGCGCGGTAGAAACACCACACCTCCATCCAGACACCCACAGGACAGCGCCCGAACAGCCACAGCCAATCACCGCTCCCGAGGCAGGGGGCTAAAGCATCGTGAGGTATGGTATCAGTAGGTAAGGTCAGTTTCAAGGAGTTTATATCATTTCTGTGATTTCTTTGTCATTAGCATCTTGTAAGATGGTGTTTTGGGGCCACTGAATGTGTATCCAACCGCACTAAAAGTAGAAATTGGACTAAATATGATTGAAGGAACTGGCCACCGTTTTCCCATACTAAGATATGTTCTTACCTGAGCTTAGACAAATTGGTATGAATCAAGATATGTATCAACAGGTATGTATGAACTCGTCTAAGCTCAGGTAAGAACATATCTCAGTATGGAAAAGTGTGGCCTGTTCCTTTAAAACATGTATAGATGGATCCTCCAGCCAGGTGATTCTGATCATGAGCCTGGCTCCACATCATGGAGATGGGTCCTTGGGCGAAGCATTGTCGTCACCCACTTCTTCTTACGGGTTGCCCCAGCGGCATCAAAGGATGGGTCAAATGCTGAGGACAAATTTCCCTACAGGGACAATAAAATATCCAGATTATCGGCTTGAAAAATGGTCGATTACAGCTTCTAAATCAGAAGAAGAAACAACCAAAGTGGACAGGATCACTCAAAACTGCATGAATGGAGTGAAATACATAAATACATATGTTCTCGATGAATGAACAATGTAACTCCATGTTTTAAATGCGTTTTTGCGTGATGTCTCCTTTAAGACAAAACTATACAATGGAGAATAAGTCACTGTGTCCAGGAAGTCTGCGATGTAATCATTGTGTCCTTACCATCCGTCTTATCTCGCTCGGCGCTAATGGACTCGCGTGGCCCAACAGTGACTCTGTGCTATATTTACGACTCCCTCAGTGAAACGCTTATAGAGACGAGGTTTAATCTCAATGCAAACTCTCTCTTTGGTGGCTCTGTTTTACACTTAGGAATGAATATGAAGATATTTTTATACACTGCTTCTATTCACAAGACAAATCCCACTGACTGAAAGATGGAGGAGATGAGTCGACAATGTGGACGGAAATCAATTCAGGTTTGGATGAAAGGACGAAAACTAAATGAGCAAAGTCTGACAAATCAAAACAAGTGGACAACTCTTATTAATATAACAAATATATGTGCAAAATTAGATTATAGGGAATTACAGGGACATCACAGAAACGTCTCACAGGCTGAGAACAACAAATAGTATTTGTGACACAACTGCTTGTGACCTGTTCGAACTTGTTTGTTTTCACTAATCACTACCTGGAGACTCGCTGTAACTCCAGGGGACGTCTCGGCGACCTCTCCAGCAACGGCAACTCGAGTCTCCAACTAGGCCCTTAAAGGGATATTTCAGGATTTTTGACATAGGGCCTCATTTCCTAGTTATCCTGAGTGTTGTTGATTTCTGGAGATTTCATGCAGTTCATATATTTGAAGAGTTTAGCGGTGCTAGTAATGCCGGCCGCAGTAGCTAACAACCAGGAAGCTGATGCTGCTCAAATATAAGTTATTTTAAATGCAAAATGTTTATATTTCAAACATTATTCAGTCGACACAGACATTTATATGTGTAGTCTGGTGTTATAAGTGATTTGCCTCAGGGGCACTGTGCTTGGGTCAGACTATTTTTAATGCAGGCTACTAGTTACCATAGACATGCACTAGCCTAGCACCACTAAACTCTTCAAACATAAGGACTGCATGAATAAAAACAAAATAAAAAACTCAAAAACAGAAAAACAGAAATCAGCAACACTCTGGATAACTAGGAAATGAGGCCTTATGTCAAAAATCCTGAAATATCCCTTTAAGACAGACAGTAACAAGGTTTGCATAACAACAGTTTAGGGCAGGGCGATATGGCCAAAAAAATAAAATCTCAATTGTTTGAACGACTATGATTTTAATAACTTGTATTTGAAATTAACTTTAAAAAAAAGTCTCCTGATCTTTGAAGAAAACTGCTCAGAGTCCTGCTCATTAATATTTCATAATGTAGCAACAATTAGGCCCATTAAGAAAACATAACCCTTTATTTAAAAATTGTTATTTCTGTTTTAGATCTTCCTCGTCTGCTCTCAAAAGTAAAACCTCTTAATAAGCCATGGAGTTTTCAAAAGTGTTCTAGTTTTATCGTCTTCATGCCTCTGCTGTGATTGACAACCTTCTCCATGGAGACTCAAGGGAAAGGGGCGGAGCTAAATGGTCCACTCAGAGCAGAGTGAGAGAAAGGCACAGGAGCAGACCGGAGGACAGTGGGAAAGAAAACTCCAGCGCTCCCTCTTAAAACACAACACACGGCCTTTGTGAAGCAGCATCGTCAGAAAGTCTCAGCTTCTCCGCTGGTGTCATTTCACTACAGAGCCTCGAAAACGCTGCTAAATTGGCTGATTATACGATTTAGCCATTTTCCAAATCGTCTGTTTTTGAAAGCCTGAATTCATTCAATTGATTTGCTGGGCGACAACCCAGCCCTACAACAACTAAATGTATAAAGCATTAGTGAAAGAGACTAGATGCAAGTTGGTAATTTTTATACTCACTACTGCCACCTCAGGTCATACATGTAACTGCAGCTTCTATAATTAGCTCGTGCATGACGGCAATTCGGACCCGAAGTAACAACTTTTTGAGTGACAGTGCAGGATTTTAGAGGCAATTGTCGTGAACAGGTCTGAGCTCATTCTACACATCAGGACATCGTTGGAACATGTAGGGGGAGGAAAATACAAAATGTTGACATTTTTAAACTCTGTATAGTCCCTTTAAATCATTCAGACACCGATGATCTGGACTGGATTGACTTTACAAGTGACTTAAAGAGGGGGTATTATGCTTTTTTCAATCACATAGCACCAGTCTATAGCACACTACAATGATGACGAAACCTTCTGTTGGTCTGTAAATGCAGTAAGTTAGAATAACTGCCTTGTATAAAATTGCTCTCTCAAAATGGCTGTAGTGAATGTCTTGAAATAGGCCTCTGTCTCTTTAAGAACCTCTGACCTTTTCCGACACGCCCCCTCCACACGCTGTCTGTGGCATCAGTGGGGAGGGGGTTCTGCTGAGGAGCAGTGGTTGGTTACTCGGCTGGTGACGAAAGCTCGGAGGCTTCTCCAGGAGGTGGGGGCGTTCCTAGGAGGACTCAGGCAAACCTATCCCTAAAATGGCCGCCATCAGAGTTTTTACAGATTACTCAAAAATACGTGAATGTGCCAAGGCAACACTTCAGGCATGTTTTTAATGAGGGAATGACATAATAACGATGTAAAGCTTGAAAAAGTCGATTTTGCATAATACCTCCCCTTTAAAACTATTCAAAGGAATGAGGCCCGGGAAGAAGTGAAGATGCGAAGACGACATTGATGTTTATTGTGTCATATTGCAGATGAAGTGTCTTGCCCGTGGACATAAGATTATGGAAGAGCTACAGCTTCTTCTCTTTTCTTCTTTCATTGATTTATTTTTTGAGGGAAATGCAGCTTGATTTTGAAACTAAACTTTTTAAATCAAGACAAACTCTGAGATTTTGCTAAATAACCAAAGGTGATTCAATATTTAAACACAAACTAGACACACATTTTTAACCTTTTTACAAGTGCAATTAAATTTGCTCGAAGCCTGAAATAAGACGTCATAAACACAAGACGTACAGATAAATGAAAATCCAGCTTTTGCGCTCCATTAAAACTGCAATTTGTATATGAATTAGAATAGTCTTGCAACCTTTTCAGGCCGAAAATCTGTAAAGAACAACCACAAACTTGCCCAAAACAAGTCAAATCTGAAATACAGAAAACAGCCCCGGTCTCTAATTGAACATTTCACCAATCATAAGTTTCAGGGAATGCATTTTTCCACATCCGGTTGGACAGAAGTTTACCCCCGACGAGCTCAGGCGTCCATCCGTCACGGCCTGCGATCTAAAGAGGAACATTTAGCTGCTAATAACATGGGCCGACCCGATAATTAATTTCTCCAATAATGGGCACCAATCGACGTGAAACAATAAAAAAAAATTCAATCTGAACGACTTCTTGGGGAGAAAGAGCAGAGGAGATTAAAACGCTTCATTTGAGCCGGTATTGATTTTTATTATGTAATTTTTTACGCCGACTGTGAAGGCACTTATATGTAACCACTTCTTCCCAGTGTGTAGAGAAGAGGCTTATTTCACTCAAATCGATGCCGAGACGAGGCCGGGCGAACTCGATACCTATTAACAAATGTCTTCAAAGTAATACGGCTCGTACCAATCGGCTTGGAGGTGTCTGGAGTCGCATAACTTTGCCAATAGCAACTTTAAAGGACAAATATAAACGGAATTGAGGTTGTTGGGTTTTAATAAGCTTTGAACCATGTTATTGTGTTGCATCATCGTCAAAAACAGTGAATGTTTCAGTCTAACAATCTGGCTGCGCTCGAAACGCCAGCCAACACTCCAATACACATCACAAGGAAGAGTCCATGAAGTTTCTCTGAATTGTTGGTTGACAGAGGAAGCAACTTTCTCCGAGGAAGGTTACTTTCACTTAAGTTGCATGTGCTCTGTGTCAACACTATGGGGAAACTAGCTAATACCGGTGGATTATATGGATGTTCTTTTCGCTGGCGACACAAGATGAAACAAGGAAGCTGCCATGTGTTTATGGAGTGTTAATGAGGCTAAATAGATGTAAGGAGGACGCGATGCTCCTCAATGCTATGGGTGAGCCCATGTTTACACCACAGCTCACATTTGTCCAGCTGTTGTTAACTTTAGCAGAACATAAACGACTCATTGTTGAAGGTCTGATGCTCTGGGAATGCTTGTTCTGTGGGTATTTATTGATACAGTATATGATTACACAGTAGTCATTAGTCATTTACACCAGCCATTCCCAAAGTCCGTGACATCGCGGACCCCTAAAGTTCAGAAGATCTCTCGGGGCCCCCCACATCATAATAGTATACTCCATTCAAAGGCTTTTTTTTAAATAATTTTACAGCTAAAATGACATAAAAAGTTAAATCTAGTGATGACAGTAGGCTAAATACTGGTTTAAACTGGTGCATTTGTCCAGATAAATGTATTTTTCCTCTCAAAATGAACTTTTTTCATTGTACCTGTTTTGCAGACAAGCTTTGGGGGTCCCCCTGTAGTGCCTCTGAGGCCCCCCCAGGGGGCCCCGGACCCCACTTTGGGAACCAATGATTTACACCATACTCAGCGGTGGTAAGCTACTGTTGTAGCCACAGCTTCTCTGGGATAGACCGATGGAAGTGAGGCTACCAGTCTGTGCCATCGGCCCCTCCGACCACTGGCTCACTCCCTTCACCCCAGGCTTCCTGGTGTTTCCCAAACGGTCTCCCATCCGAGTACCGACCAGGCCCTTCCCTGCTTAGCTTCGGAGATCTGACAGGGCTGGGCAGAGCAAAGGTGGTATGACCATAAGTGTGTATCGGTGACCCCGACCCGGAGGCAGGAGAGTTGCAATAGTGGTTTTCTGGCCAGAGACACCAGGGGAGATGAAAGACCCTCCAATCATCCCATTAACACTTGTATTAACTCCAGAGGGACTACGGAAAGGATGTATTAAGGTAAACAAGTTACTACTTTAAAATATCCCACTATAAACATAAAATACAATGAAATACAACCTATTTACAGTACGTATTACTGTATTCATTATTCTTAGAAAAATGTGACTAAAGATGCAAATAAACGTACATATTCACAATAAATATTGAAGCCAAAAATGTGTATTGAGTTGTCATGTACATGAAATGTGCCTTACAAATATACTTGCCTTGCCTAATGATTGTGAAAATCAAGTATTTCCCCAATGCCTTTCTCATTAGTGTGTTATATTTACACAGCACAACCTTCTGTTCACGGTATTTAATGAGAGACAGGACAGTTTAACCATCCTGCCGCGCTAAACAACTGCCGCTTGTTTCTCTCCGGTTCAAAGTCTATCACAATTTTAAAAATGCGTAAAATACATTTTCACAAAGAAAAACGTCAGTCGTTTCCACAAAAGCATCTCGATGTCGAACAATGTCAGGCGGTGGAGTGGTCCCTTTTGTTACCACATCTGTGCCTGCCTCTGCAAGCGTCTTTCCCGTCAAATAAAATGACACAAATATAATTCTGCCGAGAGTCGCCGCCGGTAACCTTCACTTTACACCGATCACACGACACAACATCAGCACTATTTGGGTTTTGTCGGGGAAAAAAGGCTCTTGAAAAGCGGCGAGCGCGGGTAACCTTGGCACCTTTTTTTTTTTCTTTATGTCTTTGTGTCTAGCCTCACCGTTGCGCCGCGGGATCTGTCACAAACCGAGGGAGGGGAGGGGGGGAGGTCAGCGTGAGCGAGCCCAGGCAGGCGGACCCTTCCCTGGGCACAGGCCGGCACGCCGCCTCAGCCCGCTCCAGACCAATTTGGCGCGTACCGGAGGGAGCGGGCTAATCCATGAGCTCCGAGAGTGGGCCGAATATAGCTCTAGATTAGAGGGTCCGGCAGATACAGGAGAGAGGGACAAACATACGGTCAGGTCTGAGCCGGGGTGTGATGTTCATGATCGGATCTTTGTGCCATCCATAGGCAAGTGTTATAAACTCAAGACAAAATCAACAAAGGTAACTACATTAAAGCCACACCGCGTAGAATTTTGCCCAATAAATAACATTGAAGCGAAGCAGTGAAGGGCCTGGCAGGACTTGGATGACCGTTTGGGAACACCAGGAAGCCTGGGGGAATGTAATGCGTGAGTGAGTGGTTGGTGGTGGTCGGAGGGGCCGATGGCACAGACTGGTTGCCTCGCTTCCGTCAGTCTACCCCGGGGCAGCTGTAGGTGCCTATATTTTCAGCTACGAAATCGAAATTATGGACAGACCCATATATATATATATATATATATATATATATAGCAAAGATACTGCGCAGAACCCTCAAGCTCCCAGGCCTCTGGTAGAGGACCCGAGCTTGGAGGAAAAAAGAGACCGCCCGCGGAGGGAGAAGAGTTTTTTTTTTTTTTTTTTATATATACAGTATATAAAAAAAACAATAACTCTTCCTCACCCTCCGCGGGCGGTCTCTTTTTCCTTCAAGCTCGGGTCCTCTACCAGAGGACTGTTCCTAGAACTGCATTTTTCTGGACCGAGATGTCTGATGTATTTCCTGGGATCTGCTGGAGCCACTCCTCCTGTTTGGGCGTCACTGCCCCGAGTGCCCCAACGACCACGGGCACCACTGATGCCTTCACCCTCCAGGTTTTCTCCAGCTCTTCTCTGAGCCCCTGCTATTTCTCTAGTTTCTCATGTTCCTTTTTCCTGATGTTGAAGTCGCTTGGTATTGCTATGTCGCTTGGTATTGCTATGTCGACTACAACGGCTTTCCTCTGCTCTTTGTCCACCACCAGAATGTCCGGTTGGTTCATTACCATTCTGTCCGTCTGTATCTGGAAGTCCCACAGGATCTTGGCTTGGTCATAAATACCAACCGGACATTGTGGTGGTGGACAAAGAGCAGAGGAAAGCCTTGTGGTCGACATATAGCAATACCAAGCGACTTCAACATCAGGAAAAAGGAACACGAGAAACTAGAGAAATACCAGGGGCTCAGAGAAGAGCTGGAGAAAACCTGGAGGGTGAAGGCATCAGTGGTGCCCAGGAAATACATCAGACATCTCGGTCCAGAAAAGTGCAGTCCTAGGAACAGCAAAGATACTGCGCAGAACCCAGGCCTCTGGTAGAGGACCCGAGCTTGGAGGAAAAAGAGACCGCTCGCAGAGGGTGAGGAAGAGTTTTTTTTTTTTTTTTTTATATATATATATATATATATATATATATATATATATATATATATATATATTAGGGCTGCCAACTTTGGTCGTTTAGTTGACTAATTGGTTAATTGTTTAACTAAATACTTGAAATCGTTTAAGTTGTGGGCCCAGAATCTATAATCTATGGAATTTAACCTTTTTAATGCTATTATGGAAAAAAATAAACTTTTCCATGATATAATTTTTTTTTGAAAAGGGTCTGTAGTAATCACCATCTCTGGGGATGTGTGCCTCGTAACAAGAAGTAACAAGAAGCTTCACATTTGCCGTCCAGGTTAAAAAGTATATATAAAAGTATAAAGAGTATTAGCAGTAGTTCTCAGGCGCTCTGTGTCGTGTTCCTCGAGCCAAACCTGTGGATCTGTGAGTGAAGAGCCTTTGTGTAACTGGAGGTCATGGCAGAAGCGTCTCACCAGCACTTAGCTGCTTCAGCTGACAAAAGCATTAACATAAGCATTATTTCATTTCTAATGCGAGCACAGGCGGCCGTACAACTACTTTTCGTGCTCCAGCTCCGGCCACCAACGTTCAAGGGCTTCTTCTTCAGTACGACTGCATCGCTGGTTCCATTTGCAGAAATGTCCATATTCCGTCGTGTGACTAATTACCTACTGTCATCACAAGTGTTGCTTCTTTTGCATTTTTCGTTCGTGACAGAAAATCTATTCATTCGTGGCTATATTTTATCAACGCATCAAGGCCACAAGCGAGCGGTAAATAAGAGAAATCTGGTCTTAGCAAAAGCAGTGCAGCGATATGTTTTCAGCTCTGGAGATGGGAATGTCCGCAGCGAGCAGGATAACTGTGAACATGAATGAAAAGGGAGTCCAGGAATCCCAACCTGTTTGTGTCTCATTTATACTGTCGAGCACCACTTTTCTCCAGGATGCTGCTAATTTTGTCGACAGCGATCACCGTAAACGCAAACATTGTGACGTAAAAACAGATTTATTTTACAGCAAAAATAATCCTCAAAAACTGTAGCCATCCCATTCAACTAAAGAATGAAGGAACATTCTGATATTTCAAAGCAAACGCACAATGGGAAACTTTTGAGCAAGAATTTGTGGGGAAAATTTGACTGAAACTTTCAGCAAAAACCTGCACCTGAGTGTGTTTTATCAGAATAAAAATGGCTTTCACTTGTATTGTGCTTTGAGCCTGTTTCAAAACTTTCTCAAAGCGCTGCTGTGAACCAAAGCTCTGCCCAATCCCGTCAGACCTTGGAAGCTAAGCAGGGAAGGGCCTGGCAGGACTTGGATGGGAGACCGTTTGGGATTATTATTATTATTATTATTATTCTTATTCTTATTCTTATTCTTATTATTATTATTATTATTATTATTATTATTATTATTATTATTATTATTATTATTATTATTATTATTCCCCTCCATCCCACCTCCACTCACTCACACACCACATTCACACAGGCAGAGGGTGAAGTGTCTTGCTAATGGAGCTAGTTTTTTTTTCACTCAAACTTGGCTGTAAATAAAGTAGCGCTGGCCCGCAGTTAGCTTTGCTAGCTTAGCCTGTTAGCTTCTTCTTGCGACAGTGGCGCAGATGGTAGAGCGGGTCGTCTAATGATCGGAAGGTCGGGGGTTCGAACCCCACCTCCAGAAGGTGCACACTGTCATTGTGTCCTTGGGCAAGACACTTCACCCACATTGCCCCAAGTGTCTGCGTACACTGGTGTATGAATGAGAGTATGAATGGGTGAGTGCATCCTTGCTGTAAAGCGCTTTGAGTGCCTAATGTAGGTGGAAAAGCGATATATAAGTTGAGACCATTTACCATTACCATTCTTTGTGATTCCATTAGTGTGTATTGGGGCCTCCGACCCAGTGGAATGGTTTTCTGGCCAGAGACACCAGGGGGAGATGACCCCCAGAGGGACAACGAAAAGGATGTATTAAGGTAAACAAGTGACTTAGTACTACTTTAAATAAACCTATGAAGCTTAAACTATGACTAAAACACCAGTATTTTTTACAGATTTTATAGAAATATGTACTCTGGAAAAAGACTCATAACCCACTGAAAATGGTTCCGCGACCCACCAGTTGAGAACCACTGGACTACATCTACAATAAGTTTGCTAAACTTCGGAAACAGTGGAATCAAAACGAAAACTCAAGAGAGGGTTTTACATGTGGGAAGTTTTGAGTGCACTTCTTTGTTCTCTCTGGACACTCGGACACCTCTACAGATCGGCGTGACCCGTGTATAGTGCACCGTATAGGGAATAGTGTGGACACTGGGATCCAGCCATTGTCATAGATCATAAGATAAACCGTCCTGCAGCCGTGCTCAGACATCACTGTACCTCTCCCCCCCCCTCTCCCCCCTCGTTTCATTCCTGCCACATCTGCAGCTGAGAAACACAAAGCAAACATTTAGTTGCCTTTAGTTCCTCCCCTCGTGTCTCTCCCCCCTCCCTCTCTCTCTCCGTCTTTTCCGTGCGGCTGTTGTTTTGCCGTGGCTCCCGCGGGTCCGTCCCAGGATGAATTAAACATCGGCGCAGGAGGAGGAGGGGGGCGGGGGGGTGGAAGGACACAGGACGATTGAATGCGCCCATTTCGCAGCGAAGGTGACAGAGAGGGCGCCACCAAGGGGAACCTCGCGACCTCCAGCCTCCCCTCCGCACAGCCGTGCCCCCGCCGCGGGCCCAAAGTAATCAAGGGCTTTTCCGACTCCGCTCCGAGGCAGGACTGCTGCTTAGCATTTGTTTACTCGGCAGCTGCTGGGAGACGGCGGAGCGCGCATAAATTTCATTGAGCTTGTTGTGTAGAAGAAAGTGAGTCTTTTGCATATTTTGGGGATTGCAAAAGCGTGACAATTTTCTTTCTTTGAAATGAAAGCAAGTAAACCTGCTACAGTGATTTTTGGAGATGTTAAGACAACAATAACATACAAGCACTGTTTTGAGACCCCGATGAACAGTGTTATTAATAAAAAAGAAAGTATGATGTGTGATATATGAGCCTGGTGTAACCTTACAATACAAGAGGAATTCCTTGTGATTTCACCAATTCTCGAAAACAAAATACATCCTGTGTTTTGAGAAAATCTGTGGCGCAGAGGTGGACAAACTGCTGGATCTGGCCCCCCCAAGTAATTCTCTTTCATAGCAGTGTATGAGAAGCCCCATGGTTTTGTTTAGAGCTTTTCCGGACACTCAAAGACGCTTTACATTGCATTATTCATTCACACCATGCTTGTAGTAGTCTGCTGCTGTTGTAGGTGTAGACTGATGGAAGTGAGGCGACCAGTCTGTGTCATCGGCTCCTCCGACCGACCACCAGTCGCTAACTGCATTCACCCAGGCTTTCTGGTGTTTCCTAAACTGTCCCATCCAAGTACCGGCCAGGCTCTTCCTGCTTAGCTTCTGAGATGTGATGGGATCGGGCAGAGCAAAGACAGTATGGCCTTCCCTGTAAGAGTGAGTTCAAATGGCTCTATGTTTTTTATTTGCCGTATGTTCCGGACTATAAGATGAACCCGCCAAAAATGCCTAATGAAGAAGGCAAGGCAAGGCAAGTTTATTTGTAGAGCACAATTCATACACAAGGCAATTCAAAGTGCTTCACAGTTGCATAAATACCAGAAACCAAATAGAATCAATAAAGACATCAACATAAAATTAATCAATTACAGTAAAAAGCAAGAGTGCAGATGAAATACTTTCATATTGTCATATGCATGGGCAAAACGAACTGTTTTCAGCCTGGATTTGAACATTGCCAGAGTTGAGGCCTGTCTCAAATCCTCATGAAGACTGTTCCAGATTTTAGCTGCATGAAACTGAAACACAGCCTCACCGTGTTTATTATTGACTCTGGGAACCACCAGGAACCAAGAAAAAACCAACAGGCTGAATATAGCTGAACATAACACATTGATGATTAGCTAAATGAAGCATAAACAACAAACTGAATATGTGTCTGGTATGTTAAAGTCGCATAAACAGATCAGAAAACTATTTATACTACTATTATTTCACAATTTCGCACATACAATCAGGAAATGCAACTTATAAACCATCAAGCAATGCTACATTGTGAAAATGGACACCCAAAAAGCTACAAGCTTATCAACAGTGGTCCATAACCCACCACCCTGGGCAAAGATATACAATATACATAGAAGGGAGGACAAGCCCCTACACGGGATGTACCACCGAAACATAACTGAAGTGGCGGATATCAAGAAATCCTACCAATGGCTAGACAGAGCCGGACTAAAGGACAGCACAGAGGCTCATCATGGCTGCACAGGAGCAGGCCTTGAGCACCAGAGCAATGGAGGCCCAGATCTATCACAGCAGACAAGACCCCAGGTGTAGACTGTGCAAAGAGGCCAATGAGACAATCCAGCACATAACTGCAGGGTGTAAGATGCTGGCAGGGAAAGCTTACATGGAACGCCATAACTAAGTGGCTGGTATAGTGTACAGGAACATCTGTGCAGAGTATGGGCTGGAAACCCCAAGGTCAAAGTGGGAAACACCTCCAAAGGTGGTAGAGAATGACCAAGCCAAGATCCTGTGGGACTTCCAGATACAGACGGACAGAATGGTAATGAACCAACCGGACATTGTGGTGGTGGACAAAGAACAGAGGAAAGCCGTTGTGGTCGACATAGCAATACCAAGCGACTTCAACATCAGGAAAAAGGAACACGAGAAACTAGAGAAATACCAGGGGCTCAGAGAAGAGCTGGAGAAAACCTGGAGGGTGAAGGCATCAGTGGTGCCCGTGGTCGTTGGGGCACTCGGGGCAGTGACGCCCAAACTGGAGGAGTGGCTCCAGCAGATCCCAGGAAATACATCAGACATCTCGGTCCAGAAAAGTGCAGTTCTAGGAACAGCAAAGATACTGCGCAGAACCCTCAAGCTCCCAGGCCTCTGGTAGAGGACCCGAGCTTGAAGGAAAACGAGACCGGCCGCAGAGGGTGAGGAAGAGTTTTTCTTTTTATATACATATCACTTTTCGAACATAGCAAACTAAATCACTAAATCCATTGAAATCTTCATCCTCGGTGTCACTTATGAACAATCACCTTGGCAACGGCCTGGGCACGGAGGCGTAACTGCACCAATGACAAGCCTCTCCCGGAAGCGCGTCTTTCAAGCTCTCCCTTGCGAACTCGCCCCTCCTACTGTGGCCATCGAGTAACCTCGCTTTCAAACTTTCTTTCTTCTGCTCGATTAGCCTGCAGTGCCCTCTAGTGGCAGGTGAAATTATATATTTGAAAAAAAAAAAGTGTGACTTATAGTCCGGAATATACCGTAATTTATTTCATTCTGAAGTGGCATTAAAATACATATAAAACAACAAGTCAATGCAGTTTGATGGAAAAAAAAGAGCAAAGATAAGCACAATCTTATACTGTACCTGCCCCTTTGTTACTTTACAATCGCTTCCGTCATGTTTACAGCTACCATCAAGTGAGTTCTGGATATACAGTAATTTTCTGCCTTTTGCAACGGGAGAAAATTATGGTTTGTGCGGCCTTGCAACTCAGTATCGCCGTGAGTAGGTGAGTTTTACATCGATACTAGATTTGATTTGATTTATTGATTTATTTCACAAGCTAATTTACATTGTTGTTTAGCTGGGGTTTGAGATTCAGCTTTGATTGGCCGGAACGATCCTCGCAAATATATAACTTTGTCCTCTTCCCGAACAATTCCAGATCGATTACTGAGCTCACGAAATTCACACTGTAAATACCGAATCTCTCGGATGAGCCGCCACCACAAATTTCACGATTGTAACGTTAAGTTTATTCAAGCAGTGACTCTGTATTTATGGGACGCACCTTAATGGCCATAAACTTAAGTCAAACGGTGAAAACATTGTGTCGAACAGCGGAGAAACGGTGCGATCAGTTAAAGGTCAGCGCGAGGCGAGGACGTAATGTTTGCGGTTTGTTTTCCATCTGCTGAAGCTGAACCACAGCAGCCGTAATTAGTCTGACACGCGACGCAGATTTATTCCACTCGGTGACATTTACACCGGCGGCGGACTGGGGCTTTTATTTTCATTTGTTCACCGGCCGGTTTGGGGGAGATTTTAGCGATGACGCGACGAGTGATGAATGAAGCGCAACTTTACGCCACGTAACCTCGCCTGAGCAGATATCTCTGGGAAATACTGAAGGTTCAAATTCTCCGATGCAGGGCTGGGGCAGAAAGTGAGCGCCGAGCTGGAGCCCACAGTGTTTTGTGTTGAGGGAAGCCATGGTGTCTCTGTTATAAAGACTGTGTTTACTACGTTTGTCTGTGCAGATGTTGACAGTGCACTTCCAGCACCTGTTCTCCAGTGTGGTTTTTACGCTGCAAAGGGCAAACAAACTGAACTGAACCCAGACGCAGAGAGAACACGTCAACTCTGCACAGCAAGACTCACACAGTAGGGGAATTGAACCAGGGACCCTCTCACTGGTAGCCCTTTTCCACCAAGCTGGTGCCGGTGCTGGTTCTGGGCCAGTTCCAGTTTCCAGTTCTGACCTGAAGGTGTGAGCGCCAGGACTTCCTGGAATAATAATCATATTTTCTAAAGATTATGTTGTGGGCGGTGAGTTCCCGGTAGATGATCATTTACTGTGTTCAAATCATGAAGTTCAGATCAGAGACGCCTGTGATCATGAAGGATTGATTGTTTGTCTTGAAGCTAAAGGCTAACATGCTATAAAAATATATATAAAAAGGCACTATTTCAAGTTGTGTAATGCAATAACCGCTTAACTCCCACCTGAACCAAGCACATTTTCTCGACGAAAACAATGATGGAAATGTGGCAAAAATGTCACAAAAATGTCACAAGAAATTGACAAAAAATTGACGAAAAATGACAAAAATGTGATAAAAAATGGACAAAATAGGGACGAAAAATTGATGAAAAAGTGGCAAAAATGTGATAAAAATGTCACAAGAAATTGACCAAAAATTGACGAAAAATGACAAAAAATATGATAAAAATTTGACCAAAAAATGGCAAAAATGTGACAAAAAAAATTACAAAAATGTGATAAAAAATGATGGAAAAAAAAATCTGATGACGTGAGGAAAAAAGATCCTCTCGGTTCAGGCGGGAGTTAAAAGGTTAAATTAGCCTTTAGCTTCAAGACAAACTCACTGATCCTCACAAACATAAACGTCTCTTCTATGGAAATATTTCTACCAGGAACTCACTGGTCTAAGCTAATCCTAATGGAAATGAATACGAACAGGAAGTACTAGCGCCCACAGCTTCAGCTCAGAGGAACTAGCGTAGCCACATTGTGCAACAAGCCTATTAAAAGCTGGACCAAGAAACGAGCAGCAGTGACGTCAGCGGCCGGGGGCGTGGTTCTCTCCTCCAACAAACAATCAATATTAGTTAGTTTGTGCTTATAACTTCCTGGAGAAGCCAAAACAGTCTCTGTGGAGGAAACTGTTGTTTTGCTTTATGCTCTTTAGCTAAAACAAGAGTTAGAAAGAAGAAATTAAAATGTTAACGGCTGCTCTGAAACTTATTTTTCTGTATTTTATAACCAGAAGTGGCTGCAGTAAGATGTTACTAACCATTTTTGATGTTGACTTCCCAAAGCGTTGCTATGACAATAGGCACAGCTCTCATTTTGGTGGAAAACCAAGTCAGTATGGAACCAACCCGGCACCAGAACCAGCTCTGAACCAGCCCAGAACCAACACCTTGGCGGAAAAGCCCTATGGCAGGCGGAACTGCTATCCAGATGTGTTTGTAGTGAAGGGAACATGTGGACTGCATGTATCAGTGTGTCGTGTGGTGCAATGTGACTTTAAAGTGCAAGTTAGCCATTTTATACTCACTACTGCCACCTCAGGTCATACGTGTAACTGCACCATCTATATTAGACTTGTGAATGAAAGTAACAACTTTTTGAGTGACAGTGCAGGATTATAGAGGCAGTTGTGGTGAACAGGTCTGAGCTCATTCTACACATTAGGACATGGAGGAACATGTAGGGAGAGTAAAATACTTAATTTTAACATTTTTAAACTCCGTATAGTCCCTTTAAAGGTTCTATATCAGGCAAAATTTACCAAGCATTTGACGTTTATTCATTCAGAGGAATACCTGCCATTTTGTTTTCCAGGACATCCTCATGTCCAGGTCGAATAAATTGTCACCTACAGTCAGTGTCAGTGACCAGACTTTTACTGTCAGTCCAAAAACACAGGCTGGATCGAGTCTGCCGTGGTTTTCTCCGTGTCACCCGTGTCTGGGGGTGGAGCTTAGAGGAGCAGAATAAAACTCATTATAAGGTCAGTAGATTATGGATCACAGACACTGGTGCTGTGATGTCATCGTTTTAGTAAAAGTTGCGGAGCCACATTCACAAATGAAACAGGTGCAGGTGGGTTTGTCTCATGAGGGACTACGTTGAAGCGAAGAAAGGCTAAAAAAAAAATGTTTACTTCAAATCGGGGCCTTTTAAAAGCACATCGAGCGCAGCATATGGTGCAGACACAAACAGAACCACTTTAATTAGTTTGACATATGATGCAGATGTATTCCACTCAGTGACATTTACGCCGCTGTGGACCCGTGAATCTACGTCTGTTTATCCGTTTGTTCTGAGGGTTTGTTTTTTTTTTGGGTGGGGAAGGGTTTTTCTTGGGAGAGCGGCGTGACGAGTGAGAAATACCAGCGGGCACACACACACACACACACACACACACACACACTCTCACACACTCTCGGCGTCCAGGCGTTTCAAGGTGAGCGATCGGATTGTGCGCTCCGAAGTTGATTATCCGGGAAAGAGGGATGAGGCCCATATTTCAAGGCAGAGATCAGTGAACTGTGGTCATGTGATTAATGCCTCTGTCGCAGACTTTGCCAAAGCGCTAATGCCCCGTTCACAACAACAACAAGCGACGACCGGCAGCGGATCCAGTCCGTGCGCAGGGAGGGAGGGGTGGGTACCGCTGATCACCCGCAGACCTAAATCACACAGTACAAGTGGCGTTGGATATCTGCACTTGGGTTCCCCAGAGTTGGCAGATGTTTGCGTACAAATGACGCCAGTGTGACTTCTGTGTGTTTGTCGACTTTCTGGTAGGTTTTCGCTGCTGACGGACTGTCTCGCCGGAAAACCAACAAAACGGTTGATCCTGGAGTGTTGTCGCGACCACTGGGATCACTGTAAGAAATTACACACTAATATCTAGTTTGTTTTTTTTGCATAAAAAGTCCCAAAATCCACCTTCAAGCCTGTAACATCATGTAAATGTGGGTTGACAACAGCCGACAACATCTTAAACAGCTTAACGGCTATAGGAAAAAGAAACTGCCTGACCCAAAAAGCAAGTAGCCACAAAAAGAGGTCACAAGTTCTAATATTTGCAGCACGGAGGAGGCGTCACAAGAGGAGCTACAGGAAACAACAACAGGGACCAACGAGGAGATGGTGATAGACTGTGGAGGGAGCTGTGCAGGAGGAAGAGGAAGGACGAGGTGGAGCTGACCAGTGCAGGACACCACGCTCTGAGACGGGAACAAACCCAGGAGTCGGTGCACCGTTTCAGATGATCAGAGGAGACAGAGGGCAGCTACAGTTTCTCCATCCTCCAAGGTCATACGGGTGGAGTGGCTGAAGGACACCGAGATCATCGACCCGGCCGAGGACAGGAACTTCTACATCACCGTGGACACAACCTGATCATCAAGCAGGCGCGTCTGTCCCACACGGCCAACTACACCTGTGTGGCCAAGAACATCGTGGCCAAGCGCAAGAGCTCCACCGCCGTGGTCATCGTCTACGGATTTCCCATCAACCAGTGCTCCTCCTGTGACCAAAACAGTGAAGATGGCGGCCGTGACACAACGATCTTTAACCAAAGAAAAATAAAGAGTGGTGCGCACTGAATGGGTACTGCTGCCGGATGCTCTCTCATCGAATGCAACTTCTCCATCTTTGAGATCAATAAAGTATCATCTTATCTTATCTTATCTTATATTTTGTTGAAGCCTTTTCTTTGGATCACAGCCTTCTACAATGTCAAAAGATCCTGTGGTGTTGCATTCATTTTTCACCAAGATCTTGTGTTGATGATGGGTGAGTGAGGCCACGGTGTAAAGCCTTCTCCAGAACATCCTAGCCCCTGACCGTAAACTAAACTCTAACCTTAGCCCCCTGATCAGTGTAAGGCAAGTAACAGGTTAAGATCTGGACTCTGTGGCCGAACCACTATTTCACAATGTGAGGCAGAGGAATCCTGGCATTGTCATCTTGGAATATGCCCGTGGCATCAGGGAAGAAGTCCATTGATGATATTACCTGGTCATTCAGGATGTTCAGCTGATCTCATTCTTTGGGCACATAGTGTTGCTGACAGTCAAATTCAAGCACCGACTTTTTTTTATAGGTTAAATGTTTCTAGAAGTAGCTAATGCATAGTCTATACGTTATTTTGTATATGTGTGCACTTATTGTATAGATACAGTTTGTGAATGAGGTAAATATGGTGCTTTATTTTTGCCATTACACAACCCAACAAAATTTGTCCTCTGCGTTTGACCCATCCTTCGATGCCACTGGAGCTGATGGCAGGTCCACTCCCGGGGACCCACCAGGCTGATGGTCAGAATCACCTGGCTGTCGGATTCACCTATGGCACATGTTTTTAGTGGTAGGAGAAACCGGAGTACCCGGAGGAAACCTACAAAGACACTGGGAGAACAGAAAGGCCTCATCCAGGTTGGAATCAAACCTGGGACCTTCTAGCTGTGAAGCACGAGCGCTAACCGCTGCGCTAATGTGCCAAGTGTATTGTACTGTAAGCAGCTATTCTAGCATATATAATAGGCAGGCAGGGAGTTTGAAATATTTACTTGCAAAGCTCAAGACTTATCCAATTGCCTTTTTGGTCAAGACAACAACCTCAAACACGTTCATGCTACTTTTCTGTGCTGGAACATGTTCATTATTTATTTAATTAATAGTCAAATCTTGCAGGTGAACCAGGCTGGGAAGATTTGGACATCATCTTACTTAACTCTATTTGTCGTAAGTCGTATTAAATCGGCGTAAGCTTCGGACACCTGTTCTTCCTTTGAATCAACTTGTTTCTCTGCCAAAAACTTGTCCACTTCTTTCCCCCCTTCCACTCCTGGCCCAACTTTGAGTTCTGATTGATTGCGGAGCGGGCCGCGACAGCTTTCTCCTCTCTATCTCACGCCGGGTGCCCTTTCGCTCAGCCAATGGGGATGAAGGTTGCGGCGCGGGTTACTTTATCAAAAAAAAACAGGATAAAAAGCCATTAGAATCGAACGCCATCCATCCTCCGCTCTACAAGACGTTTCCTCAAGAAGTCCCTCAAAAAAGATGTCCGTCTATCTCCCGGAACAAGCCTCACCGGGGGGCGGCTATCGAAACGAGGCCCATTCGTCACTCCTTTGACCAACAGAACCATTATTTGTGACTTTTATCTCTCAAGAAGGAAACGGTTAAGGTGAAGAAAAAAGTATGTCTTCATAATCATTACAACAGCTCTAGGACATGACTCCATGTTCTTTAAGGCTGTAAGATGAGACGCTGTCCCTCTCTTGTATTTTTGTTTTGAGACAATTACAAGTAACTGGCACGGTGGCTGAGTGGTTAGAGCGCTCACAGCAAGAAGGTCCTGGGTTCAATTCCCAGACTGTGCGGGCCTTTCTGTGTGGAGTTTGCTGACATCTGGAGATGGGACCCTGGGCGCTGCACTGCGGTCGCAATGAAGTTTACCTTAACCTCACTCCATACCACAGATATGGAGACAAACAAGTCAAGTTTACCAAATATTTAAAATTGAATCTCACATAACCCTGCCTTTAAAGCCACACCACGTAACTTTTCACTAGGGATGGGTATCGTTAAGGATTTATCTGCGATATGTTCTTACCTGAGCTTAGACGAGTTGATACGTACCTGTCTGGTCTTTGTGTGTGCCCATGGAAGAGCGTGGTAGCTTCCAACTTTACCCCGTTTGGAGCAATAGGAATACATTGGGAGAGGCCAAATGCTAACAACATCTTTGGTCGTTTTACATGACTTAGAGCACTCACAAAGACCACACAGGTACGCATCAACTCGTCTAAGTTCAGGCAAGAATCGCAGCGTCCCTGTTTAGAAGACCAATAAGACTGGAGTTTATCGGTCTGGGTGGCCCCCGGGCCGTTACCGGGGTTCGGTACCTATCCCTACTTTTCACAAAATTTAATTTCAGATATCCTTATTGTGGTAAAAATAAATATTTCTGCTTAAGACACAGAAATGGTTCTTTAATCAGAGGGTAGAAAGAGAAAATGTTAGTCAGAAAAATAGTCTAAATAAAGCATGAACAATGACGACTTGATGACGACATGAGGGAGACTCGCTGTAAGAAGGAGCAGCCCAGAGGAGGACGGGAGAAATCCCACAGGGTAGTTTTGTCCTCTTCCCTTTTCGCTGTGTTCAATCATTTAGAATGAATGCTGTTTGTTGTTAGCAGTTGCAGTAAGCTAAGTCAGCCAGTGAGGCTACAGGTTGCAGTTTGTCACACTTCTCCAAACTCCTCTGTCGAGTAGGATGCAAAGTAATACAGTCGGTTAATTAAAAGGCTGTCTTCCCAACATATAAATAAATAAGGAAACTTATCCATGCGAGCCATGATGTGCCAGTGTTATGACCTGCAGACTGGAGCAGCTGCACCCTCACCACAGCAGATACGACCTGTTCTCCCAGTGAGCATTTATTTCTTGTCCAATTTGTGGTAAATAAATTAAGCAAATTAAAAGGATGTTTCAGGATTTTTGACATATGACTCATTTCCTATTTATCAAGAGTGTTTTTTGTATTGAGGACAGAAGAGAGACTGGCTGTGCGTGTCAAAGGCAGTCAAAAATGGGTAGGAGGCACTCCGGAGTGGCAAAAATTAAAAATCCTTTATTGGTGCATGGACAAAATAGATTAAAAAACGCCAACGCGTTTCGACAGCTATGTCTTCATCAGGGCGATCTTTGTGAGTGAAATTGCTTACAGGTGTGTATTTTTTTGTAATTCATGCAGTCCTTATATTTGAAGAGTTTAGTGGTGCTAGGCTAGTGCATGTCTATGGTAACTAGTAGCCTGCATTAAAAAATAGTCCGACCCAAGCACAGTGCACCTGAGGCAAATCACTGATAACATCAGACTTCCCATATAAATGTCTGTGTTGATGGAATATTTTTTAAAATATAACCATTTTGCATTTAAAATAACTTATATTTGAGCAGCATCAGTTTCCTGGTGGCGGAGTGATCTGCTCGGTTACCGGACCTACAGTAGTTTGTTTACCTGCGGCCGGTATTACTACACATGGAATTCACAAAGGAGCTTTCTACAAATCAGGTATGGCAACGTTTGGAGGACGACCCCATGATTTTGAAGAGGTTTTTAATGCAGGCTACTAGTTACCATAGACATGCGCTAGCCGAGCACCACTAAACTCTTCAAATATAAGGACTGCATGAATTAAAAAAACAAAATCTCCAGAAATCACTCTGAATAACTAGGAAATGAGGCCCTATGTCAAAAATCCTGAAATATCCCTTTAAGCATTAATACACAGTGCACAAAACTTACACAAGTTTTTAAATCCTACATCGAGTGATACACTACAATATATTGTGTTTTTAAAGGGGAGGTTATTATGCAAATGTTATTATGTCATGCCCTCATTAAAAACATGCCTGAAGTGTTGTCTTGGCACATTCACGTATTTCTGAGTAATCTGTACAAACTCTGATGGCGGCCATTTTAGTGATAGGTTTGCCTGAGTCCTCCTAGGAACGCCCCCACCTCCTGGAGACGCCTCCGAGCTTTCGTCACCAGCCGAGTAACCAACCACTGCTCCTCAGCAGAACCCCCTCCCCACTGATGCCACAGACAGCGTGTGGAGGGGGCGTGTCGCAAAGGGTCAGAGGTTCTTAAAGAGACAGAGGCCTATTTCAAGACATTCACTACAGCCATTTTGAGAGAGCAATTTTATACAAGGCAGTTATTCTAATTTACTGCATTTACAGACCAACAGAAGGTTTGGTCATCATTGTAGTGTGATATAGACTGGTGCTATGTGATGGAAAAAAGCATAATACCCACTCTTTAATTAAAAGTATTTAAAGTATTCAGAATACAGTACTCTGGGTTTCCAAAAGTAACGGAATATGTTGCCAAATATATTTAAGTTTTGTTTTTATTTTCTAAATGCTTCGATGTTCAATTATTAATAAGAACCTTGCAAAAATGAAACTTCGTGCCCTTCACTGAAATATTTTGGCTGCTGTCTCGGCCTTCTAAAGTATCTTGTGAGCCATAAAAGTGAGTAACCCTGGTCTTGAAACTTTGAACATATCAGTCACATTCCTATATAAGCAAAGTGTGTCACCAAAAGGGATCTCTTTATATTAAAAACGAGCCATAAAGTGTCTAAAATCTCCAAAACGTTGAGCCTTACATTTCAGAGACTGTGGGTGAACCTTGAGGAAGCCGGGCCTTCGGCGAGACCTCTGCACATCCGCGAGTAATCAGTCTTCATGCTAATATTTGGGGTGCTAATTGCGGTTAGCCCGTGATGGAGTGGGCTCTTCCCGTGTGGGCGGGCCGTACCATTAGTCACGGTACAGAGGCGAGGGGAGGGGTGGGGGTTGACTGCGGCACCGCCACACCTGCCGGCCGCCGCCGTATTTCATAAAACCAGGCCCTCGCTCTCTGATTTATCTCCGCAGCTTATTACCGCAGACACTTGAGATGATCGATCGGTTTACGCGCCGAGATGAAGCTATGTAGATGTGCGGGGGAAAGAAAAAGAGACAATTACCCGGCGAGCGTGGGCGGGTACGTGCCGAGGGTCCGGGCCGCAGCCTCCTGATCTGAGAGGCTACGTTTTCCGCGTCATTCAAAGATCAAGAGCTATTTATAAAAAAAAAAACAGAAGGCCTTTGTAATACTGGTGTGCAGTTATGAAACAGAGCTAAGTTTATCCATTATCATAAAAGGTTGACGAGGAAATATGAGAAAATGGAAATGTGGTCTAATTATCTGCACAAACGACAAGCTTTTCTCTTTGTTCTTTTTTCTAGGCCTCCTGCTTTATTTGCATTCTCTGCTCCTATAATGGGCTGCACATCGCACATGGGGTCCATTATGATTAAAACCTGCTATTCTGGTACATTAGGCCAGTGATTCTCAACTGTTGTTGTGTCAGGACTCAGGACCCACCTCCTATGTATTGCATCCAGCCACAACTCAAAAAGATTGAAGAGAATTTGCAAAAAGCGATAAACCCCATTCATCACCAAATGCATCATGCTTGTATCATACTCTTAGCAACCAAATTTTGGTGCAAAACCTGTTATATCCTATTTAAAGGGACTATAGGGAGTTTAAAAATGTTAAAACTAAGTATTTTCCTCCCCCTACATGTTCCTCCATGTCCTGATGTGTAGAATGAGCTCAGACCTGTTCACAACAACTGCCTCTAAAATCCTGCACACTCACTCAAAAAGGTGTTAATTTGGGTCTGAAGTGCCGTCATGCACGAGCTTAATATAGAAGCTTCAGTTACACCCATGACCTGAGGTGGCAGTAGTGAGTATAAAATGGCTAACTTGCATCTAGCCCCTTTAACACAATGAGTGCCAAAAACGGGAAAACTCATTTTTGACTCTTTTTTTTTTTCATTACGAAACTAGACACTTTAATACATTTTATGTGTGGTTTTTGCTCTGTGAATGGTCAAAATTGGTCTAAGGACGGTTGAGAAACATCCTGTTAAAGTCTTCAATCCGAGAACCAGGCGATCGATAACACGCGGTGTTTCAAAACGTGTCAACAATGTTGTCAATTTACTTGAAACTGAGATATTTTGGGACTTTGCACGATGGAATAACTATAAGGAAGACTATATTATGGATTTTATGTTTATTGCTGCTCATACGATCCCTTAAACTGTCACTATTCAAATTTTGATCTTGACATATTCATTTGACCCTTCTTTTGTGTATTAAGCCTCAATATATGTTTCCACTTCGAGCTCTGTCGATTCATTGAATATAAAGCTAATGAGGTGATATTTTTTGTTGGTTTCTCTTCTGCGTCTGAACTGCGGCAGGTTAAGCGGCTCTTGTACAAATGATGGTGTTCAGCGTTTCACGGCGCGCTGTCCGTAAACGCCTCCTGACATTCTCCTTGTGTTTAGAAAATGCTTTAGTAAATGACCCAGCGTCAACAACAGTCACAGGTTTGTAACTGCGGCTCTTACAATAATGGGCTGGAGCTGACACTGTGATCCCGCCGCATTATTTTTATCACGAGTGTTGCTTCACCTGACTTTGCCCACATGTTCTAAACATATCACAGCGCTATTATACTGTACGCGTGTGGCATTTAAGTAGGGATTACGTAAAGCTATTCTCATAATAACCTCATGAAGAATTGTAGGTGAACGTGAAGGATTATTCTTTTCTCATAAATAGGCCGCGTGAACCTCATTATATTTTAAGTAACTTTCTTCTTTCAATAAATGTAACAGTCTTTGCGCCAATGCAGAGCAGCTCTTAGTCGCCCTTTCCAAAAGTTGTCATCTGGATTGTGTTATTAACGAGTCTCGAAACAATCCAGACCAGATGACTACGTTTTTATGTTTAGCAGTACAACAGTTACAACATTATTAAGACTGTTTAAGCTACTTTTTGACACTTTAAATGACTTGTGTATATGGATATGTACCAGGTCAGCCTGCTGTGGCCAACAGGGGGCGCAATGACTCCGCTTGCTGGAGCACTGAGGATTGGTGAAGTTTCTAAAAGACATCATCATCATCATTATCATCGCTGCCTATCGAGGGACAATAGGGTGCGTTTACGTGACATCTCATCATGATCCGATGCATCACGATACTCAGGGGCCAAAGTAATTATGATAAGTAATACCATCCATCCATCCATTTCCTCCGCTTTATCCGGGGACGGGTCGCGGGGGCAGCAGTCTCAGCAGAGATGCCCAGACTTCCCGATCCACACACACCTCCTCCAGCTGTTCTGGGGGGACCCCGAGGCGACACCAGGCCAGTTGGGAGACATAGTCCCACCAGCGTGCCCTGGGCCTTCCAAGAGGCCTTGTCCCACTAGGACATGCCTGGAACACCTCCCGGGGGAGGTGACCGGAACAGATGCCCGAGCCACCTCAGATGACTCCTGGGCAGCCACTCTACTCCGAGCTCCTCTCGGGTAACTGAGCTCCTCACCCGATCTTGAAGGGTGCGCCCAGCCACCCTGCGAAGGAAACTCATTTTGGCTGCATGTACCTGCGATCTTGTCCTTGTGGTCATTACCCAAATCTCATGACCATAGGTGAGGGCGGGAACGGAGATCGATCGGTAAATCGAGAACTTTGCCCCCGACTCAGCTCCCTCTTCACCACTACTGTCCGATACAGCGACCGCATCACTGCTGACGCTGCACCGATCCGACTATCGATCTCACACTCCATCCGTCCCTCACTCAGAATTGCAAAATGACACAATATTTTGTCCCAGCCCTAGTGACTATGAAAAAGCATTTATTTTATTTTATTTTTTCTGGCTTATAACTGACATTACTGAACCAATCTACAGGAGACAAAAACAGACAAAATGTTCAGTGTCTGCCCTGTCAGCACGTACAAACTAAGATCCAATTCTTTTCTCTTACAAGTTTAAGTCATATTTGGGTCACGGCTCGTCATCCCTTGTCGTCCCGACGCCAAACTAGTTGAGAACCACGGTTTAACGGTTACCGGCCCGGGTCAGGAGCAGAGCCTGATCTCCAGATGTGGAGCCGGGCCGATGGTCAGCATTACCTGGCTGGAGGATTCACCTATTGTGCGTGTTTTTTAGTGATAGGGAACCCTATACAGACACAGGGAGAACATGCAAACTCCCACAGAAAGGCCCCAAAGCTATAAAAACACACAAATGTGTCACAACCCTGTGAGTGTCTGAACAAACAACAACATTTGGTTTCTGTTTCCACTTCGCTCGCTCAAACTACTCCAAACCTCATCTCTAAATGCCACTGTAAAACAGGGAAGGCTCCAGATCCCATTCAGTTCAAGCGGTTCCCGGCGTTTTCCCGGAGCGCCCCCCCCCCCCCCCCCTGATCTCGTTGGCTCGTCGACACGTGAACCCTCCCGCCGCGGCAGCACAACGTCTCTCCCCCTCACGAGCCATCACCGCGCCTCGAGCTGTCAAATTAAAACTTTCAAAGCGCGCCAAACGCCTCCTCGCAACTTCCACCCTTTTTCCCAGGAACATATTGCCGAGATAATTGCGGATATTAGCAGGCAGACGGTTAGCGCGAGCGAGGAGGACGAGGTGCGGTGGGAGTTGGTGGATGACAGCTTCGAGAGGCGGGAGCGAGGGACTGTCTCCGCGCCGGTGTTAATCCACATCTTAGTTACATCGACGTGAGTAACTTTTATTTTTACAGGAAAGTGTGATTTTATAAAAGGTGGGGAAGTGCTGAACATTTCATAAACCTCACCTTTTTTCTTTCCTCAGACATGAAACTGCTCAAATAAAACAGTAATCGCTGCCAATCAGGAAGCCCACAGAGACCCGTGGTGTCGGTTGCCAGATTCTACACTGCAACAGAAATGAGATCTTGTTAAAATAATATCAACAGCTTCAGCAGAGAGCGAGAACAGTGGCCAAGATCAGAGTCAGAGTCAGAGCTGTGCCCATGTTCAAGTCAAATAGACGTGTTCAGTCTGGTGTAACCTGAAAGCCGTCCATGCACAAGGTGTTGGAAATTAGCACATGTGCTTTTACACTTGAAACAAGGAATCTGCTTCATCCAGTGTCCTTATTTAACAGCAAAATGACTCAAATTAAGGATGTTTTACCTCAGTTTTAGACATTTTGACTTGCAAAGTAAAAAAAAATCTGCCAGTGGAACAAGTCATTTTTGTGCTTCAAAGATGTCAAAACATTTTATATCGACCGCAGACCGCGTTGTCATGACAGGAATAGATACAGACGACATTGCGTCATAGAAGGGGGCGTGGTCTCACCAAGGGGGAAACAATCTTCAGGGAAACACACATTTTCCACTCTTTAACGCCAGATTAAAATCACAAGTGATATTTAGTCTGGGGACCACCAATTCATTTTCTCGTAGGAGAGGTGTGGTTTACGATCGTCCACAACCGTTTATTGGGCGCTACGAATGTCTGTCATGCGTCTGCACGTAGCCACAGCCAATTGTATCATCGTATGAGATGATGTATGACGTACCCACTGTAAACTTTTGAGCTAAACTATTTAGAACACGGCCTAAAGCTTGATCGAAAAATACCATCGTGTCTGCTGCTGTCATGTTGGATCCGTAAATAAACGTGTTCTTTTTTATCCGTAAATAAACTACAAGCTTCCGTATATCGAATAGCAAGTCATCGTCTTGCCGTCCCTCCTCGTTCTGTGATTGGCTCCCAAATCCATGCGAAAATTTCAGCCATGGTCCCCAGGCTGCTGTGCAGCTCGAAATTATTCGAGCGCACACAGCAGCGTGGTGTTAGCCAGGTTAATTTTCTGGTGGAATATGAACTTATTTATCACATACAAATAAAGTCAAGTGTAAATCGGGTACATTTGGATGTTTATTCACAGCAGATTGTTCAGTAGAAGTGAAAAAACGGCACTCGTAGCTAGTGCTAGCATTCTCCATTATTCATATATTCATGGGCTGTTGAGCCACTTTGCTGCCCTCCATGTCTTTGTTTCTTTATTGGGTAGAAAACTATATTCATAATTCAGCATTTGTTAAAGTAGTTTTTGAATAATTAGAGAAAGTTGAGATTTTTCTCAAAATAGTTTTTGTTGAGCCCAGACCTGTTCACCACAACTGCCTCTAAAATCCTGCACTGTCACTCAAAAAGTTGTTACTTTGGGTCCGAAGTGCCGTCATGCACAAGCTTAATGTAAAAGCTGCAGTTACACATACGACCTGAGGTGGCAGTAGTGAGTATAAAATGTCCATCTTGCATTTTACTTTAAAGGGGCATCAATATTTCTGAAACTCAATAGAGAGTTCCTGAACCTACTTATTTCTCAGACTCATTAGCCAAAAATGCCGCACCTACTGCCAAAAAAGTAATATTTATTAAAGTCACTACTTCCGGGGTTAGCGTAGCTGCTGTGCATTTATCTCCGCTGACCCAGATGGACCAATGTACTTTTTTGTTGCGGTTTTGTAACATTCGTGTCACTTTTTTGTAACTTTTGCATTACTTTTTCATCACTTTTTCATGGCCTTTTTTGTTGCTTTTTGTGTCACATTTTTGTAACTTTTTGGCTGTGTTTCTCCTAGCCCACCACCGCTGAGTATACTGTGAAAGGCGCTCATTTATTCTTAATGTCACCGTCACCAAAATATGGATCTTGCCTTTAAACTGTCCCGTCAGTGTAATTTTGTGGACCTGACCCCCCTCTGCGCCCGCGGTAAATCCCAGCCCCAAACCTTCCCTGCGCTCGTTTACGGTGCGTCCTTTATGCGCGGTGATTTAGAGAGACCGCAGTCCGCCGCCGCGTGATGGATGGCGGCGTTTCACAGCGAGTCAGGGCCGGGCAGCGGCGGGATAGTTCCACAGACTGGGATAACACACGGGCGGGACGTTACACCGGCGGGGCACGTTCACTCCGCTCATACTAAGCCTCGTTTGCCATGGAAAGTGCATTATCAACTTGAGTTTTATTTGAAATCCTGTGGACGATATTATCTGATCGTCTGTGGGTCTTGTGGGAAACATCACTTGATCTTGTGCTGGATGAATAGTTCTATGTTCCAACATTTTAGGTATTTATTCAGTCATTTTGATTTCATTTTTCATAATAAGGCTTTAATCTATGGACGACCAGGACTGTCAAAACAATAAATAAATAAATTCATGTTCAATGAATTGTCAAACTTATTTAAAGGTGGAGTATTTTGTTTTTTTAAGCACATAGTAACGTTCCACCGCTCCGTTCCTTTCCCTTCCTTTGCCCTCCTTCCTTCCTTCTGCCTTCCTTCCTTCCTTCCTTCCTTCCTTCCTTCCTTCCTTTCCTTCCTTCCTTCCTTCCTTCCTCCCTTTCCCTTCCTTCCTTCCTTTCCTTTCCCTTCCTTCGCCTTCCTTCCTGCTTTCCTTTCATTTCCCTTCCTTCCTTCCCTTCCTTCCTTCCTCCCTTCCTTTCCCTTTCCTCCTTCCTTCCTTCTTTACTATCCTTTCCCTTCCTTCACCTTCCTTCCTTCCTTGCCTTTGCCTTCCTTCTTTACTTTCATTTCCCTTCCTTCCTTCCTTCTTTACTTTCCTTTCCCTTACTTCGCCTTCCTTCTTTCCTTGCCTTCGCCTTCCTTCCTTCTTTACTTTCATTTCCATTCCTTCCTTCCTTCCTTCCTTCCTTCCTTCCTTCCTCCCTCCCTCCCTCCCTCCCTCCCTTCCTTCTTTAGTTTCATTTCCCTTCCTTCCTTCCTTCCTTCCTTCCTCCCTCCCTCCCTCCCTCCCTTCCTTCCTTCTTTACTTTCCTTTCCCTTCCTTCGCCTTCCTTCCTTCCTTCCTTTCATTTCCCTTCCTTCCTTCCTTTCATTTCCCTTCCTTCCTTCTTTCCTTCCTTCCTTCCTTCCTTCCTTTCATTTCCCTTCCTTCCTTCCTTCCTTTCATTTCCCTTCCTTCCTTCCTTCCTTCCTTCCTTCCTTCCTTCCTTCCTTCCTTCCTTCCTTCCTTCCTTCCTCCCTCCCTCCCTCCCTTCCTTCTTTAGTTTCATTTCCCTTCCTTCCTTCCTTCTTTACTTTCCTTTCCCTTCCTTCGCCTTCCTTCCTTCCTTTCATTTCCCTTCCTTCCTTCCTTTCATTTCCCTTCCTTCCTTTCATTTCCCTTCCTTCCTTCTTTCCTTCCTTCCTTCCTTCCTTCCTTCCCTTTGCCTTCCTTCCTTCCTTCGCCTTCCTCCTTTCTTCTTTCCTTTCCCTTCCTTCCTTCCTTCCTTCCTTCCTTTCCCTTCCTTTCCCTTCCTTCTTTACTTTCCTTTCCCTTCCTTCCTTCCTTCTTTCCTTTAGATCAAATGTGAGTAGTCGTTTTAAGTAATCGTAAAATCAAAGAAGAGTCAGCAAAGAAAAGAGTCAACCATTTGTGATGCAAATGATCCAGCTCATTAGAAAGTGACAGACAGAGGCCTCGACCAGACTTCCACTTGCATTGCCTGCTCTGTCTGCTCTGGATTCTTGTGTTCATTCATGGTAAACACGTTTAAGATGAGATCAAATGAGATCTGGTCACTGCAGGAGTCTGGAGCAGTCGCCTTGTGCTTTTGTTTGATGTGGAAACAGCAGCTTTAGAAAAAAAAAACAAAAAAACATATCCAGGGAATCGCACCTTAGACCCACACTTGCTGTTTTGCCTTCGTAACTAGAAGAGTTTAACCTCAGCGGTAGCCAGTTTTGCATTTTTGCCTTTCTAAACCCCAACCTGTCAATCATCCCGCGTAACCCTCCTGAACTCCGTCTCCCAGAATCCCCCGCTGCGCTGCGAGGCTCGGTCCGGGGCCTTCTCTTCTTCTTTCTTTTTTTTTGATGTACTTTTAAACATAAACGAGCGACTTTAGAGCACTTTCAAAAGCAGCCGGCGCGGCACTCTCAGGCGTCGTCAATATTTAATGCCTCCCCGACTTTAAGGAAGAGGCGATCCGTGTTCCATTCAAAACCTTTCTGCCAAACTCTTTGAAGTTTTCCCCCCTGTCGACGCAGGTAGAGCGGGTTATTTAGGAGATGTCTGCTTTTGGCTCGCTACATTCCTCCAATTTGTCTGACATTAGTTGAGACAAATAACTCACAGCGGACGTCTAATGGGAAAATATGTCTGCGGCGTGCTCGATTTGAGACGAGATTTTAGGCCGCGAAAAAGGAAATCTATTTGTTTGAAATAATGCCCCGTTTTGGACGATGTTTGGAACGCCTTTATCGGCTCAAGCGCAGCTTACTGGCTCAAAGCATTATCAGGTATCATTGTGTTGTTTTCAGCCTTATTTAAACTGTTAAACAAAGTCATTTTGGACAGAAATTTCAGCAGAACTTTCCTTTGTTTCCAATAAAGGTGTTTAAAGAGCCTGGAGATGGGTTTAAGGCACATGACTTTATCCTTTTATGGACAAGATTGAGGGAAATACAAATACTTGAGAAAGTGCAGTTGTTTCGACCTTATTTACTTATGAATGTAGTATCTGGATTTTTTTTTATTTATTGGTTTATTTGGTTCCCTCTTGGAACCGCCACCTTAACATGGTGGAGGGGTTTGAGCCTGAATGATCCTGGGAGCTCTGTTGTTGGGGGCTTCGTGCCCCTGGTAGGGTCTCCCAGGGCAAACAGGTCCGAGGTGACGGGTCAGACAAAGAGTGGATCAGAATACCCTTATGAGAGACCAACAAGCCCGGTTAGAACCATCAGGCCATCCTTGTGTGGACCCAGCACCTGCAAGAGGAGCCATAAGGGGCTGGGGCAATGTGATTTGGGCAGCTCCAACAGCTGCCCCACGACCCGGAAACGGAAAAGTGGAAGAAAATGGATGGATGGATGGGTTTAAGGGTCGCAACAGCGCAAGTTAATGAACAAGCCACTCCAGATTGTCGCCTTGGGCTAATTTCCATCCGTCGTCCCCCATGCGCACTCTCAAACACACTCTCATTCATCTTAGCCTATTGTACATGTTTTTAGTGGTAGGGGAAACCGGAGTACCCGGGGGAAACCTACGCAGACATGGGGAGAACATGGAAACTCCACACAGAAAGGCCCCCACCCCCATATATCGCCTTCCAGGCCGTATAGTGGCCACACCCTGGTACTGCAACAGAAAATCCCACTGGGCCCAGACTTTAAACTTTAATGATGAATATTTGATGAATAACGTCATGCACTTTTTCCCACATATTTGTATTACTCAAAAACAAAAGTTTTGAGATCAAGTCTATGGTCTCTGGTTGGTAAAATTCGATCACGTGGTGTGGACACTGGTGCTTTAGCTCTCGCACATAGACTTGATACTAATAGACTGTCATTGCTCACTCCTCCCCATTTACATTAATTGCCTCAATCGAGAGAGAAGCCATGATGGCAGATCCATCTCCTCCTACAGATTGTTCCAAACAAGGACAAAAAGGCGGGAAACACTGCCCCCATTCAGGTGGGCTGAGCAGTGACAGGGCTCCACACTGCTCCAGGGTCTGTCAACTTTGATTCCACAGCACAAAAAACAGAGCGGTTAAAAATATAATACCTTGCCCAGCGTTGTCACATGGGTCACAGCAAATTTTAGAGAAATTAAAACCTCTTTGTAGCCAGGCTTTTAAGTTGTGTTTGGGAAGTGTAAAGTCTCCATTGCAAAGTTTCTTTTGGAGTCGCCCCTGGGGTGGTATTGCAGCAATGTAATCTCCCGGCCAAAAGAGAAGCGCTTTCCTTAGCCATTGCTCTCACATGAGGAATAGTGCGCCTGCCCAATGGAAATAAATGCTGCTTTTTTTTTGGCGTTATGACCAAGTGAGCACATCAATGCACAGCCATCTTGTATTGGCTTGGATTTATTCTTTATATATTAATAAACAAATGATGTTGGCACCTTGAGTTGTGCACCGAACATCTAACTGATCAAGATAAACATGCAACTGCACACAATTTAAGACGATCAAATTCTTGAATGAGAATATATAATAACTGAGGAATCTAGCTTGTAGCGTAAGGTACCAGAGAGACTCTTTGTTAATGAAACTTTAAAAATAGTAATTCAAAAATGCTCCGCTGCTGTTTCTCAGACCGAGCTGTTGTCAGGGAACAGTAGCTGGTGCAGATCAGGACCGGAGGCTCTGACACTTCTGACCTGGCGCGGTGGACTTTCGGACGGACAGCTGCTCGGACAGCGCTCTCTCCGAGGAAATAAGAGCGGCCGCGGGCTCATATGGAACTGTAATAAAAGTGTGGAAGAGTTTGAACCCGGGGCCTTTCTCACAGACGTAATAAAACTCGCAGCGACTTGTTTCACCGTCAGACTGTTTATAAAAACGGACAAGGTCACGACCGCACACCTGAAGATCCGACCCAAAGCCTGCATTTTATCTGCCTGCCTGCATTAGCCAGACTCTCTGCGCTCAGGCTGTTCTCTCCATGGGGTTCAATCTGGCCTCTGAGGAATAAAGACGAATACTGTCATCAAGTAACACACAGGTACAGTCAGTGCGAAATGATGTTGCGTCATAATTTTAGTCAAAGTGATATTTTTCCTGACTAAAATTAACCCTTTTTATAGCAACTATTTTTGGCAATTTCCGCACATACATATGGCCTCCCTGTTGCACATCAGTATAAAGTAAAGAAACATGTAATCCTCACTCAGCCAATCAGAAGAGATCACCCAACATCACAGGTCCCACCTCTTTGGCATTTGACCAATCAGCAGAGACCGATCACACTCTCAACTTCCTGTTTTCTCTGAAGTCTGATAAAAATCCAAGTCTGGCTAAATTCATGGTACTTTTCTTTACATAACTCGAAAACTAACCATGGTAAGTGGAAACTCACACATTTTATTGGTGAATAATTGTGCTGTAAGTGATGATACATGAGTTGATTTTGGAGAATGTAGTGAAATGAAAGGCAGGCACCATATTTGATCATATGCCCTGTTCACTTAAACCTAAAGTTAATTAGTTTTGTCCATATTTGGACCGTTGCACCTATTATTCATACAAACCAATAAACCCTAGGACTATGTTTCTACGTTGCCAAAGGCTATCTTTTGTATTTTTTTTTTAGGCAGAGAACATTGGACCCCGCCCACTGCACATACAGCACAATCACATTACAAAAACTCTTGCCTATAACAGGTGTGATCATTCAAACATCAATATCACAAAACACAACAACTCCTGAATACCAGCACCCCCTGAAACCTGAAAGTACTTTTTGTATATTTTATATGTAAACCGTTGTATTTTTACCACTTAAAGGATAATGAACAAAATATGGTAACTTCGCTCACATTGATTTCCTGCATGATAATGAAACATTTTGAAAAATGTTAAAAATGATATAAACGTGTGTTTTGTCCCCCAATAACGCTCTTATTTTGAAATTATTTATATAAAAGTACGCCAATGAGTGCCCTATAAAGGGTTAAATAAAAAGTTGTTTATGAGAAATAAAACTCTGACTAAAATGTCCAGATATTTGTGTCAATTAAAATATGACATATGAAACGGAGAGACTAAAAGTAGTAGATAGTGGCTTCGCCGAGAGGGAAACACAATTTTCACTTTTTTTTTTGCCATTTTCTGGTGAAATATGAACTTCTTTATCATATACAAATAAAGACAAGTCTAAATCAGATCCATATCGATATTTTCTCACAGCAGATTGTTCAGTAGAAGCGACAAAATTGCAGAAATTGATTGCAGAAATGCCGTCTGCGTCTATGCAGCTATTGTAGTAACTATGGAAACCGACAAAATGCTGAATTTTGGACTTGGTTTATGGCTAATATCTCTGTAACAGCTGGACCGATCCACATGAAACAAAAACTGTCACAAAGTTCAACGTTTTCTCTCTCAGCACATATGAACTGAGGTCACATGACTGTCTGGTAAAGGCATCCAAAAGTGGAGGCAATATTAAAAACTTCATGTTGGTCAGATGAAAAAACTTTCCGCTATGAAGAGATTTAAACACCTTCATAAGATGGTCGGCAGCTAAGTCTATTTTAGTCTATGTCTCTAACTTATGATGACTTTTATCTTTTGAAACTCACCATCATATTGTACAAAACTTTAAATCACAGCCAGCCTGACGATGACTTTCAAACTATTTAAAAACAACACAGAATCAATTGCTTCTTATACCGTTTCAATCAACGCACTCACTTTCCTACATTCCCATATACTGTCGCAAAGCCATCGCGAGGGTTAAAGGTTTCCGGAATTAGCATTTCTGCAGCGAAAACTCCAAACAACGAGTATTTCCCCTCAACTTTTTTCCATCCGCATCTCTTCAAACTTCTGTGTCACGAAGCTGTCAATAAAAACGAGAGGATTTTCACATATTATGCTAACCTGCCCGTGGCTTTGCCCTCGTCTTCTTCTGTATAAGAAACAACTCCATCAAGAAGGCGCGCGCTCTCGTCTCGCATTTGCATTTCTGCCTTTCATACATTTTAATTTGTTTTAGGGCAAGCTGTCAGGCTGATTGGAGAACAGTGTCACCCCGACGCGACGCTAAGAAGAGCGGCTGCCACGGAAGAAAGCGCAAAGACATTGTTATGCTGACACGTCGCGATTAGCTTTATTATTTTGAGGGGGTGTTGGGGGGTGTCCTGGCTCGGTACGTGACTTGGCATAAAAAATAAAAAAATACACACACAATGATTAGCATTCAAGGGCGAGCGGGAGATTGTGGATGGCATGTCACCGCTCAATCGTTTTGTGAAGCTGGTGACTTCATTAAAGGGGTCTGATTCGGCTAAATTGACTTTTTTTCTACTTTAAAGGGACTATACGGAGTGTAAAAATTGTAAAATGATCTAATTTCCTCCCCCTAAATGTTCCAACAATGTCCTAAGGTGTAGAATGAGCCCAGACCTGCCTCTAAAATCCTGCACTGTCTCTCAAAAAGGTGTCACTTCTGGTCTGAAGTGCCGTCATGCACGAGCTTAATATAGAAGGTGCAGTTACACGTATGACCTGAGGTGGCAGTAGTGAGTATAAAATGGCCAACTTGCATCTCGCCCCTTTAAACCATGACACCTGTAGGTTTTGTTTTTCATTCATGTGTGTTTCATCTCAAGATCTCATGTTGCTTGCTCCCCACCTTCTGATGTCGCAAGGTGGAACTTCTCTGTGTATTTAAAGCAGTAACTTGTTTACCGTAATAAATCCTTTTCGTCGTACTTCTGAGGGTATTACAAGTGTTAATGGGATGATTGGGGGGTCTTTCATCTCCCCCTGGTGTCGCTGGCCACAAAACCACAATTGCAACTTGACTGCCACCGGGTCGGAGTCACCAATACACACTAATGGAATCACGAAGAAGAAGCTAACGGGCAAAGCTAACTGCGGGCTGAAAAGTGTGAGTGAAAAAAAATGTTTCCATTGTGTCATTGGATGTACAATATCCCTCTCTCCCTTTGTCTTTTCTGTCAGCGTAGTATTTACTCTCACTGACAATTAAAAAGTTAACAAATCGCAACATGCTACGACACCTGCAGTTGCGCTTATGGCCTCTAGGGGCAAGAGTTACTTAGTACTGCTTTAGGTGGACATACCTCTGATTGAAGCTTAAAAACATCCTTTTGGGTACATACATATTAAGATTATAAATGATGTAATTAAAGGTCTGAAGCACAACAAGGTGGCACGGTAGCGCAGCGGTTAGCGTTCCTGCTTCACAGCTAAAAGATCCCTGGTTCGATTCCCACCTGGACGGGCCCTGTCTGTGTGGAGTTTGCATGTTCTCCCCGTGTCAACGCAGATCTCTTCCGGGTACTCCAGTTTCCCCTAACACAAAAACATGTATAATAGGCCAGGATGAATGAGAGTGTGTCAGTATTAGAAATGACACATTATAAATCTGCAGGCATCGTTCACTTTTGGCTATGTTAATTAATGGCGCTGTGATGAACACACTCCAGTGATATTTTATGGGCTTTCAAAATGTAGGGAGATGGACCTTTTTCATGTCAAGGACCATATACATTTTTCATTAAAGAGGCAAGATACAAGTTGGTAATTTTTTATACTCACTACTGCCACCACAGGTCTTACGCGCAACTGCAGTCTCTATATTAAGCTCATTCAGTGACAGTGCAGGATTTCAGAGGCAGTTGTGGTGAACAGGTCTGGGCTCATTCTACACATCAGGACATTGCTGGAACATGTATAGGGAGGAAAATACACAATTTTAACATTTTTAAACTCTGTCTAGTCCTTAAGTCAGGGGTGTCCAAAGTGCGGCCCGCGGGCCAAATGTGGCCCTCAGACCAATTTCTGGTGGCCATCAGGCTTCTTGCTGAATCGGTTCACATTATCAGAGATGGTCTTTTTTATTTAATATGTAATAATTCTACACAATTCTAACCTAACAACTAGCATTTTATTGTGAGACAGAGCTGGCATTAAGGTTTTAAGCATAAATAAAGGCACAATTTAAACCTCTGCTAGTCGAAGGTTTTGCAGAACTAACCACCGACCTATGGCCCTTTACCCAATGTACGCTCCAATATGTGGCCCCCCATGAAAAAGGTTTGGACACCCCTGCTTTAAGTTCTCCAAGGTCCTTATAATTTAACAACATACATTTTAGAGTTCATACAACACTGAGGTGGGACTGATAGTATGGAGGATCGTCATTTCTATGCATGTCAGACTCACCGAATGCGATGGCTGGAACTGTTAATCTATGTTGAGGCGTCTGATGTCAGCTGGCAGTGAGGATGATGCTACTCGAAAGCTTGTTTTCCAAGTTTGGGTCAGTCAGCCTTGAGCGGAGGCATTAATTTGATCCAAACGCATTTGTCCTTTCCACTCGTGGAGTTTAGCATGTTTCAAGGTGTAATGACGCTCGAGATTTGCCTTCTTCATCACTGCCAGGACCTCGCCACATCCTAGGCACGCAGAAGTCAGTAAACAGGAGGCCCGAGGAGATTTATGTCTATAGTGTAAAAAGACATGAAGTTAGAATAGAGGGTCAGACAGATCTTGTGGACATTTTAACACGAACAAAGCAATTAAAAAAACATCGCCTTATAAGGTTAATGCGACGCCCCGTCAGCTTCTCCGCAGGGCACTCTCCCACTCTCCAGCATTACATCCTGTTTATGAAGCGAACACGTTTGATAAACCAAATCCCTAAATGAGCTATTCATTATCGGAATAGATGCGTCTTCATATCTTCATTTGTCTTACAGATAAATCGGAGAGCGGTTTCCTGTGGAGCAAGCGGTGTCCAGGGATGATTAATGGCGGCGAATGTTGCCTTTTCCAAACCTGTAGCACACACTGGACGGTGGGAAAAAAAGACACTGCATGGATTTAAATACCAGCAAATCGGTAAAGGCCTGGCACTGAATGATTACTGCATGTTAAAGTGAACATTTCAGGCTCTTTTGGGTGCCTTAGCTTTGATATTTTACTTTTTTAAATGTGAAATAATAAGAAAAGACAGTAAGAAGCGAGACTCAGTCCATAGTGCACGTCTCACAAAGAGAAGCAGCATTTTAGAGGTGACTCAAAGACACTATGAGTTGCTGCTAAACTAATGCAGGAATGACAAAGGCCCAATTTTATTTCTCCTCCCGAGCCCTTCGCCTTCGCCCTCACCCTCCGTTTGGCAAATTCATGAGAGACAAAGGGATGTCCCAATTCTGTTTTGTGTAACTGAACCAGTGGCTGAAGGGGTGGTTGACATGGCACCTTTACTTTTGATGACAATGGCCTCTAAAGCGCTCCAGGATCAATAGGAATTGTTCACACGACATCACAACATTCTAATGAGCCCATAGTTTAAAATTGAGGTGGAGCAACTGATATTTCTACAGACGACATCTCTGGATTCGCCCATGTATGGTCATGTTTGAAAACCGTTAAAGGATCTATATCATGCTATTTTAGCCATTCCAAAGTTAAGTATAGGCATTTATATGATATATTGTACCTCGACCACTATTGAGCACTCATTTTTGTGATAAATATAAGTGTTTTCTGGAGGTATTTTTCGAACCCGGAAGAAAAAACGCTTCGATTCAGTTAACTCCGCCCCCTCTCTCCGGACATACAACTTTACCGTAATAAAAATAAACAGCAATAAGTGAAGTTACCTCACGATGCAGTTATACGGAGTTGACATCTGCAACACAGCTTCATAAATGGCTAACACACATGCTAATATGCTAACACACAAGCTAACACACGTTTGGACTGACTCACCACTCTGCTCCATCGCTGTTTACATTGTGGGACTCGCGTTGGTTATAAAAGTTAATCCACTGATTCAGGCAAAGGTTCACCAAACATCCATCAAGAGACAGTCACAGAAAAACAATATTTTGCTGATAGTCGCTGAATCCCGGAGAAAAAAACAGCTAGACGAGTGGCCTCTCCTTGAAAAAGGTTGAATAAACTCCTCGTCCCCGTAGCCAAACGCGCTTCTTTTTCTCCGTCCGTGACATGATCGTTAGGTAAGAATAAAGAACAGGCGTGTCCAGAATAGATGACAACGAGCTCCATCTTCACAGCTGCAGCGCAAACATGACTGATCTGTTCGGACGCTCAGGGGTGCGTTTGTTTTGGCCCCAGCTGACCTGGAAGCACCTCGGGCACATCATTTTTTTTTTTTATTATTATTATTTATTTTTTTCCTTTTTTTCTCTTTGTTTCTCTCTTACGACAGAAATAATGAAAAGGCTATTTTACAAATTAAAATCAGGCTGTAAGACATTACATTACAGACGTCGAGCACTTCCGTTCCGCTGTTACGACACAACTGAACACTCAGTCGTTCACCAGGAGAGGGAGGCGCAGCTGCTCAGAGAGCAGGATTCAGGAGGATTGCTGAGAGCTGCGTGAATGAAGCCGCAAACCACTCTGGGGGTGTTTTTGATAAGGAAATAGCATAACAACATGGCTAAAAGCTCCAAAAAGTCGATTTTGCATGATATAGGACCTTTAAGGGTGAAAACAATTTGGAGAAAAATCGAAACTTTCTCTAATTATTCAAAAACTACATGAACAAATTCTGAATTCTGAATATAGTTTTCTACTAAATAAAGATACAATTTGTGAGGAGTGAAGTGGTTCAACAGCCCATAAATACATAAATAACGGAGAACGCTAACAGGATACTTCATGTTTGCATCGTGCTAATGCTAACAGCAAGTTATCGCTCACAACGACTGCCGCTTTTTCGCTTCTCCTGAATAATCTGCTGTGAGAAAATATCCATATGGGCCCGATTTACATTAGACTTTATTTGTATGTGATACATAAGTTTATTTCGCCCGAAAATGGCCAAAAAGAGAGAAAAATTATGTTTCTCAAAAGATTCTACTTTCCCCCTCGGCGAAGCCACGCTCCCTTCTATGACGCTATGGCGTTTGTATCTATACGTTTGTTAAGTGGTGACGTCACAGCTCTACTTCCAGGTTCGCAAATGTGCGAGAAACTACAAAAAAACTCTTTAATACCACAATCAATTTTTCTAAAACTCCACAGAGAGTTACGGAACATACTTATTTATCAGGCCCAATCGCCAAAAATGCTAAACCTGCTGCTATAAAAGTAATATTTACCATAATCGGTACATTCGGGTTAGCGGAGGAAAATGCTAGCGGCGCAGCAGCTACGCTAAACCCGGAAGTAGTGACTTTAGTAAATAATACTTTTTTAGCAGTAGGTGCAGCATTTTTGGGCTAATGAGTCTGAGAAATAAGTAGGTTCAGTAACTCTCCGTTGAGTTTCAGAAATATTGATTGTGGTTTTTATGTTTTTAAGTTTTTTTCTCGCATATTTGCCGGTCTGCTAGGACCCGTAGGCAGAAGTCGTGACGTCACACTTAACAAACGTATAGAGTTGTATTGGCCCTTGACCCCCACATTATGACATCAATCATCACATTCTAAACTGTGAACGCCACCTATCGAAACAGTCAATTGCAAACGTGTAAATGTTTTGTTTTTGCTTTGCTGCTGCTGTGACTCTTGGAGTTTTCAGACTTTTTCACGTGACATTTCCATGTAGCATTTCCTTTCAACATTTCAACATATCTTGCTTTGGCCGAGGCAAACACTTTACAACATGTTTGTAGCTGTAACACATACCAGAGACAAGATGAAGTTGGTCTTCCTAAATACTTGCAGCTGATGTGGAGTTTCACAAATTATTCACAACAAGATTTTCATCTGGACTGGACAAATGCCTCAGGATCGCTGAACTACAGTTCTACAGCACTTTTTCATCTTGCAGCATTTAGCACAATCTTTTTTGCATGTGGCTTAAGCAAAAGCGGAAATATCTGAGCCTTTCACATCAAAAATAAGTCGTGGTATTTAGGAGCAAGGTTCAAAGCGTTTCGCGGATTACGCTTTGTCATGAAAGCGAGCTGTAATGTGGTAGTCTGAATTTGCACTTGAATTGGGGAGGTTATAGCTCGACAAAAACACAACTCAGGATGAAGAAAGAAAAAAAAATGTTTACAGGAGTGAAAACGGTGCAGCGGATAGAGGCGAGGAAACAGTTGGCAGACAGACTGCAGCCTGCCGCTCGAGTGGAGCCGAGGTCCGGGCCGGAGGCAACATTCAAAGAGAGGTGAAGCGGACATGTTCGGGAGATTGGGGGGAAATATGGTGTCGAAATAAGGCTGAGGAGTCTGTGTTAAATCATTTAGTCTTTTGGAACAGTTGGTTACGCTTCTGGGGTGTGGTGTTGGACGTTGGAAGCACACCACACAGCAAAAAGGCGTCACAAGTGAGGAAGACAAAACAATTGAAACTGCAGATAAAGAAACATCTAGATTTTCTGTCAATATAAATAAAGTCAAATACAAAATTTAGGACCTGGGTTCCATTAAAGGGCTACACACATGTTCTCCCTGTTCCGGTTTCCCCCATCAAGGGTTGCCTCAAGAGCCAAACGCAGCCCAAAATATCTGACAAACTACCCAAAATCTGCAATCACATTATGTCATTAATATGTATAATCATTGTCGTTTTTAATAATAATAATAATAATACATTTTATTTAAAAGCGCCTTTCAGAACACCCAAGGACACTGTACAATGGACACATTAACAAAGAACAGAAAACAAACTACTTTTTATTAGTCCCGCGCTTCCGCACATACAAACACATGCAAACAGTGCAGTGACCGATAGATGGTATAATGGTCCCAGCACACACGCACACAAACTTCTTCATTGGTCACATTCACTCGCACGCGGCTTCTCAAAACACTGGAGAAACTAGCAGAAAAACAAACTCACAAGACCAGTGGATTGTACAGATATTCTTTTTTTCCCCCAACTCTTTGCAACTGGACTTTTTGCTGACAACAGGAGAATTGTGGAAGCTGCTGTGGAGACTTTCAAAGAGGCTAAACAGACGAGCGAGAGACTCGTTGCTAGTGCCGTGAGTCCATTTGTTTACTGTTTGTGCTGCGCTGTTGTTTACTTTTAGCAGGACATCACTGACTCCTTAATGCTTTTATATCATTCTGCTCAGGGCAACTTAATTGTAAAGCAACAGTCTGTCATGTAGCAGTCTGACCACGGTTTGTAGTGAAAAAGTTTGCCTCGTTGTGTCTGTAGTCACATGTCTGATGCTCTGAGTCTGGATGAGTTGTATGTTACTTCAGTTCCTGCTCTTTTTGCAGCCATCAGCAGGTATTAAAACAATGGTGAGTTAATGTTGGCACTTCAACCTTTAATGGCCGTTTCCCGCAGGCACCACCGCATCCTCGGCAAAACAACGTGAAACTCACACCCAGACATTCTCAATAGTCGATGTTCTTTTCTTAAGCCCCTGTTTTCAGCAAAAGCTCAGTGAAGAGAGTGAAATGAGGGAGACACTTGTGTTTCATAAAACACACAATATCTCCGATTCTAGAATAGCTTCACCAACAGCTATACCACAGAATATGCTGTGGCGCAACAAACATCATGAAAAATGGTCTGGATTGTTGGCACTCTACAGCTCAATCCCAAAAACAGCGCAGAACTCAATGTGTTGAAAATGCTCTTTTTTATTCAAAGTTGGTTTAACAGCTTTTTTTTTTTTTCAACCATTGATAAACCAGTGATTAATCGTTGAATAAACATTGACATTTCAATCTCAACCAAAAATTAACCAATCTGACCAAAGGTTTATGTTGAGTTCACATCTTTTACTATCTGGGGTTAGTTCTGTACTTGTTGATATGTGGTTAAATACTTCATTTTAGTCTGAAAAGCTGCAGTAAATGGGTCAAATATATCTGATAGTGAAACATAGGCCTATATGTGCACCACCAGCCGCCCCTGCTTCACACACATTTTCATTTCTGTCTGAGTACATGGGTACTTCAGACTGCTATATTCGAAGTCTCTGGCTGAAGTGCTACCGGTCACATATGCACTTTATTTTTCCACGGATTCATAACATCCTAAACACACACGGCAGACGGCTAAAAAAAAAACCAAACAGATCTCCAAAACTGTGAACACACTCAACACGCCTATTATTTCAACCGCGCTAAGAATCACCGCCGTATTCAAATATATGCAAAGAGCCCCATTTAGCGCGCCATAAACCCATCTCTCTCTGAGTGGTTAGCCTGATGCTAAATACCCCCCCGGCTTAAATGCATCCAGTTTTTCTTCCTTGTTTTCCCCCCTCCACCTCCCCCTCCCTCCCTCCCCCTCGTGTTCGCGCCGCGGTACAGTGCATTAAAGATAAAAGCGCTAAAAACGCCGCGTCCCAAATGGATCCGTGGCTAAGTGGCGCGCGGCTGTTGTGACGCGAGTGGTTGTAAGAGGCGAGGCACTTGGCGCGGCGGGTGGCTCCGGCGCCTTTGGAATAAATCTGACATGTATCTCACCGCGCGACTCGTGTGTTTGTGCGCGTTTCGCCGAAACCCGCCGCCACTTTATCACGCTAGCTCATTTAGGCCGCGTCTTTTTTTTTTCTTTTTTTTTTTTTTAAAGCACGGCCGCATTAGTATTCATAACACGGCCCGGCGTTGGGAGTCATCTCAACATGGATACGCGGGTGTGAGAAAATATCTGAGCGGCGGGAGCGATGACTACGGCGTGATTTATGAGTGTAATATTGCATGTTTGCAGATGGCGGCGGAGTGTGTGTGTGTGTGTGGCGTAGGGGGGTCAGACGGTTCCCGCAGGCTCGTAAGTTCATGCATATCCGACGAAATTAGGGATGTGGCACGTTTGGAGAAAATTACACTCACAATTAGACGGCAACAAAATAATTTCCACCAGATCAGGAACCATTTTTAATGCAACAAATCCAAAAAAATAACTCATTTCTTAAACATTCCATCAAGTAGAGGAATGCGTAGAGGAAAGCAAATCAAATACAACGGGCAACTTTTAAGTAAAACTGGGTAATTGAAAACCTGAATGTGTTTTTTTACCATCATTTCTGTACTTCACAAACCCATGCAGTAAAGATTGTTCTGCCTCATGGCATAACATAAAGTATATTTTTTACATAGACTTTTATTCTGAAACTACCGCTCTTATTTTGGCGGGTCACACCCAGTTAGTTATCAGGCCTAATTATCGGCCAAATAATTATCGCGGCCGATATTACCCATGCAACCCTAATTAGCATCCTTATGGCCATGAGATCTGGGCAATGACCAAAAGGTCAAGATTGCGGAGCTCAGAGTAGAGTCGCTGCTCCTTCATATCGAAAAGAGCCAGCGGAGGTGGCTCAGGCATCGGATGCCTCCTGGTCTCCCTCGGAGGTGTTCCAGGCATGTCCTAGTGGGACAAGACCTCCTGGAAGGCCCAGGACACGCTCCGAGCTGGCCTGGTGTCGCCTCGGGCCCCCCCCCAGAACAGCTGGAGGAGGTGTGTGTGCATCGGGAAGTCTAGGCATCTCTGCTGAGACTGCTGCCCCCGCGACCCGGCCCCGGATAAAGCGGAAGAAAATGAATGGATGGATGGGTGGGTGGATGGCATTTTCCATTTAGCATTAGCATCATGCAAACTACTTGTCAATGGGACGGTTTTTTGAAGTTTCAGCTAATTTTGAGCTACTTAATATATAAATACAATTTATATTTTTCAAAACAAGATTTGTAATTTCTATTCTGCATGTTAGCTTTAGGAGGGGACAGTGGCGCAGTAGATAGAGCGGATCGTCTCATGGAAGGTTGTGGGTTCGAATCCCAGCTCCAGCAAATGCACACCGTCGTCGTGTCCTTGGGCGAGACACTTCACCCTACCTGCCTCCAGTGTTTGCGTACATCGGTGTGAATGAGAGAGTGGACGGGTGACTGATTCTTTACTCCAAATGGATCCGATAAAGGTAGAAAAGGGCAATATATGTTGAGTCCATTTACCATTTTTACGGTCAACCCAGTAACACCAAGTGTTCCACTCTTACATCAGTGAGCACTTATTACTTCGAGTGCATGAAAGAAAGATGTATTATTATTATTAGCATCATAAGGAGAAACACTACTGGCGGCTGCATTTTTTTCAGAGATTATGTCATGACAGAAAAGTGCTGAAGTAAAAGAGAAACTGTAACACTGCCCGCCGCATCCACATAATCAAAGACCACTTCACGCCGAATCCGTTGTTCTCTCCAAAACTCGCCGCCTCGTTCTGTTCTGGGCGCACTCCCGACTGTTCGCCATTTTTGCTCCTATTCCTGCCATAATCGAGCGGAAAAGTCGTGACTCAGAGACATGCCCCGACTCCAGATGAAGAAATTCACCGTCTGAACAAGTCGATTCAGAAATATTAGGATTATAAAAGGCGCATCAAGCAACTCCAAAGCGTTCACCAGCCGGGACTACTGTTGCCCTAATCCGGTAAGTCACGCCCAGAAACGATCGGCTTTGCGCTTTAATTTACCGTCTATACTCCTGGCTGTTTCTTCTGGCTTTCTTTTCTTTTTTTAACCGTGGGCTCGAAATGGATTAGGGCGGGAACGCGGGGCGAGATGAGAATTTTGGGAGAGGCGCGGGTTTTTTTGGCATCGGTCTGCCCCGTGTTAAAAGACGGAGATAATCACGGCGAGAGGTTGTTTCAGTCCTCGCCAAAAGACAAACAGGAAGACGTACCAAGTTAGATTTCGGAGAGGTGTGGAGAAACATCGACGGGACTTTTAAAAACATGAATGGAATCAAACTGTGTTGAAAGGGAATCTGTCTGTGATGGGAGGCACGTTTCAAGATGGCGATGTCGGGATTCATCAGGCTCACATTGTGAAAGAGTGGTTCAGGGAGCAAAAACAGACAATCCAATCTCCAAAGGTTTTAGATCGATCCAGTCACAGGCCAAGTTGTCACGACAGGAAACGAAATAACTACCAGTAAAATATTTTCATGAATGTAGCTAACAAGAATTAAGGCTGCATTAAAAGTCATTCAATGAATTATGTCAAAATTAAGGCATTAAAACTTAAAAGCATTATATTGGTATCAAACTGAAGCTAAACCAGTGACATTTCCTGCAAACATTTGTCATAAACACAAAAACTATGCTCGAAAACTGTTCTGACTGAAATTTCACACAATCTTTTGCTTTTGTGTCCAATTTAGTTTTGAATATCAAAATTTCACCCCGTTCCCATTTGTTTGTTTGTTTACAAATCTAACCCAATGAAATGACTTTTTTTTTTTTTTGCATTTGTGCCATAGTATTTAGGCATTAAAGCAGAACTAAGTAACTCATGCCCCGAGAGGCCATGAGCGCCACTGCAGTTGCAGCATGTTGTTGTTACTCATGTCCGTGAGAGTAAATACTACGCTGACAGAAAAGACAAAGGGAGAGAGGGATATTGTACATCCAATTACACAATGGAGATCACTTTTTACACTCACACTTGGCTGTAAATACTGTTTAAGTGGCGCTAGCCCGCAGTTAGCTTTGTCCGCCTGTTAGCTTCTTCTTCGTGATTCTATTAGTGTGTATTGGTGACTCCGACCCGGAGGCAGCGAAGTTGCAATTGCGGTTTTCTGGACAGAGACACCAGGGGGAGAAGAAAGACCCTCCAATCATCTCATCTTCAATCTTCACTTTACTGCGCAGTAATCTTCACTTTACTGTGCAGATGCCAAACTACTCCTGGTATTATTACGCCTTACAATATAGTTCCCCCTTTTATCCGCTTAGAAAATCCACATTGTTTAATTTTGTGTAATTATACTTTGTAGTGGAACACTTCACGTAACCATATTTAAATAGGGAAAACGTGGAAGAGCTTGGTAGCTTCTATCTTGACCAGTTTTGGAGCTATAGTGGAGAAGGGGAGAGGCTAAATGCTAACGCCGTCTGCGCTGTGTTTACGTGACTGAAGGCACGGGGGAAGACCAGACAGGTCCTAAAGAACTCGTCAAAGCTAAGGTAAGAACACATCTCAGTATGTAAAAACGGTGGCCTATTCCTTTAACACTTGTATTACCCCCAGAGGGACAACGGAAAGGATTTATTACGGTAAACAACTTACTTAGCACTGCTTTTAAGGTGCACTATGCAACTTCTAATGTAAAAAAAAGTGTTGATATTAATGCGTGACCTTTCAGTGACCCAGCAGCTTACCATCCTGATGACCTGTAGAACGCTCCAGGATCAATTGTTTATTAGGTTTTCACTGCTGATTGAACCATACCCGTGGTTACATGCATTCCATTCCGAAAACCTATACCAGAAAGCCTTAAAAAACATGAAATAAAATTGATCAGGAGCCACAGGGATGGTAAGTGAAGGAACCAAGCTAATCACCCATACATCAACTGGATTTCTACATAAAAAGTTGCATATCGCATCTTTAAAAAGGGACTATACAGAGTTTAAACATGATAATACTAAGTGTCTTCCTCCCCCTGCAATGCCCTAATGAAATTAATTGGGGTAATAATTCGGGTCTGAAGTGCCTTCATGCACAAGCTTAATATGGAAGGTGCAGTTACACGTATGACCGGAGGCGGCAGTGAGTATAAAATTAGCAACTTGCATCTAGTCTGTTTAAATTGCATTAAAAATCATGAAATTTCACTGAATGTGAAAGATGCTTCTTCTTCTCTGAGAGGATTTCCTTCTAGTTGCCGTCTATCGAAAGCATTGTCTCGTTCCAAACTTACATTGATTGAAACTCACGTTGAATTCTCCCACTCAATACAAGCTCAACAAAATATTAGAGCGTGTATATCCATGTGCAGTGTTTTCAGACCAGAAGTGAATTGCTATGGGAATACATTACTCTATATGATCAGTTTTTTTCCCATACAAAGTGTTCCATTTGCAATACAGGCCTATACTGGCAAAGTAAACTAACTCTACCACAAGAAAATGAATCGCTCACCCCACTTTTAACCTTACAAACTTCAATGACGTATGACTTCACACACTAAGCAACTTTAAAACATTTATCTTCATGTTTATTGTCTTATCCCCAGCCCGGGCCCCATTGTAAACTCCTCTGTGTCACTCGTGAGATATTGCCCCGATATCAGTGTCGCGTCTCGATGTCTCCCCGCGGCCTCACTTTTAACCCATCACCCGGACAGCTCTTGAACGCTTCGCGGCGCCGCTCCGTCTTTACCGGTCCCTTTAGGCTTCTCCCCGGCCGGACGCACACACGCAGAAGCCGCCATCGCCGATCGCTCTTATAAAACTGTGGGCAACACGGAGGAAAATAAATTTGTTGTGATGTTTACGAGAGAAAGCCGACCTCACCCCCCCAGAGGACGTCGGGAGGAGACCTTGGCCCCTTGCGCTCCGTGCCACACATGCAAACATAATGAGATCCCCACGTCTCCAAATCTTCCCCATTCAAGGACTCGCCTCAGATTGAGTGTAATGCCTAAGTAATCAGCCCGCTCTGACCCACCTTGTCCTCGCGCTGGATTTATAGCACCCAATTACTGATCTCTATTACCCAGCATGCCACGGGGCTGGGAATCAAATGCGCCAGGAGTCGGGGATAGACCCCCTTCGCCGGCTGCTGCTTTGGGAAAGTCTGTGATGGCGAGCAGAGGTCGGTAATACCCGGACACTTGATTTACTTGAGTTTTTAAGATCTTACTTTTTACTTCCTGGGTTTCTACGGGTAGCAGGAAGTCACATTTTATGGGCTTGAATGCCCAAAAGATTTGTAAACATTCCATGAAACAGAGGAATGATTGGAAATGTAATTATCCAGAAGCAAATTGGACACAACTGGAAACCTTTGAGGAAAAAATAGATATAATTTCAGCCTAAACTGTAGCTGAAAGAGAATTTTTTTTGACAAACTAGTTGAGCAATGGCTTTATATGACATTCAAGGCCTTAATTTTGGCACATTTCATTTAATGAATGGTAAAAGCAGAACTAAGTAACTCATGCCCCTAGAGGCCATAAGTGGCACTGCAGGTGTTGTGGCATGTTGCTGTTTTTTACTCATTAATTGTCCGTGAGAGTAAATACTACGCTGACAGAAAAGACAAAGGGAGAGAGGGATATTGTACATCCAATTACACAATGGAGATACTGTTTTTCACTCAAACGTGGCTGTAAATACTGTTTAAGCGGCGCTAGCCCGCAGTTAGCTTTGCCCGTTAGCTTCCGTAGGCAGGAAAGCTGCAATTTTAGACACCGGGGGGGAAAGACCCCGAAATCATCCCCTTGACCCTTGTATTACCCCCAGAGGGACAACGGAAAGGATTTATTATGATAAACAAGTTACTTAGTCCTGCTTTAAAGTGAGACGCTGCAGTTATTTTCAGCGACGAAATCCAAATAATGGATAGATCCAGATTTAAATATATGGTTATATTTCGTTGACTTATTCGTAACAAAGATTTTTTTCAGAGGGGATTTTGAATATCTCAAAGGTTTCAAAGCTGAATAAATCAGGCTGAGAATTAGATATTCTGAAAAAAATCTTGTTAAGCTCAAGAAGTTTGGAGTCTGTAGGAGCTACTACAGTGGCTAATTTGTTGCATGAGTGGAGCAAAAACCTCATTTAGAGAAAACCAGGCTGAAAGTTTTGTACCGAGTGCATGCGTGACACATTTCTCTGCTCTTCCGTACAAATACTGTACAAATATATTCCACCACAAGAAAAAAAGAGATGTGTACAAGGCCTTTAAGTCAAATGTAGTAGTCAGTGTGTAGGCAGTGAATATACATGCCTTTCAGTCATGTGCCTTTGTTTTTATGGCGGCCATTTTGAGTACCGAGGTATAATTGTGCAGTACTACAACATGTAACAATGTATCTTCTCAGGATATAAATGAAAGACAACTAACTGACAGTAACATTTTTATTTAGTCGTAATCATTGCTCAAGATGATAACAGTTACAACACGGCCCCAGAGACGCACGTTTATGTGAAGAAACCAGTGAGTCAGTGTTCAAGCTGCTCAAGTGTAGCCTGGTACCAGTTAGCATTTAGCTTAAACAGCTCAGACCTCTCCAAGAGAAAGCCTTAAACCACACTCCAAACCTTGGATACAACATGTGACAGAGGTCAGAGCTGTTACTGTAGTATTTCCTCAGTGTTCATAGACGTGAGCCACACATGTGTTTATCGTTTTGAAGCCATCAACGGTTGATTGACAATTGCTATCTGGTAGCATGCTAACGTCTTGAGCAGCTTAAAGGGATATTTCAGGATTTTTGACATAGGGCCTCATTTCCTAGTTATCCAGAGTGTTTCTGATTTCTGGAGATATTTTTCTTTGTAATTCATGCAGTTCTTATGTTTGAAGAGATACTGTACGTGGTGCTAGGCTAGTGCAAGGCTAGCGCATTTCTACGATGTCAGCTAGCCTGCATTAAAAACAGTCTGACCTGCTCCACAGTGCACCTGAGGCAAGTCACTTATAACGCCAGACTAACCATATAAACGTCTGGGTCGAGTCATTTTTGGAATATAACTGACCTTGCATCACATGAATGATCGCATTTTGAGGGACTATTTTCTAGCAGATCACTCCGCCGCCGCGTAGCTTATACAACCACGGAGCTGATGCTGCTCAAATATAAGGTATTTTAAATGCAAAATGGTTAAAATTACTCTATCGACACCAACATTTATATGGTTAGTCTGGTGTTATAAGTGATTTGCCTCAGGTTCACTGTGGAGCGGGTCAGACTGTTTCTAATGCAGGCTAGCTGACATCGTAGAAATATGCTAGCCTTGCATTAGCCTAGCGCCACGAAACTCTTCAAACATAAGAACTGCATGAATTACAAAAAAAATATCTCCAGGTATCAGCAACACTCAGTCAAAAATCCTGAAATATCCCTTTGAACACTGACTCAGACTGAGACTCTGTTGACAGGACAAACTAAAAATAACAGAGAAAGTTTTTCTGTTTTCTCTTTAAGTGTTAATTTAGTCTGAGGAGTGAAGCAGATCTTTAGTAAATCCTGCTGGAGCTCGACAGACAGAGCTGCTACATCTGTTCCACATGCTGGTTATATCACATAAACGTACGCTCTCTGGGGATGTGTTTTTACTTATCCATGAATACAAGTACATAAAGCTGCCACTGTCTATATTGGTATACATGCAACTATGTTGTCACATGTTGTAGTTCTGCATAATTCTACTTCGGTATTCAAAATGGCCAGAGGAACTAAGCGTGATGTCATTGGAAGCACATGTATAAGGATTTTGATTATGATGATGTTAAAACATGCCAATGCCATCAACCCATTACTATCAACAACACATTGTTAGTATTCACCATTGCAAAACACGGTAACAACAAATCTACTGACGCTCAGTTTCAGGTTACGCCTCTGTTATTTATTTCTATTCTTTTTAAGCACCTCCGATAACAAGTCGCCACTCCACCCCCGTCTCTCCCTCCCCAAAAACAACCTTTTCCCGCCATCTCTCATTCCGCATTACCGGCCGCGAGACAGCCAGGGAAGTTTTAATATTCTCCTGAGTGTCAAAACAAGATCCCACGCCGCCTCAGGTGGAGCAGGAATTGTGATAAATGTCTCACTTTTCATTTGTTTCACTGCGTTTGTCTCGGCATACGCTAAATCTTCGTTGCCAGTTTAATTGTCTTCGGTAAAAAAAAGAGTTAGAAAAAAAACTTTGGAAGAAATTAACAGCAGTCAAGTCAGTCAATGGAGTGAGGAGGAAGAGATCGTGAAAAAGGTTTTCCGGCGCGTTATTTTGAGCTGATTCCTCTCATGTTATCGCTTCAGATAAACTTTTCATCCGAAGGGAGAGGAGGCAGGGATGAGAAATTTAAAGACATTTAGCTTCGTGGAAAACAGTGTGACCTATATGTGAGCATGACATAGAACCTACGTTAAATTGGCTTTTTTGAGTGTTATTATGTTGCTCACACATGAAAACAAACCTGTTTTCCTCTTGTGGATGTTTTACTGCCTGGTCTCAAAAATGTCAGATTCTGTGGCAAATATAATGTTGTAGCTGATGGTTTTAAATCAGAGTTTTTAATCACAGATAAAGAAATCCCTCAGGGCTCTATACTAGGCCCACTGCTGTTCACAATGTTCATCAATTCTATTGGTGCAATATCAAATATAGCGCTTCCCTTATATGCAGTTGATGTAATTTTGTACATCTGTGCTCCCCCTGCTGGCCAAGCCGCCGAGTTTTTACAGGAAGATTTTGATTAAAGTCAAACTTCATTAACATATTGAGGCCGCGCTGTTTTTTAGCTATAGAGTGCCAACCATCCAGACCATTTTTCATGATTTATAGAATATGCTATGGACACATGCTACGGCTCATTTAAAAGGTGAGACTCTAATCTCTCCATAGGTGAAAACAGTTTATTCTATGTGCCTCGGTTCCTGAGAAATCTAAGCTAAACAGAGGCTAGTTTTGATCAAAATCACAGTTTTTTTGTCTTTTATGAAACACTCTCCTTTCAGATGAACTCCTCTCTCCTCTCTGGAGGCACAAACGTATGGGAAGAGGTGTGTTGCCGCAGATCGATCGCTTTTTCACCTGGTTCTCGGATTGAAGACTTTATCAGGATGTTTCTCAGTCGTCCTTGGACCGATTTGACCATTTAAAAACTCAGAGAAATGTTAAAATCTTAACTGTTTCGATCTGTGGGAAGCCGCTCTGCTTTGTCAGTCGCGCTCCAGAGAGCAAGAGAGAAGTGTCAGCTTTAAAGCTGTTCGCTACACAACACCACGCACCTTCGGACTAAAAAAGAAAAGAAACGCAATAATATATATGAAGTGTCCAGATTGTGACTTTTCACTAGTTTTTAATCATCATTAATTTCAGTTCTGTTCATCACAGAGCTGCCAAAACCACACATAAGGTGTGTTAGAGTGTCTAGTTTCGTAATTAAATTAAATGTTAATAAAACTTAAACTCTCACTAAATGCACACAAAACAAAGTATATGCTATTATACTATACTATTTTCCAAGAGGCAAGAAGTTCAACCTTTAAATATCCATACATTAGATGGCACAGCTATAGAAAGAGTTTCCTCTTAGAAGTTCTTTGGTTTCTGGCTGGATGAGAAATTGACGTTTTAAACATATGTCTAAAAATGATGCCATAGTCTTTAATCTAAATTATCATTTTACTACAGAAACAAATCTTGTATTCCATTAAATTTAATTGAAAAGAAATGTGTTTTTATGAGTTCTTGATTATAGTGACACAGTTCATATGCACACCACCTTATTCTTAAACCTCTCGATGCAGTCTATCATTCTGCTAGTTGATCTATAACTTTATTACTTGTATGAATAAAGATAAAATAAAAATTAAATAATCTATTTTCTTGACAGGGACTTATTTTCTTCTTTGAAATCCAGAAGTTGCTGAAAAATTTAGAGTATGTTATGTAAAGAGTGTAAGAAAGTAGTCTTTTCGTTTATTTCAAGGCCATGAACATCGTATGTTATCATAGAAGGCATCGATTTATAAATGAACACATATGGAATTCTGTTTAAAACAACAACAAAAAGTTGAAATAGATTCTTCGAAAACTGCTTTGCACCTTTTGACATTTCTCAAAGAGGTTCACAATGTTGTCACCAGGAATGGTTTTGACTCCACACAGACTGTAGAAAACCTTTTCAGGGACGACCTTATGAAACTGAATGAGAAACGACCAAGAATAAAAGGTGGCCATTTTGAATAATTAAAAATATTATATGTCACCCTTTTTATGTTTCCTCCATTATCTAATGTGTCCATTCATACTTTAATGCCTTCAGTGAGAATCTTTGTGTTAATAGCGTTGAAAATAAAGAAAAGCCAAAACATAAAAAGTGTTTCCAAATTTTGTACAAGTACTGTTTATCTTTTATATACACTTTTTTGTTGTTTTATTGCTCTGTCGTTGCTGTTTTGTCACTTTTTTTTTGCGTTTTCATTGCTATATTGACAATTTTTGGGTAAAGCCAAACTGGAGAAAATGTGCTCGGTTCAGGTGAGGGTTAAGAGATTAAACAGCAAATTACATATAATGCTTTTTAAGGCCAATTTAATGCCTAAATAATATGTTTTAATACCACAGACGCAAAGAGGGGTATGGTTTTTGTTTTCATTCCATCAAACAGTGAAATAAAATGTAAATTAAAAAAAAACGATAAGAGCATTTTTTTTCAAGGTTTCCAACATCACTGAAGACTCTGCGTCGACACCTGAAGCGTATCCTGTCCACAAGATTCTGACCTTAAATATAGATACGAGAGGAAGTGTAATGTAATGTATACAGAGCGTTGTAAACTGCACTCTACTATTACTGGTGATATCGATTTGGACGATACGCAGAAGTGCCATAGGTCAACCCTGAAATAGAAGACAGGTCCATTGAAGAAAAAGCTCGGGAAGGTCAGGTTAGTGTTGGACCTCCGGGTTAACCACTCTGCCACAAAAACACGGGAAGAACACGCTACACTCTGTAAACTGTAGCAGAAAAATCACAGTATCTACTTACAGTATATTAATTAACCATTAAGGATAAAGACACACTTTACTTCCTTAAAAAATTAGTAAAAAAAGTAAAAATACAAATAAATGCACGGACGATAAACATTGAGCCCAGAAAATATATTGTTTATCTGTCATTTATGGAACGATAAGTCGATATAGTAATGATCCTGACATTTCGCATAATTCTGGCTTAAAAAACTGCCTTGATGTTAATGTATTTTAAATAATTTCACTCTCTGGAAAGGAGACTTTATCACCTCAGACTATGTTGGCTCTCAGTGTTCGGCTTGAGTGCCCTCTGCTGGGAACAGAAGGAATTAACCATGATAAAAATACAATAATAATAATACCGGTATTGCGCTTTACAAGCCTGCAGTACCAAGTTTCTCAAACCGCCACACTGTCGTCATTATTCACTCATGCCATACTCGGTGGTGGTAAGCTACTATTGTAGCCACAGCTGCCCTGGGGTAGACTGATGGACACGAGGCTACCAGTCACTCACTCACTGCATTCACTCTGGCCTATTGTACATATTTTTGCCTTAGGAGTACCCGGAGGAAACCTACACCGACATGGGGGGCGGCAACTAACGATTATTAGGTAGTCGATTAATCTATAGATTATTTTCACGATTAATCGATTAATCACTTGGTGGATATTAATGTTGGATATAATTAATGGATATAATGTTCAATGTATAAAACACTACAGACCCCAACTTTTTAAAAAAAAGTAAGTTTTCATAAAAGATACTCAATTTTCATGTCATTTTTGCTCTATTTGAGTCTGTGTTTACTAGAAAACGATTAATCAATGACTAAAATAATTGTCGACTCAATAATTGATTAGTTGTCGATTAATCGATTAGTTGTTTCAGCCCTACATGTAAACTCCACACAGGAAGGCCCCCCTCCAGCGGAGGATGGAACCCGGGACCTTCTAGTTGTGAAGCACAAGTGCTAACCGCTGGACTACAATGCGAGCCTCCATTTTTTTTTTACACAATGGCATGCTCACAAATCAATAGCGTCATGATAAACTAAAACATCTAACGCTATGTAAACTTCAACAAATTACAGAAATTGCAGATTCTTCTACAGTAGGAGAAAAAACCTGAAGTAAAATACAGCTCTGTGTACTGCATGTTTTTGAAGAATATAATGACATAATTTCTCTGACATTAAAAGTAAAATGTTATGGGAGAAAACTTTCACCTGCCGTGTCTCGCCTTAGAATCGTGGCTGTTATGCCGTTTAAATGTAAGGCCTATAGGGATTTATTTCCTTTTCCTTTTATCCCAACGAACGACTCACGCTGAGATCATTTCGAAGACAAAGACGCACCGAATATACATTACTTCACTGAGAAAAATCCCTCTCTTCCATAAAGCGCCCACTGCCTTTGCGTGCGGCGGGATAATGACGCGTTCGAGACCGACTGCGGGAACCCGGCGCTAACTTAATGTGGATGTATGGCAACGCTTGTGAACGTACAGCGGATCGTTTGTGAGAAAGAGTAGCGGCTTAATGGTTCAAATTGATGTAATGTTTGGGAGATAAAAACGCCGCGTTCTCTATTTTTCGTATTAAACGGCGAGGTCTTTCAGAAGCGAATGGGAAACACTTAGAGAGAGGCATAAATATGGACTGGGAAATGGATCATGAGATAATGGAGGCGGCGCGGTTACAAATCAGCGCAGAACTGGCAGCTAAAGCTAAAGGGATCGGAGTGACTGATGTCGTACCATTGGTTTTAAAAAGGGGAAAGAATACGAGCGTTAATGCTGAAAAATGCGGAAAGTCAAATTACTCTCACGAAGTACACCTACGTTTGTCCAACATGGCGGCTTACCTGAGTACCAAGGAGTGGAAAATAAAGGGCCTGTCTCACCGGCCTGGAGACTAGAGTTGGAGACTTGAGTTGCCGCTGGTCACGGGGAATGTCGGGGTGAGGTGGGCTCAGGTGTCGGTGCCTTTGCATTGAACCAAGGATCATGACGTGACATGTAAACAGCATCTGATATACATTATCTGATATTCATATAACCTGACTTTCTGAGCTTTCACTCATGTGGATTGCCACAACTGCTTGAGATCGTACAGACCTCGCGGAGGCCATGCGGAGACTCCGCTGAAATCAAACCTGTCGTTTTCACCAATGCACGGGCATAACTCCAAGATGTCAGGACTCATCGGGCTCACATTGTGAAAGAGTATAGTTCACGTAGCCTGAGATGGATCGGCGGTCAAGTTGCACTTGTGGTTTTCTGGCCAGAGACACCAGTGGAGATGACAGACCCCCCCAATCATCCCTCAACACTTGTATTGACCCCAGAGGGACTACAGAAAGGATTTATTAAGGTAAACAAGTTACTTAGTACTGCTTTAACCCATTGAGAATCTTTGGGATGTGCTGGAGAAGGCTTTGCGCACACACTCTCCGATCATTGATACAAGATCTTGGTGATGGATGATTGAATGCAACGTTGGATGTTTTGATATTGCAGAAGCTTATTGAAACCATGCCACAGTGAATGCGAGCTGTCATCACATTTAAAGGCAAAAAAATATTAGAGCATGCAACCTTTTTTTGTGGTGACCTTCCTTCAGTGTTGTAGCAAGGGGACCAAGGGGCCCCAAGCAAAAATGTCAGTAGGGGTGCCAATGGTGGCCGCTCGGTGTACTGTGCAATGGGAGAGAGGACGTCATTTGGGCAGAAACTCCCATAATGGAGTTCTCTGCATAAGTTTCCCTCAGAACAGAAGGCTGAGGTTCTGGAAGAGCGTTACAACAAACTTTTTAACAGACCCTCGTACTTACTTCGTTTCGTATAAGGGTCTGGACTTCACAATTGAGCTCCGTTATCAGGTGGGAGGGGTGAACTCCTTTGAAACGATTGGATCAGATTTTCGCCAGCGTATAGTCGTGACGTATATAATGCGCCCGAGTGAGTGAAGCACCTACTATCACTCTTGGGGGCATTCCTTGCGTATTCCAAGGCTTCAATTTTAATTTCTGGATATTTGGGAGCCGAGCCAGGACGGATTGAAGAGCTTCCATTACTTTTGTATCCGCCACGATTGCCAAACTACAACCAGCAAATACGGCGCAAATGCTTGACGTCACCGACAACACCCGCCTCCCCCGCTCGCTGAATGGTAGGTAGAAAGTCAACCGATGTAACGCGGCCACTGAGATCAGACCCAGACGTACATGTAGGGAAATGATAATTGACCGGAGTTTACGGATGGCTAAGACCAGGCTACAATAAACTGGTTTCTTGGCAGACTTACAGTATGGTTTTATGTTCAGATTCAAATTATATATTTGTGTAAAACCTCTTGAGCTGTTCATCAGGACAACACTGCAGCCTTTACATGAAACAATCACTAAAGTTGGACTTTTCAAAGAGTACGAGAAGCCAACATTCTTCTTCATTAAACTTCCTTGTTGTTGAACGATCTATATCCCTGATCAGTTATCGCTTTTGCTTCACATCAACAACATTCCTGAGTTCAATCCAGGACGAGGCTTTTCTTCGTGAACTTTGCTTGTTCTTCGTCTGAGTGCGCAGGTTTACAACAGGCTAATCCTCCTAATCCGCCAGGTGATTCTTGATCATTAGCCTGGCTCGACAATGTACTTTTTCAAAAACCATCTACAGCAAAACACCAAAAGAAACCAACTCGTACTGTTTTTTCATTGTGAACTCTCGTCTACGTCTAGAACATTGTGTCTATGTTGGAACCGCCTATACGTCAAGAGTCTCGTGTCTCTGTTGTGAAGGAAACGCCGCAGTGAGATTGATGGTTCCAGCTGTTTTGTCTTTGGCTCGGGCGCAGACAAATACAGCCCCTGCATTAACATCAGTCAGTCAATACTGTTCTCCTTCATTTAAACACCACATGAGCTGCACTCTCGAAGCCACGCTCCAAAAAGGCAATCACGGGACAGGGGAGAAGAAAGCATCTCTGACGCGTTCAGATTCAGACTCGGATTTGTCATGAGAATATTGCTGATTTGATTGCATAAGAGAGGTTGTGCGGTAATCCTGTTTACTTCGACTGTTTCTTCTTCTACAGCAGAGAGCGCTTGTGTTTCTATTTCCAGAGATCTATTTGTGATTTGAGTGTAAATTCACTTTACTGTTAGCGAGTCGTTGACTAGAAATGACTTTTTAATCGTTTAAGCATGAATAATTCCCACTGCTGCCAAGAGAGGGTGCTCTAACTTCACAAAGAGATGCAGAATAAGCAACAATTGAAAAAGAAATTAAAGGGTAATAATGGATTCAGACCTGAACGTAAACAGCCTTTTTCACCAACATATGAATTACCTCTGAGTACTGGTCCCAGAGTCAGGACTAAACCTGAAATCTGGAACAGTCTTTCCTGAAGATGTGAGACAGGCCTCAACTCAAATCCTGAGTGAAAACGCAGGATGCAAGTGTTTGGGCTTTTCGATGCCCAAACATTACCTGTTTAATGTCACAAATGCAAAAAAATCGGTGCGTATTTCATGTCTTTGGATTTGCACACATTCTAAGAAAAAGAAGAGTGGCGCAACTGGCAACTTTTCAGCAAAAGAATAGGTGGCGTTCACGATTTAGAATGTGTGATGCTAGTATGCGGAGAAAAAAAAACCATTAAAAACTCTTTAATACAACAATCAATATTTCTGAAACTGAACATACTTATTTCTCAGACTCATTAGCCAAAAATGCCACACCTACTGCAAAAAAAGTAATATTAATGGCTAAAAAGAGTGAAAAATTTAGTTCACTAAAAGATTCTAGTTGTCCCCTTGGCGATGCCGTCTGTATCTATACCGCTCTTTGGGAGAAATGCAGTTTTTGTAAGAAATCTCCAAAACGAAAATTAAAGAGACTTGATGCAAGTTGGCCATTTTATACTCACTACTGCCACCTCAGGTTTTACGTGTAACTGCACCTTCTATATTAATATTATTTGAGTGACAGTGCAGGATTTTAGAGGCAGTTGTGGTGAACAGGTCTGGGCTCATTCTACACATTAGGACATGGCTGGAACATGTAGGGAGAGAAAAATACATAACTCTTTTTTTTTTTTTTATTCGGTACAGTCCCTTTAACAAATGAAAGTTTGATTTAATGCCAGCTGGAATCTAAGTTCACTGCGCGGAAACCTTGAAAGCTGTTCGGGTTAGCTGTGTATTTGACACTGAAAGCCTTTTTTCAGCACAATTCACCTTTAACTTCATGAAATAACCATCTATTAAAGTGGGCAAATCATGCTAAATCGACTGTTTAAGCTTTAAAAAATGTTATAACCTTGTTCCCTCGTCAAAGACAGACCTGGAGTAGAATTTCCCTACATTCACGCAGTTTCGAGTTAGCTGATTAATGAAGCGGTTTCTTCTGTGTCAGCGCTTCGTGCTGCACTGCATCATTGTTAAAACCCCAAACTGTCCTCCACATTTTCAAAGCCCATAATACAACATTATATTGGATCAAAGGGTGTTTATCAAACCGGCTGAAGGTGTAAACCACGCCGTACATCGAAACAAGCTGCCAGCAGGAGGAGCTCAAGCGCCTGTATTACATTGTCACCATTTAAAGAAGAAATAAGTAACTTGTTTACCTAAATAAATCCTTCTCATAGTCCCTCTAGGGGTAATACAGGTGTTAATGGGATGATTGAGGGGGTCTTTCATCTCCCCCTGGTGTCTCTGTCCAGAAAACCACCCGCAATTCACACTAATAGAATCAAGTGGAAGAAGCTAACAGGCTAACGGGCAAAGCTAACTGCGGGGTAGCACCACTTTAGCAGTATTTACAGCCAAGTTTGAGGGAAAAAAATGTATCTCCATTGTGTAATTGGATGTACAATATCCCTCTCTCTCTTTTCTGTCAGCGTAGTATTTACTCTCACGGACAATTACTGAGTAAAAAAAAAAACATCCTGCGACCACTGGCACTTATGCCCTTTAGGGGCATGAGTAACTTAGTTCTGTTTTAATTCTTACAGAGACAAAATGTAAAATGCTAAAGGTGAAGCACCCTAGAATTTAATTTTAAAGCCGTATATGAATGAAACATGTTTTATGTTTTATTTTGTTTTGTCTTCCAGTAATTTCATGTAACTGTAAAGCACTGTGAATTGCCTTGTGCTCTATAAATAAACATGTCTTGCCTTGCTATTAATTAGGGCTGGGAAAAAAATCTATTTGATTTCAAAATCGAGATGGTAGGTCAAATCAATTAATATTTTAATTTTTTTAAATTTTATTTCATGTTATGTTTTTTTTTTTAGCTCTCTGCCCCTGTGCTCAGAGGAAGAAGGTCTTACTGTACAAATGTGCCAAGAAGAACAGAGCCCACCTCAGGATTTTTTGTTGTTTTATTGCTCAATCCAAATACGGTATAAAAAATGTGGATGTTTAACAATCTTTGTTGCACAGAGACTTTAGTTAGAGAAAGGGTTTGCCTTTTGGAATTTTAAAAATGTAACTTTTTATGGGGAAAAAAAAAATTCTTGATATTGCATGTATTTTTGTTTGTTTTGTTTGTATACTTTATTGTCCCCGTAGGGCAATTCGTCCTCTGCATTTAACCCATCCTTTGATGCCACTGGGGCAGCCCGTAAGGAGCAGTGGTCGACGGCCGTGCCGCGCCCGGGGACCCATCTCCATGATGTGGAGCCAGGCTGATGGTCAGAATCACCTGGTTGGAAGATTCACCTATTGCACATGTTTTTAGTGGTAGGGGAAACCGGAGTACCCGGAGGAAACCTACGCAGACACGGGGAGAACATGCAAACTCCACACAGAAAGGCCCCGTCCTGGTGGGAATCGAACCCGGGACCTTCTAGCTGTGAAGCGGAGGCGCTAACCGCTGCGCTACCGTGCCGCCCTTTTGACCTTTTAGTGACTCAGTGGCTTTATGGTACAGCATGGCACCTTTACTTTCCCTCACAGTGGCCTCTATTACGCTCCAGAATCAATTAATTGTTTTTGGGTTTCTGGCCAGTTTCTGGTACGAACCTCTAAAAACATTTGATCCTGGAGCGTCATAGAGGCATCTGTGAGAACACAAAGGTCCCATGCTGCACCCATAACGCCACCAAGTCATTAAAAGGTCAAATGATTTTTTGAAAAGATTTTTTTTCACCTAAAAAGTTGCATAGTGCAGCTTTAATTAAATTTAATCGAATCGAATCGTAAACCGCCCAGCTCTACTATCAATAAAATCAGTATTTAAGGCGAGACACGGCAGGTATTGACTTTTCACACAGAGGTCAATCGTCTTTTTCATGAGTATAAAAAAGACAAAGCTTACCCCGCACGATGCTTATTTTATGGCGTTTTGTCGCTGGCGAGGCAGAGATACGATTTACTCGCGCATTCATTCACAAATATTGACATTTCTTACATCCACGTGTCCTGTGAAGGGTCAGGGAGATGACGCTGTAATCCAAATATGGTCGTTTCCTTCCCGGGAGCCACCCGTACGACAGACCGGAGAAACTTTTCTGCGCGGTTTCTCTCCCGCAGCCCCTTCGACGCACAGAGACATGAACTTTTTTTCCATTTCACTCGTGACTCATTTCGTCTATACAATTAGGTCCCTGCGTGGTTCTATCTCCCCCCGCCCCGGTGCATGCTGGGACTGCCTTTAACACTTCAAACAGGCTTTACGGCGGTGTCGGAGGAATTAGCGTTTTGTTCGACAGGCGGCTTCCACGCGCCTCGACATTGTTTTGACTCGACACATCAAAGCTCCCATTAGGACCAGCTCATGCCGCGAAATCAGAGTCAACCGTATGGAGAGACACATTAGCCAATTATTTAAACCACTATCGGGCTTTTTGTCTCTCTCACATGGACGGCATTTCAGCGCAAAGATTCTGAAGTTATAAAAAAAAAAAAAAAAGGCATTGGCGATATGATATGAGCGGTTTGCGTGCAGCGTTGTCTGTCACTTTGGGAGAGAACTGTGGAGATGATTCGTAGGAAAAGCCGGCGCTGAGAAGATAAAGTCGGAAATATTACGGGAAAATATGTGTGTCACCGAGAGTTATTGTCTTTCTATAACTTCAAATACGGCTCACAAAGCTGTCACTCAAACGGAGACACAAACAGAAGGAGAGAAGGGGGGAGCTTTAGTAATCGCTTCACTGAATACAGACAACCGGCCTGAAAGAGAGATCTATTTCAATCTATAAACTTTAAAGGAACAGGCCACCGTTTTCACATACTGAGATATGTTCTTACTTTAGACGAGTTGATGTGTAGCTGTCTGGTCTTTGTGCGTGCCCACAGTCACGCTAATGTTGTTAGCTTTTAGCCTCTCCCAGCATATAGCTCAAAACTGGGGTGAAGATAGAAGCCACCAAGTTGTTCCACGTTCTCCCTATTTAGAAACAGCTACGTGAAAAGTTACACAAAATAAAGTGGATAAAAAGGGTGCTATATTGTTTATCCGCTTAGAAAATTGACATGTTTAATTTTGTGTAACTAGATGTGGATCGTGTAACTACTCACGTAACTGTATGTAAATAGATACAGACGGGATCTCGTCATAGAAGGGGGCGTGGCCTCGCCAAGGGGGAAAAATACAATCTTTTAGGAAACACATTTTTTCACTCTTTTTAGCCATTTTCTGGTGAAATATAAACTTATTCATCACATAGAAATAAAGTTAAGTCTAAATCGGGCCCATATGGATATTTTCTCACAGCAGATTGTTCAGTAGAAGCAAAAAAAACAGCAGTCATAGCAAGCGCTAGCTAGCCCACGATGCTCCCGGTCAGTCATTTCTGCTGCTAAACTCCCGATTTTACAGTGAAGGAAACAAGTATGATGGTGGGGGATATATTTGCATGAACTGGCAACCCTGACCTGGAGAAGAAATGCCTCTGTCATCGCTCTGTAGCTGACTCAGCGCTGTTTGCGTAGCGATTCATTTAGACTCGACACCGCCGCTGTGGGAGACAACATCCACATTGTGCCTTTACAGTGACGGTCCAACAGGACAGCCCGACGGTGCACAGACACGGGGGGGAGGAACGTGCTTCTGCATGGTCCTTATGGTGGGGAGCTGACATTGCTGTAATACCACCCCCTGGCGGCCAGGGGCGACTCCAAGAGACCATTGATTCTATGGGACTTCAAACATCCAAAGAACGGCTTCCAAAGAGTTTTTCTTTTTCTAAAAATCGCTATGACCGACATGACAACACTGGGGTAGGTGAAATATTTTTAACCACGCTAGTTTTTGTTTATCAGCGCGAAGCATTTTCAGTGCATTGACTGGCTCCGGAGCCTGTCAATCAAGCTCTGGAGCTCTGAGGAGGCTCCGCCCACCCCTCGTGCACAGGGCTTCCCACCTTTTGCCCTTTTAAGGAACAAGCAGCGTAGGAGGAGATAGAGCGGCCATTAAGGTTCACACATCATGAGATGATAACATATAGATTCTTATTAAGGCATGTAATATTTTCTGCAAAAGTATTTCAATTTAATCTAAGATTGTTTTAAATATTGCCTATTTTCCACAGGTTTTTTACCCTTTGTCCCCACTTTAGAGCTCAAGTAACTTTTCACTGGTCTCTCTACTTCTGGTACTCTTTTCAACAATTTGTGCTCAGTGGAAAACAGAATAATATATGGAGTATTGAAGACACAATATTTTCAGAACAAGTTTGATTCATCTGTTACAAGGCAAGAAACATTGTATTAAACACTTGGCAAAGTAACGTTGTTCCTTGGGCCGATACACAGATGAAAAAAAAAATCTCTTCCCCTCATACACATTATGCAATGCAAACATTCTCTCCAAAATGAAAAACATTTTCAAACCACAACAAAGCACTGACCTTTCTGACCCTTTTCAGACTTTACAGAGACCTCCTATTCGAGATTATTCCATTTGTAAGAAAAACACTTGCAAGCGTTTACAGCAGTTCAAATCTTCCGACCTTGACTCCTTTTTGTGAACAGTTTTGTGAAATATCCAACTCAAAAACAGCCTTTTGGGAAGGTGCTCACTGCCGCGTGACCCTACGACCTTCTGGCTCTATTGAAATGAATGGGAAAAGTTGACGTTGAACCTACGACAACAGAAGGACCTTGAAAATGTTGACAGATGGGATTGTGGGAAGTCCACTAAGAGAGACATGGACAATGTAATATGGAACATGCTTGATGTGCCCCTGCCTTTTTTATTTCCTTCCTTTTCTTACTTCCAAAAGGCCTGACATTACCAGGACAATGAGCAGGTGTGAATTTGTTTTTGGTGCATCACAGAAGTTACTCCTCCGACACAGGGGCAGGGCAGAGGTCAGGGTTGTAGTCATTGTATCCACAGCCGCCCATTTGGGTTGAGCTGGGGTGTCAAAACTTCTTTCATCGAGGGCCACATATCGAAGTGTATGCAGTGAAACATTCACCCGGGTGCATTGAAGAGCGCTTCAAACCGTGCCCCACACCTTTATTTAGGATTTGAACCTTAAAAAAGTAAAGATTTTTTTTTATTACAAAGAATGAAAGACAAAGTCACTAAATCAAAGTTATTTGTAGCATCTCACTTTTTCACAGGGACAAGTTAATAGGCCTGTTCACAACTCTCAGGGTCAGGGTCACTTCCACAGAAATGCCAGAAAACAGTACAATTACATGCACAGTGTTTATTCCCACAAATGTCTGAGTTTATAATATACAGTGGAGAAAAAGATATTATACAGTGGGGACTTTAGAATATACTGTCACCACTGTATATTAGGGACTGTATATACTGTCCCTAATATACAGTCCCCAATATACTGACCCATAGATAGATGAGAAACTGACCCATCTGTCTATGGGTCAGTTTCCCATGGATAGATAGATAGTTCAGCTGCTCCGTGTCAACACAAAATACAGACAAGACATAAGACAATTCACAAAGACATTTGTCCACTCGCCAGAACACACTTTGGCCATAGACTTTCTCTTGGATTTTCCCCAAATACCTTTTTTCCCCCACTGTACGACAAAACTAATGTATTTCCATTACTAGCAAAGAAACGATCAGGTATGGTAAATAGTCACATTTAAAACACGGTGGCGCAGCCTCACAGTTCGGATCAATGCCTGCTCTTGGTGCCTCACAGTTCAAAGGTCCTGGGTTCGATTCCCACCTGGACGGGGCCTTTTCTGTGTGGGGTTTGCATGTTCTCCCTGTGTCTGCGTAGGTTAGAGGTAAAAACATGTGCAATAGGTTAATCCGCCAGCCAATGTGTTTCTGACCACCAGCCCGGCTCCACATCATGGAGACGGGTCCCCGAGCGCCGGCCCATGTGACACTGAGGATGGGTCAAATGCAGAGAACTCATTTCCCTACAGAGATTAATAAAAGTGTAACTTAACTTCACCCATTCATACACCAGAGTACACAGACACTGGAGGTGGGTGACCTGCTCTACTCTCTGTGCCGTTGTCGCAATGCCAGGCAAGTGCCTTCAATGCCAGCTCTGTCTCACTATAAAATGTTGCTTTGAGAGGTTTTAATTGTGTGCGGTAATGAAACAGTAAAAAGTACGATTTCTGGAGATGTGTGCCAAGTCTGAGAGTCGCTAAAAATTGACTCACTCTCACACATTCTGACCTATTGTACATGTTTTTAGAGGTAAGGGAAACCGGAGTAGCCAGAGGAACCCTACACAGACACGGGGAGAACATGCAAACTCCACATAGAAAGTCCCCCTCCGGCTGGGGATCCAATCCGGGACACTCTAGCTGTGAAGCACAAGATCTAACCACTGTGACACCTACTGTAAAAACGTCTTCTATGGACGGTCCAAGGTTTTGTGTAACAGCGTTGTCCTTCCAGACTCAGATTGTTCCCCTTGCTCTCACTGACTCCTCTAATCCAATGGACAAGGACAGCACTACCTTTTGACCTTCATTTACATTCGCCAAAAACAACTTTATTGTTTCTAAAGATAGTTTCCTCCTGTGAAGACGACCTTTTAGGCTCTGCAGTTGGAGTCCGATCTGCCATTATGGATTCTCTCTCAACTCTAAGGTCAATAATGTAAATCAGGAATGAGGAATGTCGGGTTTATTCTCAAAATATCTATGGTAATACCCAATAATCACAATCTGCTTGGAGTAATAACAAGTGAAGTTTCTCTTTCAAAAGCATTGCAGAGGTCCTGAACAAATGTTTCCAAAGTTTGTAAGTTTTCCGATGGAAACTGTAATGAACTGTGTTTTTAATAAGTTTAGCCTCAGATATCAATCAATAATTAAAACAGTTTTTCTGCAGCTTCTGTGTTTACATCTCCCAACTTCAGCCCACTAAAACCTACAGGGCACATTCATTATTGAGAGCTGGGATTTCTAAAAACACAGGCGGTATAATGTCAATGTTGTGAGCTGCATAAATGTTTACCAAGAGCAGGCATTAATCCGAGACGACCAGGGGCACATTCTAAACAATCCTTCATCATGCATTTTCATTATTCTATGCCCCCTCAGTATGAATCTCCAGCCCGTAACTCAGGACTTCCCTGAATTCCAAGCTCCCCAAGGACTCCAGTTATCAAAGGCTTTTACAGATGCCTTTTCTCGTTTTGCAGCAAATGATTAATTAATGAATTTTGCTCAAAATCTGGAAACACTTTAGTAAATGTGTATGTATTAAGAGGAAAAGTACAAGCGCCTTCTTCGAAAGATCATCTTTGCTCGTAGCTGCCCCAGGCTTAGTGCGCGAAGAGCATTGCATTGGAGAAAAGTAAGCAGAGAATGCACAAGAGGATCAACCTCCACAGCAGGGAAAACACTACACTGGAAAAACAATTATCATCTGAAGGAAGTAATGCTATACATCTACTTTGACTAAGAGATTAAATCTGAAGTGTGAGAAGATTTGGTCTGGGGCTAAATAGGGCTGGTACTACCGATATAGAAAAAATCAGAGCATTGAAAGTATAGGTAGAGATTTGGTTATTTCAGCTGAAGTACATTTATTTCCCATTTTTTCCCCCCATTTTTTTTCTTTTTTGCCCATTTTTTTTTCATTATTTTGTTGCAATTTTTTATCATTTTCACAGTTTTCTCCCAATTTATTGTAATATTTTTTCACCTTATTATGCCCCATTTTTACCAACTTTTTTATTTTTATTCTATTTGTTCCCCCATTTTTTCCTCCAAATTATTCCCCACTTTTCCACACATGTCTTGACATTGGAGATGAAGCCGCTGTTGTAAATTTGCAGATATAGGTATCGGAAAAAGTATTGTTGAAGTACTGGCATTGAAACGTAAATGTGAATTTGTCTGATTTCATGTGTGCATTATGCTTGTTCCACTGACATTACAATTTGTATCTGATCTTCGATTCAAACCGACTTACATTCAACATAAATAACCTTTATTCACGCAATTTTATGTCATTTATCTCATTTAAGATGGTCATTTTTCCAGTGTACATAAGATAGTCTAGGATAGTCTCAGATGATCTAACCCAGGGGTGTCCAAACTTTTTGTTTCCGAGAGCAAAAATGAAAAAGTGCCAGTGGGTGGCGGGCCAAACGCGGCGATGTGAACTGTGGCTAAAGCCTAGTTTTAGTAGAACATAATCAACTATTGTAGCCATATAGTGCAAAATGTAAACAACAACAACACCTGTATCTGCACATTAGATCATTTTTTTAAGTGTCGATTCAGCTTAAATCATTTTATAAGTAAATTTTTCACATGTACCTTTGTTGATGTCGACAACCTTGATGAGTGATTGAGTGAAACAGCGCCCCCAATTTGACGTCGGTGGCCAAAAAGTGTACTGCATCCATATTTACCATTGAGAATGAACGGTAAATTAAAGGGACTGGATGCAATGGCCATTTACACTCACTACTGCCACCTCAGACCATATGTGTAACTGCACCTTCTATATTAAGCTTGTGCATGACGGCACTTCAGACCCGAAGTGACACCTTTTTGAGTGACAGTGCAGGATTTTAGAGGCAGTTGTGGTGAACAGGTCTGGGCTCATTCTACACATTAGGACATTGTTGGAACATGTGGGGGGAGGAAAATACATCATTTTCACATTTTTAAACTCAGTATAGTCCCTTTAAATGATAGTATTAACCATAAGCGATGCAAAAGTGGGTCATCCTCTGGCGGGCCAACGTCTAAGCTATTCTCTATTGAAAAAGAATCAAACAGGAAGTACTGACTTTCCCAAAAGGTTAGTGATACATCTCCCATCATGCAACGAGCCAATACTTGGGTGACAAATAGAAGGAAGCGGTGAGTGGGTCGGAGTTGGTCAGAAGGTCGCGCAGCGGTCCATCTGTGGACACTGGACTCCGGAAGACAACAGGAAAACAGAGAAACATAAGAGGGGGGGGGCGGGGTCCTACTCATTTTTCTATCTCTTTATCGGATGCTTTTACTACTGACCACAGGAAATGCAGGGAAAGGACATTAGGGTTAAATGTCTGGGTCTACATCCAGTTTCGTGATGGTACAAATTGAACGTTACCACAGAAGTCCATCATGCTCATCATTATCCATAATATTACATGACAATATTATTAAAAAGAATAAAGGAATGAGCTGCGTAACAACTCGGTAAGAGTCCAAAACCTGTTATGTGAACAATATCTCCAGTATTTTACATTTTGAAGAGAATGCACCAGGAATCCCAGAAATCTCAGTGGTTTCGAGGAGCAATCCTACTGCAGCTGTGGATATGATCTTTGTATATATATTTGTATTTTTCATGGGTTAAAATTATCCCAATTATCCCTGTAGGTGACCCAGAGCCAGATCTACGTTCGTTGTCAGGATGATGAATAAAAGGTGAACATCTAAGCTTCACATCGCATTGGAAAAGGAGGGGAACAACAAGACAAATCAATGGTTTTGGAGAAATGTACACGACAAATAGCTGTTCCTTTTGGGGTGAATGAATTGTCCAGTAAACCTTAACATCTCATCGAATCAAAGCTGAAGAAGTTTGTTGGGTCTTGGGATCAGAGACTATTCAGTTCAGTCAACAATGTGGTCAGGAGTAACAAGCCTTCAGACTTTTGGTAGAAAGAAGAAACTGGAAGAGAAATCCATCCACGCAGAAAGCCTTAGACTGCCTTCCACTTTACCCAACCATTTTACCGCCAAACTAATATCGAAAACAGGCCTCAATTCACACATTTCCCCCTGAATTAGCAGTGAAAAAGCGGCTCCTGCTTCTCCCGCATTTGCAGAAACAGGCCCGGTGTTATGAGACGGAGAGGCTGTTGAATTTTTAACTAACCTTTTCACAGCGATCAGAGGAGAAGGGTGCGAACCGGGTCTGAACTCTCTCCAGTGATCCACAGACTTCCAAAAAAATCCATGCCTATCATTTATTCAGCAGCTCACATCTGCACATCTGTAGCTACATCTGCACAGGTCCACACGGGGCCGGCCTGAACACGCTGCAGGCTCATTCCAGGACCAAACCTGCTTCATGAAGAGTGACCTCCACGAGCGTTGGCAACATTGGAAATGCAAAACAAACCTAGAAAGTCGAGAGCGAGTTGTGTATTGTGTTTCTCTCTTGATTTGATGCTGTTCCTGACACTATTGCTCCCTGTTTCTTTAAATGTTCGTCACAATTAAAATGGATTGACAAGCGAGATGTCTCTGAGACCCGTCGGATGCCAGGGAGATCTTGAAGAGACGTAACAGTGATGATCATCCAATCAAAAAAATCTGTAGGTGCCGAAATCACTGCTGAAAACCAGAGGAGACCGGGCTTTTGACAGGTCCAGATCCAAGACTCTGGAACAGCCTTCCCCTAAATGTTAAAATGGCCCAGTCTATACACGTTTACACATTATTTGCATTGGCCTCAACACAAGCTGAGCAGGTCTTACGTATTCATATTGTTATTCCATGTTGTATATCTTGTTTTTACTCATTAATAGGTTGTGTTCATGTTGTAGACATGGCCGTATCTACCATTGAGGTCACCGAGGTCCGGACCTCGGTAAAATTTTAGCTTTTTTTTTTTTTTTTTCCACATTGAATCCTTTACTGCGCAAATGAATGTTGTAAACACGCGCTAATACAGGCGGAAGAGCCTCTAGTTCAGACGTGGATGAGCTGGTTCTGAACCTAAATGTGTCCACTCTAAAACCAAACCTCATGAGATGTTTTGGAACCGAGTGCGTAAAACTCCGCGGGGGCGCGGCTGAGGCTGTGCATCAGCCTCACTACAACAGCAGCGCATGAACCGCGACAAAGTTTGATCCAGATGCAACTTCTTTGCTCTCTGTCATAAAGGGAGAGGAGCCAGTGCCTCAGACTGACGGTGACTCCGATTTCTAACAGGAGTTTTCCTCAATCTGATCTGAGGAGCGAGAGGAGAAGGAGAAGCGTCTGCGCCTCATCATTGCCTCCTCCTCTGCTCCTCACTTTGTTTCTGTCTCATGCAAAGATTGTCCTGCGAATAAATGATCTTCGCTTTAATGAGAGCTTAAACCAGCGCATTCACCTTTGTAGCTACCAGTGGTTTGACAGTGAGGGCGACGCAGAGGGGGCGGGGCCAGAGAGGGCGACGCAGAGGGGGCGGGGCCAGAGCGCAGAGTCTGATGTTCAGAATGAGCCAAAGCAAAACCCTCTGCTTTACCCATTCACACCCACAGCCTCGTTTTCAAAACACTTAAAAATGGACATTTTCATTTAATATTTTAGTATTTATTTAGGACAAGACATTCTTATTATTCTCAATCAGGCGAGCACAAATGTTTGAAAAACCTGCTTCACAGTAACAATGGATGAAATAGATGTTAAATAGATTTTATTTTGTGATATTCATCATGTCAAAGTAGGGGGTACGTGACTCGTCACCTAAAACTTCAGGGGGTGCACGGCTGCACCCACTGCCGGACTGCATGTCCGCCCACCATCCACTCACTCACCACATTCACTCAGGCTCCTGGTCCCAAACGGTGCAACAAAAAGACATTTTTGAAAACAGCTTAAGGATGAGACAAAAGTGTTTTTGATCACTTAAAATACAGGAAATTACATCTGAATCTTTAAAAAATTCCTGGGGGAGGACCCCCAAACCCCCCAGTTTAAAGAACTATCCGGACCTCACTGTTTTTTACATCCTGGCTACGGCCCTGGTTGTAGAACGTGATGATGTCATAATGTCAGTTGGAGGGCAGGCAATGGCCGCTGGCTGCCCTGCTTTTTGACCACAAACGTGGGGGCCGCCATTGCTCCGCCGTTGCTGCAGTACCTCCATATCGCCGCTAGGCCCCCATTGAAAAGCATTGGACTTTAGACACGTTAAAAACTACTTTAAAGCCTGGTTTCAATTGTTTCAACGCTAGACTAGGCTAGATCTTCCTCCTGAGATAACGCTGGGTTAATAACAATATATGAAACCAGGCTGGTTTTCGTAATATGATTTTTTGAAATCTCGTATTTAACGAGGCTCGGACTGTTAGCATTGGAGCAGCGCGAGCTACACGTCACGCAAGGGCCGAGTCTACGGTGAAAATCCCGCCCGTATGTCCTTTTTAGGAACATGCTTCGTCAGAGCTGGGGAGGGGGAGCCTGTAAATCCGCCATGAATTGCCCCACGGCCGTGGTCATTCTGGTAAACGGGGAGGAGTGAGCATAAGACGTCCATTATTTTCTACAGTCTATGAGGGCAGGTGCCAATACAGCTCGAATCGCCCATATATGATCATGTTTGAAAACAGTTAAGGGGGAAAACAACTTTGAAAAAAAATCAAAACTTTCTCTAATTATTCAAAAACTAGGCCTACTTCAACAAACACTGAATTATGAATGTAGTTTTCTACTGAATAGAAATACAAAGACATGGAGAGGAGCAAAGTGGCCTATAAATACATTAAAAAACGAAGAATGCTAATATAACATAATAATATAACATGTTGCTACATGTTAGCATCGTGCTAATGCTAGCTAGCGCTTGCTATGACTGCCGATTTTTCACTTCTGCAGAACAATCTGCTGTGAGAAAGTATCCATATGGACCCGATTTACACTGGACTTTATTTGTTTGTGATAAATAACTTCATATTCCACCAGAAAATGGCTAAAAAGAGTGAAAAATTGTGTTTCCCAAAAGATTATATTTTCCTCGGCGAGGCCACGCCCCCTTCTATGACTAGTTGCTATCTATGTAGCATCATGTTAGCATTCACCGTTATTTATGTATTCATGGGCTGTTGAACCACTTTGCTCCTCTCCATGTCCACCTCTCCGCCCTACCTGGCCCAGACGGACACAGGGTTATGTTTTTTTGTGGGATTTAGGGTTAGGGTTATAGGTTAGCATTAGGTTTAGGGTTTTCACTGAGGGGTGGGGGCCTACAATTCTGTGTAAGCCCTGGGGCCTATGGGCACATTAAGGCTGGCCTGGCTTTTTCTAAATGTGCTATATAAATAAAGTTGACATTGATATGGACGTCACGAAGACCTCTCCGCCTGGTCCACAAACTCTGGTCTAACAGACTTGGCACACTTCAACTCTGCAGATAACGCTCGCCTTTTTTCTGGTTTGGGACCAACACAAGGAGCGCCGTAAACCTTGAGGGCAGAGATCAGAGGCCTCTCATGCTCACAGTGGTGCTTTACTCACACTCATCCCTCTGTTCCATTTCATACTTTCGTTGAGATAATGCTGCCAAAATACTACATCCAATAAACTAAATATTTGAAGCGGGTGGAATTTTAAGCTTTTTTCTTGCAATCCATCTTTCATCCTTTCCCCCCAACTTAAACAGATGCCTCTAATGTCCTGCTATGCATAACTCTCAATTAAAATCGCACCATTTTACATGCAGCCGGTGTTTCGAACCAGCCCCGGAGTTAAATTTACCAGCTCTCCACCCGACTGCATTTGCATTTAAACAGAAATAAAATGTCTAAATGAAGGGGGCGGAGCTGACCACGGACGGATCGTAAACAGGTTGGCGTCATTTGCATATTTCTCCCACAAAGACGTATGATGTGACACGGCGAAATTAAAGCGCAATTAACGCCAGGAGCCAAACTTGGGCGACTGTTGACTTGTTAATGGCCTTATCAATATCACCGCGCCCCATTGCTCCATACAGCTGTGAGCGGAATAGTAAACACGGTCTCATTATGCAAACATGCCCCGCAAAAAAGGGAATAATTACATGATTTGAACTGGCTTGGTTTTAGAATAGTAGTGCAGTCGCAGGTTGTAGGGCCACTACTAATTATTTGTATTTGTTAAATTTATTATCCCTCGATTTTTTTTGCAGGGCCAGATTAAAACACAACACTTAGTTTGCCCACCTCTGGATTAAACAAGTTGCAAAGATTCAAGGACCAAGTACAAGGCCTTGGGGAACACCATGTACTACCACAAACCCTCACTAAGTAACTCATGCCCCTAGAGGCCATAGAGGGAGTTACACAATGGGGATATTTATTTCACTCAAACTTGGCTGTAAATGCTGTTAAAGTGGCGCTAGCCCACAGTTAGCTTTGCCCGCTAGCCTGTTAGCTTCTCCTTCGTGATTCCTATGTATTGGTGACTCCGACTCGGAGGCAGGGAAGTTGCAACAAGTGGTTTTCTGGCCAGAGACACCAGGGGGAGATGAAAGATCACCCAAATCATCACATTAGCACTTGTATTACCCTCAGAGGGACAACGGAAAGGATTTATAAAGATAAACAAGTTATTTAGTATTGCTTTAAACATTCAAAGTTATTCAAGATGTTGATGATTTTTTTTAGTAGAAAAATCTGGAAACCTTTAAATTTCGCCTTGTTTTTTTTTTTTTTTTAATTCAAAACTCAATAAATCAGGATAGAGATTAGATATTTAAAAAAATCCTCCTGAAAAAAACCTTCAACATATAGTTCAGTCCAAGGTGCTACTTAAAGGGACTAGATGCAAGTTGGTCATTTTTATACTCACTACTGCCACCTCAGGTCTTACGTGTAACTGCACCTTCTATATTAAGCTCATGCATGACGGCCAATGGACAAGGAATGTGCTTCTCCATGGTCCTTATGGTGGGGAGCTGACATTGCTGTAATACCACCCCCTGGTGGCCAGGGGCGACTCCAAGAGACACTTGATGGGACTTCAAATGTCCCAAGAACGGCTTAAAGTTTTTCTTTTTCTAAAAATCGCCATGACCCATGTGACAACGCTGGGGTCAGTGAAATATTTTTAACCACGCTGGTTTTTGTTAATCAGTTAGAACATTTGAAGCATTTTCAGTGCATTGACTGGCTCCAGAGCCTGTCAATCAAGCTCTGGAGCTCTGTGGAGGCTCCAGCGGGGCTTCCCGCCTTTTTGCCCTTTTAAGGAACAGGCTGTGCAGGAGGAGTCTGAGCGGCCATTAAGGTTCACACAGGACTCGGGACCTTTTCTATAAATGGGGCTAGATAGGTATTAATCAACTTCTAATTATTATATCTACGATGACTGCACTTCGGACCCGAAGTAACACCTTTTTGAGTGACAGTGCAGGATTTTAGAGGCAGTTGTGGTTAAAAGGTCTGGGCTCATTCTACACCTAAGGACATTGCTGTAGGGGGAGGAAAATACTCAATTTGAACATTTTTACACTCTGTATAGTCCCTTTAAGTGGAGATACAGTATTGTCGCACCAATATTGGAAAAATGCAAATAAATCTATGGGAAAAACTTGAATCAGTATAATTAAATATGTTAATGTGACGATAACGTGTTTCTCTGTTTCCAGGTGAAAGTTTATATGCTACGAGACCAATCTGGCCCAAAACCTGAAAATTGTGCAATATATGGATTATTAGGTTATCGTTACTAGATATTTATTGTCTTCGTGTGATGTCGTGTGTCTCGGCGGGGAGAGCGCGGTAACAGGCTGATGTGTGTGAGAGTCTCGAATTTAAATGCTAATGGTTTCTTTAAGAGCGCGGCTGGCCTTTCGCCGCTGCCGTTGCCCCGGTGAAGGACGGCTCTCGATCGCTCAGGCTTGTTCACACCTTTCACCGTCTCCTCCACCACTGCCGCTGTAGCTTATGGAAGAGCGTAATGAGGAGTCAACGGGTCAAACTGTGCGATGTCCTCCACACGGGCTGAAGGTGCCCCCCTCGTCCTATCACTGCACTTGTACTTGTACTATTCCATTGAGTGAAAGATATCACGTATGAAGAAGCTTGACCATTTTTCCCACATGCTTTACATTATGGTTCAGTGTTTAACCTCTTAACTCCCGCCTGAACCGAGAGGATCTTTTTCCTCACGTCATCAGATTTTTTTCCCATCATTTTTTTGTTGGATATTCAACTCATTTTTGTAACTTTTTTGTCATTTTTTTGGTCAATTTTTTATCACATTTTTGTCACATTTGTCGTCATTTTTTGGTCAATTTTTGGTCATTTTTTCGTCAAGTTTTCGTCAAGTTTCTATTACATTTTTGTCTTTTTTTTGTCACATTTTTGTCTTTTTTTTGTCAAATTTTTAACACTTTTTTTCCCATATTTTTGTCAATTTTTTGTCAATTTCTTGTGCAGTGTTATTTTTGACGACTAAAATTGGACTAAAACTAAATTAAAAGTTTTTCATGAGACTAAAACTATGACTAAAATGTCCAGATATTTTAGTCGACTAAAATAAGACTAAATAAAAATGAAAAGGAGAGACTAAAATCATCCAAACTTCTACTGACCGTCTGAAAGAGCCTCAGATCATGTAAATTTACTGCCAAAGGATCAGCTCTGAGCTTTGTTCATGTGAGAGAAGCTCTATAAAGCAGAGGAACAAGATTAAATATGATTATAATGAATATTATCAATGCAAAGTCGACTAAATTCGTCTTAAATTTAGTCGACTAAATTTACTTGCAATTTTCCTAAAACTAGACTAAAATTGAGACGATTTATTTGACTAAATCTCGACTAAAATTAAATTCCATTTTAGTCAAAAGACTAAGACTAAAACTAATTTAAAATATGTTGTCAAAATTAACACTGTTCTTGTGACATTTTTGTGACATTTTTACCACTTTTTCATAAATTTTTTGTCACTTTTTTCTCAATGTTTACTCACTTTTTTGTCACATTTCCATCATTGTTTTCGTCAAAGCTTTTGGACTGCGGTAAAGCCAAACTGGAGAAAATGTGCTCGGTTCAGGTGGGAGTTATGGGGTTAAACAGATTATACCGATTTATGAAGGATAATTTGGATATTTTAAAGCAATTTCGGACTCTTTGGACAAAAATGTGTGTGAAACATAAGCATGTGACCTTGGATGGACCTGCTGGAATCAAATGCATTTTTCTGTCACATTTCCAATAAAACAGAGTCGGACATCAAAATATGTTTACCACACTAGACTGAAGCTCAAGCGGAGTCTGACCTGATCTGGGAACCATCTCAAAGAAATTCAGGAACAAAAAGGGTGAACTTGCGCGAGGAAAAAAATCACGCCTCTGCCGTAGTAAACAAAGCGCCGGGTCAGTGTCATTACGGCGACGCATTCAGGGACACGGCCGGCGAGTGGGAGGAGAGTGCGCTCATGTGTGGAGGACATTTGGAGGAATGCTTTTAGTGAGCGATCGGGTCGAAAAACGGCCACTGTAGCGTCGCCATTCAAGGCCTCTGTGAATGAAGGAGATCAGGATATGAGCGGCGGGTTTAGAAGCGCTTGTACGAAACAAAACAACAACACATATATTAGAGCTGGAAATACTCCCCACCACCTGCTGATGCCGCGGAGTGGTGACCTTCCATCATAAAAATACATTTAAGTAATGGAGATTGCCTTGTTCAGCATGGACAGTGTGGGCTATTTCTATTCCATTGAGTGAAACATATCACGTATGAAGAAGCTTGACAGTTTTTTCCCACATGCTTTACATTATGGTTCAGTGTTTAACCTCTTAACTCCCGCCTGAACCGAGAGGATCTTTTTCCCCACGTCATCAGATTTTTTTCCCTCATTTTTTTGTTGGGTGTTCAACTCATTTTTGTAACTTTTTTGTCATTTTTTTCAGCAATTTTTTATCACATTTTTGTCACATTTTTGTCATTTTTTTGTCAATTTTTTGTCATTTTTTCGTCATTTTTTTATTACATTTGTGTCTTTTTTTGTCACATTTTTGTATTTTTTTGTCACATTTTTGTATTTTTTTTGTCAAATTTTTATCAATTTTTTTCATATTTTTGTCGCATTTTTGTCATTTTTTTGTCAATTTTTTGTCAATTTTTTGTCCATTTCTTGTGACATTTTAATACATTTAAGTAATGGAGATTGCCTTGTTCAGCATGGACAGTGTGGGCTATTTCTATTCCATTGAGTGAAACATATCACGTATGAAGAAGCTTGACAATTTTTTCCCACATGCTTTACATTATGGTTCAGTGTTTAACCTCTTAACTCCCGCCTGAACCGAGAGGATCTTTTTCCCCACGTCATCAGATTTTTTTCCCTCATTTTTTTGTTGGGTGTTCAACTCGTTTTTGTAACTTTTTTGTCATTTTTTTCGGCAATTTTTTATCACATTTTTGTCACATTTTTGTCATTTTTTTGTCAATTTTTTGTCATTTTTTCGTCATTTTTTTATTACATTTTTGTCTTTTTTTGTCACATTTTTGTATTTTTTTTGTCACATTTTTGTATTTTTTTTGGTCAAATTTTTATCACATTTTTTTCATATTTTTGTCACATTTTTGTCATTTTTTTTGTCAATTTTTTGTCCATTTCTTGTGACATTTTAATACATTTAAGTAATGGAGATTGCCTTGTTCAGCATGGACAGTGTGGGCTATTTCTATTCCATTGAGTGGAATCTCAAAGTAAAGTTGGTGCACCCTCTACAGGCGACAGGGGGAACTGTACAAGCTGCAGTGGTCAATGTTCAATGAGTGGAAACAACTACAACAGCGTGACGCACCGGCTGTGTATTCATTCACGAATACGAAGTTTGGTATCCGAAAGGCGACCGAGATGGTGCTGTAATCCAAATATGTGCCCTGCTACCAGAACCAGGGACACAAGTCGGCCGCCCAAGTTTCAAGAAAAACTGAGAATTGGTGATTTTTGCTTTTTTTGCAGAATCGTTCAGTTGAAGCCACGAAGAAGCCTCTACATGTTTAAAAGGGCCAAATGCAAGTTAGCCATTTTATACTCACTACTGCCACCTCAGGTCATACGTGGAGCTGCAGATTCTATATTAAGCTCGTGCATGACGGCACTTCGGACCCAAATTAACACCTTTTTGAGTGCAGGATTTTAGAGGCAGTTGTGGTGAACAGGTCTGAGCTCATTCTACACATTAGGACATTGCTGGAACATGTAGAGCAGGGGTAGGCAACGTCAGGCCCGGGGGCCAAATTCGGCCCTCCAGCATAAAACCTTTGGCCCCCAAGAGAATTTTGAAGAAACATTTATTCATAAATCAGAGACCAAATATGTGAAAAGGACTCCATTTCCCAGCAAAACACCGGATTAGGTCATATATTATGTGCAAAACTTGTATTTGTTGAAAAAAAAGGTGCTTTACTTTGGGCTACAATAGTGAGTTTCGGCCCTTGGTGTTTTGGCATTGAAGAAAATCGTTCCTCCATGACACAAACTTGCCTACCCCTGAGATAGAGGGAGGAAAATGCTTAATTTTAACAATTTTAAACTCTGTATAGTCCCTTTAAGCTGCAGTATTGGTATATTTAAAAGTGTAAACTTTTAGGTTTAAACCGGCTTGTTTAGGGAGGTTTGTGAGCTGCAGTCGGGGCGTGGCTTTGTCTGTGTGTATTTACATACTGGGTAAACACCGGGTTGTGTTGGATGGACAAAGATTGTATCAGACGAGCTGAACCGTGGACGTTACAACCAACATGTTTGGAAGTGGATTTATTAATCACGGATTATGTGGCACCGCTTCCTCATGGAGAGCCTTGATGCTGCTTTGCTCCCCAGACAGGACCACACTTTGGCCACGGCAGCTTCAGTGTTAAAGGGACTATACAGAGTTTAAAAATGTTAAAACAAAGTATTTTCCTCCCCCTACATGTTCCAGCCATGTCCTAATGTGTAGAATGAGCTCAGACCTGTTCACCACAACTGCCTCTAAAATCCTGCACTGTCACTCAAAAAAGTGTTAATTCGGGTCCAAAGTGCCCGTCATCCATTAGCTTAATATAGAAGCTGCAGTTACACGTATGACCTGAGGTGGCAGTAGTGAGTATAAAATGGCTAACTTGGGTCTAGCCCCTTTAATGGCACTGGACCTGATTTATTTTGTCGAGTAGTGTCACGAAATTAGTTTTGTCCTCCTTTATTATATTATAAATTCAGACATTTGTGAGTTAAAAAAAAAACACTGTGCACTTGCAGGCGAGTTTTATAGCATTTTTGTGAAAGTGACCCTGAAAAGCGACCCTGCAAGTTGTGAAATGTGTCGATAAACTCGTCGCTGTGAAAAATTGGGATTCTACAAATATTTTAGAAAAGTTGGGAGTGAGTTTGGACCAGTACTCACATTCTGATATAGTGGATTCCTCTTTTATAAAAAAAAGAGAGAAAGAAAGAGAGAATTGTTTTTTTTTAATACTATCCTAATCCTACAAACAGAAAATGACAAAACCCTCACACACTTATACAACAGCATTCATACATTTATAACAGAAATCTATAGCAAAGGTTTCAATAGATGCCTCTAATGTATTTTTTCCCTTTTCACCTGCACAAATTAAAGAAAGTCATAACAGGTGGCGACTATCCTCCCACTAAACTCCAGTCCAGGCGGCTTCGCTCAGAGTCTATGCCTCCTTCAGTATAGACATGTTCGAGTGAATGATCGGCAGTGAGTATTGATAAAAGCCAAGGGCAGATCCTGTCTCTCCAGTGTCCCATTGATTTATCCCATCGCTATTTTAGTCTCACACCGAACTGTAACCGATTCTTGTGAAATATGGGCCTCACGAGTATGGAGTAGTGTGAAATAATAACACGTTTTTTGCACCAATCTGAGATCAGAAGCAGATTTAGAAAAGATAGAAAGATAGAAGATCTTAGAAAGATAATAGGCATTTTAAACACATTAAGAAGAACATTTTAGTATAGAATATTTAAATATAAACGAGAACCTGCATTTAAGGTTGTCACAGTTTCAGGAGCAGACGGCTCATGTTTCGCTGAGACCACATGTTTATTTCTGCGGAAAAGTGCAGGGAAAGTCCGGTAAAAGGCGGAGTCGGACCTACTCATGCTTGGCCTCTGTTGCTTATGACTCTGGTGCTTGCGACGTTCACTGATGTTGTATTTTCTGGACGAGATGCCTGACAGAGATCCTAGTGGCAGCGAGAAGAAGACTCACTTTGCGACCATATATATATATATCGGTTGTAGCTCGGTTTTGGTCTCTCTGGACCTACGACCATAGACTGTTCAAAATAATAGACAGCGTCTGCTCACTCCTCCCTGTTTACCATAATGAACACGTTCAAAAGGGACTCTATGGCAGATTTACAGACTCCTCCTACCCTGCTCTGTCCGAGCATGTTCCTAAATAAACAGCCTGGTTTCTTAATTGTAACTAACCCAGCGTTACCATAGGACCAATATCTAGCTGTAGAAAGAAAAAAAAGAATTTACAGTTGTTTTAAACATGTGTCAAGTGCAATGCTTTCTAATGGAAAACTAGCTCTTTTTGCCACCCATTGATGGAGGTACTACAGTATTGGCGGCCCCTAGAATCGTGGTCATGGAGCAGTGCAACCATTCCCTACAAACCTGCGATTTTTAGCTACGACCTAAGATTTTCCTTCATCACAGATGACCAAAATTGTGTAGTCTACACTAAACTTTCTCGGCTTTAGCCTGTTACCTGCCACCTTAAGGTTAGGGTTAGGTTCAGGGCTCGCAATTATATCCAAATCTCAAAGCGTATTGACTGGAGAGCCTATATGCCAGGGTCATACCTCATTTGAAAGCCAAGACCTTCTAGTTTCTAAAAATACGAGATTTGAGATTTGTGTGAGTAAAACACAACTTTCATCACATTTGCTGTTCCTAATCATGACCCTAATCCCTAACCCCTGATTAAACTATGTTCGCAAACATTTTTTAAAATCTCACTCAGATTGAAGACTTTGGGATTTTGCGATATGGTGATTATATTGTGCAGCTATAAACCCAAAGAAGACCAGCAACCGCTTAGAGGGAGTTAACGCAGATCCTAATAAAGAATAAAGACCGATATCTAGTTCTGTGCTAAGGATCTTTTGTGATTAGCTAATTCCTCACATTTGATTTCAAGTTAAGCAAAGATTTGAGTGTTATTTAATCCAATGTTAACAATTTTCTCTCCATTTATAAAAGGACCCCAGTCTGGCCTTAGGTAAACATGTTATTTTTGCAGCGTGTGTTGGAGAAGCAGGTGTGTTTGCTCGCTCCGACTCCACAAACCGCGAGAATGGCTAATGGGCTGCAATTAACCGGATGAATTTTTAATCTTCACGCTTGGCCTGATAATGACAAAACGTGTTATCGGGCGCTTTTAACTAAACTCGGGACTCGCGCGAGATGCTATCGGGCAAAGCTGCTGGGGAAATTTAAAGGCTGCAACCGTTTTTGTAATGATTTTAGATATACACTGGGCGAGGAGATGCAAACAGTGGACAAATGGGAACTGGAACTTTAATGCACAAAGCAAGCCTCGCAAGCTGCATAAAGGAAATGTTTCTTCCTTCTTTACAAATAATCCAACTGGCGACGCAGTGGGTTACATATTCACCCTCCAAGGATTCAAACCTGGCTCGATCCAGCTTACGTCACTGGAAATATGGGACATTTTTTAAATTTACATCATTTTATTGTTTTTTGGTTTTAGATGACAAATATTTTAGTATCGAAAATGATTAAGTGTTAGGGGTGTAACGGTTCACGGGGATGTATTGAACCGTTTCGGTTCGGCCTGTTCGGTTCGGTCCACTTGCGTACCGTTTCGGTATTTTCATTAAATAATGTAAATTTATTATTAGCGTCATATTAAGTGCCGCGGAACAAAGTTCCTACGCAAGTTACCGCACGGACGCTATTGAGTGACGTACATTGAAGCTGCAGGAGTTGCTGAGAGAAACAGCATCATGGCAACAGCGAAAGAGAAGCCAGAGCTTGAAGACCCTGCCACATCACTACAGTCTCCTGTTTGGGAACACTTTGGCTTTCCGGTTAAAATTCATGACGGGGACAGACGAGTGGATAAATCCAAAGTTGTACGCCGACATTGATCCATGGAGATCGGGTATGCAGCAGCAACACATCAAACATGTTAATGCACTTAAAATGGCATCATCCGAGTGTGAATCCCACGTCTACTAAAGAAAAGCAGCCTTGTGCAAACACCGCTAACGTCGGCATTCAAACAACCCCTGTCAAGTAGTTTGGATCGGGCTAAAGAAATCACGCATGGTATAGGTGTTTTCATCGCTACGGATTTGCGCCCATATTCAGTTGTTGAAGGCGCTGGCTTTAAGTATTTGATTAAAAGTCTTGAGCCTCGCAGCAACATCCCATCACGTCCGCACTTCAGCCAAAAAGTTATACTAGCACTTTATGAAAAAGCTCAAACTGATGTGGTCAACAAGCTATGCGCTTGAGTGCGCTTACTGTATCACTTACTTGCAGTATTTAAATTTTTATTTTAAATGTTACAAAATGTGTATTTGATTCTAAGAGTGCAATTTATTTAAAATATCACCCAAATGGGTCGCTTTCATTTATTTTATGCAAAAATTCTATTGTGTATTGGCAGCTTTTCAAAAGAAAAAATGAGTTAGTTCTTATTTATTTGTACAGAAAATTAACCGAACCGAGCCCTCCAAAACTGTGAACCGAACCGAATACAATTTTAGCGTACCGTTACACCCCTATTAAGTGTGTATTCAGACCTGCACTGTTTGGTCCACTTTAAACGGACCAGGGTTTGTTTCGAACGCTGGTCCGGACCTTTTATGCATGTGTGAAAACAACAACGCATCCTGGTGCGGATCAAAGAACCGGACCCACTTTTTCAGGTGGTCTCGGTCCGCTTGCAAGGCACCGTGGGAAAAATTAGCCCTTCACTGCTGCTAATGCTAATACTGGATGGAAGCTACAAACAATGAGCCGTGGACAGACCTGGACAACGAGGAGACACTGAGCCTCCTGGATATCTGGGTAGAACTGATAGAAAAGACAAACAAACATGTGTTTGTGTTCAGCATGTCAAGTGAGAAAATGAGAGTCTCCTGAACAGCAGAGTCAAAGTGGGAAAAACTTCGCCGAAACTTAAATGAAAATACGAGACGCATTAAAGACAAGTGGAGGAACAAGACCAACAGTTTGTCTCGTGGACATTATAGAAACAAACAGCTCAGCAGACGACCCTTCAGCTGCACAAAACACGTCTTCCTCCAGCTGCTCCGGGGAAGCTAAGGTTAATGGTAAGTGGTTTAGTCTCTTACGTTTCTTTTATTATCATAGTGAGTGTCAAATATTCATTTTTATTCCATTTGTTGTGGTCATTGCCGTCCAGTGGGAGCGTTGATTGTCATATGTGTTCACAAAATATAGTTCACTTGCAAAAAGTACAGTCTGAATGCGAAATGCACCAAACGAAGAAAAAAAAAGTGCGCTTTTGGTCCGGGACAAACAAGCGGAGCAAAGGACTTTTCTGGTCTGAACACAGCCTAAAACTGTCATTAAAAGTAATTAATTTGTGTGACAGTGTTTGTCCCAAGTGCATGAAACTGTAGTGCGGCCCTCTACTGATTCAGAAAACTTTATTTAAAAGGACAATTTCTTTGCAGCAAACCTCGGAACGTTTCATTTCAAAGTGTCAGTCCCACAGTTCAGGCAAAAGTAAAGGCTCAAAGATCAACAACAACAGCTCCAAATACAAAAGGCTGCCATACCTAAAGAGTACACTCCCTTCAGAATCCAACACTCCAGTGGCAGAGGGAACAAAAGAGTTTCAGGACAAATCACGGAGAGGCTGCAGCAAGTCTCTTTGTTTAACGCCAATGATTCTAGAGTTTTGCAATTTGTTTACATCTTTCAGATTTCTTCTTCTGCTACAATGAAGAGGCACCAAGACCCCCCACCCCTGCAGCACAGTGGAGGCGTCACAAGAGGCGCGACAGGAGACAGAAAAGGGAGACACGAGGAGGTATCCGGGCAAGACCCGAAGCTAAGCCACACAGGCCTTCTGGGTACATTCACTGCATAGAGGATCAGCTGGATGGTGAAAGACTGTTGTGTTTCTATATTCACTCAGTCATGGTTAAAAATATAAGGCGGAGTTTCTCAGGTGACCCTCAGGTGAAGAACGGCGTCAGAGCCAGGGGAGGAGGAGGAGGAGGACAGCGATGAAGATGAGGAGGCGGAGGGAGTGTAAGGAGTTCGATCTATCGCCAAATCGATATATTGTCACACCCCTAAACACTTTAAGTAATTAAATTTCAAAAAACGATTGGAAAAACGATACAAGCGTATGTGTACATGACTTTTACCTCCGAGTTATTTTTTTAGGACAAGTTTTTTTTTTTTTTTCCAGCCGCAGCAGAAGCAACAGCGGCGCCCGAGTTCCAGCTCATTAGGCGAAGACTGAAAGGATGACAAACACGACGAGGGAAATTTATGATCGCAATTAATATTAATAATAGTGCGTGGAGTGAGTAACTGGCAGGAGGCCGTGTACTTCTGGAACTCGCATTCCAACTTTTGATTCATCTTCCCTTCGCCTCCTCCACTTTCACCGCTGATTGTTTTTGGGTCTTTGGGCAAAACTCTTTCCCCAACGTGTTCTCCTTAAAGGTGGTTCTTTCTGCTGATTTGTCAAGATATGGAAGCAAAAGGTCAAGGCTGGACCAGTTCATACAGAAATGGCAAGGGGAATCTCATAGCATATTTTCATCCAGGAAAGAATCTATTGTGCCATTTGTAATCTAAGGAGGCAAAAATAGTGGTCTGGTTATTGTAATCCCTGTGGTGAAAATCTTGTTGGTTTCTTTTGTTATACACAATGGGCCATGTGCACAGTGATTTACGAATAGGCAGTAACATTGGCGTTGTGCTTCCTCTCCATTATCTTTGACATTCACGATTGGCTGTGACTGTCCATCAGTAACTCGTTGTCCTAAACCAAATCCTGAGCTGTCTCTCCATTTGTTTGGGACCTGCTCATGGTGAATGTAAACGACAGGGGACAGGAAGAACAGCGCCGATCGTATTGTCCAGGATGAAGTCATGTGGAAACTCTGTACATACAGTATACTGAATAGTGACCTATATTCTTCGTAACATACCCTTCCATGTTTTTCTAATATCGATGCAAAGCGAAGATGAAAAAAGTTACTTGAAAAAGTAAAATGGTTGCACTTTATTATACACTACCTCGATGCATCGTACCCAAATAAATAATTTGGTGCAAAGTAATCTGCATTGTAACATTCTTTATTAACTTGTACCTTGTGCACATTGTTCCATTGTGTACAATAATCTGTAATTGTTTGGAGCTACATGTATCAAGACATAAGACCCCTAGGATTAGGGCTTAAAGGGGCTAGACCCAAGTTAGTCATTTTATGTTCACGACTGCCACCTCAGGTCATATGTATAATTGCAGTCTCTATATTAAGCTTGTGCATGACGGCACTGACTCAGACCCGAATTAACACCTTTTTGAGTGACAGTGCAGGATTTTAGAGGCAGTTGTGGTGAAGGTCTGAGCTCATTCTACACATCAGGACATGGCCACAACATGTAGGGGGATAAAAATACCTTTTAACATTTTTAAACTCCGTTTAGTCCCTTTAAGGTTAGGGTGGTTCTCAGTTGGTTGGTCATCGGGACCCAAAAGTGGGCCACTGGACCTCGTAGACCAGGGGTCTCCAAGTAAATTTCGCTGGGGGCCAAAATATATCGGGAGTTTATTACCGGGGTCCATAAACAAAAGCTCCAGTAAAATATGTTTTGATTGGGAAAAAACTATTGAGGAAACATTTTTCAATAAACGAATAATAATGAGCCTGACAGGACTGTAGCCTTGGCTTACACTTGTATTACACTTTACAAGCCTGTGTCACAAGTCTCGGCTACACTGTCGTCATTATTCATTCACTCAGCACTTACCATGTGATTATAATGTGCTGCTTAAATCCTGATCGCTTCTTATGTCAGTGCCCTCTGCTGGACACATGTGGAATTATTTATTTTCTTTATTCAAGCTGCCCCCTAGTGGCTGGAGTGAGCATTCTGGTTATTTCTTTAAGAATTCATAACTCCGCACAGGAATGACCTAGAGACTTGCTTTCTTTCCCCTGACCTACTCAGGAATTTGTGTTCTACAAGTCAGGATTTGGCCCGCGGGCCGCCTGTTGGAGACCCCTGTCGTAGACCTTACAGCACATCTTCTGAAAAAGTGCACAAACATGTCCAGAATTTACATGTTGCTACTTTTATTAAAACGACAAAGTGCTTCATGAATAGTAAGTACCAGTAAGTGCTTTATATGTCAGGTTCAGGTGTTGGGTTAGTCCTGAGTCTCTGCGACTGTGGACCAACGTCACCTTTGTAACGGTGCCTCCTGGGTTACCATGGTGGGTCCTGGAGCCATACTGGTGGAGAACCACCGCTCTGGGTTCAACTGACAGAAGCACGACTGCACACGCCTACGCCAACAGACCCAACAACCACCACCACTCATTCACATCATCCTGGCCGATTGTTCATAGTTTCAGTGGAAGGGGAAACCAGAGTATCCAGAGTAAACCTACGCAAACACAGGGAAAACATGCAAACTCCACACAGAAAAACCTGTGCTGTGGCTTAATCGCTTGTGTCATATGAACCTGCTCTTGGACACCTCTACATTCATGTTTCCCATTTTCTAAACTCAAAATATTGTAAATTATCAGATTGTCAGGTAATATCTCCGTCTTGAAGTTAAAATGAAATTTGAAAAATGCATTGGCAAATCGAATAAACTTGTCCAAAACATTCAATAACGTTCCTGCAGAAACATTCCTCGTCTCCACCAACATCAACAAAGAAGCGTTGTCTTCCTCATTTGACTCGCATTTAAAAAAAAAAAACTCTCTCCTTGATGCGTTTTTTTGTCCGACGTGGGCCCGATTCGAAGCTTGAATGCGCCCGTAACCTTTCGTCACTTTGGAAAAAAAACTCATTCTTCGTCGGCTTTTCTGAATGAAGTTGGCAGTGATTTGAAACATTCCGGTATTTGCCGAGGTATTTTCACATTAACGCGCTCTCTCTCAAAGACCCGGAAAGGCCTGGGAAAAAAAAGTCTTTGCCGATGAACTCGCTACAGGAGCCGCAAAGTTCTCCGCAAACTTTTTTTTTTCCTTTCAAAATCCAAGATATTTTACACTTTTATTTATTTATTTACGCTGTGTTTTTTTTTTTTTTTTTGCAGCTCGTCTTTCAGGCGGCTCCTTCCCTCGCTCTCCCCTACGTTTTTATTGTTGTTTTGGTATGTAAAAATTATTCATGGATTCCACGCTGAAAGTAAATTTCATCGACCAGGAAGTGCAATTATCCAGAGGGCGACTTGTTATGCAGGAGGAGTGCGTGCCCCAGTGCCGCCGTCAGGAAAAAATGGACCCTGCTTTTCACTTAAACGCTCGACCAGACCCAGGCATTCCACGCTCAACCATACATTTACATACGTATCTTGTTTTGATTGGCATCGAATCGTTTTGAAATTGTGTCAGACAGATCAGGTCACTTTCCCGCTTCGTTGTTGTCGATTGGTCGAAATTTTCCATCTGTTTTGTGCGTTTAAGTATTAAAGTTATTCGAACAAGCTACAGAATGGATGCACACTTGTCCGAACAGGAGGAGAGGCAGGAAGCAAATAAATACTGTAGAATAGTTCAAAAAACAAAAATCAGCTTTCATTAATAGTCAGTATTGAGGAGAATACTTTGGAATTACTTACAGAATACTGAATACCTGCCTTAAAGGGGCTAGATGCAAGTTAGCCATTTTATACTCACTACTGCCACCTCAGGTCATATGTGTAACTGCAGCTTCTATGTTAAGCTCATTCTACACCTTAGACATTGTTGGAACATGTAGGGGGAGGAAAATACATAACTTTGACATGTTTCAACTCCGTATAGTCTCTTTAAATAGGTCAAGGTCAAGGTCAAGGTCAAGGTTTTTTTATATAGCACATTTAAAAACAGAGTACTGCCCCAAAGTGCTTTCCATATTCAGTGCAAAATTACAGACACACAAAAACATATTGCTACAACAATGTACAAAAAAAAAAAAAAAAAAAAAAAACTGCAGCATAATCAAATGTCCAGCTCAACTTGGATTAAACTGTTGGGAAGAAAAGTTATTTAAAAGTTATGACGAATAGATACAGACGGCATCGTGTCATAGAAGAGGGGGAAAACAGAATCTTTTTGGAAACAGAATCTTTCCGGTGAAATATAAACTCATTTATCACATTCAAATGAAGTCAAGTCTAAATCGGGTCCATATGGATGTTTATTCACAGCAGATTGTTCAGTAGAAATGAAAAAAGAGCAGTCGGAGCTAGCGCCACAAATGCTAACATGAAGCATCATGTTAGCATTATCTGTTATTTAGATATTTATGGGCTGTTGAACCACTTTGCGCATCCCCATGTCTTTGTATCTTTATAACTATTTTCAGAATTCAGTCTTTGTTAAAGTAGTTTTTGAATAATTAGTTTTCCCCCTTAAAGGGATATTTCAGGATTTTTGACATAGGGCCTCATTTCCTAGTTATCCAGAGTGTTGCTGATTTCTGGAGATATTTTTTTGTAATTCATGCAGTTCTTATATTTAAAGAGCTACGTGGCGCTAGGCTAATTCAAGGCTAGTGCATTTCTATGGTATCAGCTAGCCTGCGTTAAAAACAGTCTGACCCGCTCCACAGAGCACCTTCGGCAAACCACTTATAACACCAGACTAACCATATAAATGTCTGTGTCCATAGAGTAATTTTTGGAATATAACTGACTTTGCATCACATGAATGATCGCATTTTGAGGGACTATTTTCGAGCAGATCACTCCGCCGCTGCGTAGCTTATACAACCACGAAGCTGATGCGGCTCAAATATAAGGTTTTTTAAATGCAAAATGGTTAAAATTACTCCGGCCGTTTCAGCTGTATCCTTTGATTTTAGAACAGTAACTGTTTTCTAAATACCCTCAAAAGAAAGAGTAAATGAGTATTCTAAATACGTGTATTCTTCACCCAACACTGTCAATAGTTGTGACAGTTGGCGTTGAATAAACTTCACCAGAAGCCTTTTTTTTTGTGCCTCGGATCTCATTTTCTTTTCTCTATTTATCCTCTGCCTCCTCGGGATCCTGTAGAGCACCAAATCACTCACACTTCTGTCGGATCGGGCGAGCGCTCCTACAGGTTGTTTGCACTGTCAATACTTGTGGTGAAAGTAAAAGGCTGTTGTTTTAATATTTACTGTAAGTGCTCATATAAACTATTATTCAAAATGTTCTCTGTTTTTTTTCTCCACAGATATGGAGGATACAAGTTCTTCATTGAAATTCTGCCATTTTCCTCCTGTTATAATCCCTCAACCGTGCTAGTTTTGCTATATATTTGATCCGCTTTTTTCCAAGAGCTTCTTTTCACATTTAAAATGTATATACGTTTGACCAAATAAACAGCTCCTGTAACGCCGCGTGAAGTGGTCCGGATACCGGGCTTTACAAACATGAACTGAACTGATTTGAAAATAGACGTGGACCTGGCGTTGAGAGGATTAGCTCCTGTATAATAAAAGCCTCGGACATTATCATTGTAATTATCTCGCTGTGACCGTCCTTCACCTCGTGGGGTCAACACGCTGAAGTCCTTGTGCTGCCGTGTGCTATTGTACATCCAAATGTGCTCAAGGGATCCGTGTTCTGAGTCACTGAGGAGCAAATGGTGGATCGAGAGCTTTTCCCAGGATGTTGAAAAGAGTTAAAACGTTATAATCTGTTAAAATGAGTGTTGTTGATCATAATGTCAGCTCAACTGGTTAGCTCGAAAGTAACATATTTGACATCATATATAAATGATTCAAACTGAAGTCAGTCATTTGAATTGCGGTTGTCTTATGGTAATTATGGATCCTGATGCCACAACATCGGAACATATTTACCCGGGAACATAGGGCTGACCCAAAGATATAATATAAAACAGATGAGTGGGTCCCGTTCAGCCCCATTTACGGTAATAGTCCCGAATCCTCTGTGAAACTTACATGTTCCTTAAAAAGGCGGGAAGCCCCACTCTCGAGGGGTGGGCGGAGCCTCCACAGAGAGCTTGGGCTGATATACAAAAACCAGCGTGCTTAAAAATATTTCACCTACCCCAGCGTTGTCACATGGGTCATAGCGATTTTTAGAAAAAACAAAACTCTTTGGAGCCAGGCTTTTAAGCCGGCCAAGGGAGGTCTGAAGTCCCATGAGAATCCTCTCTACCAAGTGTCTTTATTTATTACAGCAATGGCAGCTCCCCGCCCTGATCACCATAGAAGCACTTTCCTCGTCCCTTGGGCTGACCCCACACCAGCAGAGAAACCACTGGGCAACTCACTAGACCTTTTAAAATATCAGATGTAACCACTACAAACTTGCCATGTCATAACGCATCTTTTATCTGACAATGCAGAGTGTTTTGGATATGTGGCATTATCCATTCCATTGATTATTACATGTGTTTTATTAACTAATGCCGCAAACAAACAGCAGATCGCCCCAGCCCCCAAAGAGTATAAGAGTTAACTGATAAACATGAATGGACATGAACGTGAACAAATTCAACCGGAAGATGTTTCCAAAATGGTATGTATAAACTAAGATAAGATAAGATAAGATAATCCTTTATTGATCTCACAAAGGAGAAATTCACTTGTTACAGTCGGCGTTCAAGAAGATCACTCAGAGTTAATAAAGTGCAGCTGATGCAGATATTATTGCACATGTTACTTCACAGTCTTATTGTCCAGTCTGACAGCAGTGGGGATGAAAGCTTTGCGGTAGCGCTCCGTCCTGCACTGAGGGTGTCTCAGTCTGCCACTGAGAGAGCTGCTCAGCTCTTCTACAGTCCCGTGCAGTGGGTGGGAGGTATTGTCCATGATGGAGGTGAGCTTGGCTAACACCCTCCTGTCCCTCACCTCCTCCACAGAGTCCAGGGGGCAGCCCAGGACGGAGCTGGCCCTCCTGACCAGCTTGTTCAGTCTGTTATTGTCCCGCTCTGTGCTGCCCGGGGCCCAGCACACGGCAGCGTAGTGGAGAGCAGAGGCTACCACAGAGCAGAGGCCTGCTCACTCGAAGGACCTCAGTCTCCTCAGAAGGTGGAGGCGACTTTGGCCCTTCTTGTACAGGGAGTTAGTGTTGTGGGACCAGTCCAGTTTATTGTTGAGGTACTTGAAACTTGAAACTTGAAACTGTCCACCTCCTCAATGTCCTACATCTAAAAGTGAATGTGTACGGGAATGTCTAATGCCAGCCTAACTGTAAGTATGAAATCAGAACGAAAAGATACAAGTTAAAAGGTTAGAAATAGAGGGAAGGGAGGAAGGACTTTATTTATATAGCGCCTTCCATAGACATGGTCACAAAGCGCTTTACATGGGACAATTTACATTCACTTCATACTCAGTGGTGGAAAGCTACCCTGGGGTGCCAATCTGTGTCATTGGTGCCTCCAACCACCACTAGGGGAAACCAGAGTACCCAGAGGAACCCTACACAGACACGGGGAGAACATGCAAACTCCACACGATGGAGATCAAACCCGGGACCTTCTAACCGCAGAAATACTCTATACTCTACAATAATGCTCACAGGCTGCTGTTCAAAGGGACCTTCTTGCTTTCGGGCACTAGCAACATGGCCACTGTTTTGTTTTCATAGGAATAAACATTTCAGCATTAATCACCGTCCATACATGATGCTAATATCTTTAAATAGTATGCACAACTGCATATTCCCGCTGACCAGTCTCGGCTGACCTTTCGGTGATAATCGTTTCACTTCATTCCTTTTCCGCGGCGCTCTGAAAAGAGCTTAAAGAAAGACCGCGGCGAAGGTAAATGTTTCTCTGCGTCCTGGCCTTGAATCTTAAAGGTTATGTTCCCTTTTATTAAACATGCTCCGGCTCCGGGCGCATGCTGAAAAAGCCATTATTCCCTCACAATAACAGTGTGGACACAGCAGGTTTTGGTGCGGCGAGCGGTTTGGTAATGCCAGGGGGATTGGAAGGAAAGATTTGAATAGGTTTCTTTTTGGTGAAGTGAGCAGAAATCGTTTCGCCGGAAGATTAGCTGCCGTGGTGGTCGTCAAACTGGTTCGAGTGATTTAATTTGTAATTTGCTCAGTAATGGCTTCGGACAGTGATGGGATATGCTAATTCAGGTGTCCAATAGTGACCAAAATTGAGAAGTAAAATTGTGAATTGGTGGATTTTTAAGACTTCAGTTGACAGAAAGTTAATTAAGGCACTTTCCTACTTTTTTCCCTTAAAGTGAGCATATTATGTCCACTTTTAGGCACTTAAGCATTGATATTTTTTCATATTTTAATTTGAAATAATTTCTGACGGACTTCATCACTTAGAAACATAGACATAATATATTGATAGACCTCCTGTGCTCAATCCTCTCCAGTTACATTATTAACAGGGCCCTTTAGGAAACTACTTCCTCCTTCCCTCTGCTACCCACTTCCACTAATTCCTCTGTGAAGGCACTTTCAAAAGTTCCTTAGGAACTTGGAGCTGTGGCTTTCAGGCGGGCTTTCCCTTATCCCACGAACACGCCCCTTTACCGAGATGAGCACACGATACTGAAAGATAAACTCACCCTCAAAACCACTTTTTTTTGCTGATAAACGGTATAAATGAGTGTCCAATAGTGTTGTCTACATATCCTGGTCATAATTTTGGCACTTAAGAGCAAATTAGTTGAAAGATCAACTTTCTGCCTAAAACCGTTAGTGAGTCGCCATCTGCAGGCGACCTGTATTTACTACATCTGAATTTTGAATTCGGCCCCACCATTTGCGCAGGCGTGAAGCCTGACGTGTCAGCGGTGAAGCTTGACGTCAGTTGCTCGGCCGCTCTGGGGTATAAAACCGGCCCAGTCTCGCACATGCCCCCGTAACGAGTTGGAGAAGGAATAGTCCATGGGCCAAACCCCAAAATCTGGCATATCGGTACCGAAAAGGTGGCAAAGGCTATCGTTGATTTTTAAGTAGGTCCATGTCTGAGGTTTATATTTTTGTATGATAGCCTTTTCAGAGTTACAGCTTTATCATAGTTTTCAGAAGTTGAAGTGAACCACCCCCATGTCAAAAAAGTCGCTTTTGACACTGGTCCATATTTTGATTTAGGCCATTTCCAGCCCATTAGATACTGATTTACACCATTGTATTTGGTATCATTGTAAAGAAGACATTTTCATGTTTCATTTGAGCCCAAATGTACTACTCTGTGACTATTACCGTGGTAACCAAAGCTCCTCAAACACAAACCTGAGGACGTTTTTTCACCATTTTCACAAAAACAGTTTTACTATGTTTAACGCTGTTTCTTCAAGGAACATCACAGAGACAAATGTTTGATACTGGGTAACTCTCTAGACTCTGAGGATTCAGGAAATGTATAACATGTCAGTACTTTCTAAACCTAAGGCCTCACCGTGAGCCACGAAGTAAAATAATGTCCACCTCACATGAGCCTCTCCCATTGAAATAAGCCTATATCTGCTATTCTGAGGTTGGAACAGCTGGTGAGACTTTCTGTCCAGGACAGGCCAATGCAACTTGAAATTACATTTGTGGAGAAGAACAGTTCTGTATTTTCACCAAAAAGTTGTTCATATATTTTACATATTATAGCTAGTTATCATATACTATGCCATACACACAATGGCATTCTGTTTCTTTCACTACTATACATAGTCCTGTACATTTGTCTAAAATGTCTCAATAATCCAAGATAATTCCAAAGGTTTGTCTTTGTAGACACCACATGGTTATGAAGCTGAAGCTGAATTTGCCATAAACGACACGTTTACTATGAACATCACCCTTTTTTACTGATTAGTAAATTAATAAAGTAAATAATTTTGTAAGGTCATTTCAGTAAAGTTGTTTTATTTAATTACTAATAAATCAAATATAGTAGTATAAAGATGGTGAGGTGTGAGATGTTAAAACCAGGAAATGAAGAGTCAACACAAAACTACAGCTTAGCCTCATCCAGAACTAAATCACAGAGCAGTCGACTAAGCAAAACAGTCCATATTTTTATTTGATTAAACAATTTCTCCAGCTTTTCTGAAGTTATTTTAAGTTCTTTGTACATTCTTTGTACTTTTTTTTTGTGTGTGTATGTGCTGTATTAACGTATTTGAGTTTATTTTTTATGTTGTGTAATTTATTTATTTTCTTCCCAGGCATATTGAGTCTGTGCGCATGAAATATGCTGTATAAATGAATAAACAAAAGTTTACTTATTAGTTTTATGGACAGAACTTAAAGACACAGCCAGGAACCGGAGGGTGTCCAGTTTGGGAACCCCAGGATCTCAGGTGTTGTTCTGTTGGCTTCATCAAACCAGGACCTTCACCTGACCTGGGGCAGTTTGCAGCCGAGTGTGAAGTGGGATGAGTATCAGCACTTCCAAATCCGAGGCCATGGGTGGCTTCCCCTCTACAGGTCGGTGGAGAGGCCTTGCCTCAAGTGGAGGAGTTCAAGTATCTCAGGGTCGTGTTCACGAGTGAGGGACGGATGGAGCGTGAGATCGATAGACGGATCAGTGCGACATCGGCAGTGATCGGTGTCACTGTGTTTGTTGTGGTGAAGAGGGAGCTGATTTACTGATCGATCTATGTTCTACCCTCACCTATGGTCATAAGATCTGGGCAATGACCAAAAGGACAAGATCGCAGATACAGGCGGCTGAAAGGAGTTTCCTCAGTCAACTAAGAGGAGCTTGGAGTAGAGCTGCTGCTTTTCCCATCATAACTTAGCAGGTAACAAACCTGTTGATGATTGTGGAGGTTTAAATGTAGAGATGTGCCCATATCCTAAATTATTCTTCATGCTCTTCAGAATATGCTGGAAACAAATCTTTTGGCGATGGCACTTACTGAGTTGTCATCCTGGACTGTGCCACCTCTGCAGGGTTCAGCATCACCTCAGGCTGACAATAGTTATATCGAGCCCAGTCAAATGCAACTAGAAAACTGTCTCTCGGAAGCTCAGCAGGCTCCACCTCTGAAACCATTGCTGTTTGGGATTGTCTCTTGTTGCCTCTTGTGCACATTTTATCTCAACACCTCAACAAGTGTAGAGTGAAAAAAGAACATGCAAATTGTAGCATGAGAATACTTTATCCAGCACAAGGAATGTATCACAAGAGTCCTTTTGTTGAAAGTTGTGTTTTTGAAGATACTTCATATGCACAGACTGGACTCAACAAGTTGCACATGAATGTTGTATGAGGAGATGAAAAACAGCATGTATGCAGAGGGAAGTGAGGACTATGCAGAAGAACAAGGGTCTGAGGCCGATTGATTCTAGATTTGGACATGCACAGAGTAGGGATCGAGGTCCAGAAGAAGACAACGAAGTGAAGATTTATGGATATTCCGAACTTTTACAACTGTTTGTGAACTGTAATTCAGATAATGCATTTCAATTGGGGCCACAGATCGAAGCTGTACGTTATTGTCCCTTTACAATAATTAACCATTTAACCCATCCATCTGCCCCTGGAACATGTCAGGAGCAGTGGACAGCCATGCTCATGTTCAGAATCACCAAGTTAGAGGATTATCCTCCTGTGGATCTTTTACGTTGATGGAAGAGACCAAAGCAGAGACCAAAGCACCCCAAAAAAATCTGTCCAGACACAGAGGATGTAAACTCCACACAAAAACACCAAAACTGAACTTCTTGCTGAGAGGCAAGGGAACGCTAAGCACTAAGACTAACCACTTAGGGCATGCAATCTCTCCTGCGCATTCAACACTTTCTGGGCCAGTTCTTCCACCTGGCGCAAGGACAGCGCTGCTCCAAACAAGACAAGACCCACATTCTTTTCTTAGGCTACATCGTGCTGCCTCATGTTCTTCCTTTAGTGTTATGGGCTTCTATAAGCTCTATCAGGTCAGTTAACCAGTGTCCGTGTCTGAGAGAAAAAGATGTGAAGCCGGTCCTGTTATGTTTCCAGTCTGCGCTCAGCCGTAATTCACCCCAACTCTTACACCACCTTTCTCCCTCGACCCTTCCCGGTCGCGGAGTCTGGTTGGAAGAAAACATAACATTGCCATTGGTCACGAGTCGCCATTGTCAACTGTTGCAGGAAAAGCTTGGTTCTTGGATAACCAACCGTCTAACCAACTGCAGTTTGTGTGTCTTCTTGGACATGTCGAACCCAGGAACGTCTTGCTGTGAGGTGACAGCTAGACATTCAGTCACTCTTGAATCCCCTTGTACAAAAACCATTATGCTGATGGAAAAGGTATTCCCTTCACCCTTTTCTATCAGCATAATGGTTTTTGTACAAGGGGATTCAAGAGTGACTGAATGTCTAGCTGTCACCTCACAGCAAGACGTTCCTGGGTTCGACATCCCAGGCCATGTGAGACCTTTCTGTGTAAAGTTTGCATGTTGTTCTTTTCGTTTCATGTCCCCTGAGTTAATTTTCTGTAGAATCCAGTTCTAGTACGGTAGAACACCTTGGTACTTCTAACCTAGCTTTTGACTCAAAATCTAGCGATAGTTAACCCCCTTTTGTCTTTGTCCCGAGGGCTATTCGACTGCACAATTCTCTAGAAGCAAAAGACAATGGTGTCTGCAATGTTATATTGCTAGAAATTTTATTCATTTACCAAATACAAATGTAAAAAGGATGTGGTTTCAGTAGTGAATGAGTGAAAGTGAATGAGACTGTCAGTGAGTGCATTGTGTATGGATATTTTTTTTTACAATTTAGGGTACAGTTTGTACACTGCTCACAAAAACTTAGGGCACACTCAAAAAACACAATGTAACTCCAAGTCAGTCAAATTTCTGGGATATCAGACTGTCCAGTTAGGAAGCCACGCTTATTGTGAAACAGTTTCACTTGGTGTTGTGGAAATTAAACAGACAACAGGTGGAAATGAGAGGCAATTAGCAAGATCACTCCAAAAGAGGAATGGTTTTGCAGGTGGTGACCACAGACCCTTTCCCTGTCTTCATCCTTTGTACCGTATTTTTGGAACACTTTTGCATTTGTCCAGTGTTCTCACCACTAGAGGCATCATGAGGAGCATCTACAACCCACAGAAGTTGCTCAGGGGGTGATGCTCATCCAAAATGGCACGTCCATTCATGCTGTGGCAAGAAGGTTTGCTGTGTCTCCCAGCGCAGAGTCCAGAGCATGGAGGAGATACCAGGAGACAGGCCAGTACACCAGGAGACCTGGGGGGGGCCGGCCGAGGTCAACAACCCAGCAGCAGGACCGCTATCTGCTCCTTTGTGCACGGAGAAACAGGAGAAGCACTGCCCGAGCCCTACAAAATGACCTCCAGAGGGCCACAAATGTGCATGTTGGTCCTCAAACGGTCAGAAACCGACTCCATGAGGGGGGTATGAGGGTGGTATGAGGGGGGTATGAGGGGGGTATGAGGGTGGTATGAGGGGGTATGAGGGTGGTATGAGGGGGGTATGAGGGCGTTGGGCCGGTGCTTACTGCCCAACACCGTTTGGCCCGATTGGCATTTGCCCGAGAACACAGCGATTGGCAGATTGGCCAATGGTGCCCTGTGCTCTTCACGGATGAGAGCAGGTTCACCCTGAGCACATGTGACAGAAGTGACAGAGTCTGGAGACGCCCTGGAGAACGTTCTGCTGCTGCAACATCATCCAGCATGACCGGTTTGGTGGTGGGTCAGTGATGGTCTGGGGAGGCATTTCATTGGAGGCCGCACAGCCCTCCATGTGCGAGCCAGAGGTTCCCTGACTGGCATTGGGGACCGGGATGAGATCCTCAGACCTATTGTAAGACCATATGCTGGTGCTGTGGGCCCTGGGTTCCTTCTGATGCCTGATAATGCCAGGCCACATGTGGCAAGAGTGCGTCAGCAGTTCCTGCATGATGAAGGTATTGATGTTCTGGACTGGCCTGCCCGTTCCCCAGACTTAAATCCAATAGAGCACATCTGGGACATCATGTCTCGGTCCATCCATCAACACCACGTCGCACCACAGACTGTCCAGGAGCTGACTGATGCTCTAATCCAGGTCTGGGAGGAGATCCCTCAGGAGGACATCCGTGGTCTCATCAGGAGCATGCCCAGGCGTTGTAGGGAGTGCATTCAGGCACGTGGAGGCCACACATACTATTGAGGAAGATACAGACTCGTTTGGAGGAATTTCTACAGAATTTGGATCAACCAGTGACCTGAGTTGTTACTTTGATTTTGACTATAATTTTGGATCCAGACCTCCAGGGGCTGAGAATTTGATTTCCATTTATCATTCTTATGTTATTTTGTTCTCAACACATTGCCCTACACTATGAATAAAGATTTTCATCTGAAAAATCGAATTGATTGACATCTAGGATGTGTTTTTGAGTGTGCCCTAATTTTTTGTGAGCAGTGTATTATACAGAATAATTGTAATTTGTATAAATGTATTTTCAAGTTGCATTGGCCTGTCCTGGACAGAAAGTCTCACCAGCTGTTCCAACCTCAGAATAGCAGATATAGGCTTGTTTCAATGGGAGAGGCTCATGTGAGGTGGACATTATTTTACTTCGTGGCTCACGGTGAGGCCTTAGGTTTAGAAAGTACTGACATGTTATACATTTCCTGAATCCTCAGAGTCTAGAGAGTTACCCAGTATCAAACATTTGTCTCTGTGATGTTCCTTGAAGAAACAGCGTTAAACATAGTAAAACTGTTTTTGTGAAAATGGTGAAAAAACGTCCTCAGGTTTGTGTTTGAGGAGCTTTGGTTACCACGGTAATAGTCACAGAGTAGTACATTTGGGCTCAAATGAAACATGAAAATGTCTTCTTTACAATGATACCAAATACAATGGTGTAAATCAGTATCTAATGGGCTGGAAATGGCCTAAACCAAAATATGGACCAGTGTCAAAAGCGACTTTTTTGACATGGGGGTGGTTCACTTCAACAGCTGAAAACTATGATAAAGCTGTAACTCTGAAAAGGCTATCATACAAAAATATAAACCTCAGACATGGACCTACTTAAAAATCAACGATAGCCTTTGCCACCTTTTCGGTACCGATATTTGGTCTGGCCCATGGACTAAATAGCGAGAGAGTATTTTCATTGATTGTCAGGTTTGCGATTAGTTATAGCATTTAGGTCGATTTTTTTAGCATAGCTTTTAGTATTTAGAGATAATTGTGCAGTGTTAATAGCGTTGTTGTTGTTGTTGTTGTTGAATATTGTAGTTTTAGTAGTTGCTTTTATTGTTCGATTAGTTAGCTGAATTTAGCCCAGCAATTTTGTTAGCATTACTTTTTAGTGTTCTCCATGCTCGGACTTTGTTTACGAGGAGCGCTGCAGGTGCAGCATCGAAGTCAGAAGCCTCAAGCCTGTCCCACCCCTCACCCCTCCCACGTGCCCCTTAGTCCTCCAGGCAACGCCCCTTTCTGTTGAGTTTTTCAAATCTGAGGCTCTGAGGCTGAGGCTCTGGAAGGGGGGGTTAGTAACTCTTTAAAGTAGTTTTTGAATAATTAGAGAAAGTTTATTTTTCTCCAAATTGTTTTCCCCCTTAACTGTTTACAAACATGACCATATATGGGCGATTCCACAGATGTCGTCTGTCCCTCTTCATTTGGCATAACTATGGCAACCACGGTAAGCCATGTGACCTAGCCACAGTTCCGTTGCCTCGGACACCAGAGCTCTCTGTAAGTTTACACAAGATTTACATATTTGTAACTGTTCGACACATCAGTACAAGTTAAAGCTAACCGTTGCACCACCTTGCTGGCCACGGAAAGCTACGATCCTTATCCTCGTGTGAAAGCCAAAATCAGGGTCTTTCTGCCAAGACAGGCATCAATTCTCCAAACAGGAGTCCCAAACCACAAGCTTTCAGGACAAGCTTACCCTGTGATTCGCTGGAGGCAGTTCACTCTTCCATAAAGATGTCTGTTGCGAGTAATGTCGATGGTGTCATCACACCAGGACAGACACCATCCCTACTGGAGACTGTCCACAACAGCCCAGCTAAAATAGACTGCCCTATGCAGTCTTCATTCATTCAGAAGAAACAGAGAGTCTGTCCCATCACAGAGTCTATCTCGTGTCACAAACAGAAGAGAGAGACTCCTGTTCACCTCTTCTATGGGTCTTCAGTCTACCCGCCACGCAGGAATAACTGTTCTTCCCTGGACCAAGGTGACATGACTCTGATTCAGAAGTCACAGAATAAAAGTGACTCGGGCAGTGGAAAAAGTTCTGTAAAGAGTCTTTTTAAAGGCCTATGGAAGAAAGTCTCTTCTAAGAAAATGTCATCAGAGAAACCTTCTTCCGCTGTCCAGGGGTTGACCGCTCAGCATACACAAAAGATGGAGACCACTGTGCGAACTGAAAATGCACAAATGAACCCAGAGTCTTCCTCAATTGCCAAGTTCCTCTCTCCGAGGAGAGCTTTTTGCCAGGACCAAATGGAGGAGGACGCATTCAAAAGGAAGCCAGATGCATCTTCTGAACACCTGACCTATTTCCTAAAACAAAGGCCTGCATCAGCTCAAACAGCGAACACGCACCAGTACCAGTACCAGGACAGAAGCTGCAGACCAAACACTGCCCCTGCCCTTTTCTACAGGGAAGATGTCGACTTCTCCCTTCCTGGATCCTGTGAGAGCTTCATCATCAGTTCTACAAAGAGTTGTCAAAGACAGGAAGAGCGCGTGACATACTCCATGCTTCACAATTCAGAAACGGCTGTTCAGAGTCACATGGATGGTGTCACCAGACCAGGACAGTTGGAGGTGACAGAGCTAGATCTGACACCCGACCAGACTGTCCAACACAAGAAGAACACCAACAATACAGCCTCGTACACACAGGCTAAAAGCGACTCGGGCTGTGGAAAAAGTTCTGTCAAGAGTTTCTTTAAAGGCCTATGGAAGAAAGTCTCTTCTAAAAATCTAAAGGCATCAGAGCCCAAAACGTCTACCTCTGCTCACACAGTTATTGTTGCTTCCGGTGAGAGCTCCTGCCACACATCTGATGGGTCAACTCCACTGACTGCGTCTTCGGGATCTGAATCGCACTACAGTGTTACTCAAACCTCTGACATGCACGAGTCAGAGACGAGAATTGCTTTCTCAACGCCACCATTGCCCCTACGTCGTCCACCACATCCCCCACGCTCACCCCCATTTAACTGGAGGTCACCGTGGCCCTGGATCCAGCATAAATGTCTGAGAAATCTACTACTACTACGATGGCGTTGGTTGAGAGCAAAACCCTGGACGACATTTGTCTTAAAGGGTGTTTTTGTTGTCATATCATTAGCGCTGTTTTTATTTTTCTTATGTTTTTTTATCATATAACGCAAAGTTAGTAGGACACAGAGGAGAGAACTTTCACGTCAACCGGTCTTTGCGCGTGCGCTCAGTCAAGCAAAAAGACCAAAGGTGTCGTTAGCATTTAGCCTCTCCTCCTCTCCTCCATGGGGCCAAACGGGGTGAAGTTAGAAGCGCCGAAGCTCTTCCACGTTTTCCCTATTTTGAATACGGTTACGTGAGTAGTTTCGCGATCCAAGTCTCGTCACACAAAATCAAACGTGGCGATTTTCTACGCGGATGAAACGGGGCACAGTAAGCGTATACAACACCTTCGGAACACTTTGATGCACACTATTATCTTCAGAATTCTTTAGGAGTGAAGATGATAATGCGCAGACGTCGAAGTGCTCATAAGGTGTTGCTACGCCTCACAATATTGTTCCCCTTTTTATCCGCTTAGAAAATCAACATGTTTGATTTTGTGTAACGAGACTTGGATTATGTAGCTAGTCACGTAACCGTATTTAAATAGGGAAAACGTGGAAGAGCTTGGTCGCTTCTAACTTCACGCCGTTTGGCCCCATAAAGGAGAGGAGGAGAGGCTAAATGCTAGCAACATCTTTGGTCTTTTTGCGTGGCTGAGCGCACGCACAAAGACCAGACACGCCTAATGTAGTACCCATAGGTCCCGGGGCTTAAACAGAATTGTAGAATGTAAAATTCAAAATGAAATGTCATAAATATTATAAAAAATTAAAATAAAAAATAATTTAAATAAACACAAGATGTATGTGTGTATGTGTGTGTGTGTGTGTGTGTGTGTGTGTGTGTGTGTGTGTGTGTGTGTGTGTGTGTGTGTGTGTGTGTGTGTGTGTGTGTGTAGGCTTTTATGTTGCAAGTGGATTGTTACAGGATGAAAAAAAAAAAAAGAGTAGGCTTTACGATTTATTTGCTGTACATGACAATAACCAAAAACAAAACAATAAACACAAATAAAACAGAAAATGCACAAAAATGAACAAGATACAATAAGTAGTAAGTTTGTGTGTAATGTACGGTATTCCCCATAGATTCAGATTGATCATATTTACATTATATACTTTAGCGTCTTCAAACTCACAGTGAGGGCTTTTCTGCTGCCTACGAAATCAGGTCTCATTGCCTCTTTTTCATGAACAAATGTCTCTATGACTGTAAAATAGTTCAAATTCAAACTTTGAGGCTTCCAAATAAACGTGGAACTGAAGTTGTTTGGTGCGTGTTGCTCGTGGGGCTGCTCTCGGTGCAACACACCAGTTTAGTCTGCACTGATGCTGACTCGCTTTGAAGGAGCTGATCAGACACTTCTCCTGGGGAACGTGAGTCATGAACATACTAAGTCCACACCATGTAATACCTTCTGGTTGCCTGTAGGCTTTACAAGATATTTCTCGGCCAACTATTCTATTCAGAAAGTCAAACATTTCCACTCTACAGACAGGATTTGCCAAAATATAGAACCTACTAATTGTATATCCAATATTTACACTTTTATGTTTGAAAGAGAAAATTCCTGCTTTAATAGATTTATCTCTGTTGTGTAGCCTATTAAATATGAAAAAGCTCAGGTCCTTTGGCGGTCTTCGGTACGACTTTGCTTCCAACCATTTACCAGAATAAATTAATAAAATGAAATCAATGAAAAGGCTTACAATTATGGTATTTATAGAAGAAGCCTATCAATTATGACTGAAATTATCTCCGCCGTGTGACTGTCCTTCACCTTTCGGAGACCTCGCGCTGAAGTCATCGCTTTGTGCTGCTGCTATGTGTACCATACATTCATCTGTATAGGTTAGGTTAATACAGTAGCTCTATAATAATAATGGCTTACACGTGTATTGAGCTTTTCAAGCCAGTGTGTCTTCTCTAACCACCACCACACTCTCATTGATTCTGGTCTGGTGCAGCGGTATGTACCATGGTAAGAACTATCCAAACATAAAGTCAACACTTGCTGGTGACACTTTTTGAATAATACAACTAGTTTTTAACGCCATTTTCAGAGCATATTCAGCCAGCGGATCCAAGATCATTAGGAGATGCCAAAGCAAATATAGCGCTCTGTAGTAGTGGGCCGCCCTATGGAGGAAACAACACACTTGAATACACAATAATGAAGACAACTATGTATGTAAGCGAACGTGGATAGTGTTATGCTAACAGCGGGTAATTTTATCAATGAGTGAAGTCAATTATTAGAACCATTGTATAATGCTGGAAATTAGCCTTTTGATGGACCTCATAAAGTGCCAAGCCAAAAACGAGGGGAAAGAAACTGCTCAAAGACAGCTATGAAGGTAAGCTAACAGTGGCTAATGCTGTCGATCAGCAAACTCTAATCTTCCAAATATCCTATAATGTTGTGAATTAGCCTTGATGGAGTTTATGAACTTGTTTCCTCTAGTTTTTGGCTTCCCACTTCTGAACAAGCCACTAAAAGACAGCTATGAAGGTGAGCAAATATGGCTAATGTTGTGCTAACAGCAGCTAACGTTATTGATCAGAAAACTAACATTTTATGACCGTCCTGTTAGTTAGTAAGTTAGTCTTTTGAAGGAGTCTATGAACTTATTCAGAAGTGCCAAGGCCAAAACTGTAGAGGAAAGAAACCGCTAAAAGACAGCTATGAAGGTAAGCTAATGTGGTTAATGCTGTCCTAACATCATTCAGCAAAATAACCTTCTACAACAATCATACAATGTCGTAAATTAGTGCTGATGGAGTTTATGAACTTGTTCAGAAGTGGGAAGCCAAAAACTAGAGGAAAGAAGCCGCTAAAAGTCAGCTATGAAGGTGAGCTAATGTGGCTATATTGTGCTAACAGCAGCTAATACTAAACTTCGTAACGTTCATTGTGTCTACTTGTGTTCTAGTATCACTTTTCAGGTTCGTTTTGTCAGACACTAAGGTTATGAGATGTTAAAGATCTTTTACCTTTACATGTTTCAGCCGCCATCTGCAGGCCGTCATCAGAAGTATCACCGGCGTGCGGTGACAGGAAACGGAGCACCGACACCATCAACCGTGACGAAGGAGCGTTTCTCCTGTACCACACCTGGGACACCCTCCTCCAATGATTACGCCCCCTGTCGCCCTGAATCCACCGGGCGGCAGGGGGCGTGACCAGTCTGTCGGACCTGTTGGGACCGTCAGACTGGTCACGCCTCGGAAGTAAGAACAGCTGATAAGTGACACGTCACCGCACGCCGGTGATACTTCTGATGACGGCCTGCAGATGGCGGCTGAAACATGTAAAGGTAAAAGATCTTTAACATCTCTAACCTTAGTGTCTGACAAAACGAACCTAAAAAGTGATACTAGCATCTAATACTATTTATAAGAAAAATCACCTCTTACAACTATCATACAATGCTGTAAATTAGCACTGATGGAGTTAATGAACTTATTCAGAAGTGGGGAGCCAAAAACTAGAGGAAAGAAGTTGCTAAAAGACAGCTATGAAGGTGAGCTAATGTGGCTAATGTGCTAACAGCAGCTAAAATGCCATGTCTGTGCCAGTGGAAATAGCGCATTAATTGATTTGTAAAGTCGAAAGTTGGCAGGAGACTAAACCAGTCTTTCACAGCACGAATAAAAGGGGAATTAACCACCCTGATGCATATGATCTCTTCACAAGCAACCCGAAAACTCTCCTAGTGAGAAAACAAATCAATCTTTGTTCATTTGCGCCGACAGAGACGATGACATTGTGCCCGTTTTGTGGCATGTCACAATCTGCATTTCACACTTTCTAACTGCAAGTTCCACCCTGTGACTCATAACTCTCCAACGCCGCGATTTTCAACTATAGGCTCCAGATAAAGGCATGGCATCGCGTGAACCCAACCCACTCCCATCTCCTCCGGGCTCTGTGGACGTCTCCATGGCAACCGGATGGGCGGGATCAGGGGTCACGGGCGGCCTCATCTCGGCGCCGTCCTCCACAAGGTGATTGCGAGTCAATAAGGCGGCCGTAAAGGTTAAGGAGAGCTATAAGGCGAGCGTTATGCAAACAGCCTTCTCGCTCGGAGCCGTGTACGTCCAGTTTCCAGCAGTTTCACAGGTTTAATTAATCCAATATTAGCAATCCATACGTACCTCTGCACTCGGAGACATCAGAGGAGGCAGGCTGGAGAGACCTGTGTGTTTTTCAGGCAATATTGAAGTATGTCATGGTGGATGAATGTAAAGAAAGATTGCCATAGGGTTTATTAACAGGCTATATCTGTGCTGCTATTGTAAGGCCCATTTTTCTCATGATAAAGAGTTCAAACGTTTTCTCAAGTGGGACTGGTTTGTAGATGTGAGTGACATAATGATTGTTTCTCTGTGACTCAATTTGTAGAATTTTGATGTACTGTTGTAAGTATAACATCGATATGTCCAGGGCGGAAATTGGCATTTGTTGCTATAACCTGGAACTCATTGGCGAACTCGTTCCTCTAAATGTGGCCATTGAGCTTTTAGCCGTGATTAGTTTTGTGTCTTCTCTAAGAGTAACCTCTGCTTTCTCGCCCACTACTAACTTTCTTTCTGGATCTCGATTAGCCTACAGTGCCCTCTAGCGGCATGTGAAATTATGTATTTGAATTTAAGAGGGGGAGACGGATGGAGTGTGAGATCGATAGACGGATCAGTGCAGTGATGTGGTCGCGGTATCGGACTGTTGTGGTGAAGAGGGAGCTGACTCACCTATGGTCATGAGATCTAGGTAATGACAGAAAGGACAAGATCGCAGATACAAGCGGCCGAAATGAGTTTCCTTCGCAGGGTGGCTGGGCGCACCCTTCGAGATCGGTTGAGGAGCACAGTTACCCGAGAGGAGCTTAGAGTAGAGTCGCTGCTCCTTCACGTCGACAGGAGCAGCTGAGGTGGCTCGGGCATCTGTTCCGGATGCCTCCTGGCCGCCTCCCTCGGGAGGTGTTCCAGGCATGTCCTATTGGGACAAGACCTCGTGGAAGGCCCAGGACACGCTGGTGGGACTATGTCTCCGAGCTGGCCTGGTGTCGCCTCGGGGCCCCCCCAGAACAGCTGGAGGAGGTGTGCGTGGATCGGAAGCCTGGGCATCTCTGCTGAGACTGCTGCCTCTGCGACCCGGCCCCGGATAAAGTGTAAGAAAATGGATGGATGGATGGATGGGATTTAAATAAATAAATAAAATAATCACACATCGCTCCGGAGTATAAGACCCACCCCCTGCCAAACTTGAAAAAAAGTGCGACTTATAGTCCGTAAAATATGGTATTTATTGTATTGAATTAAAGTGCATCAACATAATCAAAAGTGCAAAGGCAAACCCTTTCTCTAACTGAAAAGTGCAGTGACTAAGTGTCTAAATTATTTATACTGTATTTGGATTGAGCTAATAAAGCAGCATCCTGCTGTGGGCTCTGTTCTTCTTGGCATATTTGTACAGCAGGACCTTCTTCCTCTAAGCAGAGGGCAGGGAGCTAAACAAAAAAAGCCCTACATGTATTTCTCCTATTTCACTGGGCATCTTTTAGTTTACAAACCATATTATCCCTCTGCATCCTTAAATCCAACATACATGTTTGTTTCCTTACAATGAGGTGACTTAAGGACTCGCCGTCACTTCCGTGGCTCACAGTCTGAGCACCGGCATCAGGGCCAGGGCCGTGACAGTCGCAGCATGTTTCCACACAGAGTTTTCGGTGCCAGCGCGTGTCACTGTAATAAATGCTCTCAGCCCTGAATGTTCCCGGCCCAAGGTCGCACTTATCAGTCACTCTCATTTCAGACGCCTAATTGTTTTATTATGATATTTATAAACGTCACTTCACTTGTGAACGCTTCGCCAAAACTGGAGAAGTCTATTCCCTGTTCTCTCTTTTTTTTTTTGGTTTATTAATTTATTTATTTATCAGATTGGGCTGTCAGCGCGCACGCTCCATCATTCGCGCTCCAGGAAATTAGAGCCGAGCCACGTCTGACAGCACAATTTCACAAAACACAGCCGACGCCATCATTTCATTTTCTCATCATTTTTTTTTTTTTTCTTGTGTCGCCCCCATCATTATTTATTTCATTATCGTCCCTTTTTGGAGAGCAAACGGAGCGGTGATTGTGCAGGTGCCTCGCCGCCGCGCCGGGCCATTCATTCACCTTTGTTTATCCGCGCGCCGCGGCGGGTTGTCACATGACACGGAGGCGGCCGTGTTAGGTTAAACGTGACAACGGGAGGATTGGATTAGAGTAAATGAAGGGGGGACAGATGGGGCCGAGGTGAACTGCTGGCGACGGCCCGGCGTGTTCGGCTCCGCGCTGTAACATACATCAACATACAGCGGGAAAGGAGGTGACCCTTTGCAGATATCAAAGGGGGGGTATTATGCAAAATCGACTTTTTCAAGCTTTACATCATGTTATTATGTCATTCCCTCATTAAAAACATGCCTGAAGTGTTGCTTTGGCACATTCACGTATTTTTGAGTAATTTGTAAACACTCTGATATGCGGCCATTTTATGGATAGGTTTGCCTGAGTCCTCCTAGGAACGCCCCCACCTCCTGGAGACGCCTCCGAGCTTTCGTCACCAGCCGAGTAACCAACCACTGCTCCTCAGCAGAACCCCCTCCCCACTGATGCCACAGACAGCGTGTGGAGGGGGCGTGTCGGAAAGGGTCAGAGGTTCTTAAAGAGACAGAGGCCTATTTCAAGACATTCGCTACAGCCATTTTGAAAGAGCAATTTTATACAAGGCAGTTATTCTAATTTACTGCATTTACAGACCAACAGAAGGTTTCGTCATCATTGTAGTGGGCTATAGACTGGTGCTATGTGATTGAAAAAAAGCATAATACCCCCTCTTTAAGGCATTCAATGGACAAAAGAAGCACCGTGGCTGTTCAAAATGGCCTCAGTGCTAGAAGGTCCCTGGTTCGATCCATGGTCCATATCGACCATTCTGTGAAGTTTGCATGTTCTCCCCATGTCTGGCTGGGTGGGTTCCTTCTGGCACTTTGGTTTCTGTGCTGTCCCTGTGTTTCCCCCGTTTGAGAAGGTGGTACAGCCTATCTCTGCGAGACGCGGGTGTAAAGTAAACTGTAAATTCGATGAATAGCCAGCGCGACATGAATGGATTATTAAGGGGAAAGGAAACGAAAGGGCCGACGGGGCGAGAATGTCAGCGCCGCATGTTGACGCCGTCCGGACAAAGTCAGCGGTTCGGTTTTGTCGCGGTATAAAATGTTCTGAAAATGAGCTGTTTTATTTAGTCTAAGTCAGGGCTGAGCGTAGACCAGGGCCAGAGCAGTGTGAGGTGAGGAGACAGAAGGGAGAGGAGGAGAGAGTCGGGAGAGGAGGTGCCTGGGTTCTGGACACTGTGCATCTGTGGGAGGAGCACAGGGACATGAACGGCCCAGGATTATTGTTATTTAAGATATTTTTGACATGGACAAAGCAATGATATTGACAAACCAGATGTTTTAAGTGTAGGCTATAGTACCTTTGCATCATTTGTATTTGGGCTAATCTTAAGTGCAGAGCCTTGCGATAGTCCTACATCGTCCTCTAAAGTCTATCTAGTTCATTATTAGGTCCACAAAATTGGACATTTTATGCTGCTGTGTTAATCAAATGTGCCCTTTTGTCTTGGTTGAGCACCTGCCCCTCAAAATGCCTGTGCACGCCACTGCAAAACATGCTCAATAGGTTAAACTTGGGCTGTCTTAACTTTTTTCATTGAGGGCCACAAACTGGGTGCCATGCCATTAGTCCCACGTCTCATTATTCTGAAAATTTACCACTGAGCAGAGGTGCCATAGTCCGACATCTCTAACTCAGTTGCGTTGTGGATTAGAGAGCCATAACCACTGGCCCGAAACTTAAAGGGCGGGTATTATGCAAAATCGACTTTTTCAAGCTTAAATCATGTTATTATGTCATTCCCTCATTAAAAACATGCCTGAAGTGTTGCCTTGGCACATTCACGTATTTTTCAGTAATCTGTAAAAACTCTGATGGCAGCCATTTTAGGGATAGGTTTGCCTGAGTCCTCCTAGGAACGCCCCCACCTCCTGGAGACGCCTCCGAGCTTTCGTCACCAGCCGAGTAACCAACCACTGCTCCTCAGCAGAACCCCCTCCCCACTGATGCCACAGACAGCGTGTGGAGGGGGCGTGTCGGAAAGGGTCAGAGGTTCTTAAAGAGACAGAGGCCTATTTCAAGACATTCACTACAGCCATTTTGAGAGAGCAATTTTATACAAGGCAGTTATTCTAATTTACTGCATTTACAGACCAACAGAAGGTTTCGTCATCATTGTAGTGTGATATAGACTGGTGCTATGTGATTGAAAAAAACATAATACCCCCTCTTTAAGGTCAGTGGACTCTTGCCGGAACCTTGTTTTATTTGTCAAGCCCAACTCAATGGGACATTTTCAGAGTAATGAGATTGGATGTGATCGGACTAATGGGTTCTTGGACTAATGGGCCGACCCCGCATGCATTCATGACATATATACATAATGCTGTACATAAACTCGAAAAGGAGTGGGAGGAAGTAGAACTTACACATTCCCACCCCTGTTATCATATTTACATTCATGTTGTTGGAGCCAGTAGCAGGGCAATGCACAACAACCTGAAAACAGTCAGCACAATGATCCCAGCCAATCCCAGCAGAGGAAGGCCAACAACGCAACCACACACCAGCAACGCACCAAAGCCGGCGAGCCAGTGAAACACAAATCTCCCTCCAGAAAGTGGAGGACGCCACGTTCAGTCAGTATGACCAGTCTGAGAAGTCCGATTTGTTTATAATTTAGTTTTACTTTTTTTCTGTTGTTTTTTCCTCCTTTCTTTATGACATTATTCCAGTAATGCACAATGACTTGTAGTTTTCAACCATCCAAGGGTACAATACTTTAATTTTCCTTCTGTCTTCGATACAGCGCCCCCTGCACAACAACCTCACTACGTCACCGGCATAAGCATAATTACACAAAATTAAACAATGTGGATTTTCTAAGCGGATACAAGGGGGAACTATATTGTAAGGCGTAATAATACCAGGAGTAGTGCGACGCCGAAGTCCACCAGAAGAAAAACTTTTGACGACCACTCACACACTCAAAGCTTCAATTCTGTTTACGTTCCACCTTTAAAGTCTTTTTGCGCTCCACAAACACATTTCAAGTGTGTTTTTAATCAAAGCACATTGATTTGAAGTTTGTCCGCTCGTACTTTGTTGCGCCCGCGTACAGTGCGTGCCCTCTGCGCCCGCGCTCAACCAAACCACTCCTGCAGATTCTGAGCGAAAAAAGCAGCATCTCGATTTGGTCCGAGCACCTGCTTATCTCGCCGCCATCGATTGGTCCACGGAGCGCCGGCAACTGGAGGCTGCAGCCAATCAATGAGGGCATTCCTGTCTCCTTGACCGGCTGCACATAAAAGCTCTCGGCCGATTGGTCGGATCTGACATCGGAGGATAGACGTGGAGGCTTTAAAAGTCGCCAACTGGACTGCGGTGTTTGAGTCATTTTTCGCTTCTCTTCTCTGTGACTTTTCATCCTCATCTGGTCATTCATTCTGTTTAGTCACTCATTAACCTGACAACCTTTCGCAAAAGCCCCGCCCACTTAGTTACTGTTGCTACGTCCGTCAAACTTTCTGATGCCGCTGCTGAAGTGACCGTGTTAGTGACTTTAATTGAAGCAATACATGCGCAATATCCTCCAGATCGAGGCAAAAGGGGTCACAGTCTGCAGCAGAGGGATATTTTCAAAATCTTAAACTATCCCACGAAGGATAAAGGACTATTGTCACTACAGCAACCAGACAGGTCTCCAGCAAAACCAAAGAAACCTTATGATCTCGTCATTAAATGCAACAGCACCACCTTGTGGACCTGTCGTGCTCTTCACTGCCCGGTGAGGACCCTCTTACTCGTTCAGTATGTCTAAAAATAGGAACATTTCTCCGGTGCGCTAAAGTTAGCAAACCTACAGGTGCCACAATGACCTACAGGTGCCACAATGACACTCAGCTACAGCCAGTTATCAGGACCGAGACAAAATACACAGTACTTTTATCATAAAGAGACAGAAAACACGTGAGACTGTAGGCTTGTAAAAGTTCACAGCCGCAGTTAAAGTTACAGCTCCAGTGCCAGTTTGTGTAACGTTATGTGACTGTCAGTAGCTAGATGTTAGCATGCTAAGGTGTTAGCCTAGTGGCGAGGCCTCAGTCTTACCTTAGAGCAGCCGTTTGCTTGTTTATTTGGAGACATTTATCTGGGCGTAGGCGTCCACATTGTTTGATCTATTGTAGGCAGGGCCAAGGTTGTGTTTTTGGCTTTGGGAAGGAAAATAACTGGACTCCCTCAGATACACTCTTGTGGTTCCTAGTGTCTGATTTACATCCTCCATAGGCAGATTTACTCAGTGCTCATTGCTGGTATGTCAAATTGTTTTGCATTGGAGGCCTGCAGCATGTTGGACCTAGCTTCTTACGGTTGCTAGGATGTCTGATTGGACAATTACCGTTTTGGGGCGTGGTTTTGCGAAAGGTCAATTGCTCTGAGTTGCTTGCTACTTGCTGGCTGCAGATCTTAAATTATTTTTTTACCAGGTTTCTGATCTGCTGTTCGAACAAGGGCATCTCCAACGTTCCAGAAAGTACGTCACAGTTGCCTGGCCAGCCTTTCACTAGGGCTGGGTACCGTTAAACGATACCAGTCTGATAGAGAAAAAGGTTTAAAGAGGGGGTATTGTGCTTTTTTCAATCACATAGCACCAGTCTATAGCACACTACAATGATGACCAAACCTTCTGTTGGTCTGTAAATGCAGTAAATTAGAATAACTGCCTAATTGCCTGAAAATAGGCCTCTTTCTCTTTAAGAACCTCTGACTCTTTCCGACACGCCCCCTCCACACGCTGTCTGTGGAATCAGTGGGGAGGGGGTTTTGCTGAGGAGCAGTGGTTGGTTACTCGGCTGGTGACGAAAGCTCGGAGGCGTCTCCAGGAGGTGGGGGCGTTCCTAGGAGGACTCAGGCAAACTAATCCCTAAAATGGCCGCCATCAGAGTTTTTACAGATTACTCAAAAATACGTGAATGTGCCAAGGCAACACTTCACTTCGATTTTGCATAATACCCCCCTTTAAGAAAAAGTTTAGGTACTACTGGTGTTGAAAAAATAAAGGTATCGAAAGCAGTGGAAATCTAATTTTGAATAACAGATAGAACATGCCTTCCTGCGCTCCTCTATGCGATGATGTGTTGGTTGAACGAACATGGCTGGAAGTCACATTGCAAAAGCGTGTGGAAGTCCCCTGTCCTGTTTCCCCCTTCAACCCAAAACATGGAGGCGAAAAATCTGCAGCTGCACAGCGGTCGCTCACTGCTCCTGACGGGACAGAAAAAACTGGAATTGGAAAAAAATTGGAATACACTTTGGAGAAACTACTCTCTTAAGAAGTAAAAAAAAAAGCTGTAAATATGTTCTTCAGAAATGTCACCAAAATGTTATTCCGAGTCTTTGTTTCGTCCTTGTCCCTTGTTTCTTTTTTAGGATTCCGCTGAACCTCTGTGTTTTTTGGAACCTTGGTGTTGGCAGCTGATCCTGACCCGATCTAAACCTAATTTAGTTTTGTTTGTGGAAGACGCCGGGCGTTGTCTCTGCTGTCTGGAGGAGCTCTCTGATCTGCCCCTCATGAAGATAAGGCGCGGCGTGGTGAAAGCTGTCGTGGCTAAAGTTTTAGACACTACTTTGTTTCTTTACTCCGTTCATTTGCTTAACTTTTTAACAAACTCTCGTGACAAAGAGTGAGTTCTTGACAGTCAGTTCAATGGAAATAAAATACAGTATCTTGTCCAAATGTGTGAAACCTGCTAACCTTGGAGTTTACACCACTGCTGTTTTTGGCAACCTGAAGCTTTAGTCACATTTTAGTCATTTCAAAATTTTATGGTAGGTATATATTCATTTGAAGGTAGGTTTTTGCCCTCAAGCCCTTAGTTGCAAAAATCTGATGAAATGACATTATCGTCTTTAAAGTGGACATATCATGCAAAATAGACTTTCTTGAGGTTTAAACCATGTTTTAACGTTGTTCCCCTGTTAAAGACAGACCTGGAGTAGTATTTCACTACATGTTGAGTCCTTCTACAGCAGGGGAAGGCAACGTAAGGCCCGGGGGCCAAATCCGGCCCTCCAGCACAGAACCTCTGGCCCCCCAATATGATTTTGAGAAATATCACTATGCAAATAAGGAATCAAATACCTGATTAACTCTAAAAATGCAAGAAATAGTGTTTTTTTTATAGTGTATTTTTTAAATGTCTTTGCAGAACATCCCACTTGGTCATATATAATGTAAAACAGTGATTCTCAACTGGTGGGTCGGGACTCAAAAGTGGGTCGCGAGCCTGTAGGGAACTTTTTTTTCAATATTTTCTATCTGAAACCACACGGAAACACACTGGAGTCTGTTCAAATGAATATTATTGGGTTGTTTTGATCATCATTTCAGTCTTAAAAGCAATGTTCAATAAAAACATGTGTGGTAAATACAACATTTTATAAGATATATGACAAATTACAGTTTTATTTGGGTCGCAGCTTGTTATCAAGGTAATGGCGGGTCTCGGACCACTTTAGAACCACTGATGTAAAACATGGGCATTTGCAGAAAATGGTTCTTTACTTTAGGCTACAATGTTGAGGTTCGGCCTTTGGTGTTTTGGCAATGATGAAAATCGGCCTCCGTGACACAAACTTGCCTACCCCTGTTCTATGGTGTCAGCACATAAAAAAACTGTTCTCTACATATAAGTAAGTAAGTAAGTGCTTTATTGTATTAAAATAGTGTTCATGTGTCAGTCCTGAGCCGCGCTGCCACAGTGGGTCAACCTGACCCGCATGACCTTGGAGGTCGGGGAAACTGTAGCACTCAGAGGAAACCTGGCTGGCTCTGTCTCCTCTGATCCTCTGAAACGGTGCAGCACCTCCTGGGTTTGTCCCCGTTTCAGAGCGTGGTGTCCTGCACTGCTCCCTCCACTCCACAACAGTCTTTCACTGTCTCCTCGTTTGTCCCTTTTTTGTTTCCTGTAGCTCCTCTTGTGACGCCTCCACGGTGCTGCAGGTGTGGGGGCTCTTTGTGTCTCTTCAGTGTCTCAGGAGAAGAAATGTGTAGGTCTCAAATGGGTTTAGCTGATAAGATAGCATTTTGTTTACCTTTAACAACCTGCTTTCTTCAGGACAATTTTGGACTCTCAAAGTAAACAAATCCACCAAACGTCCACAAAAACACAGCAAAGACGTACAAATGTATCAGAGCAGCGTATGCTCCATGGTGTGGATGGGAGTGAAGGGCATGGGTGACGGGGAAAGCCAGGTGAGGGGAGGAAGGGGCAGATCAGGGTTCACCACTGATGAGGGCTGGGTACCGTTAAACTTGGTACCGACCGAAAAGCTCCGGTAGGGGGCAGTATCAAAAAACCTAATTTTCTGTACTTTTTCTCTCCAAACGTCAATAAATGATCCGCAGTGAGTCTAAAAAAGCCTGAACTCAAAGCAAAGCTATAACTCTAATACTTCAGTCATTATCAGAGATGGCAGAGCCGCGGTCTGAGCCTAAACCAGGACTTACAGTAAATTAGTTAAAAACCAGGACTAAACCTGGACTGAATAAGAAACTAGACTCTTGGACACAGAGAAAAACAGTGACAACGAGAAACACATGGGCTTTACCTTTAGCTTTAGCCCCGCAGAGCCTGAAGTTACTGCTGTTGTTCACAACTCCAGCTGCACCGGAGCATTTGGGATCAAAGATTGTCTCCGGAAAAGGTGAGCGCTCACTCTGCATTAGCCATGTTTGGAACAGTTATGGTGCATTTTCAGTGACAGAGTGAGCGCTCTCACTATGTAACAGATCTTTGACGTGTGAGGAGCTTTCACTTTGTCACAGCCAGTGTGTTTAGAAAAGTTTAGCTGAAAGAAAACGGTGCCTGATGTGGATCTGGTCTGTCTCTGCAGCTCAGAAGGTAATAATGTCCTTTCTCTCTTTTTGTCACTGCTTTAGTGGGAATTCTGCTCAAAAAATGAAGTTACAGGTGACGCTGCTGCTCCTGTTTTCTGTTGTGCCGTGTTTGGACTTTCTCCTGAACAATACTTTTTTATGCACATTATTTTAACTCAATTAAACTGACATAGGTATCGAAAAAAGTACCGTTAAGGCACCGGTACCGAAAAGCAGGTATCGTTAAAGTAGTGGTATCGAAAAAAAAAAAAAACGGTACCCATCCCTACCACTGACACCTCCTGACAAAAGACACAGCTGTGGTCAGATTTAAACCTCTTCAAACCTGTTCTGAACTGCACGTGACGGCTGCAGTTCATAATCCAGTTTTCTCTCAACTTCTAATGACTCTTATTAAATATTTCCCCCAAGCCTTTTACCCTTCTTAGAATAAAGCCGTGTTCGATATGTCAAACATGAAAACACTACCTCGTTTTCTCTCCGAATCCAAAGCTCATCTAATTTATCTACAAAGTGCATCGTGAAAAAAAAAAAAAAAACACCGCCCCGCTTTTATGTAAATGTCCCTGTATAATGCCTCTCTCCTCCCCTGCTCTCTCGCGTGTCGTTGGCGAGGTTCGAGGCGTGGGCGGCACAGTTTGGGCAGAGCTGGCAGCGCGCGCCTCTCCTCTCCATCTTCGTGCGCGGCATATGTGCGAGGATCCTGTTGTTCCCAACCGCTGCCAAAAAGAACCCACAGATACTGCTCCTTCTTCTGTGCGCCGCGTGTATTTGCTGTTTTTTTTTGCCTTTTTTTTTGCCTTCCTCCGCGCACATTTTCAGAACACATAATTCCAGAACAGACAAGAGGCCCCAAAAATACGCTTCTTCACCGATAAGTTCTCCCTGGATTAGCTCCCGGAGAGGGCCGGAGTACACGGGTAATCCCGACACAGATCGCTGTTCCCAGGGAGATAGGGGAGATTTCTCCAAATTACTCAGCTCTTTTTGCACCAAAGCTGGATCCACACGGCGAGGAGAGAACCGCAAATCACTCCACGCCAATTTCCGTCTCTGAAACTCGGAATCTGCATGGTTATTTGTGGGGTTTGTTTGTTTTCTGCTTTCGGCTATTGCTTTTGGCTTTATTTACACCTTAACATATGCTTCGAAATTAGGGCTAAATGGACAAATAGTCTGAATAAATTATAGGATGTACAAAGTGTGGCCAATTTTTCACCCTGCCAACTTAATTAAGAAGTATTTACCATTAGCTTTTCCTTATGCTGGTTATTCTCGATGCTTTGGTGCAGGATGTGGGAGTTGAATTTCCATAATTATATCCATTTACTCATGCTGTACATATGGGTCATGAGGAAATAGGGTTGATACGATTCCAGTGTTTTATGCTGATACCACGGTTTTCTCAGTATCGCATCAACAAGTACTTGAAAAATGGCCTCTTCTTCCATCCATCCATCCATTTTCTTCCACTTGTCCATTGCCGGGTTGTGGCGGCAGCCGGTGGACCTGCCCAAATCACGTTGCACCAGCCCCTTATGGCTCCTCCTGCAGGTGGTGGGTCCACGGGAGGATGGCCTCACGATTAACCGGGCCTGTTGGGTCTCTCATGAGGGGCTTCTGAACCGCTCTTTGTCTGACCCGTCACTTAGGACCTTTTTGCCCTGGGAGACCCTACCAGGGGCATGAAGCCCCCGACAACAGAGCTCCCAGGGTCATTCGGGCGCTCAAACCCCTCCACAACGTTAAGGTAGCGGTTCCAGGAGGGGTTGGAGGGCAGGAGGGGCCACTACTTGTATAGCGCTTTTCTACCTTCATTAGGGTCAAAGCGTTTTATAGTAAGGACTCTCATTCTTACACCAGTGTACGCAGACACTGGAGGCAAGGAGGCTGAAGTGTCTTGCCCAAGAACGACAGTGAGCATCTTCAGGAGCCGGGACCTTACGATCATGGGACGACCCGCTCTACCAACTGCGCCACTGTCGACCTTGAACCAAAACCAGGCTCACCCTCTCCTCATAACACCATTGTCGAGTGGTTTTCACCCGAGCAAATAAACGTATGTGATCTTCCTCCTCCAGGAACCGCCACCTTAACGTGGTGGAGGGGTTTGAGCCCGGATGATCCTGGAGCTCTGTTGTCGGGGCTTCGTGCTTCGTGGTCTCCCATGGCAAACAGGTCCTATAGGTGACGGGTCAGACAAAGAGCGGTTCAGACGCCCCTCATGAGAGACCAACAGGCCCATTTGAACCATGAGGCCGTCCTTCTGTGGACCCACCACCTGCAGGGGGAGCCATAAGGGGCTGGTGCAATGTGATTTGGGCAGCTCCAACAACTGCCCCCACGACCCGGCAACGGAAAAGAGGAAGAAAATGGATGGATGGATGGATGATTTTCATGATGCTGTATTTATCTGAGTGTCCTGGGTCTGTGGGTCTTTGACACCTTTGATGGCCTGGGTGTTTTCCTAATCCAAAACACACTACATGCACATGTAATAGTGATAGAAGGTAGGTGAGGGTTAGTGTATAAGATCAGGTAATCTTGTCCCTTTCAAGGTTCACATTCAGGGCTGCCACATTTATTTTGCGACTTCAACTACAGCTTTGCTCCTGTCGCAGCGTTGGTGTCTCTGGCCTCACAGTAAGTGAGTAACACATAGTTATTTTAGTCAGCTGCTCATTTATACCCATTGAAAATCAGACATATTTTGTTTTTCTCTCTTGTGGCTGTTTGTGCCGAGGACACTGAGCTTCACCAGGGAAGTCTGCCCAGGAATGGGTGGATCAAAAACCAAGTTTCCATCTTCATTTATTTTAATTTCTAGGAATGTTATGTTCCCAAATTCCAGTAATTTTGGAGCATTTTTATCTGGTCCCCTCATGATGAGTTTCTTTCATTTTGTTAAACATGACACAATATAAACAATATAAAAGAACATGACTCAAATGTGTCATGTATTGTCATATTTTGATATATTTTGATGTAGTAGATGAACTACTATTGATCGAGTGCATTATCTTGGGTAAAAATCACCCGGTGTTATTGATGGTGTTTTGAGCGCTAGTGTTCTCGGGTTAAACACCGACTGCAGATCGTAAAGCCTCCAATACTCACAGCATTTGTGTCATTTTGTTGCCTTCGTTTAATCTTTAGAGTGGAAGCAGAACATTACAGTGGGAGGGGAAAGTAAGTACACAGTTTGGAATTTCTCACATTTCTCACAAAAATTTGACTTTGCATCAGTCCACTGGAGCATCCAAACACTCTTTCGCAAACCAAAGTTGAACAGTTTGGGAGGAACACACAACGTCATGTGTGGAGGAAAAATGGAAAAGCACATCAACATCAAAACCCTGTCCCCAATGCAAAGTCTGGAGCAGGAGCATCACGGGGCAGTTTTGTTGCCTCAGGGTCTGGACAACCTGCTATCGTCAAAATAAAAATAAAAATCATAAGTTTATCAAGATTTTTTGCAGAAAGACCTGAGACATTTCCAAAATGCATGGAATAAGTAAGTGAACCCCTGTATTAGCAATAACTGCTTTTCTGTAGTATAGACCAGTGTTTCCCAACCACTTGGACCTATTTCAGATTGAAAAAAGGGGCAACAAAAGTAGGAAAAGCTATATTTTTCAGTAAAATGTGTTGCTTTGGGAGAATTTCAGGTTTATCTTGACTGCAACATTGTCCTTTTTCCTTACAAATACCACTTTTAAGTAAATACTTTCTAAATTAACTGCAACAACCTTGAGGTAGGGGGTACACAGTTGACCACTGAAAGGCCAAAGGGGTACGAAAGACAAAAAACGTTGGGAACCACTGGCTTAGACGCTCACAAAGTTCAGGATGAATCTTGGATCATTCCGCTTTACAAAACTGCTGCAGTTCAGCGAGATTCAGGAGGTGTACATGCTCTCCTGTGAATGTTTACATGTTATGGCTAATGAAAATATGATAAAATGTAAATGTTTGGGTGGTGTTAGTTTAAGCAGACACTGTTTAATCATTCCTGTGAGTTTTATTAAGATCAGACCACACTTTATGACCAATTTAGGCAGAAATGTGATTCCAAACGGTGTACTTACTTTTTCCTCCCACTGTATATCAAAGTGTGGACGGGGAAGCCACCAGGAAATCCACCCGGACACAGGGAGAACACGCAAACCTGACACAAAGAAAGGCTCTGAAACTTGCCTATAACTCGAGTCCTTGAGTGCGGAGCAGCTGAGGTGAGTCGAAGAGTTTGATTATTTCTCATCCAGTCTCGGATGCAGTCGAGGCGGCGGCGGCGACGTTTATAAGACCGATGAGACGTCCTCCAAGACAGATTTAATGTCCTGTAAATGTCTGAGGACTAATTAACACATTTTTACTGCCGCGATGGTGATGATGATCGCCGCCGTGTGAAACCGCCGCTAATGACGGGACGCACGCCAAAAACAAGACCGTTTTCTACTCGGGGACAGACACCTATTTACCTCCACGGACTGACACAAGGGCAAATATGTGGGTACATGGAGCCTTTAGACGTCACGCAAACAAACACAACATTTATCGCTGAGGAAGGAGAAGAACCCATCGTCTAGCACGCCTTTTAGATCCTAAGAGTTATTTTCTTTATTCAATTACACAGTTTTTTCCTGTAATAGAATCCTCTAAAATGACAATGGGACTGAACACTTTGAAAAATGTGTTTGTGAGTCAAATCTAGCTCCACAACTAATAAAAAGAGGCTGTTGTGCGTTTAAGCTTTTACTGAAGTGCAAAAACCTTTCACTTGTGTCGCCTGCTCCGTTGTCGGGATGATTCTTGTGTTCGTTCAGGGGGAGTTCTGGGTAAAATTGACTCTTAAAAAGATCCTGCTCTTTTCACAATTGAGATCAGGTTCGAACAGTTCATGTTAAAAGAGCCGGTCAGTCATGAATGGCGCATTACAGTTATGCCAAAGCGTATTGACAGGAGAGTGTACAGCCTATATGCCAGTGTGATACCTCATTTGAAAGCCAAGACCTTGGCCTGTTCCTTCCTTAAAGGAACAGGCCACCATTCTATCAAACTGAGATATGTTCTTGCCTGAGCGTAGACGAGTTGATATGTACCTGTCTGGTCTTTCTGCCCGTGAAAGAGCTTGGTTGCTTCTCACTTCACACCGCTTGGGGCCATAGGAATACATTGGGAGAGGCCAAATGCTAAGAACATCTTTGGTTGTTTTGCATGACTGAGGGCACGCACAAAGACCAGACAGGTACGCATCAACTCGACTAAGCTCAGGTAAGAACATATCACAGTATGGAAAAATAGTGGCCTGTTCCTTTAAACTATGTGTAAGATCTGTGTGAGTGAAACACAACTTTCCTTAAAGGAGCTATACCTGATTTTACTTCTAGAAATGGCATGACATTTATTTTACCCTCTTTTATTATATTGTAAACTCATACATTTGTGGGGGAAACACTGTGCATCAAATTATCAAACATCTGTTTCAATTGGATGAACTTTCAGGCTATTTTTCTTGCATTTTTGTGAAAGCGACCCTGAAAAGTGACCCTGCAAGCTGTGAAATGTGCCTAGAAACTTGTCCCTGGAAAGAATTTGTATGCTACAAATATGGGAAAGTTATAGGAAAGTTACAAATGTGTTTTGACTACAACTAACATTTTAATTTAGTGGCTTCCGATTCCATTGCTTGTGATAAAAAAAAAAATCAGGTATAGGGCCTTTAATCACCCCTCCTGGAACCGCCACCTTAACCTCCAGGGTTCCTCCTGGGGTTCCTCGGTTCAGAAGCCTCTTGAATGAGAGACCAACAGGCCCGGTGTGACAGGCCAAATTAATCCCCGCTCAGATTAAACCCGGGTATAGTTTGGCCTGTTTGACACTATGACATAAAAAAGGAGGATCGCTGAGAACTGTGTGAATGAAGCAAAAAAACACTCTGGGGTTGTTTTTGATAAGGAAATAGAATTACAACATGGCTAAAAGCTCCAAAAAGTGTATTTTGCACGATGTAGGCCCTTTAAAACTTCCTCTGTCAAACAAACAAACTGAAATCAACTTTTAAGCCTCAAATTCTGTTTGGAGTTTGGGCTGGTTCTATTGATATTGGTAAAATGTTATCAATTTCCACCCTGATCATTTTGTTCATTTTGTTACAAACAATACAATGCAATGGCTCCATACAAAGGAAACATAAGTCCAAAATGTTGTTTGTTATTGCAAATTATGTAAAAATCTCATCTCGTCTCGTGGGATTTGTATCTCGGCCCACCCCTTTATAACATATATAAGTTATTTCTCTCTTTTTTGTTTCCTGCACAATTCCATTGATAGTTCACTGCCTTCAAAAAGAATCATACAGAAGTGTTTTCAAACCTTTAGCCAGTAGTGTAAGTGAGAATGCTGCCTGACTTCTCGTTGTGCACGTTTTATGCCATTTTAAGCCTTATTTACACCACTTCACCTTCCCCACTGTTGTCATCAAGGGCATGGCCGCTGTTTTCCACTCGCTGACGCTGAATTACCTTTTTCTAAATCAAATTATTAAACATGAAACGCAATAAAGCGGTGGGTAAATCGTCAAACGGCCACTTCGACATTGGCCCAAAACAAGTGAACGTGAAGTTTTCTCGTGACTTTTCGAAGGAGCCAGACCCGAGTCCGCCGCCGCCGCCGTCCTTCGCTGACCCTGTATCCGGAGATAAGTCAAGAGTAAGGTTAATCCAAGGAGCTCATTCTAAATTTAGGAAACTTGTCCCGAGCGTTAATTGGCCAATCAATCACCTCGCGTTTTAAAATGGCCCTGACCTTCCACCGATTCAGTCAAAGAGGCACAAAGTCGAGTAAATTCAACCAAATCGTTTCCATCTTTTACAGAAGTTTGAAAATGTGTTTCCAGCGGACAAATCGGACTGCAGGGGGAGAAGGGCGACATGTTTGTTCAGGGTCCCGAGCAGGGAGAGCCCCAAAGAGCAATAAAAGAATAATATGTATTAATAGAGATACTGTATCTAAGTGCCCCGTCGCTCCTTTAAATGGGACATATCAGTGAAATTGAGGCATTAAAACCTTTTGGGCACCGTTTGAGTTAAAAGGACGTAAGGAGGGAGAGATTGGCTGGTCAGGATTTTGATTTGACCCCTAAGCGCCCTCTGTAGGCAGTAGTAGGAATCACACATTATAAAAGAGTGAAAACAGGAATTAACTTTCAGCTAACGGCATTAGATGCGGGTAGAGCGGCTGAAATATGTTTTCAAGTAAGTGTAAAAGTCTACTCTGAAGTACCGCTTTAGTCATGATCTCCATGATTATTTTCCCTTTCAGCCCCTGTTGTTGGTGTTTGCTGAGTCTTAACTGAAGATCATTTCTCAATTTCTTCTTTGTGTTTGAAGGTTTATTGCAGTGAATGAATAAATAAATAAATAAATATTGTCAACACATTCAAGCCTGACCCAAAAAAAAGTGGCCAAAAGAAGAAAGTCACACACTCTAATATTTAGCTTTGATCACAGCACTCATTCAGCTTTGAAGAAGCTTCTACAATTCAACAAGATCCAGTGCCCAATTTTGTGTTTCTAAACACAGACTCTAGTGTAGACTCAGGGGCAATCAAACTTTAAATCAAAATGGTTTATTCTGTGCTCAATGCACTAACAATGTAAACATTTAAAGGCCACTTTTTTTTCATACTGAGATATGTTCTTACCTAAGCTTAGACAAGTTGATGCCCTCAGTCACGCAAAACAACCAAAGATGTTGTTAGCATTTGGCCTCTCCCAGCATGTTCCTATAGCTCCAAACGGGGGTGAAGTTGGAAGCGACCACTCTTCCACGGGCCAGGCAGGTATATACTCTGTACTGTATCAACTCGTCTAAGCTCAGGTAAGAACATATCTCAGTATGGAAAAACGGTGGCCTGTTCCTTTAAAGTGTAAAAATGCAAACTGCATTTGTTAACATATTAATTCAATGAATGCATTTTAACGAGAAACAAAATGCATAACATTATGAATGTATGAAACGGAAAAGAAAAGAAATGCACATTCACCATGATAAATGCTATATTTGCTATATTTTCTTACCAATTAAAAATTTGACACGCTCCCAATTTTTCCCAAACCAAACCTCCCGTTGAGCCTTTCACCAGTGAAGTTAGAGTTGTCTGCCCATTTATTGTTTTACATCACTATGTTTCAAGAGAGAGCTATTGAGTTTCCAATAAGACAAGCTTCATATCTTCAACACCAGAAAAAAAAAATGTTTATAATATTACAATAATATTCACAGCGCAGAGGGGGTCAAACCAAAATCACCTCGAGGTCCTCAGTTTGAGAAGACCTAGTGTAGAACATTAGAAACCAGGCTTTAAAGTCGTTTTTAACATGTCTGAAGCGCAATGCATTCCAATGGGAGGCTAGCAGCTCTATGGAGTTACTACAGCAATGGCGGAGCAATGGCGGCCTCTAGTGTTGTCGAGCAGCCAGCGGCCATAGACGTTTCCGCTGACAACCCCTCTCCCGTACCCTCGCCCCTTCTCGGCCGCAGAAGATTCTGATTGGAGGAGACTCCCATTAGACATAGGTGTTTGTCCAGCCCACTTAATGCACCAGGTCTGGAGCTGGAAGATCGTCACATCGCACAGGCAGATGATCAGGCCCCCAGTGCTTATCGATAATGGGAGAGCATGACCACTGCACCAAGCCTTCTCCAGCACATACCAAAGATTCTCAATGGGGTTACGATCTGGACTCTGTGACGGCCCGGTCCAGGAGAAAATGATGACAATGTGAGCCGGATGAATCCTGTCATTGTCATCCTGGAATAAGCCCGTGCCATCAGGGAAGAAGAAATCCAAGGCTGGAATAACCTGGTCATTCTTTGGGTTCACAGTGTTGCTGAATCTAGACCAGACCACCTGCAGAACCCCCAGATCAAAACAGTAAGTCAAATCCAGGCGCTGACTTTTTCTTCATGCAGTGTACTATTACATTATACATTTTCTTCTCATATCTTTCAGCCATACCTTTCAATAAAAACTTTCAATAATACATGTGTTCCAAAATCTACAGCTTGAAACCCCCATTAACAGCGCGCCTTTTCAGTGAGCAAAGCAAAGCAGCACGAGCCTCGCTTCCCGGGGACTGCTTTGGACCAGGCCCGCGCTCCTTGTGAGAGAATTATAAATGTCTTGTCCAAAGTTTTGGCAGCGCCGAGAGTGAGGAGGGCTCATGAAAAACACTGCTACAAAAGGAAAGAGGAAGGAAAAGCCCACACACCAAGGAGGAGGAGGAAGAGAGAGAGAGAGAGTACACGGGCGGAGGAAACGCGAGGCTCCAGCGGCTCGGCGGAGTTTGACCCTCTGCGCTCGGAGCCGCCGCATGTAAAACGCAGGTTATTCCAGTTCACGGAGGCACTGATCCTCGGCAGATGGAAATCGCGGCTTTGACTTTCTCGGTTTTGTTGAATAAATCATAAAATGTGCAGCAGAGTCTCCCCAACTGTGTCGCTGTAATATGTCCGGGAATGTGCACTGCGTAAAAAGAAAAAAAAAAAAGCTACTGTACATTTATTAGCTTGAATTCAAGGCGACCAAAAACCGCCGCACAGTCCGAACCGAGAGGAAAGAGGAGGCGCTTTTTGCTGTAACACCACTTTGTACAATAGCGGGGTCACAAAAAAAAGATCACACGCTTTAATATTTGTTGAATCTTTGAAGCTTTGAGTATGAATTCACTGTGCACTGTTTTCATGAGCTTCTGCAACGTCAAAAGATCCCGTGTTGCTTTCATTTTTCACCAAGATCTTGTATTGATGATGGGAGAGTGTGACCACCGCGCAAAACCTTCTCCAGCACACAAAGTTTCTCCATGGGGTTAAAGTTATGCTAGTTATCCAGAGTGTTGCTGATTTCTTTAGATATTTTTTTTGTTTGTAGTTCATGCAGTTCTTATGTTTGAAGAGTTTCGTGGCGCTAGGCTAATGCAAGGCTAGCGCATTTCTATGGTATCAGCTAGCCTGCATTAAAAACAGTCTGACCCGCTCCACAGTGCACCTGAGGCAAATCACTTAGAACACCAGACTAACCATATAAACGTCTGTGTCGATAGAGTAACTTTTGGAATATAACTGACCTTGCATCACATGAATGATCGCATTTTGAGGGACTATTTTCTAGCAGATCACTCCGCCGCAGCGTAGCTTATACAAAAAACGAAGCTGATGCTGCTCAAATATAAGTCGACACAGACATTTCTATGGTTAGTCTGGTGTTATCAGTGATTTGCCTCAGGTGCACTGTGGAGCGGGTCAGACTGTTTTTAATGCAGGTTAGCTGATACCATAGACATGCACTAGCCTTGCATTAGCCTAGCGCCACGAAACTCTTCAAATATAAGAACTGCTTGAATTACAATAAAAACCTCTCCAGAAATCAGCAACACTCTGGATAACTAGGAAATGAGGCCCTGAGTCAAAAATCCTGAAATATCCCTTTAATATCTGGACCTCGACAAATCCAGGTTGACAACAGTCATCTGGGCGTAGACACTGAGGGCCCGATCGCTTCAGCTACAGACTGAACACACTGAGGGGGTTGAACGGGGGCTGGACAGGGCGATGTTAAACAGAGGCCCCTTTTTTTTTTCCGCAGAGTGGGGGTGGCAGTGGGTGAGGGGGCGTGTGTGCTGGTGTTTTGATCACGTTTCTACTGCGTGTAGACTCACGCACAGCGCTCTTTAATAATCATTCTCTCAGGCCAGTGTTTAACTCACATTTGTACAGTTCATGTGTAATGACAAACAGTAAACAGGGTTTCCGTCAGACATTTAAAAAAAAAACAGTGTGCCAAAATTAAGGCCTTCAATGTAATTAATAAGCATTAAATTTGATAGTGCGGCACGGTTGCGTAGCGGTTAGAGCTCGTGCTTCACAGCTGGAAGGTCCTGGGTTCGACTCCCACCTGGACTTTCTGTGTGGAGTTTGCATGTTCTCCCCGTGTCTGCGTAGGTTTCCTCCGGGTACTCCGGTTTCCCCTACCACTAAAAACATGCACAATAGTGGTACAATAGGCCAGGATGAATGAGAGTGTGTTTGAGCCCAAGGCTTCAATCCGGCGTGGCGTGTTTACATGCATGAGACCCATGTATGATCATTAACATGCACCGTCCAGGCCAATAAAAATTTCCCGTTGTGTCAAATTTGATTTTGAAGTTTACCCTTATTCCTCTGATGAATGTCGCACGTTTGTGGCATTAAAAATTAAATTAAAAATAACCTGTATAAACACTGAATAAAGTTTGCAGTTTGTCCTGTAAGAGCTTGAAAATTGTGCAGCCTAAATGCTAAAGGAAGGGAAGGGAGTCTTATTTGTACAGCACTTTTCATATGACACAAGTCACACCCAAAGGGAAGGGGGTTCATTCACTCCATGCTGATGGTGGTCAGCCACATTAGTAGCCACAGTTTCCCTTGGGGCAGACTGACGGAAGCGAGGCTGCTCACATCTGCGCCAACGGTCCATCCGACCACCACCAATCACTCACACATAGGCATTGGGTGAAGGTTCTTGCCCAAGGACACAACGACATTCTGCACCCCCCGACCATCCGATCATGACCCGCTCTACCCTGTTGAAGTACATGAGGCCACGTGCGGGACATCAGTCCACCCCACCTTTCTAAGCCACGCCCTCCTGCGCCCTGGTCAGGCAAGCACCAGGGCAGCGCTTGTTTGCACACGGGATGTCTGATCGGGCACACAAAGTTTTAAATCTGCTCTCTTTGCTTGCAAGTTCATTTCATGATAATTTATATTTTTGTGGACTTTTTGCAGCAACTTGTACTTGTATATAATCTACTGTTCTATAATTTGAATTACTTTGCATATCGTGCTAAACAAGGCAGGCGACAGGACAACCACTCTGCCACTGCTCTCTTGTTATCCCGTCGTCCATTTCACAAGCCACTACCTTTTTGCAGAACTTATTTGTTATGAATGTTTTCGACTTTGCCCAGAGCCAGGTCGCTCAAAATGGGGATCAATAAACGGCTATGAAGTCCGGGGTCACAATGAGCGACACGATTTGGATTTGTGCAAAATATAAAAATGTTATGGTGCGGCTCCTCCCCTCCATCTCAGTCACAATGATCTGATAAGTCACATTTATAACAGTCACAAACAGCAAATGGCGCTTCAATCATTTAAGGAACATTATGTCCTCTGCAGAGAATTAAAAATGTGCATCTTCATATCTGATGATGAAGAAATACTGCTTTAACACCTTTGATTTAAGGCGTGACGGTTTCATTTCTGTCATTTTATGTTTTAATACGAAAAAGAGAAAATATGTATCATGCATAAAATGAACAAAATTGCCTTCATTTTCAGTAATGAAATCTATAATGGACAGAACCGGGTTTAAATGTATTATACTTTGTTGACATAACGGTTACCAAGATTCTTAGGAGGAATTTTGGATCTTGTTCTTGAATAAACAATAAGTGAAAAAAAATCGGAAAACATTGCCTTATCTGTTACAGTTCAAAGCTCAATAAATCAGAATTAGATATTCAAATTAAAATACAAAATCCTGTTCCGTACGAGGCTGTGATGTTTGGAATCTGTAGGAGCTGTGCAAGAGTGTAATTTTATTATTTGGTCGGGACAGTGCATGTTAAAGGGACTAGATGCAATCTTATACTCACTACTGCCACCTCAGGTCTTACGGGTAACTGCAACATCTATATTAAACTTGTGCATGACGGCACTTCTGACCTGAAGAAAATTTTTGAGGCAGTTGTGGTGAACAGGTCTGAGCTCATTCTACACATTAGGACATGGCTGGAACATGTAGAGGGAGGAAAATACTTAGTTTTAACATTTTTAAACTCTGTATAGTCCCTTTAAAGCTGGGGTACCTGATTTATTCCAGCACAAACCGACAGTTTTTTATTCGGCCCAAACTTGTTTCTTGCTCTCACAATCCCTCCTGCATGTCCGAATAATTCAAGCAACATATTGTTTATATGGGGGGTAGATGCAAGTTGGCAATTTTATGCTCACTACTGCCACCTCAGGTCTTATGCGTAACTGCAGCTTCTACATTAAGCTCGTGCATGACGGCACTTCGGACCCGAATTAACACCTTTTTGAGTGACAGTGCAGGATTTCAGAGAGTGCATTTGTGGTGAACAGGTCTGAGCTCATTCTACACATTAGGACATGGCTGGAACATGTAGGGGGAGGAAAATACTTTTAATATTTTTAAAATCCGTATATTCTCTTAAATTAACACACATGGGACATGCACGTAATCTAATCCGTTCCCCCGCTCGCACTCGCACACACACTCTCATTCATCATGGCCTATTGTACATGTTTTTTAGTAGGAGGGTAAAAATGAGTACCTGGAGGACACCTACACAGACACGGGGAGAACATGCAAACTCCACACAGAAAGGCACCGTCCAGCCGGGGATCGAACCCGGGACCTTCTTCCTGTGAAGCGCTATGTCCCATCTGCATGTTTACTTCTCCTGTCTGTAGCTGCCGCTGTCTCCCAGAAAGGAAATATCCATGGATGCCGAACATGTTAATATTTGTGAATGGATGAGACAGCGCCGCGATGTTGTAGTGAAATCCAAAGGGTGAGTTTGGTTTATTTTTACTCAAACTAAAATGTTATGGGAGAAAACGAGCTAAAGATCCGCATGAAAAATCGATGTTTTCACCTGCCGTGTCTCACTTAACCACGTTACAACAACATTTAACATTCGTCGACAAAGTTTCTCCCACACAAATGAGAAGATTGAAAATATTGTCCCCCCGTGTGGGCCCCTCGCCGCAGGTCGTGTGCCCTCTGCTTTCTCCTTTGTCTGTTCATTAGGCCAAATGGACTCACTAATCTGCGCACTTCACCATTATTTATGTTCCCCTTTCCTTCCTAAAGGCGGTTATTAATACCATAAATATTAGATGCCGCTGAGTGTGACCCTGCGGAGGGATGTGAGGGGGGACTGAAGGTTAGGTCTGGGGGGCCACGCAGTTTAAACGTCCCAAAACACACAGGGACGTTCATGCTGAAAATGCGTGATCAGAGGAGGGCGCTTCAAAGAACGGGAATTTACTTTTTTAATTTGGCCGTTTGTCTTTCTTCTGCTGAGGCTCTTTGATCCGTCCTGAATTTTGTTGTGTCATAGAGGAGACGGAAAACTACTCATTTTGAGGTCCATAATTGAGCCGGACATCAGGCCCCAGCATACGTATATCCTCAGGTGAACCAAATATTTATCAGAAACATATCGTAATTGAATACTTTTATTTTTTAAATTTTATTTTATTTAAAAACCTCTTTTTAAAGGGACTATACAGAGTTTAAAAATGTTCAAATTAAGTATAATCCTCCCCCTACACGTTTCAACAATGTCCTAATGTGTAGAAGGAGCTCAGACCTGTTCACCGCAACTGCCTCTAAAATCCTGCACTGTCACTCAGAAAGTTGTTAATTCGGGTCCGAAGTGCCGTCCTGCACAAGCTTAATATAGAAGATGCAGTTACACATATGACCTGAGGTGGCAGTAGTGAGTATAAAATGTCAAACTTGCATCTAGCCCCTTTAAGGGAGTCCTAGCCAAGAGACAGCACAGTTTGCCCTACCTCCAAAAACATGCTGGTCAGGTTGGCCCAGCGGCTCAGTCGCAGCGGCTCAGGACTAACACCTGAACACCATTTCATTGTACAGTTCAGTTGTACAATAAGAAATGAAGCACTTCCTTACTTGCTTTAAAGGTGCACTATGAAGCTTTTTATGAAAAAAAGGAAAAAAAAAAGTTCATATTCGTGCGTTTTTGACCTTTTGGTGACCCAGCAGATGCGTGGGTGGTTAGCTTAGCGCCTTTATTTACCATCCCGGTAGCCTCTATGATGCTTGTTTTTTTTTAGGATTTAGGGCTGCTGATCGAACCGCATCCATGGTTACATATGCATGTCAGAAATTCAATTTAAATTTAATTGATCATGAAGCATCATAGAGGCCATCGAGAAGTTAAGTAAAGTCTCTAAGCTAACCCACCCAAGCATCTGAATTTTGTTTTTTACATAAAAAGTTCCATAGCGCACCTTTTAAGCCAACAAGCAAGTGCTTCATTTGTCATTGTACAACCATACAGTGAAATAGTGTTCAGGTGTTAGTCCTGAGCCTCTGCAACTGAGCCGCGCTGCCACTGTGGGTCAACCTGACCAGCATGTTTTTGGATGTAGAGGAAACCGTGGCACCTGGAGGAAACCTGGCTGCCTGCCTCCAGGCTTTGTCCTTATTTCAGAGCGTGGTGCCCTGCACTGGTCAGATCCTTCCTCTTTCTCCTGCGCAGCTCCCTCCACTCCACAACAGTCTTTTACCATCTTCTAGGAAGAGCTTAGCAATTAATCTGTTTTATTCTCCAGTGAATAAACAATAGTCAGAACAATAGAAGTGTGGCTTAGCTGTGTGTCTTGCCCGGATACCTCCTCGTTTGTCCCTTTTTTGTTTCCTGTAGCCTCTCTTGTGCTGCCTCCACTGTGCTGCAGGCGTGGGGGCTCTTGGTGCCTCTTCAGTATTTCAGAAGAAGAAATCTATAGGTCTCAGATGTGTGAAGCTCATAAACTAGCTGTTTGTTTACTTTAAAAAGCTGCAGGACCATTATGGACTCTGCAGTAAAAACAACCCTTTGAACGCCATAAAACCACGGCAAAGACGTACAAAAGCATCCAGTAAAACAAAAAAACACAAATGCAGTTCACAGAAAAGGCAAAAATGCAGCTGTACCAAGAGAAAGGGAGGTTGCTGCTTGTCAATGGAATAGAACCTTCTCAAAAGCACATTTCAAACCATTTATCTAAAATAAGGTGTTATTTTTAATCTGTGACTACATGTCTTGACAGCATGTTACGGGAATTTGAATATGTCGTTTCAGACCGATATACAAAGTGTAAGAAAGTGATTGAGATGTGTTTTAAATGTGTTGCCAAACACATACACATTCACCCCTCTTTAGATGCTTCGATTCACTTTCTGATTCAAAGCAAGAACGTTCCGGGACAATCAAGTTGGGGACGCTCCAAATACAATCGGAACAAACTCAAGGTCCAATATTGTTTCACACCACGCCACTTATGTTATGTAGTATTTAGAGACAAAGAACGTGCCAAATCGTCCTCATCCCTTCCCTCTATTTAGATCCTTGAGTGGGCGACAACTTCAGATGCTCGCGTTCTCCGTGAAACCGTGAACCTGTTGTTAAGCGTGTCCTTGTTTGCGTAGGGAGCGCCTGTTCGGGGGCTGGTGTTACGCCTCTCCTGTCACACCCACTCTCTCCTCCGCGGCCACGGATCAACCGCAAGGCCCGGCTCCTCATTACGGCCCTGCGTCGTGTGTGTGTGTGTGTGTGTCGCTTTCAAGAGGGAGAAGAAAAACCTCCAATTCTAATCACTGTCACCAGACCTGAGCCGAGGAACGGATAATTAAAGCGGCGAGCTCGCGGAGTCCGTGCTGAACAGAGGTGTGTGTTTTTTTTCTTTTTTTTGTGGGGGTGTTTGGGGAGGGAGTGGTGGAGAAGGAGGAGCGCGGGGACAAAAGAGACACGTGTTGGAGTCAACAGTGGTTCGGCCCGAGCGGCGCTGAAGGATCTGCGGCTCAACAGATGCCAAGTGGAACACGCGAGCACGGCCTCGGTGTGTTTACAAAGTAGCTACAATATCCTGCTACGTCTGGGGCTGGGACGCAATTAAAGCCGTGACGCCAAGACTTCCCTCACCGGTTAATCGGCCAATTTAAGGCGAGACACGGCAGATGAATGGGGGGAAAATAGAAAGCAATTTCAATCGTTCCCTGTATATTACTGAGATAAAACATTTCGTCTTTTATATAAAAATAACATGACCCCGCCCCCTTCTTTCTGACGTCACAGCCTTGTTGAGGCCATTCACCAACCATCCACCACTCCATCTGACCATCCAGGGCTACACGGCACTCATCAGTGAACAAGACTGTTTAAAAATGAGTCTTCATGTATTTCTGGGCCACTGCAGCCGTTTCTGTTCATGAGCTTCAATTAACAGTTTAGGGGAGGCCGAAGAGACGGTTTGTAGCAGCTGTTCTCTTAATCTGATGTATTTGTCAGGCAGAAACCGTCCTCATTGTGCCTTCATCTGCTCAAACTCGTGTGTGCTCTGAATCAGCCACAAATCTCTTGACAGCACGATGATTAAGCTTAATCTTTCATGAAATATCGAAGGTTTTTACGCTTTTCCTCAGCAGAGAGATCCTTTTTCTTTCCTATATGGCTTGAAAATGGTGGTCAGCTTAATGATGGTGAATGTCCTTTTTCAGTAGTTTTTCCCTTAACTGGACTTACCTGACAACTAACTTTTTCTTTTTTTACCTTTATGACACTAAAATACAATTTGCATAATAATTTGGAGTACTACTACTTAGAGTAGTCTTGCTATGGATACTCATTTAATACAGAATCCAATCTACTGAAGCGTTGGAGAAAACTGAAAGATGAACAGTTAAACTCATTTCAGAGCATGTAGCGGCCGAAAGTAGAGTTAGTAGAGGTGCCAGAAAAACTTTACATCTGCACTCACCCTTCACAATAAAGTCTCACATTTGTGAGTGAGTCCAACCTACATCATTTCGCCACATTAGCAGCTTTTGTACATAATTGTTCCTCATGGAGACAGGTTGTATTGACAAAACAACAAGAAAGCACCGCAATGTCAACCATTCAGAGTGGGATTATTCTTATATAGCATTATAAGAGACACTGCCTGACCTGTGGGTGGGTGGATGGATGGATAGATGGATGGATGGATGGATGGATGGATGGATGGATGGATGGATGGATGGATGGATGGATGGATGGAGAGTCCACATCTTAACCCCAACATATTCTGTCTTTAAGAAGGATAGAATGTTTTGTTTCATAATGAGTAATACAGTATGTAGGGCCCTCTATATTGTCCCTAAAAGCCACTAAGAACAGGACACATACTGCTTCGTGAACACCTAATGTCTTTCTAGAGCTCTTTGGTTTTGCTTCGGTTAAAAAAAGTTTGTCCTGTGCAATGATCTCCAAACCGCTTTGCCCCCAAATTGAGTCCCGCCAATAAAAGCTAAAGAGAATAAAGAGAAGGCGCTCTCCATCAGCCTAATGCCATTCTCAGGCAGCATTAGTTCAGCTCAGTTCTCCACACAGCGCTTTGCTCAATTAAAAGTCAGCCATATTGGATTTTTCTTTTTTTTTTTCCCTTGCAGGGTCTTCGGGGCCGTGTGCACTCAGACAGACCGGCGATGAAGTTTCCCATAGACTTTTGGAACCGCGTCGCCCGTGAATGGCGCGAGCCGCTCATTTGTACCGTCGACGTCCCCAATGTAGATGGAGTTTTAAAAAGGTAAGTAAGTGAAATGTGAAATGATTCATCAGGAGGCAGCCATGTAGTAAATGTGATTTCAACACAAAGCGGGAAGGGGGGAGAGAGAGCAGGGGCCATTACCACTGCGGGGCCGCCGACGAGCGCCGAGGAGGTTCAGTTCTGTCGTGGAATTGGTAAAAGACATTTGGAAAAAACAAGGTAGAAGGAAACCAAAACGAGAAATGTGTAAGAATAAGAATAATTGAGCTTTTAACAGGGGATTATATGTCACAGATCTCGCTCCCTCTACTGGAAAGACTAGAGTAACATAGTTTAGGTTATGAATTAAAATATAAACAATGGCCACTTTACCACAGAAAATGTTCAATCTCATGGAAAATGAAAGACTCCACTCTGGTTCACACCAATGGTTTGCTGACGGTGACAATCCCTTTTATCGCTAATAATAACGAGGTGAGGACAGAGATAAGCTATTTTCCCGTCGGTTCCTTAGTTCAGACCAGGCTGGTGTTTGCATGCGAACAAATGGGGCGCCAGTACACGTGCTCTGTAGCCAGAGGGCGCTGTTTCGAAGAGAAAGCGGTTGGCTGAGGCCTGGGCTAAGCCGAAACCAGTAAATTGGAGAGAGGTCTGACGCCAAACCAGATGTGCGTCCGCCATGATGAGAAGCCTCCGAATAGTGCTGTCAGTTAGAACGGAGGTAGGGAAAGAGCCTGTATGCTTCTTATCATACCTCCTTTAGCATAGGGACCTCTGGTGATTCCTCACCGGCGATTAGGAACTATGTGCCATCCCATAAGCCACCGCACCGCCAATCCCACCACCCTATAGTGATTCATGCGTAACCACTTGATTGACAGGCGCACATTTCATTTAAAAAAGGGGTAAAAATTCTGCACAAGCCAAACTTTATAAAAGTGACAAAATACATGTTAAAATCACCACATGTCAGTGTTTTAAAAAGCCGCCTCAGTAAATGAAGGCAGTTTGTGCTTTTGCTTTCATTCAGAGGAAACTTAAAGCAGTACTAAGTAATGTGTTTACCTTAATAAATCCTCTCCGTAGTCCCTGTGGGGGTTGTACAAGTGTTGATGGGATGATTGGAGGGTCTTTCATCTCTCCCTGGTGTCTCTGGCCAGAAAACCATGTTTGCAACTTGACTGCCACCGGTGCGGCGAAAGCAATACACACTAATGGAATCACGAAGAAGAAGCTAACATGCTAACGGGCAAAGCTAACTGCGGGCTAACGTCACTTTAAACAGTATTTCTGTGATGAAGCTGTAGCTGAAGGTAAATCTGAAACAGCTTTTCATCATTGTCTGTTTCTGTGTGGCTTCATATCGTTATTGTGGTTCATGTTTGAGTCATTAAAGTCAGTGGCTGCAGTCGGAGTGTTTTTTGTCCAATACAATATGGGTGATGTCACTTCCCCTGTGTTTTCCGCCCTGGGTAAGGACGGTCGGATTGGGCAAATACTGCTGAAGCTCAAGTCCAAGGGGTGAGACGCAAGTTAGCCATTTTACACTCACTACTGCCACCTCGGGTCATACGTGTAACTGCACCTTCGATATTAAGCTCGTGCACGATGGCACTTCGGACCCGAAGTAACACCGTTTTTAGTGACAGTGCAGGAATTTAGAGGCAGTTGTGGTGAACAGTTCTGAGCTCATTCTACACATTAAGACATTGTTGGAACATGTAGGAGGAGGAAAATACTTAATTGTAACATTTTTAAACTCTGTATAGTCCCTTTCACTAACTGTATATGAATCTAACAGTTGACCCCCTGAAAGGTTAAGGATTCGGACATAGGAGGCTTTATTTGAGGAATTCAGACGCAGCCGTGATTGTGCTGAAAGGAGCTCCTCCCTGGACATACTGAAGGATGTGGCCTGACAGAGCATAACCAGGGAAGCAGTCTCTCATAGATTACTCAAAAGTGAATGAAATCAAACAACAAAGCAAAGCTAAACAAGTCAGTTTCGTCTTTTAAACCCTCTGTTTTCCATTATTTGTAACAGCCTCGGTCCCATTTGGATCGACAGAAGTATAAATGATAAGACTGCCCTTTGCATGTCTGCTGAGCAATAGTATTATGGGTCTCTATAATTGGAACATTGATACACAAGGATCCAGAATCACTCCGTGCACCGCCACCATTCACACGTTTCACTTTTACATTTCCTCTTTTTTTTGTATTTTCGCACAAAACGCTCAGAGCATTAAGCGCAAACTGACAGCCCTCTTCAAACGCACCGTAATTTTCTCATAAATCACTCCCATTATTCATTGGAAGATCATCTCCAAATCTGAAGAGCTGACATCAACAAGTCAGACCCCGCTTTATTTTTTTTCCTCTTTTTTTTTTGGGCTACAGCACCGACAGTAAAAAAAAAACAAATCTCTGTCAGATTGTGTCCGCGGCGCGTCCTTCATCCGTGAATCCTGCCTTTCATTAGAGCTGAATAGACTCTGCGCCGCATTGTCTCCCGTCTCTCTACAAAAGACCTCACAAAAAGCACCAATTACCGCCGCTCCTTCCATCTTCTCCGTTTGTGTCAAGGCTAAAAAAAAAAAAAACACAGGAGCCGCGCGATTCATTGCAACGGCAACAAGTAACGGCGGAGCAAATGGGCCCATCGCTTTTATTTATTCGACACGCGCAATTACCGCCGTCACCCGAAGTCAATGCCGCAAATGAGCACCGCAATAAAACATCATCTAATAGAACCGAAATGATGAGGGTTTTTTTTATTTTTTTAAACAGGTCGCAATGACATTTTTAAGCACAATGATTTGATAATGGTTTGATCATCTGACGTGATATTTAACAGGGGACTGAATGAGTAAATAACACAGGATCCCCGGGTTCAATTTCCAGAAAGGGTGGGAATTTCTGCTACCCATGTGTCTGTAATATCATAATAACCAGACTGCATTATACTAGGACAGGGGTAGGTTTGCTCGGTAGGGCAGATTTTCATCATTGTAATAAGATCAAGGGCTGAACCTGCCAATTTTAGCCCAAAGAAAAGGCACCGCTTTCTACAAATGCCAGCGTTGTTTACAGTACAACATTGCAACCTCCCTCTCTCTCGGTACAGCTGCATTTTGTGCCTTTTTCTATGAACTGAATCTGTGGTTTCTGTGTTCCACATTGTTTTACTGGATGCTTTTGCACGTCTTGCCGTGTTTTTGTGAGGTTCGGTAGATTTGCCACTGCAGAGAGTCCATAATGGTCCTGAAGAAGCAGCTTTCTAAAAGTAAACAAACAGCTAGCTTGTGAGCTAAACACATTTGAGGCCTACACATCTTCTTCTGAGACACTGAAGAGGCACCAAGAACCCCCCCACACCTGCTGCACAGTGGAGGCGTCACAAGAGGAGCTACAGGAAACAAAAAAAGGGAGAGCAACACATGCCTTCTATTGTTCTGGCTAATGGATGTTCACTGGAGAATAAAACAGATTAACCACCCTGGGGAATCAAACCCTGAGTGTCTGCGTAGTGTCTGCGTAGGTTGTTAAAAACATGTACAATAGGTCGGGATTGCGTGAGAGTGTTTGAGAGTACGAGTGTGGGACAACAGGTGCAAATTAGCCCTTAAACTACAATCCGGCCTAGCGTGTTTACATGCATTAGTCCCATGTAGGTTCATTTACATGCTCTGTCCCAACCAAATAAAAACAAAAAGGCAGAAGAGAGGGCTGCAAAAAAACAACACACCTACAAACAAACTTGCATTGAACGAACCTACTTCATGATCTGGACATGAGTCTCCAGGCGCTGCTAAGGGATGGGTCAGTAATCCATCACACCATCTCAACCCATCCTTACACATGGTTCATAGAGAAGTCTAAACAAACTCTCATGGCTGAAAAGAGTGTCATGTCCAAAATCCAAGCAACAGATGTTCGATTGGCGTCATCCCATATACAGTACATCGCCCAACGTCAACAACACAAACAAATTAACGAAAACAAACACAAAACCGCTGCGTGGGACTCTCAATAATGCAACCGCAAAAGTCTGAATTTTTTAAAAACCAGACTTCCATCCAACATTTATTTATTGACCCGCTTTGAACCTTTCCGCCAAAGTGATTGGAGGCTGACACTTCTCATGCGACCTTGTCAGATCTCCTCCCCGCACTTTTGGAGATGGCCCGGCCCGGTGTAATTGAGCCTTCGGGGAAAAAGAGAGACAGAGAGGGAAAAGCGAAGGGAGAAATGAGAGCTGTGGCCTTGGTCTTGTTTAGATCTGTATTGATGATCGGGGCTCGGTTTTGCGATCGATCGGCGGACGGGTGGAGGAGAGAAATGCGGGTTGGTAAGAGCGGAGAGGAATGCAGCCCCGGGGCAGAGGTCCACGCTGAAGGATGTCTAATTAATTATGGTGCTCCATTACGCGGCCTTAAATAAAGCTAATGAAAAGGGCTCTCGTGACCGGCAGACGAGGCGACGCTCTGAACACTGGTCAATCTCTCACTGAAAACAAATGCGATGTTTAGCATGAACTGTTGGAAGATTGTTAATACACATATGACTCAATCAACAGTAGTACTTTGTGGATTATTGAGTTTCCCGGTTATAGAAACAAGAAAACAGCAGTCTCTCTGTAATTCTCTGGCTGGGATCAGTTATCAAGATAAAAAGACAAGTGTATATGAATTTCCGAAGACATCACGCATTGTTCTGACCACCATTTTGATACGAAATAGAATTATGCAGTACTTACAACATGTAACAATATCTCTACTCAGGATATAAATGAAAGACAACTGATTGACAGTGGCATTTTTATGTACTAGTAGTCATTGCTCAAGAAGACGCACGTTTATGCGAAGAAACCAGTGAGTCAGTGTTTAAGCTGCTCAAGATGTTAGCATGCTACCGGTTAGCATTTAGCTTCAACAGCTCAGCTCTGACCTCTATAAGAGAAAGCCCTGAACAACACTCCACACATAGCCTTGGATACAACATTCAAGATTCAAGATTTTTTATTTGTCAAACCATGTGAATGGTTTGAAATTATGTTTCTCTCATCCTTGATTGTAGAGCGGCGGGTGGGGTAAGAGGGGTGGGAGTCCAGCTTCCCGATGGCCTTGTGTATGAAACTGCCTCCCTGAAGGCATTACCTTGAAGAGACTGTGTGACAAACGTAAGAGATGAGCTGTTACTGTAGTATTTCCTCAGTGTTCATAGATGGGAGCCACACATGCACATGCTAACCGGTAACATGGTAACGTCTTGAGCAGCTTAAACACTGACTCAGACTGGGACACTTTCTCTTTGATGTGTTTATTTAGTCTAAGGAGTGAAGCAGATCTTTAGTAAATCCTTCTGTAGCTCGACAGACAGAGCTGCTACGTCTGTGCCACATTTGCTGGTTATATCACATAAACGTGCGTTTCTGGGGCCGTGTTTTTACTCTACTCGTCTTTCATTTTCATCCTGAGTAGAGATATTGTTACATGTTGTAGTCTTGCATAATGCTACTTCGGTATTCAAAATGGCCGCCATAACAACAAAGGTCTCATGACTGAAAGGCATGCTGTTTCCGAGTTACCTAAATGCACTAAGTCTGGAGCTGCAAGATCACAAAGTGCGCTCCTAATAAGCGCAAAATGTTACGCTATAGTCTGCATTTTGAAACACAAGATCGGGCCCAAAGTGTTTAGATAGACGCTCTGTGATTTTAGTCACGTGGCTGTCCCCCAGAGGTACTCTGAATGTCGGGGAAACACCTCCAGAAGAGGGCGCTGTCCACATAAAAACAAATATTTTTGAAAGTAGATGATTGTGTATTGTTCTAATGCTGGGCAAGAATATCTTGTTGCATATGTTGCATTTCACATAGACGTAGCGCGATACGCATTAGTTTTTTTAAAATTATTATTTAGCCTTTATTTAACCAGGAAAGCCCCATTGTGATTAAAAACCTATTTTTCAAGGGAGTCATGGCCAAGAGGCAGCAAACGATACAGAATTAGAATTACATACACATTATACATATTATGAAAAACAGTTACTATGTAAAAAAGGTCAAATGCTCTCAATCTGGACTTAAAAGCGTTTAATGAAATAAGCTCATTAATTTTAAAGTCTTTTTGCAACATGTTCCATGAAAGAAGGAGCAGAGTGAAAAGCCCTTTTTCCCTGTTCTGTACGGACAAATGGAACAGAGAGCAACAAATGATCATTGGAACGCACGCTGTAAGAGCCAAAACACTCCTCTGTGAGATGCAGAGATACAGATGCAAGAGGGCAGTACACTAAGCATGGCCTTATAAATAAAAGTATACCAATGAGCCAGCCTCCTGGAGGACAAAGAAGGCCATCCCTCTCAAGAATACAGTAACATGGTCATCCAATCACAGACCATTATGTGTAAAGTGCCTTTATTCCAAATCTCTGTCCTCGAATAAGCAGCAATGTTCCTCTTGATGCATTTCTCCGATTGGTTACTCCATTTATCAGTCACGTCCAATCGGACACTGGTAGATAAATATGAAATAGATAAGAAAAGTGTGTTGTTTTAGCTCATTTATAATAATGTTATATTTGACACCTCCAATACAATTTGAAACCTCGAACAGTTATGTGAGGCAAAAAGGCCAAGTTACATCATCTTGGAAGGCGTGTAACTTTTATTTAATTGCGTTTAATTAAGCCTTCAGCAAAATTGACTGTGGAAAAACAACAAATTAAGTATATTCCCTTCATAAAACACTGCTACCAAACCTTGTATAACCCCTCAACAGAGCAGGAGTGAACCGGCGGTCAGCGGCGGCAGCTCAGTCCATCTTGAATTTCAATGATGAAAATTTCCATTGAAGGCCTTGGGCGATTCCAAAAAATGAAAGTTATGTTAATTGGCGGACTTTAAATTACTTTTGTGATGTATCTTTTGTAATCGCGCAGTGGCAGCTTTGATGGTGGAATGTAGGACAGCCCATGCATTTTACTCGCTTTAACTCTCAAAGAATTTCCTGATAATCCCGGCATTGGGGAGAAGGGTGCGTCGGAGGAGCGGCGCGGCAAGATAATTGTGTTGTTTACCTTGATTTGAGGCGGTGCGTCGGGCCGAGTTAAGCCGCTGGGGGGTTAGTGATTTGGAGAAGGCCACGTCGAGGATGAGAGTTTCTGAATCGCTTTGCCTGACACGCGTTCGCGGAAAGCGCCAGAAAGAAGGACCCGCGAGACTGAGGGGGGGGTTACACTGTGACAGGATTCACAGCTTGTCAATGGGAGCTAAATCTTTAAAGATAGGCTTTATCGTGTCCTTAGGGAGGGATATTTGTTCTCTGCATTTGACTCGTCTTCCAACCTGCAGCAGGAGTTTGGAGCTGGATGGTTTAGACCAGGGGTGTCAAATATACGATCCGGCCCGCGAGATGATTTACTCCGGCCCCTGCCCTGTAGACCATAAATTCTAGAGTATGTAAAAAAGTTTCTAGCCCATTCCAGTGCGGAGTTATGATTTTTTAAAGAATAACCAGAATGCTCATTCTCTCCACTAGGGGGAAATGTAAAAAAAAAAAAAAAAAGGAATGAGTTCCACACATGTCCAGCACAGGGCACTGACATAATAAGGATTTGAACACTACATTATAGTGACACTGCAACTCCCCTCCTGGAACTGCCACCTTAACGTGGTGGAGGGGTTTGAGCGCCCGAATGATCCAGGAGCTCTGTTGTAGGGTCTCCCAGGGCAAACAGGTCCTATAGGTGACGGGTCAGACAAAGAGCAGTTCAGAAGCCCCTTATGAGAGACCAACAGGCCCAGGTTGAATCATGAGGCCGTCCTTCTGTGGACCCACCACCTGCAGGAGGAGCCATAACGGCTGGTGCAATGTGATTTGGGCAACTCCAACAGCTGCCCCCACGACCCGGAAATGGAAAAGTGGAAGAAAATCAATGGATGGATGGATGGATGGATGGATGGATGGATGGATGGATGGATGGATGGACACCGCAGTTAACTCAGGAAAATAATTGCACAGGAAAAGCAGCGCCTCCTGAGGATCCACTCGGAAGTCACGGGACACTCACCTGCCTATAGCCCATTGTGCACGTTTTGTGTTCATGGGGGAAACATAGAAACCTCTCGTCTACCATTATTTGGGATCTGTTCATCACAAAAAGCTCTTCAAAAATGACTGACTCTTTGCAAATCCTCAAAGTGAAAGCGGGGCTGGTTTATAACGCATGTCAGTGGTTCCCAAAGTGAGGTCCGGGGCCCCCAGTGGGCTTCAGAGGAACTGCATGGAGGGCTCCAAAGCTCGTCTCCAAAAGGAAAAGTACAGCTCCTTTGGTAAACTGTCCTACTTTAAATAGGCCGACAGTCAAAGCTAGTGTTTGATGGATCGACAAAGTGGTCATGGTGCTCTGGACTTTAGGAGCAGCTGCTGTTTGTAAATAAAATGTGTTTTTTTTGGGAGAGAACTTTACCACTTTGTTCCAAGTTGCAAACTGAAGGGGAAAAGCTTCTGAGCCGATGGTGTCCCTCATTTCCAGAGATTTCCAGATCGTTTTTGCCAAACGACATCTTTGAGCCTAATGTAGAATAATAACTCTCTCCAGAGCTTTAAAAAGTGCCACACGACTCACCTTAGTGTTATAAATGAGCGAGAAAAACATGAAGTAAGACAAGTGTGCCAAAGTACAAACAACTTAAAAGTAAAGTCGCTCTCATCCGCCTCCAGTCTGCTGCACGATGCATGAGGCCAGTGCTGGCTTACTTTATAAAAATGTGATTTACAACTTAATGAGAGGTAGTGCTCAGCTATGTTTACTCAAGTACGTGAAGAACTATCTGAAGTAACTGTAGTCGTGTTCATCACACTGGGGTTGTTGTTTTTGAAGTATCTGTAGCTCGTGCTTGAGTAAAATTAAACACCCTATACTTGCTGTTTTGCATAGTGTGTTGTGTCCTGTTAAAGCCCAATATGCATTGCCTAAAATGAGGAAAAGACACCAATGTTTTCTTTGACATGAAAAAAGATAACACATAATTTGTTGCTTTTTAAAAAGTGTTTAGGCAAAATAGTCTATTTGAGAATTGTATTTGTACTTTGTGCTAGAGCCGTATGAACCATCTCGGGCCCTGGGAACTTCAGGGAGGGGTCTCCGGGTGGTTTCCCAGAGTCAGGACTAAACACGGTCTCAGTTTTGTAAACTCTGCTATCCTTAAGGTTAGGGCTATAGTAAGTTAGGGTTAGTTTGTCTAACTCCACTATCCTTAAAGCAGTGCTAAGTAACTTGTTTAACTTAATAAATCCTTTTCGTAGTCTCTCTGGGGGTAATACAAGTGTTAATGGGATGATTGGGGGGTCTTTCATCTCACCCTTGTGTCTCTGGCCAGAAAACAACAACTGCAACTTGACTGCCACCGGGTCGGAGTCCCCAATACACACTAATAGAATCACAAAGAAGAAGCTAATAGGCTAACGGGCAAAGCTAACTGCCAGCTAGCGCCACTTAAACAGTACAGCCAAGTTTCAGTCGAAATATGTAATTGGATGTACAATATCCCTCTCTCCTTCTTTTCTGTCAGAGTAGAATTTACTTTCACGGACAATGAATGAGTAAAAAAAACGCAACATGCTACAACACCTGCAACAACACCTACAGTTGCGCTTATCACCTCTAGGGGCAACAGTTACTTAGTACTGCTTTAAGGTTAGGATTAGGGTCAGGTATACGGTTAGTCTGGATTATTTATGTATGTATTTTTTCTAATACAAGTTTATAAAGGCATGCTTACGATGTCTGGTTGTGTATAAATGCTTGTACTAGAAAAATAAAATAAAACACTATTAACCTGATTGCAGTGACGTCATGGTTGGAGCTACACTTATCATAAGCTCCACTTATCACCAGCTGCCGATGTCGACAACTGGCCAATCAGGGAGCGGCTGGCCTTTCCCATCCTACAAAAAAAAAGAAATCACCCGAAAGCAACCTCACAGTGGAGCCCTGCAGGATGTGAGTCAGGCCTCAACTCTGACAATGTTCAAATCCAGGCTGAAAACAGTTTTTTTTACCCGTGCATATGACACGGAAAGTACTTTATCTGCACTCTTACTTTTACTGTAATCAATAGATTTTTATGTAGATGTTTAATGAGTTTTTCATCTGCACTTCGACTTGCCTTGAATATGAACGCACAAAAGTTTACATCTGTTTCCCAACCAGAGCCATGGGGGTAGTTGAGAACTTAGCAGGAGGTACTGAATAATTTCTAGTTTAAAAAAGGTGAAACCGAGCAGCATTTCAATATGACTTTCAAACAAAAGCTCATTTTTTCAGCAAATGGTTTGAAATTGAAAGTATTTTAGCTTCAACACACAACTAATCACGACCGAATCTGAGTTTAGCTGATCACTTTGTACGACAATTGGCAACTCAAGAGGTACAAAAAAACAGATTTGGAACAACTGGTTTACACTACCGTGCGAGTCCTGCTCCCGGAGAAAGCTGAGGGGTTTTTCATAATGCGCTCGGAAAGTTTGTGATGAGTTTGGAAACTAACTTACAATTTCAAAATGCTCGCCGTTTGCAAGCAACACAATCCGGTAGCGGGCCTGCAAAGTACCATCACTCCTAGTTAAATATTTGGCAACGCTACAAATCTCTACAAACAACAAGAACTCAAGTAATTCCAGGTTTCAATACGCTCCACGGGAATGAGACCAGCTCTAACCAACATCATAAAAATGCAAATTCCCCCACCTCTCGCCGCTATAACACAAACCATACAAGCTCAGGAACGTTTTTACACCGTATCTCCATTCATCCCCCTAATATCTCCGCCGTAGATGTGTAATATAACCCGGATTGCGTCGGGGGGTTGGCTGCGGTGGCGGTCGAGGGCCGAAGGGAGCCCTTGTAAATGAGAAAGCGTGCCGTAAAGACCACGTCTAGACTGCCGTTTCTCCTCTTCTCCGTTTTATTTAGGCGATGACAAGTGCCCGAGCCGCCGCCGCCGCGTCCTCCGGGGAGAATGCAATCTGCGCCGGCGACCGCGGCTCGCCACCGGCGCATTATGTTCGGGGAATGGAAGGAGACGGAATCGGAAATGGGCAGAGATGGGGCGTAATCAAAAAATAGTGAGAGCGTATCTGCCGCTACTGCTGTTACGCCGGCTTTTAAACAATAAGGATCTGCAGAGGAATCTCCCCGTGCGGCGGATAATGCCCTGTTTGAACCTGAAGGACGGACACACCGCGGATTCTCCTGCAATGTAGCTAAGACTGTTATATTCTGATTAAAACAGTCAACATCAAATCAATGGACAAATCTTACATTAGCAGAGAAGCACTAACAGTGTTGGGCAAGTTTCTTTGTTATTAACATAATTGTTATATATTCTATAATAGTAGTTATAGCTTTAAAGCAGTACTAAGTGTTGTTGACCTTAACTAATAAATCCTTTCCGTAGTCCCTCTGCGGGAAATACAAGTGTTACTGAGACGATTGGAGGGTCTTTCATCTCCCCCTGGTGTCTCTGGCCAGAAAACCACAATTGCAACTTCGCTGCCTTCAGGTCGGAGTCACCAATACACACTAATGGGATCACGAAGAAGAAGCTAACATGCTAACGGACAAAGCTAACTGCGGGCTAGCGCCACTTAAACAGTATTTACAGCCAAGTTTGAGTGAGTAAAATTATCGCCATTGTGTAATTGGATGTACAATATCCCTCTCTCCGTTTGTCTTTTCTGTCAGCATAGTATTTACTCTCACGGACAATTAATGAGTAAAAACACGTAACATGTTACGACACCTGCAGTGGCGCTTATGGCCTCTAGGGGCATTAGTTACTTAGTACTGCTTTAAAAATGTAATATGTTTGGATTACACATTACTGTTTCATAAATGTAGCAGAGTTACACTTCTTTGAGTTACTTTTGAGTACTTTTTGCTAAATATCAACTAAAAATAGTATTAATGCCACTGAGCAAAACTATTTATTTTTCCTTATTCATCCCCATTCCCTCCGGTTTTGTTTTGACGACATTCACTACACACAACTGCAGATCTTATACACCAGTGTCCAACCTGATTTGGTGCTGCATTTTGTGCGGGGGAATTTTTCTGTTCATACATTTAATTGCACTTGTAACTCGAATTACTTGAATTACTCTAATGACTAAAATATTTCCATATTTTGTTTCAGTAATATGTTATATTCATTAGTTACCAGTGGAAGGCCTGGGGTTTCAGACAGGGCAACCATGGTGCACGCAGTCAAACCATAGACTGACAATAGGCATATAGATAAAACTGTCTTTTGGCGTGGCACTTGTTCGCTAAAGGATGAATCAACAACACAAACCAAAGCAGCGGAGCCTCTGCCCCCAAACAAAAGCAAAAACCTTCGGGAACACTCGTACCAGTATACGAAAAACATGTGACACATGACAGGCGGAGACGAGCGCGTTAAAACGTGGAAACAAGCGGCTGTTTTTACAAGATGTTTTGTTGACAGAGCGAGACATCAGAGATCAACTCAAACTCAAAATCCACCGTAATAAAAAGATACTAAACTTACATTTTGTTGCTGTGTGGGATGCCTTGTTAGCGCTCGTAGTCTCGTACCTGTTCCCAGCCCGAGTCCCAGCGCAGCTGACGCGGAGAAACTCTTCTCCTGTCCGGGGCCGAGCGTCTACGTCGTAAGGAAGGAGCGCCAAATATCCGTGATCAGTAAATCCACTTAATTTTGCCTCGTTCGGACATGTCCAAGAGGAAAATGATCTGTTTATCCGGGTCACTTCTGGTTTTCTGGAAAGTCTTGCCCATGCGCGGTCACATTAGCGGTTTTCCCAGCTGAAGAAAACGCTTCTTCTGTCAGTCACGCTGAGTGTCAATCATGTGCATGTGTTTAAGGCACTTTTTGAGTTGGAAATTACTGTTGCACCTCAACAATATCAATAAAAGCAACTCAACTGTACATTATATAAATAATTAGGAAATTAAATATACTAATGAGACATTTTACACTTTTTTTTCTCTTCATTTGGCCAGGGCTCGCAGAGAAGGTCCTGACGGCAATACTTACATTTATTAGCTACATTATACACCTCCCTGACTTGATAGGGAGAGGCTCACGACTCGCTACTTAAAAACTGGACTCCACTCAGAATGGCCTTTTTGGAACTTGTGTTTTCCGTGTATTTTCTTCCATTCAGCAGGTGCAAAACCTTCAAAAGAGGTGAAAACAAAACGCAGCATGAGTTGAAGCTTGCTATTAACAATCACAACCAGGTAAGTGAATGGCATGTTAAGCAGGCAAATTATCATCACATTAAGTATGAAGGCTTTTACCCATTTTAGCAAATATTAAAGCCAGTGTGTCCCGGACTTTGGAAATGGCTTCTGTAGGGTAACATTCTTTTTCCTCTGTATAAGATAAAATTAGCCTGTTGTGTGAAGTGTGCGTTGTATTATGATTTGTTGATGTTGTGTGTGGTGTAAGTATGTGACAAAAATTTGCACTTTTTGTCCCGAAAGGATGACCTCGACACCTATTTTGTCACAATTTTACTAAAATGGGTAAAGATTTCATTCATGCCTTTTACATTTAAAACATTATTTTGGGCACTTTAGAAATAATTTATGATTTTCATGTTATAATTTGGAGAAAAAACAACGCTATGTTATTGAAAGATAGTAAGAAGAGGCTGGTTAGGATTTCGAATAGTCCCTGGAGCGCCCTCTGCAGGCAACAGCGAGGATGCCACAGTAAAAGAAAAGTGAAAACAAACTTTCTGCTATAGCAAATCCATGGCCGCCCCGATGAACACACTTTGAGCGGAGAATGACTAAGAACGGGTCCAGTGATGGATTAAGGCCTTTAAAAATGTTTTGTGTTCCATCTATTGTGCAATAAGAAAAACAGGAAGTACAGATCGAAGACCTTCAGCAGAAGAAGAAGAAACAAAGTGATCAGAATTAGTCCAAACTGTGTGAATGAAGTTAAATACTATTCCAGGTATGTTTTGAGGAGGAAATAATGGTTAAAAGATTTCCCATGGCATGTGTCCATTAAATGTTGATATTTATTTATTTATAGTATGTTTTTGGGAATTAGAGCTCAGCTATGGCCTACAACTTTAAATTAATTTAACTGACCGCCATGCATATATACCTAAACAGGTGGATAACCTTAAAGGGATATTTCAGGATTTTTGACATAGGGCCTCATTTCCTAGTTATCCAGAGTGTCGTTGATTTCTGGAGATATATTTTTTTTTTTTTGTAATTCATGCAGTTCTTATATTTGAAGAGTTTTGTGGCACAAGGCTAGTGTCAGACTGTCTTTATTGCAGGCTAGCTGATACCATAGAAATGCGCTAGCCTAGCACAAGCCTAGCGAAATATCCCTTTAAAGGAACAGGCCTCCGTTTTTACATACTGAGATATGTTCTTACCTGAGCTTAGACGAGTTGATGCGTAACTGTCTGGTCTTTGTGCGTGCCCTCAGTCACGCACAAAGACCAAAGATGTTGTTCGCATTTGGACTCTCCCAGTATATTCCTATAGCTCCAAACGGGGGGGAAGTTGGAAGCGACCACGCTCTTCCACGGGCACAAAGACCAGACAGGTACGCATCAACTCGTCTAAGCTCAGGTACGAACATGTCTCAGTATGGAAAAATTGTGGCCTGTTCCTTTAAACTGCTTAGATCACTAATTGAAATAGGTCAGCGATTTAAAAAATTTAAAAAATTCATAAAATCATCATAGAGCGAGAAGATGCAGTATTTGCTCAAGGGCTGGATTTGGCTCCCAGGCCTTACGTTGATTAACCTTTATTGTATTTCTTTGTATTGTCCTCTGTCGTCTCCATCATTCAGTGGCATTGCGGTAAGACCAGTGTGGCTCCGAAAAGCAAAAGCTGCACAATCAACCAGTGGTCTTCAATGTTTGTTTGTTCTATTTTTGTAAGGACCATCTATACCCCCCTTTACATTAAATTTTTTTTTTATATATATATTTATTTTTCATCATTAAACGGTCTCAAACGGTAAACGGTCTCAACTTATATAGCGCTTTTCCACCTACATTAGGCACTCAAAGCGCTTTACAGCAAGGATCCACTCACCCATTCATACTCTCATTCATACACCAATGTACGCAGACACTGGGGGCAATGTGGGTGAAGTGTCTTGCCCAAGGACACAACGACAATGTGCACTTTCAGGAGGTGGGATTCGAACCCCCGACCTTCCGATCATGAGACGACCCGCTCTACCATCTGTGCCACTGTCGCCCCATTAGTGAATAAAAGAGTCTTGTTTGCTTTGTTGACAGTGGATAAAAACTCTACTGGGGCTCTTTGAAACTTTGTTTTCATCTGCACATCAAAAATGGAGTTCTTAGATCATTGAAATGTAAAGAGCATCATCTGACACATGAAATCAGATCTGCTTCTGACCAGAGTCACACAGCAAAAAGGAAAACAAACCACATCTAAAAAAAAATGTCACAGTTTGTGCAGAAAAATGGCCCAGCTTTAAGGTGAGACACTGCAGGTGAATAGGGAAACTGTTTAAATGCAGAGATTTCAATTTGCAACTTTTGCTGTAGATTACTGGCATAAATCTAAAAAAAAATGTATGGCAAGTTTTCTGTCATTTTATATTTTAATACACAAATAAGGCCCAAAATGTGCAGTATTTTTGGCGATCAGAATAATGGATTGAGCCAGGTTTAAATGTATTGTTTTATTGTATGACTTATTAGTTAGTACAAAGAAATTTTCAGAGCGGAATTCGGATATCATGTTGAGTTTTACAATAATTTCCAGTGTTTAGGAATTAGACATTAAAAAAAAATCCCTCTGAAAAGAACTCTAGGGATATTGTACATCCAATTACACAATGGAGATGTTTTTTTTTCACTCAAACTTCGCTGTAAATACTGTTTAAGTGGTGCTAGCCCGCAGTTAGCTTTGCCCATTAGCCTGTTAGCTTCTTCTTCGTGATTCTATTAGTGTGTACTTTGGCCTCCGACCTGGTAGGAAAGTTGCAAGTTTAGTTTTCTGGCCAGAGACACCAGGGGATGAAAAGACCCTCCAATCATCTCATCAACACTTGTATTACCCCAGAAGAACTTATCAAGGTTAACAAGTTACTTCATTCTTCTTTAAGGCTATATCCACATGAAGACAAAACGCTTATATTTTCAGAAACTTTCTTTACAAGCACGAAGCCAGCTCAGTAAATGTGTGCGTCCACATGGGTCGACTCAGGTCTGTGAAAACGGTGTATTTCATCTTCCAGGCCTGTGTGAGGCGCTGTGATGCTAACACAGATAATAGAACAAGATGTAGAGGCGCATGTGCAGTAAACTTATGTGGAATGTAAAAAGTGGAAATTAAACTGATTCAAGGATTTGGGATCTACAGAAGAGACGAGGAGGAGAGCTTATTCGTCAGACGTAACGGGATTAAAGCAGAAAAACCTGTCATTAACTTTTACTATCAGTCCAAAAACACAGACTGACTCGTGTTTTTCTACTTGTCACCTGTGGCTTGTGGACTGCAGTGGAGCAAAGAGGAGCGGAGTCAAACCATCATAGATCCATGAGTAAAACTCATTATAAGGTCAGTAGATTATAGATCACAGACACCACTCTGGCGCTGTGATGTCACCGTTTTAGTAAAAGTTGCGGAGACGTAACAACGGAGCCACGTAAACGGCGTTTTGAGATCTTTCCACTCTGGGACCTATTTTGGAACATGTTCGTTTACAGGCCCCCAAAAGCCAGGCTCGTATGGACAGGGCCTAAATGTGGTGGCTACAATCTCCATGTATCAGCTCCACCTGGTGCTCCAGGTGTCCCGGACCAAGTGGAGAAGTGACCAGGCAGTTCAACTAAACCCTAAAGAAACAAACCTGGGAAGAAACTGCAAAACCTGAACATTTGTATCATCAGATTTCCGGCTATCCGATTTCTCTGGCCATGTAACCAGAGCCATCGACAACAAACTACTATGAGATGACATTTGAGTGAAGCTAACTCTGAAGCTGAAGTCTCTTGCTAGTTGCTAGGTGTCCAGCACCTCCCAGAATACTTTGCGGAGTGATCTCATGTGTCGCCATTCCAGTCATTTACACAATCCCAAGCAAGTGTTCGCGAGAAACAACCTCCCTCTGTCGTCCTGCCATTCATCCCCACTTAAAAATCAAGTCATTTACAAACTCTCAAACTGACATCTGCCAATCGTCAATCAGCGCTCCCTTTGTCGCCGATCAGTCAGAGGAAAAAGCCGCCGTTCAGTTGTAACGCAACTTCACTGGAGCCGGAGAGGGAACGGCGCACAACAATAACACGAGCACAGCCGAAAGTCTTGGCAAAACATATCCCTCTTTCCAACCAGCGAAAACAGGCACACACGCAGTTGTTGTAGTCGCAAGTCATCGCGGCGAACAGGCAAAAAGCAGGGAAGCAGGTTTATTTCGAGCAGCGGAGAGAGAACGGGGGGATTGTGCACTTCTGAAGTCGAGGCGGGCGGACGACAAGACGAGCACGTGTGTGGGAGAGAGAGATAGAGAGGTGCGTAGTATGAGGGAGGAAGAAGTCAACACTGCAATACTCACAGTACCGAGTTTGATCCTCCCGAGTGCTGCTGTTTGCTCCCGATTTGGACCAGAAAGAAAGGATTCGAGACGAGCTGATTTGAGATTTTAAGAAGAAGAAGAGGTGGAAGGAGAAGAAGAAGGAGGAGGAGAAGAGGTTGGGTGGGATTCCCTCGTCGCGATCCGAACAGATGCTAAGACCCAGGCGTGTCCGGGGCGGTTATAGCCGAGAGAGTGGCGGATCGTAAACGCTCACAAGCTCACGACTCGAGAAAAAAAAAAAGAGGAGAGGAAGCGGCGGCTGGGAGAAGTGGAGGGGGGGGATGTTTTGTGGTTGTGTGTGAGGACGGAGGGGGTGATGGATAGATAGAGAGAGGAAGAGAGACGGCGGCGGAGGTGGAAGAAGGGAGCAAGAGGTGACAGGCTCGGGAGCACGCGGACGATGAGCCGTGACAGGGATCGACCCGAGGATAGCGGACTCTCTTCACCCCCACACACACACACACAAACACACACACACTCTTTGCCTTTTCCCACCGCCGCTTCCCTCCTCCAGCTGCAAATCTCCCCATTCATAAAATACACACACACAAACGGACAGGGGAAGGGGAGCTCGGAGGATGGAATTGCAAACCGGACATGTTTGGGAGTTAAGTTCTGTCTCTGTCAGGGGCGGCCATATGCAATGTATACCTTTCATGTCTACAATACTGGGTGTTAATGGGGTCTGCGCCTCTATGCACTGCCTGATACCTGGATGTAACTAAGTGTTCTGATATGGGGTTTGCTGCTCAAAGAACGAGATCAGCTGGTGACCTGAACGTCCTGAATCACTCCTCTTGAATGATTTCTTCTCTGATGGCACGGGGATATTCCAAGATGAAAATGACAGGATTCATCGCAGTCATTTTGTGAAAGAGTGGTTCAGGGAGCATGAGATGGATTGGCCCGCAGAGAGTCCAGAGCTTAACCCCATTGAGAATCTTTGGGACGTGCTGGAGAAGGCTTTGCACGGAGGTCGCACTTTCCCACTGTCAATACGAGATCTTGGTGAAAGATGAAATCATCCATTGATCTCTTGACATTAGAGCGTTTGGACCTGTTTTTTGTGCCAGATTTTTTTGTTTATTAGAAACAATGTGAAAAATGTAAATCTTGTAAAAAGTGAGATCTATTTACAAGTGCAGTATACGTTTCAGGAACTAGGCCTTCTTCAGGCAAAACGTTGTACTCTAAATTACAAACAATGAAAGAGGAAGCCAGTACATTATAATGTTAGTTGTGATCCAAATCTGTTCTTTTCTATTTTACTTGCAACATCGCGATTCTTCACAACTTGGAGGGTCACTTTTCGGGATCATTGTCACAGAAATGCTAGAAAACCAACCTGTGAGTTCATCCATCCATCCATCCATCCATCCATCCATCCATCCATCCATCCATCCATCCATCCATCCATCTTCTTCCACTTGTCCGTTGTCGGGTCATGGGGGCAGCTGTTGGAGTTGCCCAAATCACATTGCACCAGCCACTTTTGGCTCCTCCTGCAGGTGGTGGGTCCACAGATGGACGGCCTCATGATTCAAACTGGGCCTGTTGGTCTCTCATAAGGGGCTTCTGAACCGCTCTTTGTCTGACCCGTCACCTCGGACCTGTTTGCGATGGGAGACCCTACCAGGGACACGAAGCCCCCGACAACAGAGCTCCAGGATCATTCAGGTGCTCAAACCCCTCCACCACGTAAAGGTGGTGGTTCCAGGAGGGGCCTGTGAGTTCATGTTTTATAATTTGACGGACAGTGTTTTTCCCACAAATGTCTGTGCTTTTAAAGGAACAGGCCACAGTTTTTCCATACTGTGATATGTTCTTACCTGAGTTGGACGAGTTGATGCGTACCTGTCTTGTCTTTGTGCGTGCCCTCAGTCACGCAAACAGACCAAAGATGTTGTTAGCATTTGGCCTCTCCCAGTATATTCCTATCGCTTCAAACGGGGTGAAGTTAGAAGTGACCAAGCTCTTCCACGGGCACAAAGACCAGACAGGTACACATCAACTCGTCTGAGCTCAGGTAAGAACATATCTCAGTATGGAAAAACGGTGGCCTGTTCCTTTAAGGTGTACTTTATTGTCCCCGTAGGGAAAATTGTCCTCTGCATTTGACCCATCCTTCGATTCAAATATTGTACATGTTTTCCCAAACAATCTCCAGGGATAGAACCCAAGACCAAACTGTGAAGCAGGAACGCTAACCACTGCGCCTCAGTGTTGATCAGGGTTGTTGTGTCAAAATTGCTGAGATTTTGGCATCTTTCTGGTATATTCCATAGAAATGTGCTAATGGAGGTATAAAAATATTGATTGAAACTTGATTACTGCGCTATCACAGTATAATGGAGATTTTATAAAGGATGGACTGACACCGACGCCCAGCCCGGGTTGTTTGTGTGGTATGAGTTCAACCATATCGTTTCCAGATGTGGCTCGGTTCCAGACTTTGTAAGTACGTCTGTGATATCGCCACTGATCAGAGCTTACCTTGGAGGATTAGTTCAAAACTCATCAGAAGAACAAATCGCACAAACGCAAAGCAAACTCACCCATTTGATCACGGTGCAGTCTGTGTCCCGTGTTGTCCCACAGCTCTTACCTCTACGTTTTACAGTGTTTATTCTTTCTTTTAACTGTTGTATAGACAATGTAAAAAGGCGGATCTCCATGGTAACGTTTGTGGAAGGTTTTTCTTGGTCTTTTTGTCAAAATAACCCCCCTCCTCCTCAGTGTTGGGCAAGTTGCTGTAATATATTGTAATATCCATTCATTTCCAGTGACATCACGCATAGTTCCGGCGGCCATTTTGAATACTGAAGTAGAATTATGCAGTACTACAACATGTAACAATATCTCTATTGAAAAGAAAACTGATTGACGGTGGCATTTTTATGTACTCGTAATCATAGCTCAAGAAGAAAACAGTACAAACAAGGCCCCAGAGAGACGTTTATGTGATATAACCAGCAAATGTAGCACAGACGTATCAGCCCTGTCTGTCGAACTACAGTAGGATTTACTAAAGATCTGCTTCACTCTGAAGATTAAACTAACTCATCAAAGAGGTAACAGAAAACCTTTCTCTGTGATTTTTACAGTTTGTCATGTCGACCGAGTCTCAGTCTGAGTCAGTGTTTAAGCTGCTCAAGACGTTAGCATGCTACCAGTTAGCAACTGTCAACCAACTGTCAATGGCTTCAACACGATAAACACATGTGTGTCTCACATCTATTAACGCTGAGGAAATACTACAGTAACAGCTCTGACCTCTGTCACATGTTGTATCCAAGGCTGGATGTTTGTGGTTCAGGACTTTCTCTTGGAGAGGTCAGAGCTGAGCTGTTGAAGCTAAATGCTAACCGGTAGCATGCTAACATCTTGAACACTGTCTCACTGGTTTCTTCACATAAACATGAGTCTCTGGGGTCGTGTTTTTACTGTTATCTTTTTGAGCAATGATTGCGAGTACATAAAAATACCACTGTCAATTAGGTCATTTTCATCCTGAGTAGAGATGTTGTAACATGTGGTAGTACTACATAGTGCTACTTCGGTACTCAAAATGGCCGCAATAACAACAAAGGTCACATGACTGAAAAGCATGTATATTCTATATTAGTAGTTATTGTTTCGAAAAATGTAGCTGAGTGACACTACTTTGAGTTACTTCTGAGTTACTTTTGGCAAAACATAAACTGAATACAGTCATAATGCCAACAAGCAAAAGTGAAGTCAAAGATTTCCTTGTCGCAAAACTACACAACTGCGGATCTTATACGCCAACTTCCAACTTCATTTGGTGTCCATACATTTAAATGCACTTGTAACTTGAATTAGGCTACTTAGATTGTAATGACTAAGGCTCCAAAGTTCAATTTAGCTAATCTTACAAGCCTTGTAATGCAAAGTCTCTGAGTAGTGCAGTACAGATAGACTGTCAATGCCACTGGCACACAACAAGGAAAAGGTTTGACCCATCGTGTTTCCGTACAGAGGGGGGTTTTGTGTTTTAGAAGCTGCAAAGTTATTTTTCCAGCAACATTCACTTTTATTGGAGTATTATTTGAATAGTAGTGAAGTGAAGAAATCAATAAAGTACACGTTTATGCAGGATTGGTGGCACTCGATCCCATACATCCACCTTCAGAGTGTCTCCGGCTGCGGCTGAGCCTGTGATTTGGTGCACACTTACTGTCACGCCTGCGGCTTTTACTCCGCCGTGTCATGTGCCTGGTTTAAACTTTTGTGCTTTTGTCGACTGTGGAAAAAGGAGATAGCAGAATTGCGCAGGAAAAGCTGTAATTTTGGTGACAGGAAAGACCAATATTGCTGGATTAAGGAGAAAGCTCGAGAGTCGAGACAAAAACTAACAATCAACTAACAAAACCTCGACATTATCCACGTTTAGGATCTATCGGTATTTTTTTTGGTTACACGCCATGAAAGAGAGAGCACATTTTAAATTATTAGTTGTGGTCAATACTCATTCCTCACTTTCTTATTGGGATGAGTTCATAAGCATGTTTCAATATCATGGTAACTTTGACTCATTTTATTCCACGGTCAGACTTTGGATGCTAAGCTGGAAGGGCCTGGTCGGTACTTGGATGGGAGACTGTTTGGTAACACCAGGAAGCCTTAGCGAATGTAACGAGTGAGTGGTTGGTGGTGGTCGGAGGGGTTGATGGCGCAGACTGATAGTCTCGCTTCCATCAGTCTACCCCAGGGTAGCTGTGGCTACAATAGTAACTTAACACCACTGAGAATGGAGCAAATGAATAATGCAATTATTATATTAAAACAAATATCCATCCGGACCCGATTTAGACTTGACTTTATTTATGTGTGATAAATAAGTCCATATTCCACCAGAAAATGGCTAAAAAGAGTGGAAAGTTGTGTTTCCCAAAAGATTCTATTTTGCCCCTCGGCGAAGCCAGGCCCCCTTCTATGACACGATGCTGTCTGTATCTATGCAGAGGTTTTATTTTTCCGCAACCCTTGAATGCCTCATTCACTTCCTGATCGTGCAATGTGATTTGGGCAGCTCCAACAGCTGCCCCCATGACCCGGCAATGGACAAGTGGAAGAAAATGGATGGATGGATGGATGGATGGATGGATGGATGGACATTTCATGCTGCTGCATCAGAACAGGTCGGTCAGATATTTATTAGATTATTATCTTTTGTAAACTTTTGTCGTAATGCTAAACTCTGACTGTGCTAGCGTGCTAACTGTTGCTGCTTCAAGCATTTCCACTTTTTTTGGTTTAGTTACCACATCTTGTTGTGCAATGTGGAAATGTAGCAACTCCGGACAGGCAAATGGAATAACTGAGAGTGGCTTTAAACAAAAGATCCAGTACTTTTTTTAATCTCTCATAGTGATGGCTACAATTTACAGCAAAAGTCTCAAATTGATATCTTTAAATGGATTAAATAGGGGGGAAAAAGATCCCCATTCACCTGCAGTGTCTTGCCTGACAAAACGTTTAGATATAGAAGAAGAAAAACTGTTCTTGTTCTGAATCAGCCCAGAAACAGACAAGTGTCTACCTTCACAAATGACTGACAGCAAACATAATTGTTGCAAATAATTTCCCGAACCTTGTTGCTGCTGAAAATGACGAATATTTGCGCGTATTTTTGCAACGTTTAGTACTGACGGTCTGCGAGAGTGCGCCTGCAGCAAACTGACGTGAGCAGTGACTCTGGTTTGGACAGGCTGAGTAATTGGATGAATGGGTAGAGTTTGACCGCCATCAGCGAGTGACCCAGTTCATGAGATTAGCTTTAACTGAGATGCATAACGCTGCCAATACAATTTACTTTCACTTTTACTGCCCCCTAAACTAAACCAGCGCCAGAGAAGACACTTGTGGTGGTGATTGAGCCTGACACGTGTTCGGCCAACGCCCAGACGAAAGGACCATGTGCTAGGCGTGTTTAATGTTATCGCCTCATCACAAATAGCTCTACACTCATGCTCTGATCATTTAGGATTGAAAAAGCACTCCTAATACCGGCAAGTTTACTGGTCAAGAGTCAATTTTCGTATCAAAAGATGGGGGAAATAACCTCCCCACAGTCGCCCGGCTCAAGTTCTGCTCGTGTTCGAGACTGCAGCACTTCTCAAACATCCAGAATGATAATTAAAGTCCACTTGACATGGCTGGATGAAGAAGGGGCTCTAGGGGTCCTCCACCAGAAAATAATATTACGAATAGACCATCAGTGTTCATTTTGAGAACATATTTTAATTTAAGTTCCCCTCCCGGAACCACCACCTTAACGTGGTGGAGGGGTTTGAGCTCCCAAATGATCCTGGGAGCTCTGTTGTCTAGGGTTTTGTGCCCCTGGTAGGGTCTACCATGCCAAACAGGTCCTATAGGTGACGGGTCAGACAAAGAGCGGTTCAGAAGGCCCTTATGAGAGACCAACAAGCCTGAGAATCATGAGGCCGTCCTTCTGTGGACCCACCACCTGCAGGAGGAGCCATAAGGGGCTGGTGCTATGTGATTTGGGAAACTCGGACAGCTGCCCCCACAACCCGGCAACGGACAAGTGGAAGAAGATGGATGGATGGATATTTTAATTTAGTTTAATTTAGTCTTTTGATGATAACAGTATTTCATGTTTTAGTTTTGACTTTAGTTTATTTGTTTATTCCACAGTGATCATGTACGAATTGTCTACAGTCCTTAATTTGTAAATTTGTATTTTCAGGAACACTTTTGGTCTGATGTGATGGATTGGGGGAACAGGCCAAAACATTTGCCAGAACACTCTCATTAGACACCATTATATCAAATACATTTTTTGCCGGATCCTCTAAAATATTTCCCGGATCCTTTACCCTGAAAGAAATTTAATTGGGGGAATGCGTTCAAAATTAAGCACTGATTGTCTACCATCAGTGGTACTGAGTAACAAGTAACTCTCATATGACTACTTTTGTCAGAAACGAGTAATCTAACGCACTACTTTTTCCAGACCAGTAATGAGATTAAAGTTACTTTTCCAAAGCCACTGTGTTGTAGTTTTTCTTTGGAAATACTTCTTTTCTGTTGCGTCTTGTGGAGTGACGTAACATATGTAACAATTCACATTTTCAGCATGAAGACGACTCACGATTAGGGCTGTCACCATAATTACTATATCGACTTATGGTTCAATAAATAACAGATAAACGATGCATTTTTGGGCTCGATATTTATCGTCTGTACATTTATTAGCATTCCTCCCATTCTTCTTGTAAAACTTCTAACTGAAAAGCTGTTCATTGCAGCTTGAGTGGCATTTTAGGATATGATGATGCACTTTTAGAAGAAAGGTTTCCTGTCATTTTTATGCCTGAGAGTTGACAGTATCTAGTATCGTTAGAGTCAGTAATAAATGTATCTGAATATGTTGATTTGATTTGATTTATTTCAAGGATAGCCCCGTTGAGATGAACCCTATCTTTTTCAAGGGGGTCCTGAACACAAATTAACAAAACATAGCAAGCAGCAAGGGGTTGGGGATGTCGGCTGCTGATTAATGTAACAAATAAAGTAACTTGTAGTCAAACTTAGTTACTTTTAAAATCAAGTAATCAGTAAAGTTACTTTTTAAAGGGATAATCAGGAATCTGTAATCGCATCACTGTCTCCCGTGCACAGTGATGGCAGAGGTTTGCCTTTGGCTTGCTCACACAGTCATTCAAATCTTTAGAAAATATCCTATGTTTAGGCGAAAGTGTACTTTCCAACACCGGCCAATGTCAGTCCTCCCTGTTTCCTCTCCATTCTCATTACCCAACAACTCCGGCCCGGCCCCTGCTCCTACACCGAGTCCCCCCGAATCCTATCTGCGTCCTCCTCACTCCACCAGATTCAATTAAAAAGAGAAATTGGCAATTAGATGACTGTTATGATCGTGTAACAATGATCTAATCTGTAATTCATTGGCTGGCGCTCCCTTGGGTGCGCGCCCGGGCCCTGGCATGAGGGTGAGGGGGGGGAGAGGTGGGTGGGTGGGTGTGGAGGGGGGGCAGCCGTGATGGAAGAGCCTCCTTGGCGTTCACCTCGACTCGGGCCAAAACACAACTGCGCCATTTTGAACACAGGAATTTCGAAGTCACAGAACTATATGAGCGGGAGGGAAGAGCGTGTGCTTCACTGTATATTTCTGCTTTTCTGGACACTCAAAGACGCTTTACATTGCATTATTCCTTCACTCCATACTCGGTGGTGGTAAGCTAAGCTGGGGTAGACTGACAGAAACGAGGCAACCAGTCTGCGCCCTCGGCCCCTTCGACCACCACCAACCACTCACTCAGTCACTCACTACATTCGCCCAGGCTTCGTGATGTTCCCAAACGGTCTCCCATCCAAGTCCTGCCAGGCCCTTCCCTGCTGAACTTCCAAGGTCTCATGGGATTGGGCAGAGCAAAGAATGGCCACATCCAAGTAACCAGGGCCTGATTACTTAGCTATCTAATCTGCGTTACCAGGATACAGCAGTTTTTTTTTTTTTTTAACTCATTCAACCAATATGTTGTACAGGTACTGTAACATTAAGAGAAGATCATTCAAAAATAATGAACTCAGATTGAAGGCCAAAGCAAAAAGGTGTTTTGAACTTCAGGGGCTCAGATGGTAGATTGGGTCATCTCATGATCAGAAGGTCGGGGGTTCCTTAAGGTGTACACTGTAAAGTACAAATGTTGAAGGAGAAGAAGATTATTTATATAGCGCCTTTCCCAGATATAGTCACAAAAAGCTTTCCCTCCTCGTTGGGATACTGGCAAAAAGCCTTCAAAAGCTTCAGCGCATTCAGAACGCATCAAATACAAAATCTGCCTGCTCACCTATCAGTGCATCCATGGACACGCCCGGACTACCTCTGAACTGAACTCCTCACTCCTCCGCCCATAACCAGAACACTCAGGGCCACAGACGCCAACCTTCCCTCAGTCCCCAGAACAAAACTCCGGACAATGGAAGACAGAGCATTCCAGGCGGCTGCTCCTAAACCGTGGAACGCCCTACCACCACACCTGAGGGCCCCACAGTCTCTGGCCACCTTTAGCAGAGGACTTAAGACTTTTCTGTTCCCTTCTTAACATTTGAAGTTAATCTTTGTGCTTTTATTGTTTGTTTGTTTGTTTGTTTGTTGAGTTGTAGCACTTTGAGATTTTCATGTAAAGTCCCCGTCCAGGAATCAAACCCGGACCTCCTAGCTGTGAAGCATGAGCGCTAACCACTGCGCTAACGTCCCAAATAGAAAAGCGCTCTGTAAGTTGAGACCATTTACCATCTCCACCGACGTTGGCTGCGTCTGAAACCATCAAATTGTAGCCTCTAAGCACAAACACTAGCAACTAACTCCTTATCCTTTCATGGGGTCGACTGTTAGACCTCTGTGCAGTTAGTGAACTAGACCTTCAGCAGTTCTTTGAACAATCCGTCCGTCCTTGAACAGGGGAAAGGGAAGTGACATCATCAACAGCTTTTTATCTTCTTCTTTAAAGTTATTGGTGGAGTGTAGGTCAAACAAAAGTGCATGTCGCCCCCTACTGTACAGTGTCCAACAACAACATAGTGTCCAAACAAAGACATTTAAAGAGAAAAATAAATCCAAATGATCCATACATTTCCCTTTAGTGTTATTTTATCTTAACAGCTGTTTCATAAAGCTACAGTAGCAAATGATCCATGTGGCTTAAGTTTCTACTAAATGAAAACAAAAGCATTTAATCCGTTTACTGAGTTTACCCTTTAACACTGACACGTGACTGAGCTGTGGTGTCGACAACATGGATTTTGTCACTTTTATAAAGTTTGCAGAATCTTATTTTTTTTAATTATTATTACTTTTATTATTGAATATGCTCTTGTCAATCAACAGTGGTTGCGCATGAATCACTCGAGGGTGGGGCCGAGGGGGGTGGGGGGGATTGGCGCAGTGGCTTATGGGATGACACATAGCTCCTAATCACCGGTTAGTTAGCACCAGAGTTAGCATCGAGGCTCCTTTTCCTATCTACTTCCTAACTGACAGACCAATTCGGAAGCTTCTTGTCATGGCGGACGCTGACGCACATCCGGTTTGGCGTAAGAGCTCTTACCAATCTGCTCGTTTCGGACGCAGCAATGGAGAGACACAGTTCCACAATCTGGGAACTATATCCCTTTCAATTCATACACTGTGGACGTCCTATGGCTGGACATCAGTGTGTATCGCAGCAGAGATGGACAAATGTCGTCGACTGGCCTGGGTTGACTGAGTTGTGGACATTTTGCCACTCCTGTAGTCGGATGAAAGACTGGTTAAACACACAAGCTGGAGGTTTATTTTCCTCTGTAGTCTCCTTAGTTGATGGTCAGGACTGCCCTTTTCACTCACAAATAAAAGCGTCTTTGTTCCTAAAGTCCGGCCTTCCCTGTGATCAGAGAAGTCCATCACCTCAGCCCCCACTTCAGGGTCGAACTGTGCTTTTAGATTCCTTTCCTCAATAGTCGTCTCATATGGACAGTCATTTTGCAGGGCACTGTGTGGGGCTAAACGCAGCCTTAATACTGAATGCTCCCTTATATACATTATTAACATACATAATCTCTCACACACTCTGCCCTTCTCTGTTTAAGGCACATAAGCCCCGTGCCGACCTCAGGGACCCAGCAGTGCATACAGATAATACACAAAATGCATGTCTCCGCAGCGGCATATTGTGGCCTTGGTTTTGGCCCGCGGCAAGATCAGCGCCCCCTCCTCCTCTCCGCGATCGCGCCGCTTTCATGCGGACTTCACTGCCCGTGTTATGTATGGGCAGGGACAGCAGCTAAACAGGGCCATTTCTTACTCCTAATTGAATGAAGTCAATCCCATTTGGTTAATGAAGGTGTCTGTGGGGACGGGGGGGGGGTGCGGAGGGAGAGCGCGGGGGGCGGTTGTTGATGGGCGGTGGCCTTTGAGCGGCTGCAGGCGAAGAGTCACATTGAGACTCAGGGTCATAATCTTTTTTTTTTTCCTCCCCTCTGTTTCATTCCCTGTGATTGTGTGATGTTCGCCGGCAGTGGTACCACAGTTTGAGGACCACTTTGTAGGTCACAAACGTAAAATTGCACTTGAAGCTGCGGTAATCACTGTATTGTCTTGTGCTTGAGTAAACTTCATTTGGCTTCATAGATATTCATTGTAAAAGAAAAACAGACTGTAATAATAATGGCTTACGCTTGTATTGCACTTTACAAGCCTGTATTACCAAGTTTCTCAAAGCTATGCTCTGTGGTGGCAAGGCATTGTCGCAGCTGCCCTGGGGTAGACTGACGGAAGTGAGGCTACCTGTCTGTGCCATCGGCCCCTCCGACCACCAACAACCACTCACTGACTGCATTCATCCACGCCTATTGTACATGTTTTTAGTGGTAGGGGAAACCGGAGGACACCTACGCTTTTTGAGTGACAGTGCAGGATTTTAGAGGCAGTTGTGGTGAACAGGTCTGGGCTCATTCTACACATTAGGACATTACTGGAACATGTAGGAAAATACATAATTTTAACATTTTTAAACTCCGTTGATCCTTTAACATGTGGAACATCTGATTTCATCCTTTTTATTTTCGCCCTATTCTAGATAATGGAGCTGGTTCCAAAAACCCAGTTAAATTGCGAGCATGAATGAGTTTCAGCTAGCCTGCACTAAATGCTATAGAGCAGGGATTGTAGCTTGCCAGGCCTTTCTAGTAGCTCGCAAAACACTTTCTACATCCCTACACGTGTGATAACTCAAATTTTAGATGCATTTTCTGTTTGTTCGGAACTTGTTTGTATACTTTCTTGTCCCCGTAGGGAAATTTGTCCTCTGTATTTAACCCATCCTTCGATGCCGCTGGGGCAACCCGTAAGGAGCAGTGGTCGACGGCAGTGCCGCACCCAGGGACCCATCTCCTTGATGTGGAGCCAGGCTGATGGTCAGAATCCCCTGGCTGGAGGATGTGTTATAAAATGTGGTTTAAACTCATAAATTAGATTAGTGATTTTGTACTTTTCAATTGTAAAAGAGCGCAAGGTCAGCAATTTTGATTTCTAATGCCACAGCAGTAACTTGTTTACCTTAATAAATCCTTTCCATAGTCCTTCCTAATACAAGACAAATAATCTAATACAAGTGCTAATGGGATGACTGGGGGGGTCTTTCGTCTCCCCCGGTGTCTCTGGCCAGAAAACCACAATTGCAACTTCGCTGCCTCCGGAGGCACCAATACACACCAATGGAATCACAAAGAAGCTAACAGGCTAATGGGCAAAGCTAACTGCGGGATAACACCACTTAAACAGTATTTACCATAGATATATATAACGGCAGGATGTGTCATACGCGCTGCTGGCCAATGGAGGGCGACGTCCACACACGGCGGCCATCTTGCCACAGGGAGCTCGCTCACTCAAAACATTGTGTTTTATGATGCATGTACTTTTAAATAACCAGAACTTGCTCATTTATCTACCGATTTTCAAATGGTTTGGTTTGTTATAAACCTCAGAGATGTAGGTATGACACTGCATACATAAAATATTTTTTTCAACATCTTCCAGCATTCAGAATAATAGCCACGTTAATAATGATTGTAAGAAACCAAACCGTTTGTAAATCCGTGAAGATTTGAGCGAGATATGAGGATTTGGACTTACTTGAGCTCGCCAGAAAGCTTCCCTGTGGCAAGATGGCCGCCCGTTATGCCAGGAGTGACTCTGCCTTAAGACATCTAGCCTTTATATATATCTATGGTATTTACAGCCAAGTTTGAGAGAAAAAAATGATCTCCACTGTGTAATTGGATGTATAATATCCCTCTCTCCTTTCCTGTCAGTGTAGTATTTACTCTCTCGGACAATTAATGAGTAAAAAACGCAACATGCTATGACACCTGCAGTGGCGCTTATGGCCTCTAGGGGCATCAGTCACTTAGTTCTGCTGCATGTGACTCCAACAGATATGAACACTTTATTATAACAATGACACAGTTTCAGAGGTCAAACTGTCCCATATTGTGACCCTTTCACATGTTTCTGTGCGCCTGGAGTGTGATGTGCCGCTGTCGGGCTGATGATGTCGGTACACGCGTGTTGTTGACCTCACAGTTGTTACCGAGGTCCAAACAGGCCGTATAATTTCACGGCGCTCAGTGACAGCACATCAGCCACGGACATTTACAGGGCCTTCGGTAATGAACTGTCTGTCAGCTTCATTATGCAAACGCTTCACTCCGAGAATTGGTCGTTTTGAGAAAGCGGTGATGTCGCTCTCTCTCTCCCTCTCTCTCGGATGGAGCAGGAGTCGGCGTTTCTGCATCATTTACATACATCAGAGACTGGGGCATGTTCGAGGGACACGGATTTCTGACATCAGAGTCAAAGGTTCTGGCTCATGTGGCTCTAACATGTCAGAGATGTGCTTTGGTGCTTAACCATGAACAGACTAGTGCACAAACAGAGCTGTTTTAAAGTCTATTCTCTGAGTGACAGGAAGCCAGTGCAGAGACCGGAGCACTGGACTAATATAGTCGTCTAGAAAGGCCAGTGAGCTTTCTTATAGTTTATTTACTGTATGAATGAATGAAAGTCTGTTTAGCCCTTAAAGTACAAGACATTATGAACTGGCCGACCCTTCAGGTTCTCCGCTTGCTTCTCTACAATCCCTTTTCTATTTGTTCTGCTGGTGTTTGTGAGCGTCTTCGTGAAGGGTGTGTTACTAAGCAACATTTAAGACATAAAACAGATAAAAGGGCTATTTCTATCCTCTCTCATCTCATCTGTCAGGACTCACAATATTACAGGAAGAAATGCATCCTCTCCTCCAGACCCACGCCTCCCCCAGACGCACCAGACTTCACTCAGGCATGTGTGCCAGAGCACAGAAGATATTAAACGTTATGGAATTGCTTTGCTGAGAGTGCAGGTGTATATGCAGCAGCATTTGTCTTTTTCATTTGACCCAGCCTTCATTACTTCCTAACGCATTTCAAACTTCCTTCACAGGGATCACAATTTTCAGGGAAGAAATACTGTCTAGCAACAACTAGTTCACAACCAATATGGATGCTTTTCCCCAACAGTAACTGGTTTTACAAAAGATAAAGCAAATGACATTCTAGTAATCCAGGGGTGTCCAAAGTGCTGAATCGGGACACATCATCAGAGATAGTCCTTTTTATTTGAAATGTAATAATTCCACACAATTCTAACCTAACAACTAACCTTTTACTGTGAGACAGAGCTGATATGAAGGTTTTGAGCATAAATAAAGGTGTGGGGCACAATTTAAACCTCTGCTAGTCAAAGGTTTTGCGGCACTAACCACCGATCTATGGCCCTTCACCCTGTGTACACTTCAGTATGCGGCCCCACAGGAAAAAAGTTTGGACACCCCTGTAGGAATCCAATTAGGTTCATTAGGTCTTTTAATGATGCTATTTCGTTCTTATATCCAGACCTCTATGTTGATTTCGAAACATGACAAAAAGCAAATGTTATTCTATTCTAAATCGGTATAAGTGTTTATTTTCTCATGCTAGTCGAAGAAAATAATGAGAAAACAGAACAGTTTATTAATGTTTGAGACTTGAAGCATTGATGACAGTGGAGGAAGTTTAAAGGCACAACAGAGGCTCATCTGCACTCTTGACTGTATTAGCCACTAAAGCTAAACTCTAAATGTGTTTGTTGCGTTCAAACATTTGCGATTCCTGCACTTGTTTGTGCTGACGTGGTGCGATGGCAGGTAAGGGGTGAGTTGGGGGTGCGTAGTGAGGTGGAGGAGGTGCGGAGTTCGTCTCTGCCTCAGTGGGACAAAATTCGAAGGTGACGCATCTTGCAAAGAAATGTGGGAACAACAGTGCTGGCAAATGGAAGAGCTTAGGGCGGCTTTAAGAAAAGAAACTGGTCCTAAACCTCCAACTTCGCCCCTTAACTATACAGTATATCATTATTATTTCTATGGATGACTTTGGGTGACTGATCTCTTGCCAATGACTGTGTCCATGTATTAACAAACTTTATTCCTGAAACGTTATCTTCTGATGTAACTGGCAGTGTCATAGGTGGACCACATCACCGTGCGCCTGTGACTCGACCCTCCAGCAGCGTCCAGGGAGGAGGAGGATGAGGGGGGCAGTGAGAGCAGGCAGTGGGGCTGCAGGTGGGTGCGGCTCTGAAAGCGTATACATGCTAACTGGATGTGATGTGCCGCCTCTTGGGGGGAAAAGGGGCGAAAAACAAAGGTGCTAAACGAGCCATCGCACCTCTGTGCTCCACTGCCCTCAGCGGGTCGCTTTAACACGGGACAGGAAATACTCACACACATGTAAAAGCTGTTAGCGCACAAGCTCTTATATACTGCGTGTCATCACAGCAGGTTTTCTAAAGGGTTTGGGTTTATATTGCACTTTACAACAGGGTTTATACGGGTAGAAGCAAGTTTAATGTCAACAGCAAAAATAAACATTACATTTGTTATTTGTTTCCCCGTTTTAATGTTTAGTGCTGCCCTGTGAGGCAACTCCAGGCCTATGCGCCCTCTACAGGCAGCAGTGGAAATAATACATCCTCAGTGGTTCTTCAGTGGCATGGCTTTGTGATCCACCATTATCTTAGGATGACAAGCCGCTCCCCAGATAAAAATGAAATTTGTCATTCATCGTATAAAACATTGTATTTTTCACACAAGTTTTAAAACAAAAAACAGTAGATGTGCTCGTTAGACTGAAATTATGATCAAAACGACAATAACATCCATTTTCACAGACTCCGGCAGTGTTTCCATGCAGTTTCGGATGAAAAATATTGAAAAAAAAAAAAAAAGTTCATTGGAATAGGCTCGCGACCCACTTTTGAGTCCAGTTCGCTGCCCAGAACAGGCAACAGGTAACGGATTACGGGCTATAAAACATGTAGTGGAGCATTTTATCTTACCTATGATCAGGGGTTGAAGTGGGCCGGAACGGTCCGGTCCGGAGCTCCGGCCCACTTCAGAGGGAGAGATAATCATAAAATCAGCAACAGCTCAGTCATGTTTAATGCGCCTCAACAACGCCTCTAACAGCATTCAGCATGAAATCATCAACTTCACGGACATAAACTAATCCATAAACGGAGTCTTCTCTTCCCAGGCTTTTTATTTCACAACAACTGGCCTCATATTTTCGGTTGTACAGTTTAATTTAGGATGCATAATGAGGAAAAGGCGATAAAACCCGTTACAGTGCAATGTTTCACACAAGTTTTCCTCTGATCCTCTGAATCTGCTCAGTTTGAAAGCAACAAAAAAACTCCTGGCTATAGTGTAGTGTTTAGGGCAGGGGTGTCCAAAGTGGGGCCCGCGGGCCAAATTTGGCCCACCGAAACAATTCTGTTGGCCCGCCAGAAGGTGACCTACTTTTTCACTAAGTGTGGTTTATACCGACTCTCTCCCATTCATTCGCAATGGTAAATATGGATGCAGTACACTGTTTGGCCACAATTGTCAAATTGGGGGCGCTGTTTCACTCCTTTCGCAAAGTTAAGGACACACTGTTGTGGTGTCTTGGTGTTGCCTATCACAGAGCATTGTAGCATCAACTTTTCCAGTTTTCCAACTTTTATTGCAAAGGTTGTTTCAAAATGGTTTCAAAATTATCTAACGTGGCATTTCTTTGAGTTAGCAAATGAATGAGGTAAAGACACTATAGGTCACGATATATTGTTTTTTACATTTTGCACTATATTGCTGGGTTGCAGGTGACATCACAGCGTTATAAAGGCCAATACTATTATATAGAGGAAAAAATATTTTGTTTTTGAGGAAATTTTTGGTCTTGTAAAGAGAGGTCATGGACCCAGTGACTGATATCCATGATCATTTTTTAAATTCATATATTTTCTTTTTAGCTACGACTGAAAGTGTAATGCTGTTAATAGGAAAAACCTGCAACCCAGCAATTGCTACAATTGTTGATTTTGTTCGACTAAAACTAGGCTTTTGCCATAGTTAACATGTGTTTTAATATAGCATGTTATTTGCATAGATAGGCAGAGCTGCTTCTTGTGGAGCCTGTCTCCCCCTCTCTGCTCAGCGCAGTAACAGACGGAGGAAGAACAGGGGCGGACCTGACACAGGCAGCAGAGATACTCGGCCCCCACAGGGACACCTTATCACAGGATTTCGACAGTACAGAAAAAAAAACAGAAAAAATAAAAGTAGTGTAATTGCAGCTATAAAAATCTGTGTTGCTTTTCTTTTCTTTCTTTTTTTAGGAAGGTAATCATAATGTGGACTGTATGAGGCTGGTATAAACAGCATATTCTTGCCTAAAATACACCAGATTGCACTAAATTTTATCTGATTAATCAAAAATTTCCTGGTAAGAACTAGGGCTGGGCAATATATCGATAGATATATCGTTATATTTTTAAATAAGATATGGAATTAGACTATATTGCGCATATCAGGATATTTCAAATTCAGATAAGCTATTAAGTTAACTAAAAGAAACTCAAAACGATTTAAAAAAAAAGTTTATCTTAAATTCAGCACTTTATTTTGTTTTCCCTTTATATATATAAATGGTAAATGGTCTCAATTTATACAGCAAGGATCCAGTTACCCATCCATACTCTCATTCATACACCAATGTACGCAGACACTGGGGCAATGTGGGTGAAGTGTCTGGCCCAAGTACACAACGACAGTGTGCACTTCTGAAGGTGGTATTCGAACCCCCGACCTTCCAATCATGAGACGACCCGCTCTACCAGCTGCGCCACTGTCACCCCGATAAATAAATGCTGCCATATTTTATTTTCTAGCCTATTTTTATTTGAGATGTCGTTGTTTTTTGTATTTAAATGTGCACCTTACGAAGTTTTGTTATACAGTGCTTATGTTTACATTTTATAGTGAGTTTTAAAAAAACTACTCGTATTGACTTGGACTTAACATTTAATTTCACAGCTCTCACTTTGTGGAAAAAATATTGGGATATATATCGTATATCAATATTCAACCAAAATATATCGGGATATGACTTTTGGTCCATATCGCCCAGCCCTAGCAAGAACTAGCGGCTGGTCTAACTTTCTGGGAGCATCTCAAACACATAAAGAAGTGTCATTCTGTAAAATGGTTTAAAACTTGTTTTAACAATAAATAAATTAAAAGTAATATAAATCACCTTCTGTTACATGCAATCTACACACAGCCTTTTATATACTGGGCTATCTATAACATGTTTAAAAGAGGAAATCTTTTCATAATAAAACCAATTTCCCTCGGGGGACAAGTACCTCCTCTAGCAGAAGCCAAAGATCTGGGCAGCTATAGCTTCTCCCCGCGCTCAAAAGGAGAGTGAAAGTGTTTTCCATACCCACACCTCAGCCACTTGAAAGCTGCAGCCGCCTTAAGCCCCTCTCTCTCGGTGAACTTCCCTCACGCTGCGTCCACATCTCCTCTGCGCGTATTATCCTCCAGCGCGGGACTTTGCCTGCGCGGCCCGTAAGCTCCGTATAAGACCCAGGGCAAATTACCGCAGCGGGAGGCGCCACTTCTGTTCGCCGCCCCGCTCCTCTAAAGTATCACAGTCGGTGCATATATCTCGACGCTGTGGAGCACAGGTTATATCAAACTCCAGTCTGTCCCGCCGAGAGAGAGAAAGAGTGCGGCCCGGTGTGAAGAAATGCACACGCGCTGCAAAAAAGAACATGGACGCGAGGGAAAGGGGCCTGTTCTGCTGCAGTGGTTGTATCAAATATTTGTCCCAGGAGGCCTCATGAGCCTGAGTACCACCAGAAGACCTCCTCAAATGTACCACAGTTTAAGAACCACTGAGACATTATTTACTGATGGGTTTCAATACATTGTGTCATATTATGTTGTCCTTTTTGAACATATATAATCATGAGAAGCATGTAGTAGATAAAAGTGTTCAACATAAATCAAATAAAAAAAATACTTCAAATACAAATTCTACATAGGGCTGTCACCATAGTAATATACAGCATAGTTCAATAAATGACATTCAAACAATACATTTTAGGGCTCACATTTGTCTCATTGTTGTTTTCAAATGTAATACTTTACTTTTTACCTTATGTAGGTTGTATTGTATTGTATTTCATCTTTATTGTGGGATATTTTAGGAGTAGTACTTTTCAAACAAATCTTTCATAATAGCGCTTTTCTGGACAGTCAAAGCCGCTTTACATTGCATTATTCATTCCCTCCATGCTTGGTAGTAAGCTACTATTGTAGCCACAGCTGCCCGGGACTGGCGGAAGTGAGGCAACCAGTCTGCGCCATCGGCCGCTCCGACCACCACCAACCACTCACTCACTCACTACATTCGCCAGGCTTCCTGGTGTTTCTAAACGGTCTCCCATCCAAGGCGGTATGGCCACACTTTACTGCTATTATCAAGCTTTAGAGCTCATGTCCAACACAAGGCCCACAGGCCAAATTCGGGCCGCGAGATGATTTAATCTGGCCCCTTGTAAGAGCATGAATTTCTGAGTATGTCAAAAAAACAAAGAGAGAGAAAGTCTCGCCAATTCCTGTGTGGAGTTATGACTTTTTAAAGAAATAACCAGAATGCTCACTCCAGCCACTAGGGGGCAGCTTAAATTAAAAAAAATGAAAGAATTCCACACGTGTCCAGCGGAGGGCACTGACATAATAAGAGATCAGTATATAAACAACACATTATAGACATGTGGTAAATGTTCAGTCTGCCCCAGGGCGGTTGTGCGCTATACATCCTTTACTATATGCGGCCCGCGACACTCCTTATTTAGAGCTAGTCTATGTGGCATTATAAGGTCTTAAATAATATCGTCTGTTTATCAAAGTATTTTTGGGGCTCAATATTTCAAACTTGATTCTGTTATTGTGACAGGCTGAATTTACCACTTGTCATAGTAAATTTTAAGTAGGCACATCATGCATAATTATGGCTTAAAAACTTAATTTTGGGCTGATCAGGAAGTTGAATTGCCCTGGAGCGCCCTCTGCAGGTCGCGGTGGGCATGGCGCATCATTAAAAAAACAGTTGGTTACGTTAAAACCCTGGTTCTCTTCTCGGGTCTGGTGATGGATCATGGGCTTTAAAAATGTGACAGTTTTGTGCTCCCTCTATGTTGCCACAAAATCCAGGGGCTACGAAGCTCCTGCAGCAGAAGAAATGACCGAAATGATGAATGGGATTACTCAAAACACATGGTTGAAAGCAAAACATTTTAAAGAACAAGTATATTTTCCAAAATGCCAAAATAAATCCCATCACATATTTCCATTCTGTTGGATATCACTACATCTCTGTAAGTCAAATATTTCGACTTCACCGGCAGGTCATTTTGTTTACTGAACAGGAAACGCATTGAAACAAGTCATTTCCAAATCCAGGACTGAACCAGGCTTCGGCATCACCTTCTCCGCCCTGTTGTTTTCGGCGGCGCGTCTTAAATCAGGGGGATGTTATCGCGCACCTGTCCCGCTCGCGTATGGGGCCCGTGAAGGCTCCATTTGTGTGATGGAGCAGCAGTCGCGCCGCTGTCGTAAAAAACACAATGAACCGCGGAGGAACAGAGCGGGGGAGGGAGGGGGAACAGAGCGGTCCAGTCCTGGGTCAATCTTAAATAATTCACCGCTCCCAGATCATAGTTCCATTAACCTGTCGTCTGCGGGTTTGAGCAGGTCTGTGTGGTGGAGATCACAGGGGGAGGTCGTCATTCAGGCTTCTATATGTGCCGCTATATTTGAATGATAAACCGCCACATGGATTTAACTGGGGATGATCGTCTTAACCCCCTTAACTCCCACCTGAACCGAGCACTCCAGTTTGGCTTTACCCCAGTTCAAAAGCTTCTGGAAAAAAGCTGCGAAAATAGCAACAAAACTGAGACGTAAACAATGATGGAAATGTGACAAAAAAGTGATTAAACATTGACAAAAAAGTGACGAAAAATTGATGAAAGTGGCAAAAATGTCACAAAAATGTCACAAGAAATTGACAAAAAATGTGACAAAAAATTTACAAAAAAATGATTAAAAAAAATGACGAAAAAATGACAGAAATGTGACAAAAAATGACAAAAAATGAGATAAAAATTTGACAAAAAAATGAGATAAAAATTTGACAAAAAAAATTGACCAAAAAATGACAAAATGTGATAAAAAAAAATTACGAAAAAATGACAAAAATGTGACAAAAAATGACAGAAAAGTTACAAAAATGAGTTGAATGCCCAACAAAAAAATGATGGAAAAAAAATCTGATGACGTGAGGAAAAAGATCCTCTCGGTTCAGGCGGGAGTTAAGAGGTTAAATAAGGCGATTCTGCATTGTTTCGAAGCCCCAAAGCGCATGCATTTCAAAACATGGCTCTATTCAAAACCATAGATATAATATTATAAAGATGAGTGGGTCCCATTCATTGAAAATGGTCCAGAGTCCTGTGTGAAATTTAGTGGCCTCTCTGTTTCCAGCCTGTTCCTTAAAAGGGCAAAAAGGCGGGAAGCCCTGCTTGAGACGGGCTGAGAGGCAACAAGTGATCCAGGGCCTGCCAATCAATGTCCACAGCTAAGACTTGAACCTAACATGAAACCAGCGGGGTTAAAACGATTACACTTTTGTCAGTCTTGTCACAGGAATCAACTGTATTTATTAGAAACAATAAAAGTATTTTATCTCGCCCGGTGTCTCTGACCAGAAAACCACAATTGCAACTTCGCTGCCATCGGGTAGGAATCACCAATACACAGTAATGGAATCACGAAGAAGAAGCTAACAGGCTAACAGGCAAAGCTAACTGTGGGCTAGCGCCACTTAAACAGTATTTGCAGACAAATTTGAGTGAAAAAAATGATCTCCATTGTGTAAATGCATGTACAATATCTTTCTCCCTTTGTCTCTTCCGTCAGCGTAGTATTTACTCTCATGGACAAGTAATTAGTAAAAAACCGTAACATGCTACGACACTTGCAGTGGCGCTTATGGCCTCTAGGGGCATGTTTAAAATGTGTCCCGTTGGTATCCGTGCATTATTGAATCATCTGGAGTCGCCACTAGGGGGTGGTATCGCAGCAACATCAGCCCCCCATCATGAGGACCAAAGAGAAGTGCTTTCCTCGTCCATAGCTTCTCACACGTCTCCATGGCTGTATCCGAATGTCCACACTATTCCCTATATAGTGACTATATAGTGGTCACGCCATTTTGTAGGGGTGTCCGAATGTCCAGAGAGAAAAAAGTAGTGCACTCGAAATTTCCCACAATGCATCTCGAAAAGTAGTGAGCATCGATGGTCACTAAACGGGTCAATATAGACCACAATGCATTGCGAGAGTCGGAGAAGAGCCTGACAGCGACAGGTCTTTGAACTAAACAACACGACTGAATGAAATCAGCTGTTTCAGTCGTGTGTTGTGTATTTCTCACCAATAAATGACTTAAATATAAACGGTTACGGTGAAAAAATGCTAGCTAGCCTGCTGCTAACCTTTAGCTGGAGCTGTTAAATGACCGATAGCTTCCTCTCGAATAATCCAAGCCATTCATGTAAAATCCATAAATCCTTAAATCCTTATCCTTAAATATAAAGTATCTAAAGACTTGTATTTATCCATAAATATGCCACTGTCTCTGAGTTTGGTTGGTCTTTATCACAGAAATACATTATTCCCGGAGTTTAGTTTAGCAGATGTAGTCACTCAATCTGCTGGCGCTTCGGACACCGGACACCGTCTTTGAGCTGACGCTGGAGAGTTGTTGTTTTTTTGGTGATGATAGTTTTCATTTTAATTTAAATGTAAAACAAAACGCCTGTAAAAGTGCCAAAACAGTCGTTCTCTTTCATAAAATAAACGTTTGTAACAATAAATAAATTCAGATAAAAAATGTAAAAAAACATATCTGGACGCCGCAGCGCCGGTGACGTCACGCAGCTCGGAGAAAGTAGTGGCTTCTGTCGGAATCACCAACAGAATCAGTGGAATATATAGTCGACTATATAGTGCGGGCCTATGTAGTGAGTGAGGGGATAAGGACTAAAGCTGCTGCACTTCCGAACACTCGTCTGACCTGGATACAAGTCCCGCCTTCGACGGAGCGTCTGTCTTTCCCATTCACTCTGTACTGCACACATCTAAGCCTAATGTTTATATTTATACAAAATGGTTTATAAAAACAAAGCAAAAAGAGGCACCAGTGGGAAGAAAAATTGTAATGAATGACCGTTGCATAAGTTAATAATTAAGGAGAATAACACGCATTCAGAAAAAAGTCCAGATTTAACCTGTTCTCTGTTTTAACCTGCCATTTTAGAGTTGGAGTGATTCTCTCCAATTATGCATATCCAAATCTTTATACTGTGTATTGATCTTACAGCCTATGCCAGTGCAATACCTCATTTGAAAGCCAAGACCTTCTAGTTTCTAAAAATATGTGTAAGATCTGTGTAAGTGAAACACAACTTACATCACATTTGCCATTCCTAACCCTAATCATGACCCCTGACCCTCAAGCCTCCCTGATCAGGAGGGACAGGTTAATATCAAACACTGTGAATGCTGTTGTAATGACGCTTTGGCACTAAATGTCACTGTTTACACTGATTGTTTTTCGAACGGTGATTTGAGACTCCAGCACAACTGCTTCAGCTGCTTTATGTTACGGAACAGACTTTAGAACCCAAAAGCAGTACTCGACACACCAAAGCAAAGTTTACTAAATACATTTTCCAGAAAGGGTTTCGGGTTGGGGAACCAGTGAAGCAGGTAGGTATCAGGCTGGGGGGTCTGTGGAGCTGGCCGGGGTGGTGCTGGTGTGAGCCAGTGGAGCAGGATGAGCCTTGGGTCCAGGAGGATTGGTGGATGGTGTGCAGCAGGTGAGTGATCTGGGTAATGCTGGAAACAGGATACAAAGAATTACAAAAAGATCCAAAAAAACAGGTAAGATAAAGCAGATTTAAGTTTTGAGCCAAGAGACAGGTACCGCTGTTGCTTTACTGATGAACTGGCGAAGAATGGCTGCTGAACCGGGTAATGAAGGACTGATTGTAGACGGACCTCAGGTGAGTGATGGCAGCAGGTGTGGGGAAATGGCAAGCTCCACCCAGGTGAGGAGGCACACACACAACATAGGAGAGGGGAGGGAAGAATGGAGGAAACAGCAGGATCTTCACACTTTAGTGTTTCATAAAGCCTCACATTGCCCATACCTAGATTTAACTGTTATGATCTGGGGTTGCTGCCATTGGTCAGGTCTCGGTTCAGCAACACTTTCACACACGGAGTCCAGATCTTGACCCTGTTGTGAATCTTTGGGATGTGCTGGAGAAGGCTCTCTCTCACACTCTCTCATCATCAATACAAGATCTTTTGACAATGCAGAAGCTAAACGTGCCTAAACCAAATATGAGTGGACCTGTCAGTGTAATTGCATGCAGTTTCAAAACACAACACCGAGCTTTGTCCAGAGCGAGCGTCATTTCAGGCCGAGCCCCGGCAATGGCAGAGGAGAGAGGACTGTGGCGGAACATTTCCTCTCCCTTAAAACGTCCCGAATCACAGCTGATGACCCACCGGCTTTCAGCGAACCAAAATGTCTGTGTCAAAGGCTTCGGACAAATCGATTTCCGGACCAAAGTAGAGTTTAAGAAAACAAAACAGGCGTATACCATGACTAAGCTTCCGAGATCAGACGAGGTCGGTCGTTCGTGGTATCGCCGCATTCAGCTCACAGGGTCTGCCGTTTAATATGTTGCAGAAATCCATGGAGACGTTCACGTTTCATCCCTGTTTCCTATTGTACTGAATAGACATGATAATGAAAAACTAATGAAATGTGTGAACTAATAAACTGAGGTTGTATTTCAAAAGGTTGTGAAATGCATTGATAGCGTTGGTTTGAGTTCAGGCGTGTTACTGCTGCCATCTGGTGTGTGCGCCGCAATTGTTAGTTGGACACTAGGGATCGGCCAGTCCGTTTATATTCCTGGTGAAATGACCAGGGGAACGAACTCTCAATCCTGCCCCCAAAGTAAATCAACACAAAAATACTAATATTAGTAAAAATCAACCTGAGGACATTTTACCCCTGGGCCTGACGTTGCCTATTCCTGCTGGACGCTCGTGTACAATAGTGTGAGAAAATGTGAAAGAAGAAGAACCAGGGGCAGGGAAAAGTTTCTTGGGAGTGGATTAAAAGTCTGTTTTGGCTTTTGTGGTAATGATCATTCATTGTACGGCTGGTCTACATGGATAATCTGATCAAATCAAAGCGATGCTTGATGCAGCACGGACGTTTTTGCAAGTTGATGGCATTTCTGGAGAGAATTTGGACAAAGACTCCAAAGACTCTGATCCAGCAGGTGGCAGCAATACACCTTTTTGGCAATGGAACCCCTAAAAGAATGGTAATATTGCGCGTTTCTACCTTTATCAGGCCCAAAGCGCTTTACAATAAGGAACCAGTCACCCGGTCACTCTCTCATTCATACACCAATGTACACAGACACTGGAGGCCAGGAGGGTGAAGGGTCTTGCCCAAGGACACGACGACAGTGCGGGAGCTGGGATTCGAACACCCGACCTTCCGATCTTGAGACGACCCGCTCTACCACCTGCACCACTGTCACACAGGAGGAGAAGAAGAAGAAGAAGTACAAAAAGAAGTACAAAAAGAAGTAGTACAAAAAGAAGTACAAAAAGAAGAAGTACAAAAAGAAGTCCAAAAAGAAGAAGTCCAAAAAGAAGAAGTCCAAAAAGAAGTACAAAAAGAAGTACAAAAAGAAGTACAAAAAGAAGAAGTCCAAAAAGAAGTCCAAAAAGAAGTCCAAAAAGAAGTCCAAAAAGAAGTACAAAAAGAAGAAGTACAAAAAGAAGAAGTACAAAAAGAAGTCCAAAAAGAAGAAGTCCAAAAAGAAGTACAAGAAGAAGAAGTACAAGAAGAAGAAAAAGAAGTACAAAAAGAAGTACAAAAACAAGAAGTACAAAAAGAAGTACAAGATAAAGAAGTACAAAAAGAAGTACAAGAAGAAGTACAAGAAGAAGAAGTACAAAAAGAAGTACAAGAAGAAGTACAAGATAAAGAACTACAAAAAGAAGTACAAGAAGAAGTACAAGAAGAAGTACAAGAAGTACAAGAAAAAGAAGTACAAAAAGAAGAAGTACAAGAAGAAGTACAAGAAGAAGTACAAGAAGAAGTACAAGAAGAAGAAGTACAAAAAGAAGTATAAGAAAAAGAAGTACAAAAAGAAGAAGTACAAAAAGAAGTACAACAAGAAGTACAAGAAGAAGTACAAGAAAAGGAAGTACAAAAAGAACTGCAAAAAGAACTACAAATAGAAGTACAAAAAGAAGTACAAGAAGAAGTACAAGATAAAGAAGTACAAAAAGAAGTACAAGAAGAAGAAGAAGTAGAAGAAGAGGAGGAAGAAGAAGTAGAGGAAAAAGAAGTAGAAGAAGAAGAAGAAGAAGAAGAAGAAAAAGAAGAAGAAGTAGAAGAAGTAGAAGAAGAAACAGAAATGTACAAAAGTTCCATCTACATGAGAAAGAAGATCCTGTTTAATGACCACAGATTGTTAAAAACATGGACGTCGAATCGCTTTTTGCTGCTGTAGTCTGTACCTTTTCTCCTGTCATGGATCTTCCATGAAAACCTTTTTACCGCTCTTTAAGTCAGTGCTTCCCAAACTTTTTGTCCAACGTATCCCATAAGGCATTAATTTATCCTCCGAGTATCCCTTAACTAGAGTATCCTGCCAAAATGTTAACAAAGTGAGCATAGATAGATGGTAGAGCGGGTTGTCTCTTGATTGGAAGGTTGGGGGTTGCAGGTGCCCACTGTCGTTGTGTCCTTGGGCAAGACACTTCCTCCACCTTGCCTCCAGTGTCTGTGTACGCTGGCGTAGGAATGAGAGTGTGAATGGGTGACTGGTTCCTTACTGTAAAGCGCTTTGAGGGCCAAATGTTGGTGGAAAAGCGATATATATTCAGAAACCAGCAACATGTCTTAAAATATTTGGATATATACAAGCCCAGCACAATAAACGCTTCCATGAAAATTATAATATGTGTAATGATGTAGGAGGAGGACCATGGTTTTTGTTTTTCGCAAAGATTCTGCTCCCCAAACACCAAAGAGACCTGTGTGCAGTTTCTCAAACCTTTTATTGCACCCTGGTTGGAAACACTGCTTTAGCTCATTACTGAACACCAGCTTTTTTACCTTTTCCAAACCGCCTGTGGCCAATTTGACACAACGCACACCACTTTTACCTGCTTTCGCTGTTTATATTTTAATTTAAATCCTGGTCTAATAGAGCTGGCTCCAAAAACCCAGCCAATTTGCTAGCATGAACGAGCTTCAGTTAGCCCGCGCTGAACACTAGTGCATCTCTTTTCTACAGTCTGTGGCCAAGTTTCATAATTCTACACAATTACATAACCACAAATACTAACTCCTTTATTGTGGGAAAGAGCTGGTTTAAAGGCTCCAAGACAAGGTCAGGTTGCTTTATTTGTACCAGTAGGTAAATTTGTATAGTCAAACATTGCCTTCACTAAAGACAGCATCAAGGTTTAAGCCATTAGACCATAACAACAAAGACAGAGGAGCAGTCTCAGGGATTATTAGATCCTAACTTGTTCATCAGGTAAATGGCGGCAGGAACAAAGCTTTGCTTAAAACGATTTGTTTTGCTCATATCCATTAAAAACCTATGCCCAGCCTAAATAAAGGAGTGGGGCATGGGTTACAATTCTGCTAAATGTATGAAATTATCACTGGATTGACCACCGAGGCCCTATGACAGTTACACCCCCCCACTCCGACATTGAGGTGTAATTGTGGGATAGGGGGCATTTCCATTGTTTATCAAATGTCCTGGCGCTCCAACATTTTCCCCCACTGTCGGAGTGGTGACTCTTTCTGTGCATTATTCTGCCATTCCGACACACAATATAATTATTAATAACACATGGGCCTCACAGAACTAACTCTAACCTGACCTTAGCCCGAACCTTAAGGATAATGGAGATTACAAACTGAACAGTCTCAAAACTATTGTCGGAACAGAGGTATCAAAAAGTGTCGGATTGGCGGGATGTGGTAATGGAGGGTTGTCTGTATGACGAGAGTTCCATGGCGACAAGGAAAAAGGGTCTTGCTCAGGGTGCAAGAAGAAGAAGTTCTTGCGTCTTGTGAAGTATGAATGAGCCTTTACATAATCTATTTTTTTTTTTCAATCTGTTGAGTTTTGTCTTTTAAACAAGCTCCCTGTAAAGTACCTTCAGAACATTAACATATCAGCCTCATGCCCCGATATACCGACCCCTATAAAGCTGTCACAGTTCAACATCCATCCATCCATCCATCCATCCATCCATCCATCCATCCATCCATCCATCCATCCATCCATCCATCACATTGCACCAGCCCCTATGGCTCCTCCTGCAGGTGGTTGGTCCACAGAAGGACGGCCTCACGATTCTACCCGGGCCTGTTGGTCTCTCATAAGGGGCTTCTGAACCGCTCTTTGTCTGACCCGCCACTTAGAACCTGTTTGCCATGGGAGACCCTACCAGGGGCACGAGGCACCCGACAACAGAGCTCCAGGATCATTCGGGCAATCAAACCCCTCCATCACGAGGGGCCGCAGTTCAACACTGACACATTTTACTGTTTAGGAGACTCATACAGAGGATTATAGACATTTGGAAAAAACGTCCAAAAACATCGGCTTTGTACAAACCCATATCGGTCGACCTCCAGTTAGGACCAGTGTTTTGATTGAGTTCTGTGTCTGTACATGATTGTGTTTCCCCTTTTAAGTGTCTCCCTCCCGAGAGGCATTAAAACAATCAACCAGACACCACTGGTTGGTGTTTTACGGCACAAACCCCGGCCCGTTGTTCCCCGGTTGCTCTGTTTTCCGGGGGAAACAACTACCTAAATAAATCTCGCCAACGTGTGCACGCTCTTTATTTACATTACAAGGGGCGAACCTGCACCGCCTTCGCTCTTAAACGTCCTCTTGGCGTGTCTTTGTTCCCGGTTTGGTCCACAATTTAACGCCCGCCTTCAACCTTGGTTTTATGCCTGCTCTTTCATCGTCCTTTATCCCCCAAACACGCGCCTTTAAGTGCTCCCCTGCCCCCCACCCTTTTCAAGGCCCCCTCTCCAGGAATTAGACAGCTCCCCTGATAACATTGTCTTTGATTAAATATGGGACTGCTTTCTCGAAACCATTGCAGTTTTCTCTCCCCCGACACTGACCGAGTTATCCTCCGGTGGCCCATTCTTACAAAAGCAGCCACTTTGAGATCTCAGCTATTGTTTCCCCGCACTTTCAACTTGATCTATGTGCGGACGAACCTCGCTTTTTGGGAATAAGTAATATCTCTGTTTTTATTTCAAAGAAAAGGTAGGGGATTTCTTGCCGCGGCGCTAGCTCAAAAGTGGAGAGGAATCCGAGTATTCGTTCACTCAGTGGGGGATGGCATTCTCCATTTCACCGCCGCGATGTTGTGGTCCTTTTTCCTGACAGCACTGCTCTCCCTGGGCCAATTTCGGAGCGAGCCATCGGCGAGCGCCATCTTTCAACCGCTACAGGAAGAAGCTAAGTACGGGGAAAAAGAAGAAAACACACACACACACGGAAAGCGACTGACCCGAGACTGCAGTGAAAGAGGGGAAATGTAGGAGAATTAGCCAGGGTGAACTTGTAAACAGCGCATTTGCAAAGTTGTAAAAAGCATTAACCTTGAGGGAAAAGAGCTGAAATTACGCAGCGAGAGGCAGTTAAAATGTTCTGTTCAAAGCGATTCCACGGTTTGAGGAAATGGATCCCATCAGTCAGCGAGGTGCACGGCGAAATGGAGAGAGAAATTACGCCAGAGACGAGCCGCACATTCTATAAAGGGAATATCGAGGGGGGAATCGTGAATAAATCTGCTAATGTTTGTCAGAATTAGCGACTGGTTATAAAGGTGATTGTGGGAATGGTAATGGTGAAAGCAGCATGCTGGCAAAGCGGTTAGCAATCTCTACAGGTGTGATTCCCAGACAGTGTGGGGCTTTTCTATGTGGAATTTGCAAGCTCCAACTTCTCCCTGGATGAGTATTCTCCATGGTTCTGCTCAACCCAAAACGTCTATAAACACGTTTATCCTTTAAAGGGACTATCCAGAGTTTAAAAATGTCAAAATTAAGTATTTTCCTCCCCCTACATGTTTCAACAATGTCCTAATGTGTAGAATGAGCCCAGACCTGTTCACCACAACTGCCTCTAAAATCCTGCACTGTCAGTCAAAAAGGTGTTACTTCGGGTCCGAAGTGCCGTCATGCACGAGCTTAATATAGTACAGTTACACGTAAGACCTGAGGTGGCAGTAGTGTGCATAAAATGGCTAACTTGCATCTAGCCCCTTTAAAGGGACTATATCATGCTATTTTAGCCATTCAACAGTAAACTATAGGCATTTACATGAAATATTGTACCTCTACCACTATGGAGAACTCATTTGTGTGAGAAAAAAGTATTTTCTGGGGGTATTTTACCAACCCAGAAGACAAGACGCTTGGATTCAGTTAACTCCGCCCCCTCTCTCTGAGTTGATGCTGCTCATGCAACATTACCAGTAGTAGAAATATAAATATCACAGCAATGTCAATGTCAATGTCAATTTTATTTATAAAGCACATTTAAAAACAACCATGGTCGACCAAAGTGCTGTACAAGTACAGTAACAATATGTACAATAAACACAATAAAACTTAAACACAGGTAATAAAGGCACAAACTGTGTCTGGTCTACATAGAACCGAAGGCCTTTAATTTGGTTTTAACTCCTCTATGGACTGAGTGAGTGAATGCAATGAGTGAAGTTACTTCACAATGCAGTTAAAAGGTATTTATCTTCGACAGAGACTTTGCTTCGGACTTTCCTTTGCATATTCAAAACACCATGTTCATAGGAAGCATTGGAAATCTTCAGTGCCTTCTTTTGTCTATAATACAGCTCAAGAAACTGCCTTATGAGAATGACTTTGTGGACAAGGGGGACAGAGCTGGGGAACATTATTGATCTATTATTGATCAATCACATAACTGTGATTCAAATGATTATTGGTAGTATTGTTATAATCATTTTATTTTTTTAATGCATATTTACACATTGGCATCAATAAGTGGATGTGTGGCATCAATGCTGATGTGGTTATCAGGAAACAACAATAATAGTTGTTTGTTTTAGTGTAGTAATAATGCAATTGTTGTGTAATTAATCTGAGATTGCTTGGCCGCTGTGTTTTGTTTGTTTGTATGTTTATTATAGTATCCTGTGCACATCTGACCAGACATGTGGGTGGACACGTGTGAAGTGATACATGGACACGTGTGTGGGTATGTGTGTATGTGTAGGAATGTACAAACGTGAGTCGAAAAGTGACGGGATGTTGCAATGGAGGGTTGTCAGAATGCCGGGTCGACCCCGAGGGCCTCAGTCAGGAGGGACTGTAAGGCATGTGGTCCTAAACCTTTGATCAACTCCCTTTTCTTCTTGTTGCATATCGAAGTTGGAACGTTGATAAGATCCAACCATGGAAAATGTGATTTTAACAATTTTTCAACTGGCCTTAAACTATATTCTGTATAATTTAGGCACTGGATTAGAAAGAGTTCCTGACCAACTATAGCGACCCCAGATCTGTACAGCACATTTGAAAACACTGTTGCCGCAAAGTGACTTACTCTAGGATAGTCTGACACGAGGCTGTGGAATCACCTTACGGCAGAGGAGGCAAGTTTGCGTCGTGGAGGGCCAATTTTCACCATTGCCAAAACACCCAAGTGCCGAACCTCAACATTATACTTATATATTAAGTAAAGAACTATTTTCTGCAAATGCCAATGTTTTACATCAGTGGCTCCGAAGTGTCAGGGCTTTGTGAGCCACCATTACCCTCAGATGATGAGCCGAGGACCCAAATAAAACTGCAATTTGTCATATATCGCATAAAATATTGTATTTTCTATACAAGTTTTTGTGGAACAAGCAGTAGATTTATGAGCAAAAACACCCAATAACATTCATTTTAACAGACAAAGTGAGTGTTTCCATGCAGTTTCAGATGGAAAATATTGAATAAAAGTTCCCTAAAGACTCACGACCCACTGAAAATGGTTCTGTGACCCACTTTAGGGTCCCGACCCACCAGTAGTGAATCACCATTTAACATTATATGACCAAGAGGGACTTTCTGACAGGACATTTTTAAAATACTGACACTATTTCTCGCATTTTTAGATACTTTAACAGGTATTTGATCTGTTATTTGCATAAAAAAAATTCTCAAAAGCATCTTGGGGGCCAGAGGTTCTGTGCTGGAGGGCCGGATTTGGACCCCGGGCCTGACGTTGCCGACCGACCCCTGCCTTACAGTCATGAGACGACCCACTCTACTATCTGACCCACTGTCGCCCCAAACCCATGAGGAAAGCCAAGCTCCTGCTCAGACCAAAGACCGCCCTCACTATACACTATACCAGGGGTTCTCAACCTGGGGGTCGGGACCCCCAAGGGGGTCGCGAGACAAATTTGGGGGGTCGCCAAAGCATGTAGATAGAAATGTATATTTTAATAATATTATGATGGTGTTGCTGTTATGCTAGGGTGCCATTATTAGTTCTAAATTTGATTCATTTTATTTTAGCCATTGTTTTGTCTTTGTTTTTTTTAAATTATATAGGTTAACCCCTTAACTCCCACCTGAACCAAGCACATTTTCTCCAGTTGGCTTTACCCCAGTCCAAAAGCTTCTGGAAAAAAAGCTGTGAAAATAGCAACAAAACTGAGACGAAAACAATGATGGAAATGTGACAAAAAAGTGACAAAACATTGACAGAAAAGTGACGAAAAATTGATGAAAAAGCGGCAAAAATGTCACAAGAAATTGACAAAAATTGACGAAAAAATGACAAAAATGTGATAAAAAATTGTCGAAAAAATGACAAAAATGTGATAAAAATTGTCGAAAAAATGACAAAAATGTGACAAAAAATGAACAAAAAAATGACAAAAATGTCACAAAAAATGAACGAAAAAATGACAAAAAAGTGACAAAAAATGACAAAAAAGTTACAAAAATGAGTTGAACACCCAACAAAAAAATGATGGAAAAAAATCTGATGACGTGAGCTAAAAGATCCTCTCGGTTCAGGCGGGAGTTAAGAGGTTAATGTCCCTGTTTTTCCCATGGTCTGACGCAGGCGGGGGTCACGATCCTAATGAACGGGTGGGGGGTCGCGGCTCCAAAAGGTTGAGAACCACTGCACTATACAGTATGTCTTTTCATGTTACTGAAGCGACTTGTTGCACCATATCAACAGTTTGAAGCCATAGTTTTCTAAGTTCCTTTTTTTCTTTGCTCTGAAAAGCTGTCACGGCTGTTACTGAGCAAAAGACGGGGCCTCTAATTATCCGCGCCTCTTTTTAGGGATTCAACACGTGGCTCAAGATCTCCCTCCGACTCTGAAGTACAGTCCCCGAAGAGACGCACAAGGGCCACTTTTATCAGCGATATCCAGGGTTTACCGACGGAAAGTGGCGGGGATGAGCAAAAAGCGGCTTATTATATATGTATTTTTAATTATCTCGATGCTCGTCGGGAAAAAAGGATTTGCTGAATTAGATCGGGTTGTCATGGAAACACAAGAGAGCGTTTGTGCTTTGTTTGGCCTTGACACAGTGACAGGTAGAAAAGTGAAGAGATGCTTAGGCGCGAGTGGAAAATCACTGTGGAAATAATGCCTGTGCATGGAAAAGAAAGCAAGGAGTGAGATGAAGGATTTCACTTTTAGCTTACAACATCAATCAATCAATCAATAAATAGCACTGTGATGAACACACACAAAAAAGTAGTGGCCAATATTCTCCGTCACTTTTAGACCACTGTTTCACCGACTCCTCACACCAACAAAAAGATACAATGTGTGAACATCCTAGTACTTTGAAATCAAGATCAACTCAGGAGAAAATAGATCTGGCAAATGTCCACTAATAACTGCAATATGGCCGCCCTCCCTCGTGTATTCATTCACAAATATTGACGTGTATGGTATCCACGTGTAGCCCACTTTCTCCTCACATGGGGCGCTACAGGAAACAAGGAAGGGACAAAGGAGAAGGTATCCAGGCAAGACTCACAGCTAAACCGCACATGCCTTCTATATTGTTCTTGCTAATGGATGTTGGACTGAAGAATAAAACAGACAAGACTGTTGTGGAGCGGAGGGAGCTGCTCAGGAGGAAGAGAAAGGAGGAGGTAGAGGAGCTGACCAGTGCAGGACACCACGCTCTGAAACAGGGACAAACCCAGGAGGCGCTGCACCGTTTCAGAGGATCAGACACTGAAGGCAGCCAGGTTTCCCCTGCCTCCAAAAACACGCCTTACACTTGTATTGCACTTTACAACCCTGTACTACTAAGTTTCTCAAAGCGCGACACTGTCGTCATTATTCATTCACTCCATACTCGATGGTGGTGAGCTACTGTTGTAGCCACAGCTGCCCTGGTGTAGACTGATGGAAGCGAGGCAAACAGTCTGCGGTATTGACCCCTCCGACCACCACCAACACTCACTCACATTCACCGAGGCTTCCTGGTGGTACCAAACGGTCTCCCATCCAAGTATTGACCAGGCTCTTCCCTGCTTAGCTTCTGAGATCTGACGGGACGGGGCAGAGCAAAGGCGGTGTGGCCTACTGCTATTTAAAGGGACACTGCGTAACATTTTGGACTATAGTGTTGCCATTAGTGCAAAACATGCTCCTATTGACCAGCTCGACACAGAAAAATACTATTACTGCAGGGAATAATCAAATAATGGATTTGAATGAGGACCTAACCTGTTTTAATCTCAAATTCTGCTGCTTTTAGTCACATCTCCGTGGAGACGAGCTGGAGACGTACCCACTCCCGGTAAAGTTACAGTCATGTCTTAGGAGAGCTGAGCCACTCACATCAAAAACACATGAAGTATTTTTCAATGATGAAATGGTCTGTCATGAAATAAATGCTAGTATTTCAATTTTATTTATAAGTAAAATTCTACGCGGTGTGCGTAGAATTGTACGGTTGTACTATGACAAATAAAGCACTTACTAACTTGTGATACATTTTGTTCACATATTTATATCAGTAATCTACAGAAAAAGTTTCAAATTGATTTCTCTATTGGCAAGTTTTCCCTATTCTTCTATTCCTAGTGACTAAAATTAAAACGAATAAAGTAAAAAATGTGATTCAACATTGTTTCCAAAATCCTTTTATCCTTCTTTGGAATTGACAATGAAGCTAATGTTTCTTGTCAGTGGCTAAGAGGTTAAAACTATGAAAAAGAATGTAATAGTAGAAGTCAGACCCAGCAGTGGAAAGTGCCTCAATAAAACTCTGTTAATTACATCTGGAGCCCCTTGTCCCTCTCTTTAGCCGGTGTTGTGTTGGTGCATAATTCCCTCTTCTTTTTCGTTCATGAAAGCAGCACTTTTCTCCAGTAGCAAAACGATGCTGACCTTTACTGAACGGAGCAGGTACAAAGCGTCTCTCGCTGTTCACAGATAATGGCCGCGCGGTGTCTTCTGCCCGGGATCGTGTTCAGGGGCGGGGTGGTCCTGATAACTCACTCTGGCCGGTTTCTCCGCCGCGTTTCCATGTCGTTACATCCATCCCCGTCTGGGACAATAAAACACAGAACTCTCCTGTCCACGACCCATCTGTTTTCTCATTAAAATATATATGAAGCTCCCTCATCAAAAGACTCGTACACTGCTCCAAAAAAAAGGTCACTAATATTCCGTTGTAGCACCTTGAGCGTTGATGACCAAGCTTTGAAAAGCATTCTGTCATTAAATGAATGATGCCACAATCAAGGCCTTAAATGTCATTAAAAAGCATTCAATTGGGTTCAAACTGGCATTAGGGAAAATTATGACATTGCTCAATAATTTTTACTGAACAAGTTCATCGAAAATACCAAAAGTATGATCTAAAACATATTCAGTTGCAGTTTTGGCTGAAATTGACCAAAAAATAAATAAATCTCTTTCCCCTGCAGGGCTAAAAAGTGACTAAAACCCTGACCATCCTCTGAGGCATTGTTTCAATCAGCTTCTGCAACATCAAAAGATCCAGATCCATGAATTTTCCACCAAGAGCTTGTATTGATGATGGGAGAGTACGACCACTGTGCAGAGCCTTCATTTTTGGAGTTTAGTGGCGCTAGGCTAGTCTAGGCTAGCGCCAGGGCCGGATTTAAGTAAAATGGGCCCCTGGGCTTAAGTTTTTTCAGGGACCCCTATAATCAATCAATATTTATTTATATAGCGCCTTAAAGGAATAGGCCCCTGTTTTTACATACTGAGATATGCTCTTACCTCACTTTAGCCGAGTTAATATATCCCCGTCTGGTCTTTGTCCGTGCGCTCTGTCACGCAAACGGAGCACATACGCAGCCTCTCCCACATGTCACATAGCTCCAAAAAAGCTCACGATAGAAGCTACCAAGCTCTTCCACGTGTTCCCTATTTAAATAAAGTTACGTGAAGTGTTTTCATGCGAAGTATATTTACACAGAAATGTAACATGTCGATTTTATAAGCAAATAAAAAGGGGGACTATATTGTGAGGCGTAATGATACGAGGAGCAAAACGTCCGTGCAGTAACTCCTAAAGGTTATTGACGGAAGTGAGCGGGGGAAGTCTTTAAATATTTAAATGGGGAACACGTGGAAGAGCTTGGTAGCTTCTATCGTGAGCTTTTTTGGAGCTATATGACATGTGGGAGAGGCTGCGTATGTGCTCCGTTTGCCTGGCAGAGCGTACGGACAAAGACCAGACGGGGATATATTAACTCGGCTAAAGTGAGGTAAGAACATATCTCAGTATGTAAAAACGGTGGCCTATTCCTTTAACAACATCTGTACATATACTGAATGTTTGTCAGATTTCTCTCTCTCTACAATGAAAGGATACATGTTTTTTTTTTATTTAAACATGCAGAAATAACTTCTTAAACATAGTGATGACAAATTTGTGAAAAAAACAGTTTAACATAATGACCCCAATTTGAGCTTAGTGGCCCTCGCAGAAGAACCTTTGCTACTCTAAGTCTGGTGGGGGGACACATTTGAAAGAGGGGTCTGGGGGTCCTCCCACAGAGATCTGTTTTATTTTAATGGTGCATTTTCATGCATTTTAACAAACCAATAGGTACATATTTTTTCCCAATGTCAACTCAATGAAAATGGCTCAGACCTTGTTTAGAACTGGTTTAGACCTGGTTTAATCTTGATTTAGTCCTGGTTTAGTCTTGGTTTAGTCTTGGTTAAGCTCTGATTTAGACCTGGTTTAGTCCTGGTTTGGTCTTGGTTTAGTCCCGGTTTTGTTGTGCCTTAGTCCTGGTTTAGACCTGGTTTATTCTCGGGTAAAGAATCATCTTATAAATGTGAGGGAGTTTGCAAAGAGAGAGCCTCTTTTATAGCCCACACATTTTCTACGTATGCCCAGGGGCCCTTCAACCTGCTGGGCCCCTGGGCTTAGCCCCTGTCAGCCCCTGCATAAATCCGGCCTTGGCTAGTGCATGTCTATGGTAACTAGTAGCCTGCATTAAAAACCTCTTCACAATCATGGGGTCGTCCTCCAAACGTTGCCATATCTGATTTGTAGAAAGCTCCTTTGTGAATTCCACGTGTAGTAATGGGGCCGCAGGTAAACAAACTACTGTAGATCCGGTAACCGAGCAGATCACTCCGCCACCAGGAAGCTGATGCTGCTCAAACGCAAAATGGTGATATTTCAAAAATTATTCAGTCAACACAGACATTTATATGGGTCGTCTGGTGTTATAAGTGATTTGCCTGAGGTGCACTGTGCTTGGGTCAGACTGTTTTTAATGCAGGCTACTAGTTACCATAGACATGCGCTAGCCTAGCACTAGCCTAGCACCACTAAACTCTTCAAATATAAGAACTGCATGAATAAAAAAAATCTCCGGATAACTAGGAAATTAGACCCTATGTCAAAAATCCTGAAATATCCCTTTAAGACCTGGATGAATCCATTGTCATCTTAGAATAGGGGAGAAGAAATCCATGGATAGAGTAACCTGGTCATTCAGGACGATCAGGTCTTCAGCTGATCTCATTATTTGGGCTCATAGTGTTGCTGAACCTAGACCTGACCAACTGCAGCGACCCCAGATCAAAACCGTTGCTTCCAGGGGAACACTTTGTTCTTTGGTTCAGCAGTGTGTTTCAAAGTTTTATACGAGCGGTCACGATGAAGCAGACTTCGAACTCTGTACCCCGATCCCCTGTCTCTGTCTCGTTTCTCTGGAGTAAAGCAGTAGAAGAGACTCGATATGAACAGAAACAAGTAGATGATGCTAAATTTTGCTCAAAACCACCTTTACTGATTTCTGATTGGCTAAAGTTTGAAAACAGGGATCCCACTAACTATGTAATGTGTTATTCCAGAACTTTGCTTGACCCCTGCTTGTGTCTGGCCTCTATTGAAACGATCTGCCAATGTAAGTCAACACCATAACGACCAACATGGCTCCTTTAGACAGCGCCCAACTGCAAACGCTTCAACCTCTGACAAAAGACACCGAAATGGGATTGCTTTTATTGCTTTAGTCATAATTTCCCGTGCATTTTCTCTAATTGTCAGCAACACTTGGGTTATTGCTCTGATTAGCTTCATCCGATCGTTTCCAAGGGGGGGAAATCCCGCTCCAAAACCTCTTCACCATAAAACAGCAGAGCGATTTCAATGCTCCCGAACCAAAATCATTTTTTACAATTGTCAGTCAATGATGCCAGGACTTTTTGTGCCAAATCCATCCCAGGCTAATGCGCTCTGATTGTGTGATAAGGGTTTCGTGTGACAGGACAGACAAATGGGCCGAACCGGAGCGCTCAGTCTTTGGAAACGACAAAATTAAGCAAAAATCCACCACTATTAAAAAGGAAAAGTTCATTTTGTGGCTCGGGTTCTGTCACGCAGTTGGCTTATGGTGTCATTATTGCAGCGTTTAACAAAAAATACTTACAATAAAACAGTTGGGATGATGTTGGACTCAATGTTTGGGCCTATTGAGAAAAATCCATTATTTTTTTTATCTTTTTCTTTCTACTTATTACTTTTTTTTTGGGGAAGTAACACTTTTTGAAGTCGCAGTTCCATTACAATTACTTTTTTTTGGGGAAGTACCACTTTTTGAAGTCGCAGTTCCATTACAGTTAAATATATAACATGGATTATACATTAATGTCAAAAACTGTTTGGATTATTGCCTTTTCTGCCTGAGAGAGGAGAAGCTATCAATCATTTAACAGCCCTAAAGGTCAGCAGCTAACGTTGGCGACTTTCCACCATGACGGTTTATGTTCAAGAGTTTTGTTTATGAACGATGCTCAACAGGTGAACGGAAAAGTGTTTCTGACGGTTTTCAGTCACTCGTGTTGAGTCAAAGACCTGTCGTTGTCTGCTGTTCTCCATTTCACTCAAATTTAGGAAACTTTGAGTCCGCCATTTTGATCTCTGGACATTTGGACACCACTACATTGTGCACTGCATAGATACTATCGGCAACGTATGATCAAGAGGGTATAGATACAGACGGCATCTCTGGAATCACCCATATATGGTCATGTGACAACAGTTAAGGCGGAAAACAATTTGGAGAACTGTTGTAAATGCATTAGGAAAGTTTGAGACCAGAAAATAGCAATTTGAAATTTGAGTGACCCTGTTTCTTTGTACAATCAGGTATAGCTCCTTTAAGCAAAATCTTAAATATAATTGTGTTAACTATGTTTGAGCAAAAATGGTATCTAATATGTCATTATGCACTTTAAGGTTAGGATTAGGTTTAGTCTCCTCGTGAAGGTGGTAGATCCACTGAAGGTCGGCCTCATGGTTCTAGCCAGGCCTGTTGGGCTTTCATAAGGGGCTTCTGAACCGCTCTTTGTCTGACCCTGGGAGACCCTACCAGGGGCACGGATCGGAGCAGCGGTTCTTAACTCATTGACTGCCAGTCATTTTCAAATCAGAGAGCTCTCCACTGCCAGAGGTTTTTCAGGATTTTTACTGTTTTTACAAGACCCACAGAAAATTTAGGTCTAGGTCTATGTCAACACGAAACCCACCAAAAGAAAGATTAGACCCTCTTCTTTCATCCAAAAAAAGTTTGTTTGTACCTCTTTCCATTCTTTAGTAATCGTCCGTAGAAAATAGGTGAAATCACCCAAAATGCTGTTTTCTGACCAAAAAGCTGAGAAATCGAAAGAGCAATGCTGCCACCTAGTGACTCAAAAAAATAATAACTTGTAGTTATTTATTTATTGAGTCACTAGGTGGCAGCATTAGACAGCACAACAAAGATTTTAACACCAGACATGCTGTTCCCATTGAAAAACCTTATTGACGTCTATAGGCGTCATTGGCAGTCAACGTTCGGATTTCAATGAGTTAACTGTGTTTTTGGCAAAAAATGTGTCTCATGTGTCATATGCACTTTAATGACTTTTGGTTCGTGTGCGCGTCCATAGCGACGAAACCAATGAGATATCTCAGAAGTCAATCACCTCAATGTTGATTAGTCCATTTATTTGACATGAGACTTGTACAAAGTGCTTTGCCATTCACCGTAGGAAACAAAAGTTACAATTCGGCTCTTCCCACAGATTGCCATTGTGTCCCAGTTTTAATGTGGAAAATCTGTTCACCCGAGTTCCAAGACATTTCTGGAAAGCAGCATTACTTTTCCTCTTTGGGTGACACAGTGTGGCTTGTAGTTACAAAAAGAAGGTTGGGCATGTGCGATGTTGTTTCTTTGACATAATACGCAGACAACAGTGTAACAAGCCCCACTTTTGATGCCGAGGGTTCATTTAAGTTTAGCAAATCAGCGGCGGAAACACTTGGGGGAGTTGGAGCCTTTGTAACTTTTGATGGAATTGGGTGTAATCTGACTTTAATTCGGGCCTGTTTGCTTGATTGGCCGCGCCGTGTCTGATTGCACCAGAGGCAGAAGATAGGAATCGAAAATGAACAGACCTCTTTTCTCTTTTTTTTTTTTTAATCTTCAATGTGTTTCTGTTCTCCACCTGCTGCCCGCCTATTGAGAAGCCCCTATCAGTTTCGGCGCTAATTACTTCAATTACGCGAGCCATTTTTTTTCACCCCCTATCGCCGGGACGTCGCGGAGCGGTACAGTGGCGGTGTTAAATTGGGTCGTCGTATGGGGCGCGGAGAGAGCCAGACGCCCCTTAGATACCGCTGTTTATGCCCCGGAGAGAGAGCATTATATCGAATCGATCCATGTCTCCTGTAATAGACACAGAGGCTGGGAGGGCTTCTGCCGACGGGGGATTCTCTGTGAGGGGAGTGTAATAGAATGGTTTATTGTAGAAGCAAAGAGGTACCCGAAAAGAGCTGTTTCGAGTGGCTTTTTCCAACTTTTTAGATCAGGGCTACCCAAACTTTTTTGCCTGCCCAAGACCTACACAGCAAAAAGCCTCTTATTCTACTTGGATTACAAACAATGAAAGAGGAAGCTGCAAAATTTCAATGTTGCTCTATATGAATAGACGGCTCCTCCCCGCTCCCCCCCCCCCGTTTACGACGATGACCACGTTCGAGGGAGGAATCATGGTGGATTTACAGGTTCCTCCTCCCAAGTTTTGACGAAGCATGTTCCTAAAAAGGGCATAAGGGCGGGATCTTCACTGTCGACTCGGCCCTTGTGTGACGTGTAGCTCGCGCAGCTACAATGCTAGCAGTCCGACCCTCAATAGTGCGAGATTTCTGAAATGTTTCTCACAAAAACCAGCCTGGTCCCTTTTATTGTAGCTATCCCTGCGTTATCACAAGAGTCATATCTAGCTGTATAAAGTTCCCAAAAATTAGGCACCAGGCTCTAAAGTTGTTTTTAAGGTGTCGAAAGTGCAATGCTTTCCAATGGGGGGCTAGTGGCTATATGGAGGTACTAAAGCAATGGTGGAGCAATGGCGGCCTCACAAAGCAGAGCAGCCAGCGAGCATTGGTCCAAAATCATTCCCAACTTCAATTCATCATGAATTTGAGTAGGATTTGATCAATGGAAATGTTTTTACTACATTTGTGTAAAATTTCAAGGGAAAAAAAATGGTAAAGTTGTAAAAAGATTATTTCTGTAATAATTACACAATAGGCAGATTTCTTGTTCCAGTGGAAGATACATTTTATCTAAGACCCCAAACCTACTCACATCCATGATAATTATTCGAGACACTTTTGATCATAGCAGCACGGTGGCACAGGGGTTAGAGCATGTGCTTCACAGCTAGAAGGTCCCGGGTTCGATTCCCACCTGGACGGGGCCTTTCTGTTTCTGTGTGGAGTGTGCATGTTCTCCCTGGGTCTGTGTAGGTTTCCTCCGGGTTCTCCGGTTTCCTCTACAACTAAAAACATGTACAATAGTTTCCCCTCTGGGGCCAGGACTCCCCTGAAAAAGAGATTCTTAAACTCAGTTGGACTTTCCTGGTTAAATCAAAGTCAAATAAACAGTATTATGAAAATATATAGAATTAAAGATGCAACAAATATCAGGTTTGATCAATATGAGGAAAAAAAATGTCACAGTTTTTTTTTTTGCCGTATCACCGAGCCCCAGAGAGGAGCGAGTCAGAGAGAGAGAGAGAGAGAGCGGCCTTTTCAGGGCAGCATTTGTCTCCATTACGGCTCTTACAGCAGCAAATAAACAGAGGAGACACACAATCATTCAGCATTACACCCCTGACTATAGCACTCCACATTTTCTCTCCCCGTAACAGACTCCGGGCCCCGTGCGCTCATTTTTTACTGCCTCCTGCAAATTCGACCGCTGCCGACGGAGAGACATTTCTGACACCTTAATGGTTCGCTCTCACAGACGGATAAAAAATAATGCAAAACAACGTCTGGATGCTAACCCGGGCGTCTGCGGCGATCGCCGGGGGCGGGGGGGTGAAGGGCGACGGTAAACGCGGTTATGCAAGAGCAAGGTCCTGCAACTATGGGTCTTTGGCGGGAAATAACGATTCATAACTCTGCAAGTGAACAGTGGGAAAAAGGAAATATAGAGACAGCAATTTGACCCTCCTGCTGTGACATAACTGTGAGCAAGAAGTGTATTGCAAGTTTCATGTTATGCATAAAAATGGCCAAAATTGTTTGCATTTTCAGCAACACAGTCGAAACAATGGATCGAGCCAGGTTTAAATGTAAGGTTTTTTTTAAATGATTTTTTTCAGAGGGGATTTTGGATATATTGTTTAGTTTTTGAATAAGCAAGTTATTAGTGGAAACGAATGCAGCAGGTAAAAACAAGGATTTTTTTCATACGCTGCTCCATGTTGAGAGTTTTAGCTTGTTTCCTAAGATAATATCTTATTTTAATGTCAGAGTGAAAATAAAATAGACCAAACTCACCCTTTGCACTTCTCTCATGACGTCTTGTCCGCTATAGGGGTTGCAAGATGATTTGGAGGCATGTCATTAAAATGTATTTTACATTTATGACATGGAAATTGGATGGTGTTTTTTTTAGATGAAAACAGCAAATGAAATGAGGCCAAATATTAAAAATTTTAACCTTATTTTAAAGGTCCTATATCATGCAAAATCGACTTTTTGGGGCTTTTAGCCATGTTGTAATGCCATTTCCTTATCAACAGGAAAACAGGAAGAGCACAACGTCTGTAATGTAGTGCTTTACGGCCTGATTTTAATTTATGAAACAGCCTTTTTCATTATTTCTGTTGTAAGAAAGAACTGAAGGAAAACAAAAAGAACAAAGGAAGTGCCTGAGGCGCCCGCGCTGCCCCTGTGGACAAAACAAACGCACCCCCTGAGCGTCTGAACAGATGTCATGTTTTCATTGAAAGCTGTGAAAAAGGAGCTCTTTCTAACCTTCTCTGGACACGCCTGTTCTTTATTCTTACCTAACGATGATGCCACGGAGAAAAGCGCGTTTGAGAGGTGCAGGACTAGTGTTGGTGTTTTTCTGTGATGGATGTTTGGTGAACCTTCGCCAGAATCTAAGTGGATTAACTTTTATAACCAACGTGAATCTCATAATGTAAACTGTTAGGGATCTGTTTTGTTTTCTGCTCCCCCTCCCTTTTTTCTGTTTTGTGCAGGGCGTGTGTGACAGGGGGCGTGGCTGGCTCCTCCAGGGGAATGAGGCACACCTGAATCAACTCCACTAATTCTTCATTCAGTCTTCAAGACCCTGGGCTGCACACCACTTTTCTGCCAGATTATTCCGTCTACTTGGTAGAGAGCAGTGTTCAGTGAAAGCTTTGTGAAAACTAATTTTGGATTCTAATTTTTGTTCCCTGTTCTCAGGTGCCTCTCCTGGAGTGACTTTTTCTACAACACCTATCGGCCAGCCAGCCTCCTGTCTCCACTGCCCATCCTGCCTGCCTCCTGTTCGGAAATAAATTTTGAACTTTGTTTTGTCTCCGGCTCTGCTTTGGGGTTCCTATACAAACCATAACAGTAAACACCTGATGTAGCGGCCAGGACAGAGCAGTGAGTCAATCCAAACGCGTGTTAGCTTGTGTGTTAGCGTGTGTGTTAGCGTGTGTGTTAGCGTGTGTGTTAGCGTGTGTGTGTTAGCCATTGATGAAGCTGTGTTGTAGATGTCAACTCCTTATAACTGCATCGTGAAGTAGTAACTTCACTTATTGCTGTGATATTTATATTTCTTTTACTGCTAATGTTGCATGGGCGGATTCGCTCAGAGAGAGGGGGCGGAGTTAACTGAATTGAAGCGTCACGTCTTTCGGGTCCCCCCCCCGCAACACACACACAAGAGGCGTCACAAGAGGAGCTACAGGAAACAAAAACGGACAAACGAGGAGATGGTGAAAGACTGATGTGGAGCGGAGGGAGCTGTGCAGGAGGAAGGAGGAGGTGCACGAGGCGCTGCGCCATTTCAGGATCGGAGATTTCCTGGAAATAACTATAACATGGCGACGCTCCCTCGTCTTTCCCACGCGCACTCATTCACAAATATTCACATGTTTGGTATGCACGTGTAGCACGAAAAGTGACTGAAAATTAAACTGTAGTCCAAATACCATATGGTCATTTCTTTACATGAACGGCGACTCACACAGGTTGGAAGAGTTTGATGTTTTTGACTCAATAAAGCACCTTCATTCCCTCTGCTGTCGGGAGGAACAAAGTAGTTTCTCCCGTAGTTTTCAGCGCGGAAGTCCCGAAAAACCAACATCATTAGAGTCGGCCGACTTTGACTCCCGCCGCACTTTTTAGCATTTAGCCGCTGCGCTAGCGTGCCTGTTCTTTAACTTCTGTCAGCTCCTAATTAAACATTTTACACCTCGCTCCGCGGCCGATGCCAGTCGTGGGCAAAATGTAAATGCCAGACAGGAAGTACATCTCTGCTTTAACCAAATGTCCCGACTTGACCCCGAGACGTCTAAATCCGGAAGCTTTTTTTTTTTTTTTGGGGGGTATTTTTTTTACATTTATTTTTTTACGCCACAAACCACGGGCACGTCCAGTCTTCGCGCCGGAAAAGCCGGTTAATTGGTGCGGCGTGGCTGGCCCCTGTCTGAGGCTGCCTTCCCCGGCCTTTCATGCCGCTCTCTGGGGAGACGCCGCGGTAACGAGCCGCTGTACCTGGGTCACTCGTGGGCAATTAGAGGGAAATAATGAGTGCTTCCTGCAGCCTCGCCGCGTTCCAGCGACTCTTTAAGGGGAAGGGGGTCCCGCGAGACGAGCGCCCAACGCACACTCTAAAAAAAAAAACAAGAAAAAAAGGAATATGTACATTTCGCCCGTAGTTTTGACTAGTTTAGGTTTCATTGTGAGCGTACGGGCGACATATTTGTGCTGTCGTTGAGGCGAGACGCTGCAGGTGAAAGCATCGTTTTTTTTTCCAGCGGCAATAAAGACATTTCTTAGCTAGTGTTATCCCTCAACATGTTTAATGTCATAGGAAAAGAAATAGATCAAACTCACTCATTTGTGACGCTTATTTTATTACGTTTTATCCCGAAAATAACAACAACATGGCGGCTCGTCTTTCCCCATGCTTATTCATTCACAAATATTGACCTGTTTGGTGTCCACGTGTAGCACGAAAGATGGTGATCCAAATATGGTAATTTCCTTTCAGGGAGAGAGCCATGGCTAAAGACAGGAGAAATGTTCAGGCGCATGTGCAGCTAATATATCAATAAAATATTGATATATTTGGAGCTCGTCACAGAAAACATGGTCAAAATTTGCCATATCTATGAATAAAATGCCTTACTTTTATACAGAAACATAAAATGATTGAAACTTTTACACCGATTTCTCATTAATGTCAATAATGTGCAGCAGAAGTTTCAAATAGGTGTCTCTGAATTATGATTTGTTTCCCGCTATAGGGACTAGACAGAGAATAAACATTTTAAAACTATGCATTTTCCTCCCCCTACTCGCTCTAGCAATGTCCAATGTCCTGCACTTCAAACCCAAAGTAACAGCTTTCTGAGTGACAGTGCAGGATTTCAGAGGTAGTTGTGAACAGGTCTGGGCTCATTCTACACATTAGGACATGGCTGGAACATGTGGGGGGAGGAAAATACATAATTTTTACATTTTTAAACTCTGTACAGTCCCGTCAATGTGTGTTTCGTCCTGTTTGTATATTCAAACAGGACAAAAGTGCAAGTTAACAAAACATAGTACAATATAATATTGTACTATGTTTTGGTAACTGTAATTTGTGTTTAGTGTTTATGGAGAGCAGAAAAACACAGAAAAAGTATAGGATCACTGCTTGAGTTTGCTTAAATGACTGTCATCAGGGTTATCAGGTTGTTTTATCATAATTTCAGCTCGTTTTGCTTATTAAACACTATTTGTTGAGGAAAAGACAATGTTTTACATTTTAAGTGATTGTGGGTCCTAACGCATAGCAGCTGAGAACCACAGCCTTAAAGGGATATTTCAGGATTTTTGACATAGGGCCTCATTTCCTAGTTATCCAGAGTGTTGCTGATTTCTGGAGATATTTTTTTTGTAATTCATGCAGTTCTTATATTTGAAGGGTTTTGTGGCGCTAGGCGAGTGCAAGGCTAGCGCATTTCTATGATATCAGCTAGCCTGCATTATAAACAGTCTGACCCGCTCCACAGTGCACCTGAGGCAAATCACTTATAACACCAGACCAATGGGCGCTGGCTGCCCTGCTTTTTGACCACAAACGTGGGGGCCGCCATTGCTCCGCCGTTGCTGCAGTACCTCCATATCGCCGCTAGGCCCCCATTGAAAAGCATTGGAGTTTAGACACGTTAAAAACTACTTTAAAGCCTGGTTTCAATTGTTTCAACACTAGACTAGGCTAGATCTTCCTCCTGAGATAACGCTGGGTTAATAACAATATATGAAACCAGGCTGGTTTTCGTAATATGATTTTTTGAAATCTCGTATTTAATGAGGCTCGGACTGTTAGCATTGGAGCAGCGCGAGCGACACGTCACGCAAGGGCCGAGTCTACGGTGAAAATCCCGCCCGTATGTCCTTTTTAGGAACATGCTTCGTCAGAGCTGGGGAGGGGGAGCCTGTAAATCCGCCATGAATTGCCTCACGGCCGTGGTCATTCTGGTAAACGGGGAGGAGTGAGCATAAGCTGTCCATTATTTTTTACAGTCTATGCACCAGACTAACCATATAAATGTCTGTGTCGATTTAAAAAAAAACTTATATTTGAGCAGCATCAGCTTCGTGGTTGTGTAAGCTACGCAGCGGCGGAGTGATCTGCAAGAAAATAGTCCCTCAAAATGCGATCATTCATGTGATGCAAGGTCAGTTATATTCCAAAAATTATTCTATGGACACAGACATTTATATGGTTAGTCTGGTCAGTGATTTGCCTCAGGTGCACTGTGGAGCGGGTCAGACTGTTTTTAATGCAGGCTAGCTGATACCATAGAAATGCACTAGCCTAGCGCCACGAGACTCTTCAAATATAAGAACTGAATGAATCACAAAAAAAATATCTCCAGGAATAAAAACACTCTGGATAACTAGGAAACGAGGCCCTATGTCAAAAATCCTGAAATATCCCTTTAAATCATATCAGGAGGAAGCTGCAAAATAAAAAATTCTATTAACAGATCTTTTACTTGAAACATATGCGGACAAAGAGTATGAAATAGATAGACCTAGCAAATAAACATTAGTCAAAAGTACTAACTAAGAATATTTCCCACACACTCTGAAAGAGGCTGCGGTGTTATGGCGCTCACATACGGCACACAGTCCGTTAAACTGGTGACTGTTTTTGCAGTGCAGAGCAGGGAGGAGGTAAGTTTTCAGCCGGACCGCGTGGTGAAAGCACCGGGTCGTGTTCAGGACAGGGGCGAGACCTCGGTAATTTCCTCTCTCTAACGATGACATTTGGGTAAAATATGTGTGAGTGCAAATGGGCCGCGCGGCTTTCTCTAAATGCCCTTTCGTCGCTGATTAGAACAACTCTCTCCACTCCACTCAAGTTTTCTGCAAAGTCACAGAAACTGCACTGGATTATTCCCAGAGGCGAAACCTAAAAGTTTCCAGGTTACGCTTTGGGCTTTTTCAAATAGTTTTATGCCCCTTATTTTTTGCTTCTTCAACTTTTACAATATCTCCTGAAACTATTCACCAAGACGGACTTCTTTTTGGACAAATGCCAAATGTTTCGCTCTGATTATTTGCCAATTCTACAAGCCTGTATTAAGGTTTATAATGTAAATGAGTCTAAGTCATCTTCAAGTTGTTCCGAGTCACTAAAGACTTGTCAGATTTGAGCCCAAGTCTTCAATTTGCAAGTTATAGTCCTGAATGTGCATCTCCCAGTCTAAGTCCGAGTCATTAAAATCAAGTCTGGGTTTGCCTCCAAGTCGAGTCAGTATCGCCAAAAACAAGTCCAAGTTGCTCATCAGGTCAGTGTCATGGAATTATAGTTTGATTTGGGGCGCTGAGACCAAAATCACTTTTTCTGTGTTTATTTCCTACTAATCTATACTGCCTGTAATGTGGAAACTACCCCCAGCACTCTGGGTTCCCACAGATGTTGCTATGGCAACCTAATAGATTTATCTATCTATCTATCTATCTATCTATCTATCTATCTATCTATCTATCTATCTATCTATCTATCTATCTATCTATCTATCTATCTATCTATCTATCGGCCATGTTGTGGTCCATTCGACATAAGAATGAATAGGAGACTTCTTGTTTTTGTGATCTTCTTTTCATTGACTAAGAGGATTAGACTTTCTTTATCTAAAATCCATGATTAGGGAAAATTGAAAAAGGTCTGGATGCAGCTGCTGGAGGGGCATGTCACTCAATGGCCGCTGACTGCGCTGCTTTGTGACGACTACACCATAGCCGCTAGCACCCATTGGAAAGCATTGCACTTAAGACACGTTAAAAACAACTTCAGAGATAATAAGATACGATAAAACCAGGCTGGTTTTCGATTTAGAAATCTCGTACTAATGAGGGCCGGACTGATAGCATTGGAGCTACGCGAACTACACGTCACACAAGGGCGGAGTCTACAGTGAAGGAACATAACCCCCAGATTCCACATTCTCCGTTCCACTCCGCCCCGACCTCCGCAGCAAATGCGTTGCTATGTTGAACGTTCAGAAACATTCCACATCGTCCACTCCGCTCCGAGGGGCCTACGTCGCCTCTCCGCCGCTCCGCCTCGCCACGATAAAAATAAGGATCAACCCTATTTTCGGGTCCGTCTGCACCGCGTCAGCTCCGGCCGGATCAAGCTCCACAGTTCAGACCGCACCAAACGGGAAAGAGAACGACAACAATATCCGTATTTTCAAAGTAAATACCCTCCGAGCGGACTTTATTTTAACGAAAATGTCACTATTTCACACAAAGTGTCCTCGATAATTCCCCCTGCGGAGTTTGTTATCACAAAAACAATCACACGACCCGATTCAGCTTCTGTTGCTTTCGTTCACGTAACTTTTTTTCCTGCCTCTCTCTCCCTCGCGCATGAGGAGGGCACAGGCTTCATGCTTCAACGCGGTACAGCTCACATGCTCATAAATAGTTGTTTATTATTTTATTGGGAGTTTTATTTCTCAAAGTCGTTGCTTTGTGCGCGTGCTCCTCGTGGAGCTGGAGCACTGACGGAGAGGACCGGGGCGGACTGAAGTGGAGACAGTGGGCGTTGATGTCGCAGCCGTTCGGAGTCGGGGCGGAGCGGAGTGGAGCTGAGCGCACAGGCGGATGATGTGGAATCCCGGGGTTAGGAACATCCTTCGTCAGAGCTTGGGAGGAGGAGCCTATGATGTCACTGCCCTGGCCGCCCCGGAGACACGATCTGTCCGGAAGTTCTATATATGGGCATTAGGTCTTTAGCCAGAAACATGATACTTATTGTTTGAAACATTATTTTATATGTTTATGGTGATTTCAATTTATATTTATGTATTTATATGGCAAAATTGGGCAAAAACAAAATGTCAACAAGAATACGCTAGCATTAGCATCGGCAGTGAATTGCCATGATATTAATCGCCAATATCATCAAATGTTCTCATTTCACCCATTGAACTATATTTTACCTCGTCACTTGAATGCCTCAGGGCGTTGCATAGAACATCCGGATGGATCATGCCTCCGGGACGGCCAGGGAGGTGACAGGGCACATGAATAGTAGAGCTCCACAGGACATGATGTCATTTCCTGTGAGAGAACAATGCTCACTAAAAGGGACTAGATGCAAGTTGGTCATTTTATGCTCACTACTGCCACCTCAGGTCTTATGCGTAACTGCAATTTTTATATTAAGCTTGTGCATGACGGCACTTCGGACCCGAAGTAACACCTTTTTCAGTGACAGTGCAGGATTTCAGAGGCAGTTGTGGTGAACAGGTCTGGGCTCATTCTACACATTAGGACATGGCTGGAACATGTAGGGGGAGGAAAATACAGAAAGTGGAGGTGACATCATTTCTTGTGACTCCATCGGCTGCATTCAGGCCCTCCTGGGAAAATTAGTATTTCGGGGAAAAAAAAAAAACATTTTAAATTTACTCATGAAAGCAAGCATTTTTATAATTGGTAAGTTATTTTAACTGATAAGTAAAAGTCACAATATAAATGAATGATAATATAGGTTATCCATTGTGGTGATGCAAATATACTGTAATTTCCTCTAATACAAATCTATATTTTATAGAAATTATGATCAGATGGACTTCTCTGTAGCCTATTATAAGGACTAAAAGTGACCACATGACATGATTTTTTTTGTGTGTGTAATATTTGTGGAGAGAACTGGACAATCGCAAAATGGCCGCCACATTTGCCGTGGCTTTGAGTGTCTTATCTAGAGTTTACTTTTTTTTAGCATTAACTTTGTGTGTTGAAACCAGGGAACACACACCCTGACACTGGCAAAAACTCCACATGGTTTCCTTCTAAACAATTCCCACTATTACCGCTCAAAGCCGTGTAAACATCCTGTTTCCGTACCTTCCATGTGAACCAGGAAACTATCCACTTTCAGAAGCGTTTTGGGGGAACTTCTCTAACCTGCGAGAGCCTGTGGTGAAACACGATCACGTGACGGTTCCTGCTGCTCGCACCACAGAGGAGCACACGCACGGCGCCGGCCCGAGATCAGCCGCCAAATCCGTATCCGCGCATGTCGCCGCTTTATTATACATGAATAATTCCCCCATATCTCCCGGGAGTCGCAGGAGATTTTATGCAGATGATATTTTGCCTTTTGCTCCCGTCTGCGCACACATTTCCACGGCTCTGACAGAGATGGATGCAGTGGCTTCTCGCGGCGCCGCTATCTCCAAAAATCCAACGCGGTTTATGACTAAAAATCACCAAAACAACAGTAGCTTCGGCGTGGATCTCGGTCTGTAATGGACAGATGTATCACTGACTGTTTTCAAATCACTCTGAACACATCAACATTTCACCGTTTAACTTTACTCTCCTTCCTCATTTATATTGTGCTGACACATTAGTTCATTCATATTAAAAATGTCTACTTTGAACAATATAAACATAAATGGTTACATGATGTCTTGTTTAAGCCAAAGCTGAGAACTTATTTTTGATAAAAGATCATTTTGGTCCTGAGCTCTATGTGACCCTGAACCTGCCCAGAGGTCAGAGGTCAGTCTGTGCCCAGCTGAGGTCTGGGACTCTGCCCCTGGCTCTGGAGACGGGACGATTCCACTCGGATTCCACATGTTGTTTGTGTCTATTGTGTAGTTTGTGTTTTATTGTCCTTTGTATCATGATCTGAGACGGCAATTATTTTGTAAACTGTCTGATGTTTGTACATTTGTTTGAACTGTAAGAGGACACAAATGTCTGCCGACATTTTTTTTTTTTTTTTGCCCATGCGGGCTGTGCACCTCTATGTGCAAGACACCAAATAATAAATAAACTAAACTAAACTATATATGTAAGTAAGTAGTAAATGCTGTATGTGTCATTGTACAAGCGTACACCAAAATAGTGTTCAGGTGTTAGTCCTGAGCCACTGTGACTGAGTTGCACTGCCACTGTGGGGCAACCTGACCCAAATAAGGGGAAATCGTAGCACCCGGAGGAAACCTGGCAGGATGTCTCCTCTGAAACGGTGCACCTGGGTTTGTCCCTGTTTCAGTGCGTGGCGTCCTGCACTGGTCAGCTCCTCTACCTCCTGCGCAGCTCCCTCCGCTCCACAATAGTCTTTCCCCATCTTCTGGGAGAGCTTAGCAGTTTATCTGTTTTATTCTCCAGAGAACGTCCATTAGCCAGAACAATATAGAAGGCATGTGCAGTTTGTCCCTTCCTTGTTTCCTGTAGCACCTCTTGTAACACCTCCACAGGAGTGGTGGCTCTTGGTGCCTCTTCAGTGTCTCAGTAGAAGAAATGTTTAGGTCTCAAATGGGTTTAGCTCAAAAGCTAGCTGTTTGTTTACTTTTAAAAAGCTGTTTTCCTCTGGACCATTACTGACTTTTTACAGTTAAAAATAAATCCTCCGAACCCCAAAAAACACGGCAAAGACAAACAAAATTATCCAGTAAAGCTATATGGAGTCACAGAAACCAGAAATGCAGTTTGCAGAAAAGGCAAAAAAATGCAGCTGTACCGAGAGACAATAATCTGATGCTAACCCTACAGCATTAATTAAAGGTACACTGCGTAACATTTTGGACTATAGTGTTGCGGCAAAACAAAACATGCTCCTATTGACACAGAAAATGCTATTACTGCAGTGTGTAATAAAAGAATGGATTCGGATGAGAAACTAACCTTTTTAAATTCCATATTTTACTGCCATTCGTCACATCTCCATGGAGACGAGCTGGAGACGTACCCACTCCCAGTAAAGTTTACAGTCATATCTTAGGAGGGGTGAGCCTCATAAATGTTTGTTTGTACATTTATGAGGTGTTTTTCAATGATGAAAATATCTGTCACAAAATAAATGCTTGTATTTAAATTTTATTTACTGGGTAAAATTCTACACAGTGTGGCTTTAACTGTTTAAATGTATTAATAATGATCATGAAAATATATGTGGTAAACATTGGCGTCGGACTGGGGGGTAAAGGGTACTGAGTACCCAGGACCCAGAGCAGGGTATGGGCCCTCAAAAGTGCTGCATTATATTTAGACTATAATATAATATTTTTTTGTAAAATTCTGGATTGGATTTGTTTGTATGAAGCATTTTTTTTCCACCAAGATAGTTTGTACCCAGGGCCCAGAAATTTGGTGCTACGCCCCTGGTGGTAAACTGAGCACATCTCCACTGTGTATGGTCAGACTAACGGGCCTGTTTTTCAGACTTAAGAGATGTCGGACTAATGGGACATTTTAGGAATAATGAGACATCGGACCAATGGCATAGCACCGATCCAAAGTTTATGAGGAATGTGCCGCTTTACCTTTAGATTATATACAGAACCTTCTCCACAACTATCCCAAAAGACTTCAAGCTGTCATTGATGCTAAAGGGGGAAATACACAGAAATTGTGTGTACACTTCAGATCAGGCTGTACAGTTTTCAAGATTGGTAATGAAGATATGATATAAAAGCTACTTGACTTCAACTAAATTAATAATTAATATTTTGAAAGCAGGAAAGTGTTTTGACTAATGCCTTCTGTTTGGAGCTCTCTCTGTTTCATTCATTTCTCACCTCACAGTGAAAACCGCTCATTTTTAGCCAATCTTCTCCGGCTCCGATCTCTCCGCGCCTTCAACAAGCACAACTAATTATTCCAACCATACGTTTTCTCAACCTTAATCACGCGCTTTTTAGTGGCAAACGCACAACAAAAGGCCTCGCAGCCCGGCGCATTTTCAATTTGAAATCTAATGGATTTCCACGGCTCCTGTCAGATAATAACAGCTCTAATAACCGCTCTGTGGACGGCGGTCGCAATTAACAGCGCGGCTGATTACGGCGGGATATTGTCCTCACGTGAGCCACTTACCTGAATCGCAAGTATCGATCACCTTTCAGAGCGGGAAATCGTCCGAATGGGAAAAGGAGTGTGATTTAGGTCTAATGCTGTGTCAAAATGTGGAAATAGATCTTTGAATAATCCAATTTGTGTGTCCGTGACAGACATACGCTTTCTCCCGCCTCTCAGGAAGATCTGTGGGACGGACAAGAATAATGACCCGTTTGAGATAGGGTTGCTAGATCCTCAACACCAATTTATCGTGACAATACGGATGTTTTAGCAGGGGTTTATCCTCCCGTCAACTAGAGCTTCTCAGTGCTCATCTGTGTTAATTCCTTCAACTAAATATTTCATCATAATTTAATGCTGAGTAAAATTACACTAAAACTGAATGAACACTACAACTATGACTAAAATGTCCAGTTATTTTTGTCGACTGAAGTAATACAACTGGTAAATTTCCCACCACTCACTTGGAAAAATGCCTTGGAGCCGCTCGAACTGGAAATTACAAATTGTAAACTCGAAAACCTCAAGACTGCTACGAGTTTGTATGTGAGATGAAGACAGTAATGGCGCCCCCAGTGGTGGAGCGCTGCTAATGTTAAAACTGTAACAAAAGCTCTTTTGGTCACAGCTTTCAACATAACGTTATGTCGCATGTTTTTAATTAGATCTGGTTTGGAGAAACTTTCATAAAACGTTAGCATCGTCTGAGCTAGCTGTTGTAGCATTAGCCGTTTTGTTTACATACGGGTTGATTCACCAGGAACGTAAGTCGTGAATTTCAAGTGGGAAAAATACCAGAGCACACCATTAATTATTACACCAGCAACTTACTACAACCTTCATTTTTCAGGTCTGAGCCATCCATCCATCCATTTTCTTCCGCTTTATCCGGGGCCGGGTCGCGGGGGCAGCCGTCTCAGCAGAGATGCCCAAACTTCACGATCCACACACACCTCCTCCAGCTGTTCTGGGGGGACCCCGAGGCGACACCAGGCCAGTTCGGAGACATAGTCCCACCACCGTGTCCTGGGCCTTCCACGAGGCCTTGTCCCACTAGGACATGCCTGGAACACCTCCCGCGGGAGGCGACCAGGAGGCATCCGGAACAGATGCCCTAGCCACCTCAGCTGGCTCCTTTCGACGTGAAGGAGCAGCGACTCTACTCCGAGCTCCTCCCGGGTAACTGAGCTCCTCACCCGATCTCGGAGGGTGCGCCCAGCCACCCTGCGAAGGAAACTCATTTCGGCCGCTTGTATTCGCGATCTTGTCCTTTCGGTCATGACCCAAATCTCATGACCATAGGTGAGGGTGGGAACGTAGATCGATCGGTAAATCGAGAGCTTTGCCCCCCGACTCAGCTCCCTCTTCACCACGACAGACCGATACAGCGACCGCATCACTGCTGACGCCGCACTGATCCGTCTGTCGATCTCACGCTCCATCCGTCCCTCACTCGTGAACAAGACCCCGAGATACTTGAACTCCTCCACTTGAGGTAAGGACTCCCCACCGACCTGTAGAGGGGAAGCCACCTTTTTCCGGTGGAGAACCATGGCCTCGGATTTGGAGGTGCTGATCCTCATCCCGGCCGCTACACACTCGGCTGCAAACCGCCCCAGTGCGTGCTGGAGGTCCTGGTTCGTTGAAGCCATCAGAACAACATCGTCCGCAAACAGCAGAGATGAGATCCTGAGGCTCCCAAACCGGACACCCTCCGGCCCCTGGCTGCGCCTAGAAATTCTGTCCATAAAAGTAATGAACAGAACCGGTGACAAAGGGCAGCCCTGGCGGAGACCAACACGCACCGGGAACAGGTCTGACTTACTGCCGGCAATGCGAACCAAGCTCCTGCTGCGGTCATACAGGGAACGGACAGCCCTTAGCAGAGGGCCCCGGACCCCATACTCCCGGAGCACCCCCCACAGGGCACCACGAGGGACGCGGTCGAACGCTTTCTCCAGGTCCACAAAACACATGTGGACTGGTTGGGCGAACTCCCACGAACCCTCGAGCACCCGAGGGAGGGTATAGAGCTGGTCCAGTGTGCCACGACCAGGACGAAAACCGCATTGTTCCTCCTGGATCCGAGGTTCAACCATCGGCCGGTCTGAGCCTTTATTTTGAAATCCATACCAAAATAAAACAATTTATGGACATTACTCTTTAATAGCTTCTACAGTTTTCCCTGGAGTGACACTAAATTTACACCAGTTACCAATTATTGTACTAGAAATTTACCACTACCTTTACTAGGTTTACTAAGTCTGGAATTTTATTTTGAAATTTATATCAACAAATATGTTCATATAAATTTCAAATATGACAATGTATGGATAATCTTCAATACCTTCTACATTTTTTACTGTAGTGGCACCAAATTTACCAATTTACCAATTATTATACTAGCAACTTACTACAACCTTTATTTTTTGGATCTGGACAGTTATTTTGAAATGTATGTCAATATATGAACATTTGTGGATGTTACTCTTTATTAGCTTCTACAATTATGACTGTATTTGCCCTAAATTGGCACCAGTTAATAAAGGCTCATTCATACTTTGAGAAATGCAAGAACAAAACGAAGTCATTTTTGCCTTGTAACTGTGGAAACGTCTTCAATTACAAGACGTTTGGCATATAGGCTTTGGATTTGCATAATTGCTAACCCCAACCTTAACCCTAAACTGGCAGGAAACAGGTTCAATTCACTGCCAAAGGAACAGCTCTGAGCTTTGTTCATGTGGAGAACAAACATGAGGCAGAGGACCTTGATCAAATAAGAGTATAATAAATATTATAAATGCAAAGTTGACTGAATTAATCTTAGATTCAGTCGACAAAGTTTACATGATATTCAGTCGACAAAAGCTTTGACTAAATCTTTACATTTTCGTCAAAAGACCAGAGGTGGGAATAGAGTCACCACAGTCACCATGGAGATCCGCCATCTTTGCAGCTGTTAGCATACATTTCCATTGACTAACATAAGCAAAGAACAGTATAAAAAGTGGAGAAAAAAGCTGTGGAACAACTCCATTACTGCTGGTAAACACATCTAACTCACTGTGGTGTCCAAGTGTTTTAATGTGAACAATAACTCCGGTATTTTAACTTTTAAAATCTCCATCAGTTTACAATTGCTGCTAATCCCATAATGCTCAGCGATATGACATCACATTCCCAAACTCTCAAGCACTTAAAGTAACTTTTTGAAAGTAGTTTTATCATGCAGTACTTTTTTACTTCTATTTGAGTAATACTGTAATGTAATAGCTTTACTCTTACTTGAGTAAAAGAAAAAGTTACCTACATTTTTCTTCAGGCATATTTAACATATTTTAATGATATTTTCTTCGGAAATACCGTATTTTCCAGACTTTAAGAGGCACCAGCCAAAAAATGCCTAAAGAAGAAAAAAAAACAGGCTGAATATTCGTACGGTTTGCTAACGTAACACACTGATGGTTAGCTACATGAAGCTTAAAAACAAGCTAACCTGTGTCTTGTATGTTAGCGTCACATAAACAGTTCAGATAACTATAGTATAAAGAACATTCCACTGCACCGTTGACAAGCCTCTCCTGGCAGCACGTTTTTCAAGCTCTCATTTGTGAACCCCGTTCCTCTAACTGTGGCCGTCGAGCTTTAAGCCCGTGATTAGCTTTGTTTTGTTTTCTTCTTTGACGTAAGAGAGTAACCTCCGTCTTCTCGCTCACTCCAAACTTTCTTTCAACTGCTCGACTAGCCTGCAGTGCCCTCTAGCGGCATATTTGAATAAAATAAAAAAAGAAACTAAATCACATGTTAGTTCCCTGTCAAACTATGACACAAACTGTGACTTACAGTCCGGAAAACACGGTACTGTATTAGGTTCTGTTCGAGCCCTGTTCCCAGCACCGAGACCTTGTGAATACCTTTCTTTTTTATTATTCCTGAGAGAAATGTTGTGCAAGAGGACATTTTATCTGCAAACCAAACAAACAGACGGGTTTTGGGAAAATAAACTGACTGAATTAAAACTAAAGCTGTCCTTGTGAGATGGTTACTCCTGAATTCGAGGACAACTTAAATTAAAACAAACAAATTATTAACAGTGCACCTGACTTATATGTTTCACTTGTATCCCATAATGTGTATATATAACTGCAGGAATATCACCATCTCCAGTTTAGTATTTGCAGTGGACCTGGTGAAGGTGAGACCCGGACCTCTGGTGTCCCGGAGCGACCTTGCCGTCGGGGGCTGTGTGTGGTTTGCGTGTTGTCCTCCCCTGTCCCCTGCACAAGTCCTTCTCCCTGGTCTCCGCTCGGGGCGTCCCAAAGCGGAGGAGCCTGTCCATCAGATGCACCAGAGACGGGACGCTTTTAAAGAGAAGCCAAGGTCGTTTCTGCTACAGCGACTCCGCGGAAATCAGATGGATGTAAACAGAGCGGGGGCCAAGGGCGGGTGAGGGCCCTGCTGACTAAAACCTACGCGGAATTAAATGTGTTGTGAGGATTTTTTTTCCTCCTTTCAAACTTAAAAAGGAAAAGGGAAAATATGATAATATGAATGTTACGTAACCAGCCAGAAGGGAAAACAGGCTGACATGTAATCAAAAACTGCAATGTCAATATTCTAGTGTACATTTGATTAATCCAAACTCAAATTGGTGTCAGAATCTGCTGTGAACTCGAGAGTCTGGAGTCTCAAGGGCCCAAGGAAATGTCAAGGGGAAACAGTGACTTGTGAAGGTCCGAGTCCTCATCTTGTTCTCGTCTGTCCTTGTCAGAAAGTCCACGTCCAGTCAGCGATGCAATGAAATGTTTTTAGATGACAAATCGCCTGCTCGGAGTTTGTTGTGGGCCAAACTCGTTCCTAACTTTTTCTAATCCATTTGTAACATCCTCGTTCTTGACAGGGATGAGATGAAACGTTTTACAGCTTTCATGGGGGAAATACTCTCACGTTAATGTTGAAAAACACCGATACTCGCTCGATAAAAAGGCTTTATAATTTGATGCACAGCGCACAAAGGTCTTTTTCACGGTATCCTGCTGGAACAAGGAATTTTTATTTCACTACTAGATCATTAAAGCAGAACTAAGTAACTCGTGCCCCTCGAGGCCATAAGCGCCACTGCAGGTGTCGTAGCATGTTGCGTTTTTTAACTCATTAATTGTCCGTGAGAGTAAATATACGCTGACAGAAAAGACAAAGGGACAGAGGGATATTGTACATCCAATGACGCAATGGAGATCTTTTTTTTTTACTCAAACTTGGCTGTAAATACTGTTTAAGTGGTGCTAGCCCGCAGCTAGCTTTGCCTGTTAGCTCCTTCTTCGTGATTCCTTTTATTGGTGACTCCGACCTGGAGGCAGGAAAGTTGCAATTTTGCTATATTAAAAGTAATAAATCAACCGCAAAATAATGTTATATATAAATATATGGCTCGGGCATCTGTTCCGGATGCCTCCTGGTCGCCTCCCGCGGGAGGTGTTCCAGGCATGTCCTAGTGGGACAAGGCCTCGTGGAAGACCCAGGGCACGCTGGTGGGACTATGTCTCCGAGCTGGCCTGGTGTCGCCTCGGGGTCCCCCCAGAACAGCTGGAGGAGGTGTGTGTGGATCGGGAAGTTTGGGCATCTCTGCTGAGACTGCTGCCCCCGCGACCCGGCCCCGGATAAAGCGGAAGAAAATGGATGGATGGATAAATATAAAAACTATATTCCAAAGTCAATTATTGGTGTGACAGTGTTTGGTCCAAGTGCTTAAAACTGTAGTGCTGCCCCCTGCTGTCCTGACTGAATTATTGATCATTGTTGGCCTCTATTGACAGTAGAGCACTGCGGCCTCATTAATATGCATGATGTCACTCATTAATATGCATGACATCATCAAAAGTATCGATATCGGAATAAAAAAGTATAGTATCGTCCCACAAAACATTGCGATATATCGGAAAATTGATATATTGTCACACTCCTATGTCCCTGTGTGTAATAGTTCATACGACAACACATCCCATTCGACATCTCCTGCATTCGTGTCGTTCTCGCCCACTTCCTCAAACTGATGTGACTCTGATCCATGTAACGTTTGTTTTCTTTGGTACAACTGATCAGCAGTGTGAGAAGTTTTAGAGTCCGATGTCTAAGGTTTATCGTTTTTGTCCATATTCGATCATGTCTCGTGAATTGGACTTCACTACATCTCCATCTGGTGTACGGATCTCGACCAGATTTATGGCTTTCGGGAAAGCACCCTATAGCAAATCTCACACTATTTCATGATTTAAAAGTCTAAATGTCGGAAAGAGTCAATGAACAATGTTAAAGGGATATTTCTGGATATTTGACATAGGAAGATATTTTTTTCTTTGTACTTCATGCAGTTCTTGTATTTGAAGAGTTTCGTGGCGCTAGGCTAGTGCAAGGCTAGTGCATTTCTATGGTATCAGCTAGCCTGCATTAAAAACAGTCTGACCCACTTTAATGCAGGCTAGCTGATACCATAGAAATGCGCTAGCCTAGCACTTGCCTAGCGCCACACAACTCTTCAAACATAAGAACTGCATGAATTACAAAAGAATTATAAACAGAAATCAGCAACACTCTGGATAACTAGGAAATGAGGCCCGATGTCAAAAATCCTGAAATATCCCTTTAAGGTTGATAAGGTAGAATAACTCTAACCAAGCCTTTCGATTATCATCTCTATGACTGCTTTAGCGATCTGTTTCCAGACGAAATGGCACATTTGCGGCCGATGAAGCGGCAGCGATGCGGGTGAAGGTCAGCAGCAGACAGAGCGTCCAGGGCGGAGTGAAAAGGAGAAGAGTCAACGCGCGACACGTCCAATTACTGCCGACAAGAGCCACAGTAACACCTCGCACCGCATCCACCGCAAAGGCTCTTTAACCCCCTTCTCTGGCGGGGAGCGAGAGTGAGGGGGTGGCTGCGGCCCGAGGTGCAAAAACGGGCAACAACAGGGAGACTACAGTGAGGAGGTCTGCTGAGGTCATGGGAAGATATGGGAGACTATGGTGAGGAAAACAGACTGAACCTGAACTAAGCCGAGATTTAAACAGGACTATATCAGGAATAAAACAGGTCTTAACCACGTACAGTATAAATGCCACAGGTTGGTATTCGTTTGCAAGGTTGGACGAGATGCTCTTGACTAGAATTTGTTTTGAGAGGCATAGTGTGAAAACAATAAAACCAATTAGGCTACATTATTTGGCAGATGATCCCAAACATACTTGTTCAATGTGAACACAAAATGGATAAGCTGCTAACTTAGAAACTGAAATATCACTGTACAAGTAAGTAAGTGCTTTATTTGTCATTGTACAACCGTATAACAAAATTGTGTTCAAGCGTTAAGTCCTGAGCCGCTGTGACTGAGCCGAGCCACCACTGTGGGTCAACCTGACCAGCATGTTTTTGGAGGTAGAGGAAACCTGACTGGCTGCTTTCAGTCTCATCTCATCCTCTGAGACGATGCAGCCTCCTGGCTTCTTTCTTCAAGACCATTAAAAACTCTCTGCAGTAAAAAAAAGAAAATCAGCCGATCCTCACAAAAAGACAGCAAAGACATGGAAAAGCATCCAGTCAAAGAACACAGACGCCACAAATGCAGTTCGCAGAAAAGGGCAAAAAATGCAACTGTACCAAGAGAGAGGGAGGTTGCTGTGTGTTTACACGTCACCATGACGTTAATAATATATAATAAATACTTTACACTCCCATTATAATAACAGTTCTAGTCTGACTAGACTAGACTTGTGGACATATCCTGCAAAATCGACTTTCTTGAGGTTCAAACTATGTTTTAACCTCCCTTGTGAAAGACAGACCTGGAGTAGTATTTCACAACATTCACACAGTTTTGACTTAATCCTCGGATCAATTTAGCTGTTTCATCTTCTTCTTCTTCCTGGTTACACTTGCGTCATTGTTCAAACCCAAAAACTGTCCTCCTCATTTATAAAGCCCATAATCCAACATTTCTGTACTTGAAGTGTGTTTATCACACACTGCTGGAGCTGCTCACCGCGCTGCATCCAACCTGAAGTTATATAGAAAATGATTCTCACAGCTGCCAGCAGGAGGAGCCCCAGTCACCAGCTCTTTCACCTGCATTTCATTATTACTATTACATTCTTACAGAGACATATTTTCAAATTAAGCGGAGGCACCAAAAATTGTATGTGTATTTTTAAGCTCCATATGCATGTCCACTTTAAAAGCTTGTATTTCTGACTCAATATTACACAGCAGAAGCATCAATCTGCCATGTTTTCGACCAGGAATGCTACAACTTGGAGAAAACGTATATCCTGGTCGGATTTTCTGACTTCCGGCCTAACTAGAACCCAGCATTAAACATACATAAACATGAAAACAGCCTATTTGTGTCCGTGCTTTAAAGGACAAACCAGGGTGAAGAGCGTGGATTAACTAAGAACGCTATCTAAACCTCATAATTCCCCGTTTGGGAGCTTTGGCGGTGCCTTTCCTGCTGACTCAGCGCTGTGAATGACATTGCTGTGCAAACGTGTGCGCGTGGCCGTTTGGGTCTGAAAGTCGCGGGAGGTGACCCTGTTTGCGGTCCGCCATGTTTGTTTAAGTCCTGCAGAACCAGCACATTCGGCCTCGGTGACGTGACTCGGGCTGCGACCCTCATTCTCTTTAAAACACCATTAATTAACTTTATTGAACGAGGCGCAGCGGGGGGGACGGCGCGCCACGGACCCCTGCGGTTCGGACGTCCGAGACCTACCCTTCACCCGCGCCACGCCCGGCCAACAAAACTCGCGGAAAACAAGGCTGGGGTGACTTTGTTGGGTGGATTAGTAATGTTCTGCTACATGTACTTAACGGATGTGTAACTATTTTCCCTTTGTCACATAAAGAACGTTGATTTGGTAAAGCAGCAATTTAGCAAGATGGCCGTCATTGCAGTGAAATTTGTCCTCATTTGCAGGAACGGCTGGTGGAAGAAAATGGAGGCTATTTGTAATTTTTATAGATACTTTTATATCAAAACTAAATGCCTGTTCTTGTTATTGACCATAATCACATTGTTTAATTCATTTGATTCCAAAACAGAGTCGAAAATGCTATTCTTCCTGTGAGTCGAAAGTGACTGCCACTAAACCACCATCGCTTATGTTCTTTAACCTCTTACCTCCCGCCTGAACCGAGTATGTTTTCTCCAGCTTGGCTTTATCCAAATCTTAAAGGAATAGTTCACCGTTTTTCCATACTGAGATATGTTCTTACCTGAGCTTAGACGAGTTGACACGTACCTGTCTGGTCGCTTCTAACTCCCCCCCTTGTTTGGAGCTATAGGAATACATTGGGAGTGGCCAAATGCTAACAGCATCTTCGGTCTTTTTGCGTGACTGAGGGCACACAGTTCTTCCACACTGTGATATGGTCTTACCATGAGCTTAGACGAGTTGATATGTACTTGTCTGGTCTGTGTTCTTGCCCGTGGAAGAGCGTGGTCACTTCTAACTTCCCCCCGTTTGGAGCAATAGGAATACATTGGGAGAGGCCAAATGCTTAGACGAGTTGATACGTACCTGTCTGGTCTTTGAGCGTAGCCGTGGAGGAGCGTGGTAGCTTTCACCCCGTTTGGAGCCATAGGAATATGTTGGAAGAAGCTAAATGCTAACAACATCTTCGGTCTTTTTGCGTGACTGAGGGCACACAGTTCTTCCACACTGTGATATGTTCTTACCTGAGCTTAGACGAGTTGATACGTACCTGTCTGGTCTTTGTGCTTGTTGAAGAGCATGGTCGCTTCTAACTTCACCCCGTTTGGAGCTATAGGAATATACCGGGAGAGGCCAAATGATAACAACATCTTCGGTCTTTCTGCGTCACTGAGGGCACACAGTTCTTCCACACTGAGATATGTTCTTACCTGAGCTTAGACAAGTTGATACGTACCTGTCTGGTCTTTGTGCGTGCCTGTGGAGGAGTGTGGTAGCTTCCAACTTCCCCCCCCGTTTGGAGCTATAGGAATACATTGGGAGAGGCCAAATGCTAGCAACATCTTTGGTCTTTTCTGCTCATCATGGTGCGTCTATTTGCCAGCTGAAGTGAAAGCTTGTTTTTCCTTGTTTTATAACATGTCATCCTGCTACAGCCAGTCTCTCACTCCTTGCTGTGATTTCTTTACATAGACCAGAGAACCAAAGAACAGACTTTAACGTGTTATTTGCCGTCCCCCCTGATCATCATGGGGCTCGGGTTAGGTTTCGGGTCAGGGATTAGGGTTAGGAACGGCAAATGTCATGTAAATTGTGTTTCACTCACACAGATCTTACACATAGTTTGAAAGGCTAGAAGGTCTTGGCTTTCAAATGAGGCATCACACTGGCATAAAGGCTGCAAACTGCAAACTCTCCTGTCAGCACGCTTTTAGATTTGGATATGTATAATTGCTAACGCTAAGCTGGCAGATAACCGGTTGAAATAGTGGCTGCACAAGTACAGTAGGCTGAATTGGATGATTTCTCGAGTATTTTGCACGAGCTGAAGAGACAGAAAACCGTGTAACCCTGCCTCCCGTTACTATGGAAACAATAACGAGGTCACGGCGCATCATTACGGCGGGCCCAGACACTTTCCCGCACGCGAGAGTTTGAATGGAAGGAGAGGCAGGCGGAGGAGAGAGCGGAGCAGTCCGCGCTGCCGGCTACAGCCGACGCCGGGAACCAACGCTCTCCAAATCATTAAGAGGCCTGAACAACTCCGGACTATTACAAACAATCACTCATCCGCCACTGGCTACAACTCCGACGGTGGGAAGGGGGGGGGGGCAGAGCGCAAGAACTATGAGGCCTTCAGTCATGATGCAAACAGGGCAAGACACTAACAACACAACAACAGATTTCTATTTTGGGTAGAAAACACTTGGAGCGGAGTTCAAGAACAAGAAAATATAGCTAGTTCCTTTTCTAGAACTAGCTATACCATGTTTTATTACAGGGCTGCTGAAAACATAAATGCTGCCATAGGGAGGCTCTAAGAATGGATAGCGAAACGTTGGCATCTGCCCATAAATCCAATCCAGGTGCATCGATTTTGAACCTCGAACAGTAACAAAGCAACTTATACTGTACTTATGTAGTGTTTTTTACTTGAGTAGTATTTGTGTTGGGAACTTTCAACTTTTACACCACTACATTTGAAAGATTGATATAATACTACATTTCCGAGAAGACTGTAAAGCAGACGTCTCAGACACGCGGCCCGAGGGCCAAATGCGGCCCACAAGATGATTTCTTATTTATATTATATGCGGCCCGCCGATGAATTGCATTAAACACATTAGAACTACATTTCCCATGAGGCACTGCGTGGTAGTGCCAATGCCGCTGCGGACGCGAGAATGACGACATCCGACTCGGGAAGGGAGATGCGGCAGCAGACTGTGAGAGAGGTCTTCCTGAAACAGGTGGGAGACTGTCCTGTTTGGGAAAAGATAATTGACCAAAGTTTATGGATGTCAAAGGCCAGGCTAGACTGAAAAAAAATATGCTGGAAAAGTTACAGCTCTGCAGCAGGACAAAAAGCACCATCTTTACCTTTGTGACACTGCAAAGTGAACACATCGTATTAGTGTTGAAAAGGGTCACAACAGTGAAGTGAGGAGCTTTTTCTCTCCATCTCTCTCTCAGAGCAACATTATGTGCTCACGCAAGAAGCACATCACATCAATTAATTTAATCTTTATTATGGACACGTGTGCGAACACATGATCCATAGTTAAAGGGACTGAATGCAAGTTTGCCATTTTTATACTCACTACTGCCACCTCAGGTCATACGTGTAACTGCAGTCTCTAAATTAAGCTCGTGCATGACGACACTTCGGACCCGAAGTAACTTTTTCAGTGACTGTGCAGGATTTTAGAGGCAGTTGTGGTAAATAAGTCTGGGCGTATTCTACACATTAGGACATGGCTGGTTGGGTCTATCTACAATTCATTAAAATTACATTTGTAAAGCATTTTACATTTCTTTTCTAAATAGTCTAACAGACAGAAACTGGACCTGACTCCTGAAAGATGATTCACTGATGCCCTGAACCAATTTACCTGAACCAAAATGAGATTAATTACAAAAACATTCATTGTCTGAGTCTGTAGTTTCAAATTTAGAATCTCAGCAAATGTTTGGCCAATTGGAAACCTCTGGAAGCTTAAAAAAGTGCAGATTGGTAATGCACAGTCTATTTTAAGGTATATTATAACTATACAAATGTGAAAAATCATAATTTACTTAATAAAAAAGGCTTCGTCTGTTGCACTGGGTTTGCATTTTTGGCTCCCAGTCCGAATGAGACCCCTGCTGTAAAGTAAAAACTAATCTGTCCACATGTTTTGTTCATTTTAAAAGCCTAATAAAGCACACTTTATGAACTGAATGTGCAGGTTGTTTGCCAAACGCCACTGACTCACAACAAAGAAGGTTTGTCCGCATTGTGTTGCCGTACAAAGGATGATTTCAGGCACAATATTCGTGTTTTAGAAGCTGCAAAGTCATTTTTGCAAACACTATATAAACCGATTGGCTCTATTTACTTTGAATACGGCACGCTGACAAACATGGCCTTCATCGCTTCAATACCCTGCAGCTTCATGTTTCATATTCACATAAAACTATGGAGAAACGTTTAATCAGTGTCAGTATTTTAAAAAGTATTCATTTCCAGTTGTAAGTTGCTATGTCAAAGAAGAAATCTGGCCCAAACCTTGAAAAAGTGGAGTTTTTCCAGAAGTGTCTAACCTTAGAAAGGTCGGAAAGGCCAGAGGAAGAAGAGAGAACTTGCAGTAGAATTGCAAAGTTAAACAATTGTCCTATCAGAGTTTTGGCTCCGAGTTTGACAGCCAGCATTTTTATTTATTCACAAACTCCAGTAGATTCCATACTCCTTGTCTCCCTCTGTGTTTCCGGAGGTCACCCCGAGTTGAACCTTCTCAGTTCTTGAAGATGTCACATTGAAACACATTTCCTCCGCTTTTTTCCGCCAGTCCTGTTGCTTTTCCGCGCTTCAGATTTTGAGTTGGTGGGATCACAGGGAGCGCTGAGGTCGGACATGACAGTTCGTCTGAAAACACAGCTCCCGCCTCAGCCCCGGCGCCTGACACCGAATCAAACCGGGATCCTTCTCTCCGAGCTTTCTGTTTCCATGAAGAGCATGGCCAAAGACATGTGACAAACTCATTATAAAGACATCACTGCCAAGAGGATCCCAGGCTTTACCATGCCAGTGGAGCTTACGTGTTCTCACCGTGTCTGAGTGGGTTTCCTGTGGGTGCTCCGTTTCCTGGATCAAGCTAAAACACTACATCCATAATGAAGTTCAACAGTTCCACCCACTGAGAAACCCGTGAAGATGGTCCCCAGGTGCTGTTCTGGGGCAGCCATTGCTCAGGCGACATGCTGCGCCCACTGCACTGAAGAATGGGCACAGTTTACACCATAAGTTATCTACCATATTCAGATTTGGGGCAGGAGGGACCCAGTGTTTAGAAACATCGCCCACATATATTGACTCTGATGTTTGCCATAGCTCTCGTGCACAGCCTCGGATTCTGGTCCATTTACATCCTTAGCCCTGCACTCACAAACTTATAGGTCTTTTCCTCTGGCAGTTCCTACCCAGCCCAGTACTAGGCCGACCTATGTAGTCGAGTGTCTCCACTGACCAGACCAGGGTCAAACGGTGCCATGCCATTGGTCCGACAACCCATTAGTCCGATGTCTCATTATTCCGAAAATTTACCATTGAGCATGGGTGCCATTAGTCCAACATCTGAAACCTAGTTGTGTTGTGGATTAGAAAGCCATATACAACCACTGGCCCTAACCTTAAGGTCAGTGGACTCTCGCCTGAATTTTTCAAACCCTACTCAATGGGACATTTTCAGCATAATGAGACGTCGGACTAATGGGTGGTTGAACTAATGGGCCGACCATGGGTCAAACAGGTACAAGTTTTGGGACTAGGGGTGGGAGATATTGACAAAAATTAATATCCATCCATCCATCCATTTTCTTCCGCTTTATCCGGGGCTGGGTCGCGGGGGCAGCAGTCCCAGCAGAGATGTTCGGGGACCCCGAGGCAACACCAGGCCAGCTCGGAGACATAGTCCCACCAGTGTGTCCTGGGTCTTCCATGAGGCCTTGTCCCACTAGGATATGCCTCGTGGAAGACCTAGGACACGCTGTTGGGACTATGTCTCAATAATTAATATCTCAATTTTTTTATTAAGACGATATTTTTGCAATCCTTCAAATAAATGTGTGCAAACTGGCAAAGAAGGTCCAGTTGGTCTTTTGACTTGCTGTATCTGAACTATTATTGTATAGAATTACTAGTTTTCTTCACCGTGTTGTTAGTTAGCGCCAGGCTAAAACTTAGGAAAGTTAGCTAGCAAGGCAATGCTACAACTTGTCCTGAGCCCTTTCCTCGCAAATATGAGCGACTCAAGTGGCAGACTTCATTCATATCATTAGATTCTTAATCTCTGTAATTGCTCCACGCAGCCATGTTGTTGTTCTGACTGTGTTACGCAGGGGAGGGGGCGGCAGTCTCACACCGCGCTACGGTAACCCACAAGGACAATGCAACAAAGGCAGAAAAAAAAACATGTTTGGAGGTCTGATCGTAGAAATTATGAAATATTCGATATCCCAATTTTGCATATCGTCCAGACAACAATTTGGATATTATCATCTCAGCGCTAAACTGATACTAATGTGACGTGAGCAGACTGAGGCTCTGATTGGTCAGAGGAAAGAGCACAGCCCTCACTAAAACAGGCAGGTCATACAAGGTTTAATATTTCACTACTGCTGTTATAAAGGTGATTTTGCCGCTGTTAACACAACTTTAGATGGTGTTAGCATAACATTAGCATGTAGCTTACCTTCATACATCACAGTAGTCTTTCTTCTGGCATTTGCCTTGGCACCTCTGAATAATTCCCTAAATTCCACCAAAAGACAACTTTGCATTGCCGTTCTGTTGTTCCTTCAGTATTGTGTATTCTAGCGTGCACATCCGTGGGAGCAATAACAGCGGTCCATTGGAAATGCGAACCTACTTACCGAAAAAACTGTAGCCCTTTGAGGAAAACTGCACAGAGACACTGGGAGGACATGCAAACTTCACCGGAATCAAAGTTATGACTGTGTCTGAATGCACAGTCAGAAGGGCAACAGGGGCTGATTGACATTGATGCTTGAATCAGTCCGGCCTGGGCAGTTGTGGCTACAAAAGAAGCTCATGTCCATTAGGGGAAATAAGTGAAGAATGCCTGAAATTGTAAAATAACTTTGATTGTACAAAAGTTGTTCAATTCATGATACCGTTTGCTATTTTCTTGCTTCACAACAGCTAAAATGAATAACCTTTCATACAAATACTTACTGTACTTTTACCAGCAACTTCAATGCTGTGTGAGTTTAACGGCCCCAAATGCGTCTTCATGCAGTGAAGTGGCTCTTGGTCCTGACAGAACAATAGTTACTTCCATCCTTTTCTCTAAGTGCGTCTGTGCTTTGCTGTGGTGCAGTCTGTTTCTCTGTATCGCTCCCCTCAGACTCACCTCCATAAAGCGCAGATAGAGATGGACACCGTGTCAGGGTGGAAGAGGTCGTTTCTCTCTCGTGGGTCTGGTCAAAGAACAAAAACAACTTAAAGCAACAATAAAACTTAGCTCCATCATAAAGTTACGGCTCCTGCGGTACTTTTCACCTTAACGGTTAAAATGGTTAAGCACATGAGTAATCTATGTAGCTGCAAAGTCCTGCTCACTGTGAATCACACTCGGGTTTCATGAGTACATTTCCCATTCATTTGGCTAAGTTAAGGAGTACTTTGAGTAGAAATAAAAGGCTCAAGGAGTGTGTGAGACAAGGAAGGTTTGGAACCACTGATCGAGAACATAGACATATTGAAATTGTTGGCTATTATTAACTCTTTCCCATTCACATTATTGATCTGAGTTAAAGGGAGAATCCATGTTGGCAGATCAAACTCACTCCACAGAGCTTGTTCTCCAGGGCTTGTCCATCAAAGCTCTGTGCTCAAACAAAGAAAAACAGCGTGGTTAAAAATCTTCCCCTCAGTGTTGTCACAGGCGGAAACTATATTTAGCAACAATAATATTCTTTGGAGGCAGGATTTCAAGTCGTTTTTTTGGCAGGTGTAAAGTACCCAAAGGATTTTATATTATAGCGTGCTTTCTGGAGTTGTCCCCAGCCACTAGGGGGTGGTATCGCGACAGTGTCAGCACCCGCCAAGGGCCAAAGTCTGTTTTAGTCAACACTATTCCTTCCGGCTCAAAAGTGTTATGGCTCAACAGGAGTCTCTGGTTGCTCTCCCGGTTGTCCTGCATGCTACTGCATTTGTTGCCTTTTATTCTCTGGCTCACTCTATGACGAGCCAATCAGGACGAAGAAGACAATGTGCGTATGACGTTCATATGCTGTAAAAAATCATGCAAAATTGTACTAAAAAAAAGCCGCAAAACAGCGAGGCTGTGAAAGGTGAACCGTGTTATAGCGAGGGACCACTGTGTTCATAAATTTTGTTTATTGGTTTATTTGGAAAGGACAAGATCGGATACAAGCGGCCGAAATGAGTTTCCTTCGCAGGGTGGCTAGGCGCACCCTTCGAGATCGGGTGAGGAGCTCAGTTACCCGGGAGGAGCTCGGAGTAGAGTCGCTGCTCCTTCACGTTGGAGCCAGCAGAGGTGCCTCGGGCATCTGTTCCGGATGGCTCCTGGTCGCCTATTGGGAGAAGGCCTCGTGGAAGACCCAGGGCACGCTGGAGGGACTATGTCTCCGAGTTGGCCTGGTGTTGCTTCGGGGTCCCCACAGAAAAGCTGGAGGAGGTGTGCGTGGATCGGGAAGTCTGGGCATCTCTGCTGAGACTGCTGCCCCCGCGACCCAGCCCCCAGGTAAAGCGGAAGAAAATGGATGGGTTCATTTGGTAGAGACAGTGCATGTTAAGTTAAAGGGGCTGGAAGCAAGTTCGCCATTTTATACTCACTACTGCCACCTCTGGCCATATATGTAACTGCACCTTCTATATTAAGCTCGTGCATGACGGCAATTCGGGCCGAAGTGATACATTTTTGAGTGACCGTACAGGATTTTAGAGGCAGTTGTGGTGAACAGGTCTGAGCTCATTCTACACATTAGGACATGGCTGGAACATGTAGGTGGAGGAAAATACTTAATTTTAACATTTTTAAACTCCTTATAGTCCCTTTAAGTAAGTTATACTTTAAATCTCTGTAGAGAAATAAGTTCTCTGCATTTGACCCATCCTCAATGTCTCTGGGCGACCTGTAGGAGCAGTGAGCTGTTTGCGTGGGCCGGTGCTTGGGGACCCATCTCCATGATGTGGAGCCAGGCTGCTGGTCAGAAACATCTGGCTGGAAGATTAACCTATTGCACATGTTTTTTCCACTAACCTTCACTGGCTCCCCGTACAACAGCGCATCCACTACAAAGTTCTGCTCATCACCTACAAAGCCCTCAACAACCTGGCCCCCCCATACCTCACAGACCTCCTACAACGCCACCGCCCATCCCGTCGCCTCCGCTCTGCCGACTTAAACCTCCTCAAACCCATCACCAAATCAAAGCTCCGAACCTTGGGGGACCGAGCCTTTGCCATCGCTGCCCCCCACCCTCTGGAACTCACTCCCCATCCACATCAGAAACTCAGATTCACTGGCCACCTACAAAAAACTGCTCAAAACCCACCTGTTTCAGCTCACCTACAACCAACAATAGCTCTGCCATCTTTGTTTGTCTGTCTCACTTGTAAAGCGTCTTTGTGTCTCCTGAAAAGCGCTATATAAGACTTATGTATTATTATTATTATTATTATAACCTACGCACGGGGAGAACATGCAAACTCCACACAGAAAGGCCCCGTCTAGGTAAGAATTGAACCCGGGACCTTCGAGCTGTGATGCACGAGCGCGAACCGCTTCGCTACTGCTCTTCTTATCATATATGCACACTCTCAAACACACTCTCATTCATGCTGGCCTATTGTACATGTTTTTAGTGGTAGAGGAAACCTACACAGACATGCAAACTCCACCCAGGAAGGCCCCGTCCTAAATCCACTAAATGTGCGTAAACTGGGTCCATACCATACTACTCCAGAAAAAAAACACATCTTAACTGCACTACTAAAGCTTAAATGTTATTGCCAACCTAAAGAAGCCCAAGTACCACAGTTTGAGAAGCAATGACCCAGTCGCAGTCGAAGTCCCCCAGACCTCATTCCAATGCCAGCGACGGCGTTCAAATCCCGCAAACACTTGTTATGTTTCCAGCCCATAGCCCCGCGCCGTTTATAACCCCCTAATGTTACACGGCTCGGGGGGAATTGCCTTTTTCATGTTTGGCATTATCTGTGGATTGACTCTCCTCTGTCTCCTCCGCGCTTTCTGCAATCAGATTACGCCGGACCGCTCTCGGGCTCATAACTGTATCCACACAAAAACTCCATCTCGCCAATTCTCTCCCGTCTGCGCCTCCGAATTCTTTAATGTCATTCGCGGCGGATTTTTATTATTTTATTTATTTTTTCTTTCCCTTTTTTCCGTTCATCGCCGCTAAATAATAAATGACCAGAGACTGCAAACATGCGAAGACGCCATTTGGACACAATTTAGGCTAAGCAGCGTCTCCCGCGCGTTGCGTTGGGTTTAACTGTTCACTCGCCGGTAATGACCCGCCATGATGGAAATGGGGAGAGCGCGAGAAAAGAGAGAGGGAGAAATGATGCGCCGAGTTAAGCCGATGTAGTTTCCATAACAACTACCTGCAAAAATCTGGCACCCGGAATTGTCATTAGAATTTTTTTTTACCAGGGAAAGCAGAGATGGGAAAGGCTTTAAACGGAATGAGAGAGGGGGGGGGGGGAACGAAAAGAGAGAGGATTGCGATGCCAAATGATTTATTCAGCCACTGTGGAGGAGCCGACGGGAGCTGCGGGCCCTGATCAAAAAAACAAACAAAAGCCAGAGGAATGTTTTGCGCGACGTGTTTAGGATGGTCAGGATTTTAGTTCAAAAACGGTGGAGCCGTGGCGTTGGAAGGGTTAGATGTGGAAAACAGGAGAACTGGTGGAGATACAAACAAGGTCACGGCAAGAGTTTGGACAGAAAGCCCTGTTTCTCAAACTTTTCGCACCAAGAAACACCTAACTGATTGAACCAACCGATAACAAGCACAACAGGCTGAAAACCAAGATCCTGCCGCTCCTCACGGGTTTCCCTGATGCACCTGTTGAAGGATGGGTGGAATGCTTAGGACAAAATTCCCTAAATTAGGCAACATGAGTTGGGGAGTTGGTCCGATCTGCCAATAAAACAAATATAGCTTTTTACCATGATTTACGTCGATCTATTTCACACACGAGAGGAGTTAGTAGGCTAGTTATTTACCTTTTTTTTAATGAAAACAAAACAAAATTCTTATGAAGACATTTGAGAAGTGTAATTAGATGCTTCTGTTGATTGATAAAGAGAACATAACTTCGAACAGCATACAAATTGGTTATTTTTGTTCCTAAACAACCCTAACCCTAACCCTAGCCCTAACAACCCCAACCTAGCCCTAATCTCAACCTCACCCTAACAACTCTAACCTAACCCTAATCTTAACCTAACCCTAACAACTCTAACCTAACCCTAATCTTAACCTAACCCTAACAACTCTAACCGAACCCTAATCTCAACCTCACCCTAACAACTCTAACCTAACCCTAATCTAAACCTAACCCTAACAACTCTAACCGAACCCTAATCTTAACCTAACCCTAACAACTCTAACCTAACCCTAATCTTAACCTAACCCTAACAACTCTAACCGAACCCTAATCTTAACCTAACCCTAACAACTCTAACCTAACCCTAATCTTAACCTAACCCTAACAACTCTAACCTAACCCTAATCTTAACCTAACCCTAATCTTAACCTAAACCTAATTTTAACCTAACCTTAATCTCAACCTCACCCTAACAACCCTAAACTAACCCTAATCTTAATCTAACCCTAACCTAACCCTAATCTTAACCTAAGTCTAACAACCCTAACCTAACCCTAATCTTAACCTAACCCTAATCTTAACCTAACCCTAATCTTAACCTAACACTAATCTTAACCTAACCCTAGCAACCCTAACCTAACCCTAATCTTAACCTAAACCTAACAACCCTAACCTAACCCTAATCTTAACCTAACCCTAATCTTAACCTAAGCCCAATCTTAACCTAAACCTAACAAACCTAACCTAAACCTAATCTTAACCTACCCCTAATCCTAACGATTTAAAACTAAACCTAGCAATAATTGTAAAACATAAATTATTAACAAATGATACCGTCATGGATCTGCTCCTGCCAGCAGAGGGCGCACTACCACGGCGGATCTGCCGGATTTCACCTCATAAAGCCACAGAAACTAACCCATAGGTTTAGAAAACATTCAGACTCTGTTCAAAATAAACCTAATTTTAAGAAATTCCACAATACATCAGAAAAATGGGGAAGAAATGCAATAAATGTGTCGTTTATCGGTCATTAATTGAATGATAAGTCGATACAGTCATTATCGCCCTACTCAGATCAATATTGCATTTTCTAACCAACAAAAGTCCCTCTATAATATGAGGCATAAATCATTATTACCCCAAGCCATATCCAAGCATTTCTTGTTACACCTAAAAAACACTCTTCCAGATTTGTGGCACGTGACCAGCTTTTGTGTTTTATCAAATTTTCATCACGCCTCGAGAAATTAGATCAGCTTTGGACCTGAGAGCGCTTCACTGCCACCCACCTGCCTCTCCGTCCTTTCCTTTCTTTCATTATTTTTTACGCTGTTTTTGTGCCAGAAAGAGCAGCGCACCCTTTAACCGCACCAGCTGGTTTCGTCAGGCGCCGGTCCAAAACACGGATCTATATTTACGAGGTTATATCACTGTACATGAGTCAACCGAAATAAAATTAAACCCGGATAATGATGAAAGAGCGCGCTGTCTGCCGCTCCGGTGCGCGGGCCGGGAGACAAACAAAGCTTCTCCTCTGTGGTTATAAATATCTCATCGCCGAGTACCTGGAACACGGTTTGGAGTTGTTATTGTTTGGGATGTGAGAGAGACCGGAGGTAATCCAGCAATCGGCCAAATCATTACGACAGCCAGTCCTTAACTTTGCATTGTGCTTTTTCGCATTCTCTATTGTAAAAATGTACATATTGTGTCATACTTACACTTTGCTCAGATGTTTCCATTGCGTCATATTATATCATTCAAAATCGACTTTTTGGAGCTTTTGGCCATGTTGTAATGCTGTTTCCTTCTCAAACCCCCACCCCTCTGATGTTTTTATGTCATAGTGTCAAACAGGAAGAGCCCGTCAATTGTAATGTAATGCCTTAAGGCCTGATTTTATTTATAAAACAGCTTTTTTCATGCCCGAGGCGTCCGCGCTGCCCCTGTGGAGAAAACAAACGCACCCCCGAGTGTCTGAATAGATGTCGAGTTTGCCCTGAAAGTTGTGAAGAAGGAGCTCTTTCTAACCTACTCTGGAAACGCCTGTTCTTTTTCCTTACCTAACAAGAGAGAAAAGGAGAAAAGCGCGTTTGAGAGGTGCAGGACTTAATTCAACTCTCCTTAAGAAGAGGCCACTCAACAGAAGTTGGAATTTCTTTCACGGATTTGGTGACTATCAGCAGAATTGTGTTTTTCTGTGACTGTCGCTTGACCAACCTTCGCTAGAATCAAAGTGGATTAACTTTTAACCAATGCGAGTACCATATTGTAAACACCCAATGGAGCGGCCAGGACAGAGCAGTGAGTCAATCCAAACGCGTGTTAGCTTGTGTGTTAGCGTGTGTGTATGCTTGTGTGTTAGCGTGTGTGTATGCTTGTGTGTTAGCATGTGTGTTTGCTTGTGTGTGTTTGCGTGTGTGTTAGCTTGTGTGTGTTAGCATGTGTGTTTGCTTGTGTGTGTTAGCATGTGTGTTTGCGTGTGTGTTTGCATGTGTGTTAGCTTGTGTGTGTTAGCATGTGTGTTTGCTTGTGTGTGTTAGCATGTGTGTTAGCATGTGTGTTTGCTTGTGTGTGTTAGCATGTGTGTTTGCTTGTGTGTGTTAGCATGTGTGTTTGCGTGTGTGTTTGCATGTGTGTTAGCTTGTGTGTGTTAGCATGTGTGTTTGCTTGTGTGTGTTAGCATGTGTGTTTGCGTGTGTGTTTGCATGTGTGTTAGCTTGTGTGTGTTAGCATGTGTGTTTGCTTGTGTGTGTTAGCATGTGTGTTAGCATGTGTGTTTGCTTGTGTGTGTTAGCATGTGTGCTTGCATGTGTGTTTGCTTGTGTGTGTTAGCATGTGTGTTAGCGTGTGTTAGCATGTGTGTTGCTTGTGTGTGTTAGCATGTGTGTTAGCGTGTGTGAGCTTGTGTGTTTGCTTGTGTGTGCTAGCATGTGTGTTAGCGTATGTGTTAGCATGTGTGTTAGCTTGTGTGTTTGCTTGTGTGTGTTAGCATGTGTGCTTGCATGTGTGTTTGCTTGTGTGTGTTAGCATGTGTGTTGCTTATGTGTGTTTGCTTGTGTGTGTTAGCATGTGTGTTGCTTATGTGTGTTTGCATGTGTGTTAGCATGTGTGTTTGCTTGTGTGTGTTAGCATGTGTGTTAGCGTATGTGTTAGCATGTGTGTTAGCTTGTGTGTTAGCCATTTATGAAGCTGTCTTGCAGATGTCAACTCCTTATGACTGCATTGTGAAGTAACTTCACTTATTGCTGTGATATTTATATTTCTTTTACAGCTAATGTTACATGGGCGGATTAGCTCGGAGAGACAGGGCGGAGTTGACTGAATTGAAGCGTCTTGTCTTCCGGGTTAGAAAAATACACACAGAAAATACTTATATTTCTCACAAAAAATAGAACTCCATAGTGGTAGAGGTACAATATATCAGATACATGCCTATACTTTACTTTGGAATGGCTAAAACAGCAGGATACAGATCCTCCAAGTTCTCCTTCATTCCTCTGTTTAAGTGGCCACAGAATCCTGGTTTGCTTATTATGTCACCATTACAAATGTTTACTTGTTTCTATATTTTGCCAAAAACCTCCAGCATGAATTTGCCGTTACAAAAATGGCTTCTTTTCCTTGGATGATTTGGGTCTGGTGTGTTCTCCCGCGGTGCATTCAGTGACTCACCGTAAATCTCGCGCGCTGGAGGAGTCTCTCAGCGGGAAGCGCGTGTCAGCCGGGACACTCTGTTTCCAGACAGGAATAGCTGTGATTAAAGCCACACTGTTTTGGCGCCTGGTTCAATACAAGCCTGAGCCTGTAGTAACACACGGGTTTATTTATAAAGCAGCGGCAGCTAATGCATAAACAAAGCAAGTTATGTTTTAACAATAGATCTAAATAATAGAGATCTGCGGGTCGCATTCAGCCCCAGTCTTAATAATGATCCTGAGACGGCTGTGAAATTAACATGGCTGCCTCCTATGAAGCCTGATCTCTAAAAGGGCAAATATATAAAGAGTGAGACATATGTGACCCGTCGCGAGAACCAGGGACACAAGTCGGCCGAGAAAAAACGCTGTTTTGCAGAATTGTTCAGTTGAAGCCATGAAGATGTATGTATATAAATTGGTATATTTAGAAGCGTAAACTTTTAGGTTCAAACCGGCTTGTTTAGGGAGATTTGGGAGCTGGAGTCGGGGCGTGGTTTGTCTGTGTGTATTTACATACTCGGTAAACACCGCAAAAAAGTTGTGGATCAGTTTATGTGTGCTTGAGTGAGTCAACTCTGAAACCTCGGGCGCCACGGTGGCCCAGTGGTTAGCGCTCATGCCTCTCAGCTAGAAGGTCCTGGGTTCGATTCCCACCTGGACGGGGCCTTTCTGTGTGGAGTTTGCATGCTGCCCGTGCCTGCGTAGGTTTACTCTGGGTACTCCGGTTTCCCCTACCGCTAAAAACATGTACAATAGATTCCCCCCTGGGGCCAGGACTCAATGGGACTAAATAAAGGTCAATAAAAACCCTGCATGACACGACAGGGGGAGCTTTACAGTGGTATAGCTTTATGTAAATGAGCCCTATAGTCACTCTCAGAGAGGTGAGAACAGCCACAAGGTTTAGAGGCCGATTCCCCTCTTTGACATATTTCCAGTTCCTAAATTCAACTTGCCACATTTTCTCCAAATATGATCAGATTTCCATGTGTCACTTTGGAGATGACACTTTCACAAGCTCTGTCCCGCTCAAAATGCCCCAAAACCAAGTTATGTCCCCCGCTCTCATGATGGGTCACTTTTTGTCACTGTCAGAATCTGTCCCAGGACCTTTTCCTCACAGTTTTCAGCATATCTCACAGTACTTCATGTCTTTTACGGACATCTTTGAAACACAGTATCTGATATTGGCAGCTTCTTATGCTCACATACTGTAGATGTTGTGTCCCTGGTTCTTGTGATGGGTCACATATGTGCACAATAAGGGGAAAAGGAGAGTTCTTCATTCTGACAGCCTGATGGATGAAGCTGTCCTTGCAGACGGTTGGACCTGTCACTGGTGGAGACTCCGCAGTCTCTCCCTGATGTCTGGACTGAAGAGGCCGTGGCACCCCCCTCTGAAATATCCCTGTCTGATGTGCGGCTGGAAAGCTGGTGGAATGGGCCCTGTCCAGATCGTAGTTGTTGGGCCAGAAGTGCAACAGTGTTACGCAACGCCAAAAGTTTTCCAAAGTCCAGTCAGAGGAGAGTGCAATGGTTTCTACAAGTAGGAACAGATGGCTTCCACACTAGTCCAAACAATGTTTTTAATTTAGTTTTTTAGTTTTGTTTATTTTGGTCTAAAGTACAATAACAATGTCCAAAAAAATAAGACCGAAAAGGCATATGCTGAAGCTTTTCACAAACTATCATTTTCACACTGAGGCAAACAAGTGAGTTTACGGAATATCAAAAAAAAAAAACAATTCTCAAGAAACAAGAAGAATACAGTTTCAAATGAATATTTTACAACTTCTCTATATAAGACATCATTATTTTAGCTTTAGGCTTTCTTTGACGATCTTCTAAATTCATAGTGTTTCTTATTTCACACATTTCTCAACACAATCTGGAACCACATTGTTTTTTTTTAATTTTGTACATGAAATTGCCACCCCTCCCGGAACAGCCGCCTTAACGTGGTGGAGGGGTTTGAGCGCCCGAGTGATCCTGGGAGCTCTGTTGGCGGGGGGTTCGTGCCTCTGGTAGGGTCTCCCAGGGCAAACTGGTCCTAGGTTATGGGTCAGACAAAGAGCGGTTCAGGAGCCCCTCATGAGAGACAAACAGGCCTCTGGATGGATGGAGGAGGGATGGATGGATGGATGGATGGATGGATGGATGGATGGATGGATGGATGGATGAATGGATGGATGGATGGATGGATGGAGGAGGGATGGATGGATGGATGGATGGATGGATGGATGGAGGATGGATGGATGGATGGATGGATGAATGGATGGGTGGATGGATGGATGGATGGGTGGGTGGGTGGATGGATGGATGGATGGATGGGTGGATGGATGGATGGGTGGGTGGGTGGATGGATGGATGGATGGATGGATGGATGGAGGAGGGATGGATGGATGGAGGATGGATGGATGGAGGATGGATGGATGAATGGATGGATGGATGGATGGGTGGATGGATGGATGGATGGATGGATGGATGGATGGATGGAGGAGGCATGGATGGATGGAGGATGGATGGATGAATGGATGGATGGATGGATGGGTGGATGGATGGATGGATGGATGGATGGATGGATGGATGGAGGAGGGATGGATGGATGGAGGAGGGATGGATGGATGGATGGATGGATGAAATCGCCAAATAATGCACAATTTCGGCTGAAACAATGGGATCTTTCATTCCTCCACTTCGGTTCAGCCGCACAGACGCTCAGCCCCGGCCCCTCATCTTTTTCCGGAGGTGTAGCCGGATGCGTCTCTCTCATTTCCATCCGCGCTGTCAGACGGAGACAGGTGCTCCTGAATATTCATCCGCAGGAGGCTCTCACCGATTCTAATCACTGTCAATATGTGTGCTACAGTCAGCTCCTCACCAAACAAAACTCCCCCCCCCCCCGCCTCCTCCTCCGCCGCTTATGAGAACGCGGCGCGAGAAAACAGACTGTTATTCAGCCAAAGAGCGAGAGGGAAGAGACCCATGCTACTATTGTTTCATCTCAAAACGCAAAAGCTGATATCGACAACGTAACCGCTACTACTAAGGAAAGTGGGTCATCTTACAACCAGAAGGCTCCCACAGGTGCGCGCTGTCATTGTGTCCTTGGGCAAGACACTTCACGCTCCTCGCCTCCAGTGTGCTTTGAACGAAGTGTAAAAAAATGGGTGTTTCCTTGATGACTTTGAAATGCGTTATTGGAGAACTTGTCCTTCTCTTAAGTCATACGTTTAATTAGTTTTGACTGAGTGAGAACAGGAGCCCGCAACCTTCAGCATCAAAAGAAAATTGTGAAGAGCCACAATATTTTTATATGCAAACAACAAAGCACACGCACTTGTTAGTATATTTCATTAAAGTTGTAAAATCTTTGAAATTGTCGCGCTTTCATCAGGAGGATGTTGGGGACTCGGGTAATTTGCGTCTTGCTGCATTCTGGTTCAATATTTCTGCAGCTCATTACTCTTTTAATTAAACCAGTGGGTCCTAAAGTGAGGTCCGAGGCCCCCCGGTGGGCCTTGAAGACACAGCAAGGGGTCTCTCAAAAGTTGTCGACAAAACAGGAACACAGGAAATACCCTTTAAATAAGGTTAGCCAACAATCACTGCCTTTTTAGTGACGTTTTTGTATCCCATTTTAGACAGTTAAAGGGACAATAAAGAGTTTAAAAATGTAAAAAAATATGTATTTTCTTCCCCCTACATTTGAACAATGACCTGTTCACCACAACTGCCTCTAAAATCCTGCACTGTCACTCAAAAAGGTGTTAATTCGGGTCTGAAGTGCCGTCATGCACGAGCTTAATATAGAAGGTGCAGTTACACATATGGCCTGAGGTGGCAGTAGTGAGTATAAAATGGCTAACTTGCATCTAGCCCCTTTAAACATTACTAATTCTTTTGAAAAATTCTCACATTCTCCTAATCGATAATGTTAGATTATGGGCTTTAAAATGCGGAGGAAAATTTTAGGATTCAGATCAATGACTTGAGTGTGATCAGGAAGTACAGAACGAGGCGCTGACACCATAGAAGAAGAAACAACTACATTTAACAGCTTTGTCCGAGGATTAACTCAAAACTGCGTGAATGATGTGAAATAATTCTCCAGGCCTGTCTTTGATGAGGGAACAACGTTAAAACATAGAGAGCCATGTAAATATAATTTGAACCAAGTTAAAGGTTAAGTTAGTTAAAGGAACAAAACACAGTTTTCCATACTGTGATATGTTCTTACCTGAGCTTAGACGAGTTGATGCGTACCTCGGTTTACTCTGGCAAAAAGACACAAAAATACAATCAGCAAGTGCCGCTAACAAGATCCAGCCCAAACTAAGCTCAATATCAACGTAAATACATGTAAAATATGTTTCCAGAAGAAAATAAATGTATGCAAAATATGTATAAAAGGACTCTTAAAACATTGGAGTACAATGGATGACTGATCTCTTTTACATTTACATTTACAAAGGGAAGGGAAGGAATCATGAATTTATATGAAGGGCATGTCAAAGGTCACACGAAGAAGAAACCAAAACAAATTTGCACAGTGTATCACCAGGTATGGACAAAATTCAAGTAGGCTGGGAAAAAAAATCTATTTGATTTAAAAAAAAATCGCATTGGTAGGTCAAATCGATTCATATAAAAAAAAAATGGTAATAATGGTAAAATGGTAAATGGTAATAATACCAGGAGTAGTTCGGCGTCCAAACAGTGCACTCCTGGTATTATTACGCCATACAATATAGTTCCCTTTTATCCGCTTAGAAAATCCACATTGTTTAATTTTGTGTAATTATACTCACGTATATTCACGTAACCATATTTAAATAGGGAAGGCGTGGAAGAGCTTGTTAGCTTCTATTTTCACCTTGTTTGGAGCAAAAGAGGAGGAGAGGCTAAATGCTAACGCCGTGTGTGCTGTGTTTACATGATAGAAGGCTTGCATGAAGACCAGACAGGTACAAAGAACTCGTCAAAGCTAAGGTAAGAACATATCTCAGTATGTAAAAACGGTGGCCTGTTCCTTTAAAACAGGGGTGCCAAAGTGGGGCCCGCGGGCCAAATTTGGCCCAACTCTCTCCCATTAATTATCAATAGTAAATATGGATGCAGTACACTTTTTGGCCACCAGCGTCAAATTGGGGGCGCTGTTTCACTCCTTTCGCAAAGTCAAGGAAGCACTGTTGTGGTGTCTTGGTGTTTCTCAATCACTCATTTAGTTTTACTAAAACTTGGCTGTTGCCATAGTTAACGTTTGTTTTAATGTAGCATGTTATTTGCATAGATAGAATCAATTGCAAATATACAGGCTACCGAAAAAGAAAATAAAGTCGCTCACTATTATTATGTGTTTCACACTTGACATCGCCGTCTGTGGCCCGCGACTCACAGGCACTTTTTCATTTTTGCCCGTGGAGACTAAAAGTTTCGGCACCCCTGCTTTAAAATATATTTACAATTCACAGTATTTTGGTCTAAATTATCTCAATTCTAAATTCTCTGCTCCTCTATGGACCCAAATGGGGTGAAGTAAGAAGCGACCAAGCTGTTCCAAGTTTTCCCCATTTAAATACGGTTACGTGAGTAAGGAGGTCTTTGTGCGTGACTGAGCGCATGCGTAAAGACCAGACAGGTACGCATCAACTCGTCTAAAGCTAATATCTCAGTATGGAAAGACAGTGGCCAGTTCCCCTAATAGTAGGCTAATATATTCTACATTTTCACGTTTTGGTGCATTTGTGGGGGCTGCGGTTTTGGATCCCGGTCTGTCTCTGACTGAAGCAAAGGCAAAGGGAGGCTTCCAGTGAAAACACGTTGGGAAATAGTGAGTTTGATTGATTTTTTGCAAATGAACGTTTACATTCCTTCTTGAGCTTCTCACAGGAGACATGAAGGCAATTCTAATTCCCGTCCCGTGTTGGAAATGTCACGGATAAACTGCGCGTTATTGATTACGGTGTTACTTGTCATGCTCCCGCGATGTCGCCACGTTTTCCTCCGCTCCCGACGGCAGAGGCGGCAGCGGCAGTGACAGCGGCACTTGTGGGAATACCGGCTGTAGACTCCAGGTTTAGCCCTATCCATCACCGGAGCTGCCTCGTCCAGGAAAATGAAGAGTGAAAGTCCGGGCCGCGGCGTGGACTCCGGGACTTGCAGCGGGACCCTGTCAGAGCCGTGCCCACGCCACGGCCGAAAGGAGCTGACAGCCCTTCGCTAGGAAAAAAAAATAAAAAAAATGTAAAGAGGGAGAAAAAAAAAAAACTTGGGTGACAAATGTCTAGCGCGGACACTTTTTCCAAAACACTAACCTTTTCAAAAACGCAGACAGGGACAAACCGGACAGCGACGCACGGCTGTCACGGTAACAAGCAGAGGCGAGTCCTGATTGGACGAGACACGGGACGGACGGGAATAACCCCAGGCAGAAATACAAAAACTTCACCGCGAGGAAAACAAGTCTGGAGCGCAGGCGTGAGTGGCACTGTTGAAGCCGTGGACAACAGGAAGGGACGGGTAAGATAATGTTTATTTATCATTTTAACTAGAACCATATTAGTAAGTAATGAGTGACTGATGAAAACACCAAGTAAAACCCTTAAGGTGAGATGATTTTTCATGCAGTGTTCAATTTTTTTTAGCGGGTTTTCTCCATGAACGAGTACTAAGTAACTCATACCCCTAGAGGCCATGAGCGCCACTGCAGGTGTCGTAGCATGTTGCGTTTTTTTACTCATTACTTGTCCGTGAGAGTAAATACTACACTAACAGAAAAGACAAAGGGAGAGAGGGATATTGTGCATCCAATTACACGATGGAGATCATTTTTTTCACTCAACCTTGGCTGTAAATACTGTTTAAGTGGCGCTAGCCCGCAGTTAGCTTTGCCTGTTAGCTTATTCTTTGTGATTCTATTAATGTGTATTGGTGGCTCTGACCCGGTGGCAGTCAAGTTGCAGTTGTGGTTTTCTGGCCAGAGACACCCCCCATGAAAGACCCTCCAATCACCCTATCAACACTTGTATTACCCCCAGAGGGACGACGAAAAAGATTTATTAAAGGGATGTTACAGGATTTTTGACATAGGGCCTCATTTCCTAGTTATCCAGAGTGTTGCTGATTTCTGGAGCTATTTTTTTTGTAATTCAAGCAGTTTTTATATTTGAAGAGTTTCGTGGCGCTAGGCTAGTGCAAGGCTGGCGCATTTCTATGGTATCAGCTAGCCTGCATTAAAAACTGACCCGCTCCACAGTGCACCTGAGGCAAATCACTTATAACGCCAGACTAACCATATAAATGTCTGTGTCGATAGAGTAATTTTAACCATTTTGCATTTAAAATATCTTATATTTGAGCAGCATCAGCTTCGTGTTTGTATAAGCTACGCAGCGGCGGAGTGATCTGCTAGAAAATAGTCCCTCAAAATGCGATCATTCATGTGATGCAAGGTCAGTTATATTCCAAAAATTATTCTATCGACACAGACATGTATATGGTTAGTCTGGCGTTATAAGTGATTTGACTCAGGTGCTCTGTGGAGCGGGTCAGTCTTTAATGCAGGCTAGCTGATACCATAGAAATGCGCTAGCCTTGCACTAGCCTAGCGCCACGTAGCTCTTCAAACATAAGAACTGCATGAATTACAAAAAAAAAAATATCTCCAGAAATCAACAACACTCTGGATAACTAGGAAATTAGGCCCTATGTCAAATATCCTGAAATATCCCTTTAAGGTAAACAAGTTACTTAGTAGTGCTTTAATGTCAGAGTAATGAAACTGGGGCGGCCATGGCTCCATCTGTCCAGCAATCCACTGTCAATGATTCTCCCATTCACCTGCAGAGCCTCGCCTTAATTTGCTCAAGTGTTTTTTTTCAAAAGTAAAAAGTTTTATTGAAGGGCGGTGAAACTGCTAGAAATGTGTTTGTGTTGTTTTTCAAAGACAAAGCAGATGTTTGTGTCGCACATCTGGCTCAGGCTTCGCTAATTAATCAACTCTGCCGCCCATCCACTTTGTTTGTTCAACTAAAATAAAGAATATGTTTTCATTCTCCATCACAGACGAGTCGTAATTAAAAAGGTCAGTGCGATGTAAGTTTCCGCTGTTGTAATTGGACTTTTCGTGATGTAGTGACTGATTATGGTGGATGTTTATTAATGAGAAAGTCAGGCGAAGACTGTGGCTCTCAAACTTTCCTGGACAAGTGGGTCATTCACCGCCTCAAGACTCCATCTGGCCAAGGCTGAACAAGGACTTAAAGAGACAAAACAAAATGAAGAGGTAGAATGAAGAGGTAGAAAGTAATGATCCAAATGATGAGTAGAAAATGAGTGTAAAGCTGAACTTCTCCTTGTTTTCATGTTTTAGTAGTTACCCCTCCTGGAATCGCCACCTTAAAAGGAACAGGCCACCGTTTTTCCATACTGAGAACTGTTCTTACCTGAGCTTAGACGAGTTGATACGTACCTGTCTGGTCTTTGTGCGTGCTCTCAGTCACGCAAAATGACCAAAGATGTTGTTAGCATTTGGCCTCTCCCAGTATATTCCTATAGTTCCAAACAGGGGGTGAAGTTGAAGCGACCACACTCTTCCACGGGCACGCACAAAGACTAGACAGGTGTGTATTAACACATCTAAAATCAGATAAGAACATATCTCAGTATGGACAAACGGTGACCTGTTCCTTTAACGTGGTGGAGGGGTTTGAGCGCCCGAATGATCCTTGGAGCTTCGTGGTAGGGTCTCTCACGGTAGGTGACGGGTCAGACAAAGAACGGTTCATTGTGAGGCCGTCCTTCTGTGGACCCACCACCTGCAGGAGGAGCCATAGGGGCTGGTGCAATGTGATTTGGGCAGCTCCGACGGCTGCCCCCACGACCCGACAACGGACAAGTGGAAGAAGATGGATGGATAGTTGTTTTAGTTGAGTTTTTAATCACGTTTTTCTTGCTTTTTTTTTAGCCACATTTGGTCACGTTTTTGTCATGTTTTCACTGCTTTTTTGTAGACTTTATTGTCTCCAGGGGGAAATTCTTTTTCACGTACACAGTGCATGTTTTGACAAAGGACAGAACAACAGAAAACAAACAGCATGGAGTACACTCAGCGGGGCCTGTTGTTGAAGGAATAGGCACCGTTCTCAGATATGTTCTTACCTGAGCTTACCTGACAATGGGAGAGGCCAAATGCTAAGAACATCTTTGGTCGTTTTGCGTGACTGAGCGCACACACAAAGACCAGACAGGTACGTATCAACACTAAGCTCAGGTAAAAACATATCTCAGTATGGAAGAAATGTTCCTTTAAGAAATTCGATGGCTGATGGGATCAGGCTTCTTTTAAAACGCTCCTTCCCGCATCTAGGCGTTCAGTACCTCCGTCCTGAAGGGGTGAGGTGAGTGTGCAGGGAGCGTGTGACGTCTTGTTCTATTGTCTATCATTATGTGTGTGTAAAGTAACCGAACCGTGATCAAGCCACAAAAACGTGACCAAAACATGTCAAATAAGCAACAAAGATGTGATGAAAACAGAAACAAAAAGGACGAAACCGTGACAATCATATCGAGGAAGAAGCTTACATTTTTTTTGTAGGTCTTAGCTTTCAAATGAGGCGCTACACTGTCATACTCATGTCCCAGGCCTCACTACAAACAGTCACTCAAGTGCAAGTTTAAGTGGATTTTACTTTACTGTATCTCTCTTTACCGCAGCGTGAAAACCACAGCTGTGACAAATCGCTACAACCACTTTTTGCTTAAAACCTTGAAAACGGCTCTGAACTGCCAAAAGCCGAACTTTGCTCCCCCCTCTGTTGCATTTACCGCCTCCCGCCGGCCAGCAGGGGGCCCACTGGCGTCCCGCGGCTGTTTGCTCGACAAGGACACGCCGTTGACATCTCTCCTTCATGTTCGCGCCGGGGAGCAAGCTTTGTTCCGCCGATTGGACTTTTTCCCGCAGCTTTTGTCCGAATCAGCAGGTTTTCCCGGTGTCCCGCTAACATCTGGCAACGTCCCGAACGCAGGGGGGGGGGGGGGGGGGGGGGCGCCAGGTTGTGAGGCGATATCCCCTGCTGAGAACTTTTATACGGCGCTATACCAGTGTTTAATAACCCTGTGGAAGTGAGCGAGTGTGCGGGTCACCGCGCTGCCCCTGGGCCTCGTCCGGGACGGTTTATCAAAGTGCTGTCTTTAGGGGGACATTTTCTAGACTGACTTTTGTGTTTTTAATATCTGGTCCCAAAAGATTATGATGCCCTGTTCTTTGAAAGCTCTTTTGGAAACCGAGCAAGAGGTTTAAAGGAGACATATCATGCAAAATTAAGTCTTTTTCAAAGCTTTCAACATTGTGCTTTCATTAAAAACGTACTGGAGTATTATTTCACTTCATTAATGCAGTTATGAGTAATCCTCTGCACTTTTAGTTGTTTCTGCTGAAATAAGTTTGTTTCTGTTTCTCTCATCAGAGCAAACTTTGAAGCTGCACTACCTGAATTACTCCGTTGTCAAACCGTGAAAGTCAGAGGTTGAGTAAAGTCTCTCAGCTGTTGCCTAAATACGGTCCTAGCTTTCACAGACCCTCCTTCACTTCTCAGTTGACCTTTCGCAGAGCCCCGCCCCCCCTTAGTTACTGTTGCTACGCCCGTCAAACACGACCATGGCAATCTGACAAACAGAGGCTCACTGGAGACTCGCCTTATATCCAGGGGACGTCTTGGACACGTCTCCGTGATCAGCCGCAACTCGAGTCTCCAACTAGTCTCCAGGCCGGTGAGATCGGCCCTTCGTAGGCACACAATCAGACCGAGTTGCAGAGATGTTGCGGAGACTGCCTCCTCTCATCTGGTGAGATAGGCCCTTTATGTCATTAAGGCACTCAGAAAAAGTCCGATCCATGATTAACCATTTGGGTTCTCTTTCTTCCCTGATGGCCGGGGCATATTCCAGGATAACAGTGCCAGGATCAGTGGCCGCTGGCTGCTCTGCTTCGAGACAGCGACACTAGGGGGGCTGCCATTGGTCCGCCATTGCTGTAGTACCTCCATATAGCCGCTAGTTACCCATTAGAAAGCATTGCAATTTAGACACCTCAAAAACAACTTTAAGGCCTGGTTTCTAATTTTCCTAAACTTTCTACAGCTAGATATTCCTTCTGTGTTAACACTGGGTTAGTTACAAATAAAGCAACCAGGCTTGTTAGCATTAGAGCTATAGCCGGCTGCATATGTGGTTTGACCCCCCAAAAAATTGCTACAAAAGGTTTTTCAACAGTTTTCTGTAGTATCAGTATCAGTTAATAACATACTAAAATTCTACCAAAATCTGACCACTGGAAAGATCTAATTTTCAAGATGGCGTCCAAGAGGGTGGCGAGATCCTTAAAATGCCCATTACTCCTTTATTATTCATCCTAGACAAGTCATTTTGGTGTCTAACCCAATGTTTTGGGTGTCTAGGAATCCAATGGGCTTGTTCAAATTGTAGTGACATGATCACATAATTATGATATAGAAATCGTGGACAAAGACTCTATATATTAACCTTAGCGAGTTTGTCACGGCGGCGGCACACATTTTCAACGCAACCTTACATTGGAACACACCTGGAAGGGTTTTAACCTCTCTGTTATCTTAGCATTTTACCAATTAGCATATTTAAATTATAGTGAAATGATTACAATTACAAAGTGATTACAAATCTTTATTTTTGAAGGAATGCCTTTGACTTGCACCAGATTTACAAATAGTCATTGTCACACTGTTCCTCCCGTAAAGGTGGATTATGTGGATTGGCACAATTTTCCACTTGACATGACGTGCATGGTAGTCCACATCCTCTGCAACTACACCGTGGAGTTCGGCAGGCAGTTGTGCAATTACAGTGGACCATCTACAGGAGACTTTTCAGGGCAGCTAATGGTGTGGCTACGACCGAACTTTGTGCCTTGCTAGGGCCGAGTCTACAGTGAAGATCCCGCCCTTATGCCCTTTTTAGGAACAGCTCTGTCACAGCAGGATTTCCCCCTTGACTTAGTTATCATGGCAAACGGCGAGGAATTAGGAGGAGCTGTCTATTATTTTTCACGCCTATGGCCAGGATTGATCGTGCTCACATTGAGTGGTTCAGGGAGCACGAGACATCATTTTCCCACATCGTCCTCCACAGAGTCCAGATCTTAACCCCTGTTGAGAATCTTTGGGATGTACTGGAGAAGTCTTCGCGCAGTGGTCTCACTCTCCCATCATCGATACAAGAGCTTGGTGAAAAATGAATGCAACAATGGATCTTTTGACATTGAGAAGCTTGTTGAAACAACGCCACAGCGAATGTGTGCAGTGATGAAATATTGGAGCGTGTGACCTTTAAAAAGTTACTGAAGGTGCTTGAAACTGTTGAGTACGAGCTGCCTCTGTGGATCAGTTTTATTTCTGATCACTGCTCCCTCTCCACCTCCGCGTCGTTATCAGAGCGTTCATAACACCTTCAGCTCATCCATGACTCCTCTCTCCTAACTAGTCCTATCTCACTTCCTTCTCCCTTCCTCCTCTCTCTTTCTTTTCGCCCACTGTTTGTCCTCATATCCGTTCTAATGGAGTTGAAATGGCCGGCTCAGAGTCAATAGTCTCGCAGTAAAATGAAGTCCGGATCCTCTGCTGAGAACTCAACTAATGCCATTATCTTACATTTTGCGGCGTATCTCGCGGTTCATCCGTTTAATCGCTCTGATAGCTTATCTCCGCGGCGCATCGCGGGGAGGACTTTAAGTCTTGCACAACGGCAGACAGAGTTTTCGACCTGTGTGGCCAGAAGAGGGGGAAAGAAAGTACTTTGACATGGTGGTGTTATAGTATTTAATACTTCACTGAACGGTTAAACTCTTTGACCTCAGCAGATAAAGAGGTCAGTGATGAGAGTCTGTCATACTCTAGTTTACATGATAGAAATGGAAAAAATGTATTGTGTGCAAATTAAAGGGCAAATTAAACTTGCATCTCCCCTTAAAAGAACAAACATGTCTGAATTGTGGCCCGACCAATATGGATTATTGAAGTCCGATCCCAATATGACAAGGGTTGGCTCGATATATTGGCCAATATTTTATACTTTATGTCCTTTTAATCTCTGAAATTGTCCAAAGTTAAACATAGAATCATAGAAACATATAGAAATAGATCTAATAGAGTTCGACCAATGTAGGTTTTTCTAAGGCCGATGACAATTATTGGGAATTTTGATTGGCTGATATCCAAAGCTGATATTTTAGGAAAAAGTCTTGCCCATAATCCTGTGTATTATGCTTCTAGATATACACACAGAAAGGCCCCGTCCAGGTGGGAATCGAACCTGGGACTAACCGCTAACCTCATATCTCATGTTATCCAAACATGTCAGTGTCGAACTGTGACAGCAGGGGGCGCTGTATATTCACGTTTAGAAGGTACTTCAGAGGGAGAGTGTTTGAAAGACAAACATCAGTAGATTCCAAAACATAAACGGTAAGTCTCTGGAGTGGCAAGATCTCAAAGTGAGCTCCTAAGTGCAAAATGTTACACAAGATCGGGCCCTTTATCTCAGAGCTAACGGCTAGTATCAAAAAACAACATCGTTAGAAAAAAACAAGCATTTATACTAAAAACAGACTCATCTATTTTAATTTCTATTTTAGTGTTAGCCTTTAGCTTCAAGACAAAAACACAGCAATGAGCACGGAACTTTTCTCCAAGGAATTTTATGTTCCTGATGCAATGGGTGCCATGTAATCTTGAGGTTTTTTCTTTCTTTTTTTGGACAGTCCGATGCGTAATTATTCCGAAAATTACCGTTGAGCAGAGGTTAGGCCGTTAGTCCGAAATGTTTAACCCAACTGTGTTGTGGATTAGGGAGCCGTATTCAACCATTAAGGTCAGTGGACTCTTGCCTGAACCTAATTTTGGGAAGGACAATTTCAGTTTTACATATACATTTTCGGAATAATGAGCCGTCGGACTAATGGATTGTCGGACTAATGCGCGGACCCCGAAATAATGGGACAGGAAGAGCAGCACCTTCTCTACTCCTCTTCTGCATATAGCCCATTAAACCCCGCCTTAACCGAGTGCATTTTCTCCAGTTCAGCTTTACCCAAATCCATATGGTTACAGCCAGTGTAACACCTCCAAGCCAAGACCTACAAAACTCATCGAAACAGATCTCTTTTCTCGCGTTGTTGCCGCATTGTCATTACCTTCGTTGACATGAGATCAAGTAAACATACATTATACATTATCCTATAACTGAACACACACAAAATGAACTTCATACACTTTTATGAAGGCCGAAACGTTTGTTGTGATTCCAGGCAGTGTGGCTAGGCTAGTAACAGCAAGGCTAGCTACTTTTCTTTGGGTAAGTTCACCAGATAGTGTCCTCTACTACTACATGTGGAGTGATATGAAAGACCTGTATTGCAAGCATCAACTCCATTGCCATTGGCAGCGGTCATTATTTATTTCAGATCTCCTCTGTCAGAAAATAATGACCAGTAGAACGTTGGAAAATCCCATTCAAGTCAATGGAGCGTTCGACTGTACTGAAGAGAAGTATAAGAATAAAGGCTATCTTATCTTATCACTTTTCTGTTGCTATTTTGTTGCATTTTCATCCTGGTTCTCGGCTCTTTTTTTCTTTGCTATATATGCTAGATATGTGCTCGGTTCGAGGGGGGTGGGGGGGGTTAAGAGGTTAATACAAAGAGCTTACCAAGTCATTTATGGAGCAAAAACCTTTAACACATGGTATCTGCTCTGCTCGTGTGCTGTTTTCTTGCTTTAGCTTTGTTGCATTTCCATCAAAAACAGAAGATAAGATTCAAACTGTCCTCTTCAAAGAGCCGATTATCCTCCCCTGCATCTCCCCCCTTCCTTCCCTCTCTCTCCCCCTCCCTGTTTGGTAAACCTAGCAGGAGGAGGCATAGGTACATCAAGTATCTGCAGTTCCTGTGCTAATATTTGCGCTCTGCGGCGTTGTGAAGAGCGATCTCCGGAGGAGACTTAAAGCCATGTTTGATATGTGTCCTTGGCGCTCCCGTCTTGAAAGTCACCTGCGCCGGAGACTTTTTTGTTTGCGCACTCATTTTCATAACGGAGAGCAAGCACGGCGGCGCGGCACGACTTTGGTCCGGGAGCTTTTGAAACTTTCCGCACGTTCTGCAAACTCAAAGAGAAACTTAAGATAGAAAAAAGAGCCAAGGAGCCTCCTCAGTCCATGTCAGGGGTAATTAACTTTGAGGTAAATATGCAGAGGAGTCTATGGAAGGTTTAGGCTCGACTTTAAAGGAAGGACATTATCAGTGAAATTAACACAAGAAAAGGCTGGTTTGATGAAAAAGGACACTGCGCCTTAAGAAGTTTTATGAAGGGCCTAAAAGTGTAATCCAGGAAATACCACAGCTGCACATTTCTTGGCAGTCGGCACTTTATTTTTAATATCGACACTGAAACTTTACATTAAACTTGAAAGAAGATATTATGCAAAATCTACTTTTTGAAGTTTTAACATTGTTCTCTCATCAAAAAAGTACTTGGATCTTTCTGTAAACTGTTTGATTCCAAGTAGCTGAGGTCAATAAAATGCAGAAAGCAGCATTAATAGGATGTTTGAGCTTTTAAAGAAGAAGTAAGTAACTTGTTTACCTTAATAAATCCTTTCCGTAGTCCCTCTGGGGGTAATACAAGTGTTAGTGGGATGATTGGAGGGTCTTTCATCTCCCCCTGGTGTCTCTGGCCAGAAAACCACATTTGCACTTTCCTGCCTCTGGGTCGGAGTCACCAATACACACTAATGGAATCAGGACGAAGAAGCTAACAGATTAACGGGCAAAGCTAAATGTGGGCTAGTGCCACTTAAACAGTATTTACAGCCAAGCTTGAGTGATTGGATGTACAATACCCCTCTCTCCCTTTGTCTTTTCTGTCAGCGTAGTATTTACTCTCACAGACAATGAGTATAGAAACGCAACATGCTACGACACCTGCAGTGGCGCTTATGGCCTCTAGGGGCATGAGTTACTTAGTTCTGCTTTAAGGCGAGACATGGCAGGTGAAAACATGATTTATTTTACTTATTTATTTTTCACACAATGGTCAATGTGAAGTCTCCCTTAACATCTTAGTTTTAATGTAAAGAAAATAACCAAACTCACTATGCTTACTTTAAATCCCTGATTTGTGTAATAACATTCCTCAAAATCATGTTGAGGGCTAGAGGTTCTTCTCTGGCTGGTTTTGGCCCTCGGACCTGACGTTGCCTAGCCCTGGTTAATAGTGGCCGAGACACACAAGGCCTGAAATCCATTGTTTTGGGAGTCATCTATAGATACAGACGGCATCTCGTCATAGAAGGGGACGTGGCTTAGCCGAGGGGGAAAGTAGAATCTTTAGAGAAACACAATTTTCCACTCTTTTCAGCCATTTTCTGTTTTTTATTTACCACACATAAATAAAGTCAAGTCTAAATCGGGCCCATGTGGATATTTTCTCACATCAGATTGTTCAGTAGAAGTGAAAAAACGGCAGCTGTGGCTAGCGCTAGCTAACCGTTAGCATTAGCCCGATTGTTATTTATTATTTATGTATTTATGGGCTGTTTAAGTAGTTTAGATTTTTCTCCAAATTATTTTCCCCTTAACTGTTTTCAAACATGGCCATATATGGGCGATTCCAGAGATGCCGTCTGTATCTATAGAGGGCGCTTGCATAAACCTGGGACAAATTAAAGCTTTTGGAGAAATCAATGGGGGAAAGAAAACAAAGGTCAAAGGGCTCAAAACTGGGACTCATTAGCATAAGAGGGAACGTCAGGCCCGTGTGCAAAATCCGGCCCTCCCTCATCCAACCTTTGCTCCTCAGGATTATTTTGAGAAATTCTTACACACATGAAAGATGAAATACTTAGTACTGCAAAATGCTGAAGATACAGTCACTTTTTTTAACACTTGGGAAACACAGACCGCACACAGCTCAGGAATTAAACCCTGGACCTTTTGTGTCTGTGTGTATTTAGCGTCGGTAAAATCCCGTCTTTCTAGCTTGCCCCAAAATAACCCCCTCCGCGAACGCGTCCTGGAAATGGACTCATTGTTAATCGCGCGGCCTCCTCGCTGTTTGACGGTCCACACTCCGATAACGCGCTCCTCCGTCGGTTTGTGCGCGGAGCGTTGATAATGACTGATGCTTCTGTACAATTGATGTTAATAGACCTCATTATGTCCCTCTGCAGCCACCGTACGGATTTAAATTAGACCACAGCCACATCTGATTCTACACTCAGATTGTTCCTATTCAAGAAACCAATTCGCGGGTCTTTCTCCGACGCTGTGTTTATGAGGGGGCCACGGTTGGTCACATGTGGGTGGATTTGAAGAACAGTTTAAAATACATCAATGTAAACAAATCTGGACAGGGGCGTGTCTATGGGGGGGGCACAGGGGCACATGCCACCCCTGAAATCTCATTTAAAGAGAATGAGGCAGTTTATAGGGGGTTAGTGACCTATATGTTTTAATTTCACTGTAATGTATCGCTGAACTACATTTGGGCGGTTCAGCACTTTCCGCTGACAGCAAGAAGGTCCCGAGTTCGATTCCTAGCCGTGTTAGGCTTTATTGTGCGAAGTATGCATCTTCTTGTGTCTGCAGGCGTACATTTTCTACAGCTAAGGTTTCCTCTACTACAAAAATATATACAATATTGCAAGAAGTCTTTTGTCATTGTTGTTTTAAGGTTTAACCATTTCTCTTGCCTGGTTTATTTTTGTTTTATTGCTTATAAAACATCCCCTTATAAGTGCTATACATGTTTGTTTCCAGGACGGTTTCCATAATCATAATCTGTTATAAATAAAGAGAAAAAAACAATGGTTCTAGTGATAAGGAGATGGAAAATAAAGGTTGAAACTGCAGAAGAAATATTTATTTTAGACAGAGGTGTTGATTCACTTAACCTGCCTAACTTTGCAATTTGTTGTTACACAGCTTCCGTAAGGCCTAGAACATTTCCCTTGGAGTCTAATCTAAAACTAGACAGGTATTTCTTCCCTAATGGCACCGGCATGTTCCAAGATGTCAGTGCCAGGATTGATAGGGCTCACAATGGGGAAAAGTGGTTCAGGGAGCGTGAGATGGCTCCAGATCTGACTCCATTGAGAGTCTGTGGGATGTGCTGGAGAAGGCTTTGCACAGAGGTCACACTCTCCCATCATAAATACAAGATCTTGATGGAAATTTAATGGAACACTTTTGATGTTGCAGAAGCTTTTCTGAAACAAAGCCACAGCGAATAGTGCAACATGGTAGCACAGAGGTTAGCGCTGTTGCTTCACAGCCAGAAGGTCCCGGGTTCAATTCCCGGCTGGCTGGCCTTTCTGTGTGGAGTACCAGACACGTGCTCTGGTACTCCGGTTTCCAATACCACTAAAAACTTGTATAATCGGTGAATCCTCCAGCGAGGTGATTCCGACCATCAGCCTGGCTCCACATCTGGAGAAGTGTCCCTGGGTGCTGCCGCCCACTGCTCCTCACGGGTTGTCCCATGAGGATGGGTCAAATGCAGAGCACAAATTTCGTATTGACAAATAAAGCACCTTAAAGGGACTATACGGAGTTTAAAAATGTTAAAATTAAGTATTTTCCTCTAACTATATCAGGGGTAGGCAAGTTTGCGTTGTGGAGGGCCGATTTTCATCATTGCCAAAGCACCAATCGCCGAATATCACCATAGAAGCCTAAAGTTAATAACTTTTTTTCTGCAAATGCCAATGTTTTACAAGTGATATGGTTTCGGGACCCACCTGTACCTTAGGATGACAAGCCACGACCCAAATAAAACTGTAATTTGCCATATATCTAATGATATATTGTGTTTTTTCTCACATGTTTTTTATTGAACAAGCAGTAGATGTGCTTTAAAGAGATCAAAACAGACTCCTGTGTGTTTCCATGCAGTTTCAGATGGAAAATATTGAAAAAAAAGTTCAATATTAGGATTGCGACCTACTGAAAATGGCTCTGCAATCCACTTTTGGGTCCTGACCCACCATGCAGTTGAGAATCACTGTTTTACATTATGTATAACCAAGTGGTTTGGAGTACTTTAACAGGTATTTGATCTCTTACTGGCATGACAATATTTCTCAAAATCCTCTTGAGGGCCAGAGGTTCTGTGATTTGGCCCCCGGGCCTGACGTTGCCTTCCCCTGCCCTATATGTGCCAGCCATGTCCTAATGTGTAAAATGAGCTCAGACCTGTTCACCACAACTGCCTCTAAAATCCTGCACTGTCACTCAGAAAGGTGTTAATTCGGGTCTGAAGTGCCGTCATGCACGAGCTTAATATAGAAGCTGCAGTTACACGTAAGACCTGAGGTGGCAGTAGTGAGTATAACGTTTTTTTTTGTGACATATTATATACAGATATGTTTGACTCCTTTTTGGGGGGATTCCAACTTGAAGTTCATATCTAAACGTGTACAAGAATGGGAAATCTGGTGTTTATAAGTGCTACTTGGGCAGAGATGTTGTCGCCACAACATCAGAAAAATATGTTTTAAGAAAAATGGCCTTTGAAGTTTGATTTTCCAAATACACTTCCAGGTAAGAGCAAGCTGAGCCAAAACTTGAAAAATGAAATATTAAAAAAAAGTTTTGCCTGCAGTGTCCCTCCATTAAGGTAATTTCCATTGTAAAAAGTAATCATTTCCATGTTGGAGAGCTGCAGATTTGTGGCATTTTCAGAGACTTTCCCGAACCATCCCGGTGAAATGACAAAAAGAGGCTCCATTGACAGCTGCGTGTCACACTTTGCCACCAGAACAGACTGTTCCACAAATGACTCATATGTAAATCATCTTCACCAGACTCCACCAGCTCACACCTTTAGAAATGTGTTACTCCAACCACCTGTCTTTAAGCACACAGGCAGCCATGGTTTTAAGATGGATTCATTTCAGAACTGTACAAAAACAGGTGTCGCATCGTGCTTTATTCTGGCTTTTACAGCTGCTTCAGACACCTCCACTTTCAACAAACTCCTACAGAATGAAAATATTGAGATTATTTTGTGTAAAACAGTGGCGTTTTGGTTAGAATAAAATCCGTGAGGAGAGTATTTACTTTGAAAACCCGGATGTTGTTGGTGTTCTCTTTCCTGCGTGGTGCGGATTCTGAAAAAAAGTTGATCCGTATTTTTGTCGGGGAGGAACAGAGTGGCAGGGAGAGAGGACGGTGGAATTATTCTCAGTAATTAAAGTGCAGTAATTATTTGAGTGGGGCGCAGGGTCGGACACAGAGAATGTGGAATCTGAGGGTAAATAATGGATAGAGATTTTTTCGGAGGGGGATTTTGGTCCTGGAGTGGAGGAAATTCAAGTATCTTGGGGTCGTGTTCACGAGGGAGGGAGGGATGGAGTGTGAGATCGATAGACGGATCGGTGCGGCGTCGGCAGTGATGCGGTCGCTGTATCCGATTGTTGTGGTGAAGAGGGAGCGGAGTCGGGGGCAAAGCTCTCGATTTACCGATCGATCTACGTTCCCACCTTCACGTATGGTCATGAGCTGAGTCATAACTGAAAGGACAAGAACATATATACAACTGGCCCGAAATTAGGTCAAGGTCAAGTTTATTTATAAAGCATTTAAATTTATTTAATATATTTAAAACAACATTGCTGCCCAAAGTGCTGTACACAAAAATACATAATTATATAAAATGCAATGTTTAAATGTAAAGTATACAAAAATAAAGATGCAGAAAACAAAATACAACACAAACAAATGCCAGCAAAAATGTCCTGCTCAGTTTTGGTTAAAAGCCTGCACAAACAAGTGGGTCTTCAACATAGACTTAAAAATGTTTAAAGACTGGGCTGCCCTAATATTTAAAGGTACACTGCGTAACATTTTGAACTGTACTGTTGAGGCAAAACGAAACACGTTCCTAATGACACAGAAAGTGCTATTACTGCAGTGTGTAATAAAAGAATGGACTTGGATGAGAAACTAAACTGTTTAAATCTCAAATTCTACTGCCTTTCGTCACGTCTCCATGGAAACGAGCTGGAGACGTACTGACTCACAGTAAAGTTTACAGTTTAGGAGGGGTGAGCCTCATAAATGTGTGTACATTTATGGGGTATTTTTCAATGATGAAAACATCTGTCATAAAATAAATGCTTGTATTTCAATTGTATTTATTGGGTAAAATTCTACGCAGTGTGGCTTTAAGGGAAGACAGTTCCAAAGCGTCGGAGCCGCAACTGCAAAAGCCTGGTCTCCTCTGGCTGACATTCGTGACCTCCGAATGTCTAACAGAAATTTGTTAGCTGACCTCAATGTTCTGATCGGAGTATGAACAGACAGAAGCTCAGAAAGGTATGGTGGAGCCATCCCATTCAAACACTTAAACACCAACAACAACATTTTAAAATTAATGATGATGTGTTCAAAGTTATTAGTTTCTTTCGCAGGGTGGCTGGGCCCTTTGAGACAGAGTGAGGAGCTCAGTTCACCGGGAGGAGCTCGGAGTAGAGTCGCTGCTCCTTCATGTCGAAAGGTGTTCCAAGCATGTCCTATTGGGAGGAAGACCCAGGACACGCTGGAGGGATTATGCCTTTGAGCTGGCCTGGTGTCGCCTCGGGGTCCCTCCAGAACTGCTGGACCCGGCCCTGGATAAAGTGGAAGAAAATGGATTTTGGATATAGCTTTTGAATAAGCTGTTTATAAAAGTATTAAATATCAAAAAATGGCCTTGTTTTTTGCAAAGCTCAATAAATGAGGCGTGGAATAAGACATTAAATAATTGAGAAACATTATAACACTAGTCAGATAGTACGTTTAACATTATTAGACTGAAATGGGAGGGGAAAAAAAGGTGCACTGGAAAAAGAATAATTTAATTTTTCATTTTTAAGGAAGAAATGACATAAATCTACTTGAATTAACAGATTAAATCTAAGGTTTGAGTAGATTTGTTCTGGCTGTAGATGAGATAAAACCTCTGGTAGTTGTTATTCTCTTGATTCAGATAATTGTGTCATTTCAAGTGAAAAACAATTATTTGTCTGATTTCAAGTGGGTTTTATTCTTGTTCCATTGGCGCTATAGCATTTGTATCTTGGATTAGTTCAAACCAATTCAAATTCAACATAGAAGAACTTTAATTCAAGCAATTTTAAGTAATTTATCTCATTTAAGATGGTCATTTTTCCAGTGTTGTGCTTTACTTTGGGCAAATAATCAGCGCCTTCGGCCCTCGGTGTATTTACAATAAAGAAAATCGGCACTTCGCCAACAAAACTTGCCTACCCCTGCAGTAGGTGCTACTAAAGTGGAAATATTGTTGCAAATTTTAAGAGAAGTTTAGCCTGCTGTGACTCTCCTCAATGTTCCAGGTGGATAAATATGAGTCCGGTGGAACAAAACAGATGGACATGCCTTCACACAAATGACTGACGTTTCAGAAGTGATCTAAAGTCTTTCTTCAGAGTCCAAAGTTTGTGACAGGAGAGCAATTCAGAGAGGAAAGTCAGCGCCCACTTTGCAACCTGGTGGGAATTCTCTGTAACCTTTGGGATGAATAGAGCACACGGAAATGACTCGTGCGATCCTAAAGGTTGAACCACCATCCGAAACTTCACTTTGACTAAATGACAGACGCCGAGGTCGTAATGTTTAGGCCAACCGCTAAAATGCTGCGTCAATCTCGCCATTGTCAATAATAGAATATAAATCTGAGGTTATTTTAGGATATTTTTTTTTTCCTTCAGTGCCTCGACTGTCACCGCTTGAGACCTGTCCATTTCTCTGATTGACGCAATACATTATTCAAAATGTCTCCGGCTGGACAGGGCCAAGTCGGGACACGCTGCTTACTATGCAACGCCAGGCACAAAAGTCAAGTTACTGCAACCTCGGCGATTAATATTCCATAAACAGCGATTATAAGTGAACGCTTCGTTAAGTCAAGAAAACAGGACAGACCAAAATAAGAGAATAATAGCAACATTAAGTCATTTATTGTAAAACTTTGCACCAGTATCACCTCTACCTTCTTCAATGGACATCTAAATGAGAGAACTATAAATATGGACTATGGACTAGATAGTATATATAGTATAGTATATAGACTAGATAGGTATAAATTATGCTTTAAGTGAAAACCACAAGTTTGAACTAGTGTTGTTCCGATACCGATACTGGTATCAGATTTCACGGCAATACTGCACTATTTTGTGGTATCGGCGAGTACACAAACCAAACCACCAATCCGATACCACTAATAAATGTATAATAATGTGTGAACTATGACATGAAGAACGGGCAGACGAGCCCCGCTCTGCGAATGTTGTCATCAGGCTGGATGTCAATTCTTCTTCGCTGCTTTCACGCCCAGTTGCAGACAGTGTTAGAATCGAGCAAGAGGTCCCACTGTGAGGTCCCTACCGCAGCAGGCTCCGCTCTCAAGTCGCCTCCACTGTCAGGACGGGAAATGCACAAGACTATGGACTCCCTGATTGGTCAGATTCATACTAACGCCTGAAGAGGCCAAACATCTTTGGTCGTTTTGCTTGACTGAGCGCACAGACAAAGACCAGACAGGTACAATCACGGATCGGAGCTGAGCGAACAGGCGAAAGATGTGGAATCCCGGGGTATGGCCAATGGACGCTGGCTGCTCTGCTTTATGACCAGGGACACTGCGGGCCGCCATTGCTGTAGTACCTCCATATCACCGCTAGTTCCCCATTGAAAAGCATTGGAGTTTAGACACCTTCAAAACAACTTTAACACCTGCTTTTTTTTTCAACACTAGACTAGGCTAGATCTTCCTCCTGAGATAACACTGGGCTTTTTAGGCACATGCTTCGTCAGAGTTGGGGAGGAGGAGTCTGTAAATCCGCCATGATTTCCCCCACGACCGTAGTCATTATGGTCAACGGGGAGGAGTGAGCAGAAGACGTCCATTATTTTTTACAGTCTATGGGTATGGCTCTTTATCGCTCTGGGTCTCATTCTTAAATAGGCTAGTTATTAGTTTTATATTGATTGACAACATTCACTTAATGGGTAATAGGTGAACCATTGTGGTATCCACCTGTGAGTAAACCGAGCCCAAGCACCCACCATTCTCGGGTAAGTCCTACATAGAGTGGCTACAGCTACAACACATGAAGACTACCTTTCTGTGATTATGTAGGTTCACTACAGTGATAACAATGGCTGTATTCACACTTACTGTGCCCACTTTTGTCATGTTGATGATCCGTGAAAAAGAGGCGTTTTGTCCGCACATATTTAATTAGACAGATTTGCGATCGTTAGCCTCAGTATAAGGTGCTGTTAAAGTGACATGATGCTATTTGCAATTCCGAAGCTTCATACAGAGCTGTCCTCAGAGAAGTTTATCAGATTTGTTGAAAGTTGAAACATGTAACTTAAAAAACATAGGCTACATGTTTGAATAAAATAAATACAACAAATAGTAGCATATTCCCAGTCTCACGGTTTCCCATTAATAGAGAAGATGGATGAGTTAAAAACATGCATAAAAACACACTAAAGTAACTTAAAACCAGTCCACTCGTGCCCATGTCAGAGTTATCGCTCACATTAAAACACTGACATGTATTTACCAGTATAGTAGTGACCCAACAGCTTAGTTCTTCCACGTGTTGTAATTACTGTATTTTCCTACAAGTCGCACTTTTTTCATAGTTTGGCAGGGGATACGTCTTATACTTGTGACGTTAACATACCAGACACCTATACGTTTGTTAAGTGTGATGTCACGACTTCCGCTTCCGGGTTCTAGCAAACCGGCAAAAAACATAAAAAACTCTTAAAAACAACCATCACTATTTCTGAAACTCAGCAGAGAGTTACTGAACCTACTTATTTCTCAGACTCATTAGCCAAAAATGCTGCAACAACTTAGAAAAAAAAAGTATTATTTCATTAGTATTTAAGGCGAGACACTGCAGGTGAATAGGGGGAAAAAATAAATGGATAGATATCAATTTTAAATGTTTGTTGAACATTACTGATATAAATATGAGAAAAAAATGTACTGCATTTTTTCTGTCATTTTATGTTTTCATATAAATTTAAGGCATTTTGTGCATGAAAATGGCCAAAATTGCCTATATTTTGGGCAACAAAATGCAAATAATGGATTGAGCCAAAATTTACTGTTTCATTTTATTGACGTATTAGTAACTACGATTTTTCAGAGGGGATTTTGGATATTTTGTTTAGTTTTTCAATAAACTAATCATCAGTGAAAAAATCTGCAGCTACTTCGGGTTACATCCGCCTCGCAGACAAAACATCATAAAATATACATCATGGGGGGTGAGTTTTGTCATTTTTATACTCTGACATGAAAACTACGATGTAAAGGGAGGAAAACAGATAAAAAATCTCCACTTCGACCACTGCGTGAAAAATCAATACGTTCACCTGCCGTGTCTCGCCTTAAAGGAATAGGCCACCGTTTTTACATACTAAAATATGTTCTTAGCTCACTTTAGTCGAGTTAATATATCCCCGTCTGGTCTTTGTCCGCGCGCTCTGTCACGCAAACGCAGCACATACGCAGCCTCTCCCACATGTCACATAGCTCCGAAAAAGCTCACGATAGAAGCTACCAAGCTCTTCCACGTGTTCCCTATTTAAATAAAGTTACGTGAAGTGTTTTCATGCGAAGTATATTTACACAGAAATGTAGCGTGTCGATTTTATAAGCAGATAAAAAGGGGGACTATATTGTGAGGCGTAATGATACGAGGAATAAAACGTCCGCGCAGTAACTCCTAAAGGTTATTGACGGAAGTGAGCGGGGGAAGTCTTTAGAAGTTACTACGCGGACGCTGTGCTCCTCGTATCATTACGCCTCACAATATAGTCCCCCTTTTTATTTGCTTATAAAATCGACATGCTACATTTCTGTGTAAATATACTTCGCATGAAAACACTTCACGTAACTTTATTTAAATAGGGAACACGTGGAAGAGCTTGGTAGCTTCTATCGTGAGCTTTTTCGGAGCTATATGACATGTGGGAGAGGCTGCGTATGTGCTCCGTTTGCGTGACAGAGCGCACGGACAAAGACCAGACGGGGATATATTAACACGTCTAAAGTGAGGTAAGAACATATCTTAGTATGTAAAAACGGTCGCCTATTCCTTTAAGTCGGTACTTCCGGGGTTAGCGTAGCTGCTGCGCCGTTAGCATTTTTCTCCGCTAACCCGGAAGTATCGATTTTGGTAAATATTACTTTTAGAGCAGTAGCTTCAGCATTTTTGGCTAATGGGCCTGATACATAAGTATATTCAGTAACTCTCTGTGGAGTTTCAGTGTTAGGTTTAACTAAGGAACCCCAAAGCAGAGGACAGAAGCAGGAGGCAAGTTACACAGTTTATTTTACAAACGGATCGTGGCAGGCAGTGGAGGCAGGGAGCTGGCCGACGAGGAACAGGTCACCAGGAACGAGACACCAGGAGAATCTGTACAGATGAGGACACAGCAGGTAAGTATAATCCAGGTAAGTAAAAACACAAAGTACTTCCAAGACAAGGAGCTCAGTAACACTACCGAACAGGACGGAATTATCTGGCAGTGTGGTGCTGAGACATCCAGGCCTTCATACTGTGGTTGATTAGGTAATGACGTGCAGGTGTCTAGTCTGCAGCACCAGGAGGAGTCAGCCACGCCCCCTGCCACACACACTGCTCTGCTGCAAAAACAAAAAGGAGAGAGGGGGACAGCACACAAACCAAATCATAACATTCAGAAATAGAGATTTTTTAGTAGTTTCTCGCACATCTGTGAACCCGGAAGTAGAGCTGTGACGTCACCACTTAACAAACGTATTGTTTATGCATCATGTAGCAAACCATCAATGTGTTACGTTAGCACATCGTACGCCTACTCAGCCTGTTGTTGTTTTTTCTTCTTCATTACGCATATTTTGGCTGGTGCGTCTTATACTCCGGAGCGACTTATGATCGGGAAAATACGGTACACTTTTTACATTGTTTCAGCTAATGGTAGTGTGTGGAAACTGTTTTCTCGTGCCCACAAACATGGCGGATCTCCGTGGTAACAGTGAGATAATGACTGAAAACCAAACGCCACAGACCTTTTAAGCCTCATGTGGCCTTCAGATCGCTGCAGAGACGGTTTCGTGAGACGGTTTCCATGGCTGAGAACCAAGTGCAAAACAATAATACGAAAACAAGGGGCTTTCTGGTTGCAGTGCTTTGCCTTGTCAAACATGTGTGAATGAAAGATAAAAGCCCCTGCGGGTCTGATCACATGTTACGGCTTCATAAATGTCGATTAAAACGTGGCGACTTTTAAAGAAAAACCCCTAATCGAGCCTCGTTTGAAGCTGGTTAGTGAAATGCTGCAGGACATGACATTACGGTAATGAATCTGCTCCTCTGTTTAAACACACGTGTGCCGCCGCCGGGGCCAATCACACGCCTCAGCTGTAGGGGGGGGTCGGCGTCTGAAAAGGCCAAAAGTCAAAGGTCGCCGCGGTTTCCAGGAGCGACCGGAGACGTATTACGTTTAGCGACGGGTGCCACGAGCGCTGCCCTTTTCAGAGGCGAGTGAGTGAGTGAGCCCGGGCCACTCCCCAGATCCACAAAGCTTCACATTTAGCTTTGTTTTTTTGGCTAAATCAATCTCTCAGGTTTATATGAAAGAATGTTTGATTGTTGGAAAGAGTTTTTGAATAGTAGTTCCTTTTTTTATTTAAACTAGAAAGTAGAATAGAGGGGAACAGACTGCCTTTCTCTGGACGTGTGATCAGAGCAGACAACAGCTCGGAGAAAGTCAGCATGCAAGGGGCCATGGGCAGAAAGAGAGTCAGAGGAAGACCTTAAAGGAATAGGCCACCGTTTTTATATACTAAGATATGTTCTTACCTCACTTTAGTCGAGTTAATATATCCCCGTCTGGTCATTGTCCGCGCGCTCTGTCACGCAAACGGAGCACATACGCAGCCTCTCCCATATGTGACATAGCTCCGAAAAAGCTCACGATAGAAGCTACCAAGCTCTTCCACGTGTTCCCTATTTAAATAAAGTTACGTGAAGTGTTTTCATGCGAAGTATATTTACACAGAAATGTAACGTGTCGATTTTATAAGCAAATAAAAAGGGGGACTATATTGTGAGGCGTAATGATACGAGGAGTAAAACGTCCGCGTAGTAACTCCTAAAGACTTCCCCCGCTCACTTCCGTCAATAACCTTTAGGAGTTACTGCGCGGACGTTTTACTCCTCGTATCATTACGCCTCACAATATAGTCCCCCTTTTTATTTGCTTATAAAATCGACACGTTACATTTCTGGGTAAATATACTTCGCATGAAAACACTTCACGTAACTTTATTTAAATAGGGAACACGTGGAAGAGCTTGGTAGCTTCTATCGTGAGCTTTTTCGGAGCTATGTCACATATGGGAGAGGCTGCGTATGTGCTCCGTTTGCGTGACAGAGCGCGCGGACAATGACCAGACGGGGATATATTAACTCGACTAAAGTGAGGTAAGAACATATCTTAGTATATAAAAACGGTGGCCTATTCCTTTAAAACAAGATGAACGGCTGAGATCATGAACTGTGAAGATCTTAAAGGGGGGGTATTATGCAAAATCGACTTTTTCAAACTTTACATCCTGTTATTATGTCATTCCCTCATTAAAAAGTGTTGCCTTGGCACATTCACGTATTTTTGAGTAATCTGTAAAAACTCTGATGGCGGCCTTTTTGGGGACAGGTTTGCCTGAGTCCTCCTAGGAACGCCCCCACCTCCTGGAGACGCCTCCGAGCTTTCGTCACCAGCCGAGTAACCAACCACTGCTCCTCAGCAGAACCCCCTCCCCACTGATGCCACAGACAGCGTGTGGAGGGGGCGTGTCTGAAAGGGTCAGATGTTCTTAAAGAGACAGAGGCCTATTTCAAGACATTCACTACAGCCATTTTGAGAGAGCAGTTTTATACAAGGCAGTTATTCTAATGTACTGCATTTACAGACCAACAGAAAATTTCGTCATCATTGTAGTGTGATATAGACTGGTGCTATGTGATTGAAAAAAGCATAATACCCCCTCTTTAAGACTCAGGACGAGATGGGGATGTCTTGTCGATTTGATCACAGGGAAAGAGCCACTTCATAAAATATTTGACTTAAAGCAGTACTAAGTAACTCTTCCCCCTAGAGGCCATAAGCGCAACTGCAGGTGTAGTAGCAAGTTACGATTTTTTAATGTATTAATTGTCTTGGAGAGTAAATACTACGCTGACAGGAAAGGCGAAGGGAGAGAGGGTTACTGTACATCCAATTATACAATAGAAATATTTTTTTTCACTCAAACTTGGCTGTAAATACTGTTTAAAGTGACGTTAGCCCGCAGTTAGCTTTGCCCGTTAGCATGTTAGCTTCTTCTTCGTGATTACATTAGTGTGTATTGCTTTCTCCGCACCGGGGGCAGTCAAGTTGCAAACATGGTTTTCTGGCCAGAGACACCAGGGGGAGACGAAAGACCCTCCAATCATCCCATAAACACTTGTATTACCCGCACAGGGACTACGAAAAGGATTTATTAAGGTAAATAAGTTACTTAGTACTGCTTTAAATACCACCAGGCCTAGAACAAGATCAAGTCAGGACTAACCCTCAGGTCTAAATTAGAATAAATGCTATCTAAACTTGGTGTTTATGCTGAAAAACACCAGGTTAATGTGGGTTAAGCTCAGTAAAATCACAAAGCAAAGCATCATCTCAGTCGTAAGATCATAGAGGTCGATGGCCATTCACTGTTCCACAACTTCGAGCTCCTTCCATCAGGGCAGAGACCCATGTTGCGTTTCCATCAGAGAAAATGTGCATCAGTGAAAAATTGGCATAACAAAAGAAAATTTACATGCGCTTCCATCAAAAGGTTTTTGCGAAAGGAGGCGGTGATTACCTGGTTACAGCAGTCGGCTGAATGCAGCAATTGCAGCATTTTTTATTTCTCTAAAGGTGCAAGCTGTTTATGTTCTTGTTTTGTTTTCATTAATTTACCTCGTCAGAAGTAGCTGTTTGTTTTCACTTGAAATGTCATGAATAAAATTAGGCGATCCATATGCTAATGCTAAGCAAAAGTATCTTAACTACTCTAAAGTCTCGCAGCACTGTAAATGCTGGACAAACAAAACTATTCCACTGTGTGTTTTCTAATGGAGATCGGGAGCATCTGCATCTCTTGGAAAGGTTTTAGTCGGCTAACTTGGTCCATGGTTGCAATGCACTGTTGTTAGCATGAACGCTGCGGCAAATGGGCGCGAACAATCTGTATCCATCTTCCAAAATGCACATTAGTGATGGAAACGCAGATACAGACTATCATGTGCTGGGAAAAATACCAGCTTTACTTTTTAAGTTGACTTGACTACTACAGTACTTGTCTTTACCGCTAAACCTCTGCTATATACTGTACGTACAGTCTCCCTCGTTGAAATCACACCTCCGCTTCATTCATTGTTAGGTCACAGCGTTGGTGCCACAGACGTATCATCAGGATAATAGTAAATGAGTTTACAAAAGCCTCCTCCTTTTCCCCCGCCGCTCGCTCCCTGTGGGCCCATGTCACTGATGGTCAGTCGTTCACGCCGCAGACAGAGGAGGAGGAGGGGGTGATTGAACCGTTTAGTGGCGTCTCTGTCTCACCTGTCCGTCCGGATGATTGACAGCCGTGATGGAGCTCAGATTGGTTTGTGCTGCTCCGGGTGAAGGGGCTCAGGCCTGGGATCAGTCTGGTTAGCGGCAACAACGCCCCACACACGAACCATGTCTCCGTCTGGACACTGATGTTCAGGCTAAAAGTTGGAATATTTTCATCAAAATCGCACTGTACTTGGACTAGTTTTGGTTCAATCTTGAACCACTTTGTGCCAACAATATCAACAAGTAGAATCAAAAACACCACATTTACCAGCTTTCTACTTAATGATATCTTGAAGGTTTCACCATCTAATACTCTAATACATTCCTAATTTATGGAAAGAAAAGAAAGAAAACCTTATTTTAAAATCACTAATCTACAGCAAAAGTTCATAGCACTGAGCGCCATTAAACGGGACAAAAAATAAGGTTTAGGTACTAAAACAACAGTGAGGCAGTTGGAAGAGCGAGTTGTCTCATGATTGAAATTCAATGGCCACTGGCTGCTCTGCTTTGTGACGACACAGTAGGGGCCGCCACCATTGGTCCGCCATTGCTGTAGTACCTCCATATAGCCACAAGTCTCCCATTAGGAAGCATTACACTAAAGCCACATTAAAAACAACTTTAAAGCCTGGTTTAAATTGTTTTGGAGCTTTCTACAGCTAGATATTCCTCCTGTGTCAACGCTGGGTTAGTTAAAATGAAAGAAACCAGGCTGGTTTTCGTAGTGGTCCCTCGCTATAAGGCGGTTTACCTTTCACAGCCTCACTGTTTCGCGGATTTCTTTTTGGTACAATTTTGCATGCTTTTTTACAGCGTATGAGCAACATACGCGCATTGTGCGTCCTGATTGGCTAGTCGCAGAGTGAGCCCTCGTCTCGCTGCAGTGTGCAGAGAGAATCTCTGTGGACCGTCAACACATCAGCGCACACCGCAGAGGCACAGGCCGGGCATGAGCGAGTCCAACTCCACGTTTACTTTCTTTACAGCCTTGAAACATACACAATAGCTGTAAATAATAAAGCTGACTACTTCGCAGATTTTGTTTATTGTGGGTTATTTTTAGAACGTAACCCCTGCGATAAACGAGGGAACACTGTACTAATGAGGCCAGACCAATGGCCACTGGCTGCCCTGCTTTTTGACCACGAACGTGGGGGCCGCCATTGCTCCGCCATTGCTCCGCCATTGCTGTAGTACCTCCATATCGCCACTAGGCCCCCATTGAAAAGCATTGGAGTTTAGACACCTTAAAAACAACTTTAACGCCAGGTTTCAATGTTTTCAAACCTAGACTAGGCTAGATATTCCTCCTGAGATAACGCTGGTTAATCACAATATATGAAACCAGGCTGGTTTTCGTAATATGAATTTTTTAAATCTCGTACTTAATGAGGGTCGGACTGTTCGCATTGGAGCAGCGCGAGCTACACGTCACGCAAGGGCTGAGTCTACGGTGAAGATCCCGCCCGTATGTCCTTTTTAGGAACATGCTTGAGCTGGGGAGGGGGAGTCTGTAAATCCTCTATGAATTCCCCCACGGCCATGGTCATTATCGTAAACGGGGAGGAGTGAGCAGAAGACGTCCATTTTTTTTACAGTCTGTGGCTGTTTCTCAATTGTGAGGATCCGTCCTCTGTTTGGCCACTTCGTTGACGTCCTCGGTGGCGGCTCCTCCAAAACGGAGCGGAGTGTCCTCTCTCCGCCGCCTTTGAGCTCAAATGGAACGGCCTCCGGAGCGACCAGCTGCGTCAGGTCACGTGTCAATCTATGCTCATTAAAACAACTGTTTTATGAATAACAGAGGCCAGGAAACTGTTTATGTGGAACACAACTTTTTTAAAGTGAGTTCAAACTAATAAAGTTTTGCGAGAAAAGAAAAAAGAAACTATGCTGCAGTGCATCATGGGTAATTTCAGCTCTCCGAGGCAGCGGAGGATCCACTGCTGTATCCTTCGTAAATGAGCCAAACGGAGGAGTCGAGCTGCGAGGGGGCGAGTGGTCCAGGTGAAATGGAACACCACTTGGCGGCGCTGTGATGACGCGAATGACGTCCGAAGTGGTCGAGACGCCGAGGATCCTGGCAATTGGGAAACAGCCTATGGGCCAGACTTTGATCGACAGGCCGTTAGCATTAGAGCTAATGGCGCGGCAAAACTACACCCCCCACGAGGGCGGAGTCTACAGTGAAGATCCCGCCCTTATGCCCTTCCTAGGAACATGTTCCATCACCGCTAAAGTAACGGTATCAGGGAAAATGTAATAGTACCCAGCCCTAAAAGTTTCAAATTGATATCTCAAAAAAAAAAAAAAAAAAAATTGATTTTGCCTGTTCACTCACAGTGTCTCGCCTCATGCTGAGGTGTCCAAAGGCATGTTTTTAAGCCTCACTTGTACACAATATGTCCACCTTGTGCACAAATGCTTTTCTGTAGAGCAGTCAGTCACACTCTGGACCTTATTCCCCACATCTTTTCAGTTACTCTATGACGGTGAATAAAGATCGCACGCTTCCTTTAGCGGGGTCACAGCAGATGCCCCCTAATACCGCTGCTAGACCTCTCTGATTAAACTCTCCTCATCCCTTTACGAAGCCGCCGTTGTGTGTCGGGGCGCCGCGCGGAAACGGGCTGGAAGCTGCAGGGAGGTCGGGTCACGCCGCTTTTTGATTGACACCTGTGAACGAGACCGTATCGGGAGCGACCGGAGCGAAGCGCTGACCCGCCGACTCTTATTAGCTCCCTGAGCGAAAGGCCTTGCGATATAGACCACGGAGGCCTGACTTCGGGAATGCGTTTGTCCGTGGAAAGTCCTCGCCTGTGTGCGCGCGAACCTTGGGTCAGACGTGGGCGTTGGCGAAGAAAAAAAACAAGTCCAGATTTTGGCTGGAGAAACCTGTCGCCGATGAAAAGGTTGCGGAGCGAACTGAAAAGGGCTAAACAGAGAAATGAGATGTCAAAAAGTGCAGTGTAACAGCGGCCGGCAGACTGACAGATGCATTAAGAGGGGTAATGTGTTTTGAAGCGCGCAGATTTGATTTCCAATAACTTTGACTGAAGGGGTTTTTATTGCGACCTTTGTGGAACACGGACGGCCGTTAGACTCGAGTCTGACTTGGCATTTGGACCAGTATTGTGCTGTTAACATACTATTCCTGGCTCCTATAGGCCTGTGTGCCCTCTCCTTCGGACAATGGCACTGGCTCTTTTTAGGTATTCCTGTGCTCCGACCTCCTTTTCCTTACTGATTTTATTATTGTGTATTCTGCTATTTGAGGTTTGGGTATGTATAGTTTGCAGTGAGTTAAAACATTCAACAATGACAAAAGGATGTTCGCACAAAACCCGGCCTTTTTCTGGCAAACCCCGCAGGACACAGGGCCCATATACTCTAGTTTCAACTGGGCGCAACCGTCCCAAACATGAGCCGATCAGGGTTAATTTTGGCGCTTCCTGCTCGTGCTGTGGGCCTGTGATTTGCCGGAGAAAGGAGAAGTCAGACCTTCTGAACAGGCAAGTCGTACGTAATTTAATATTTCATATCATACCGGGTGTATTCACCTCATTCCGGAGGCTCGCGTGGGCGCCGCCATGAATTGTGCCCGCCCCTTTTCTCCTATCTGTTAACATGGCACTAGAGAAGTCCAGATAAAATCAGTCACTACACGAAAACAAAGCTGTTTTCAGGCCACGCTGAGAAACGGTGCAGTGTTGACATGTTGGTGCAAATGAACATCAGATATTTTTATTTATTTATCTACTAAACATAAGATTTGAGCAGCAAACTTTTCCCCTCGTTCTCCGTTTAAATGAACGGGCTTCACGCTCGACCGGAAGTGTCTGTACAACGGAAGTGCCGAGACGAAGCAAAAAGAGGCAGAGGTGGGCGGGGCGGAATAAGGTGATTAGAGAAGAGGAGGAAAGGCTATATGCTAACGCCATCTGTGATGTGTTTACGTGAGGTACAAATGAACTTGGCTAAAGTAAGAACATATCTCAGCATGTAAAAACGGTGGCCTATTCCTTTAAAGCAAGAGTGCCCAAAGTGGGGCCCGCGGGCCTAATTTGGCCAGCCGAAACAATTCTGTTGGCCCGCCAGAGAGTGACCTACTTTTGCACTGCATGTGGTTAAAACTCTCTTCCATTGGGGGCGCTGTTTCACTCCGTTTGGAAACACTGTTGTGTCTTGGTATTTATTAATCAGAGTGTTGTAGCATCAACTTACAGTTTTCCAAATTTTATTGCGAAGGTTGTTAACATCGACAACAGTATATGTTAAAAATTGACGTATAAAAGAATTGATGAACTGACACTTTCAAAATAATCTAATGTGGCATTTTCTTTAAGTTAACGGATGAGGTAAAGTTACTGTAGATGCTGCAGATGATTTACATTTGGCACTAAATTGCTACAATTGTTGATTTTGTTCTACTAAAACTAGGCTTTTGCCATAGTTACCATCCATCCATCCATCGATCCATTTTCTTCCACTTTTCCGTTTCCGGGTCCTGGGGGCATGTGTTGGAGCTGCCCAAGTCACATTGCACCAGCCCCTTATGGCTCCTCCTGCAGGTGGTGGGTCCACGGAAGGACGGCCTCACGATTCAAACCGGGCCTGTTGGTCTCTCATAAGGGGCTTCTGAACCGCTCTCTGTCTGACCCGTCACCTATAGGACCCTACCAGGGGTACGAAGCCCCCGACAACAGAGCTCCTGGATCATTCGGGCACTCAAACCCCTCCACCACGTTAAGGTGGCGATTCCAGGAGGGGGCCATAGTTACAATTTTCCGTGGGTCAGGGCGTTTGTCAAACCCTATTAAATACATATATTGCATACATATTTTGATTGCAAAATTCACAATCAATGCCTGAATCAGCTGGAAACATTTGCCATAAGATACACCAAAAAAAGCCAAACTGCTAAATATTATAAGGTTGAAATTAATATATGTTCCTCAACTAACATTACTTAAATCTATGGTGGGTCCTGAAGTTGAGAACCACTGCGATCGAACCACTGCGATCGAGTATCCGTGCTCGTCCCTCCAGGCAAATTCAAAAACTCAACTTGGCCATTGCGTCAACAATTTTGCTCGTCCTGGCAAAGGCTGATGCAACCGTGCTTCTGTCGATCCATCCCAATTAAACGGCAGCTGTGGCTATATATAAAACTTATCTCCACCAGTGTGAAGTGAATGGAAAATGGCTTGTGTCCGTGAAAGGCGCTACACAAAATCAAATCCCCCTTTCCTTGTGTGCACTCCTCTCTCGACTGCAGCAGATTATTATTATTTTTTTTCTCCAGTTTTTGTTGTCTCCTCTCCCTCCGTCCGTCCCTCCCTGTCTCCTTCCTCCTCGCGCCCTAGGCCTGTGCGCTCTCCTCTCCACACTGCTGCAGAAGCGTGGCTCTGAGGTGAAGTGGGGCTTTCACAAACTGCAAATTTGGCAGTTCAATCTTCTGTTAATTAACCCCAGTGTCCTCCGGCGAGAAGAGGATCCCCCGAGATTAGAACGGGACGCGCTCACACTCCACTCAGGTGCAAAAGTGCTACAAACGCAAAATTCATCTCACCACCACCAGCTTTCGGGAAGTTTTACGTTATACATATAAATCTTGGGATGTTTTTCAACTAATATCCCGCTGGGTTACGGTGCATTATGGATGAGCATACAGGATTTGTTTTAGTGTACAATATACAGAGATAAATTAACCTTTACGATACAACTATATATGATGTTCCCTCATCTTAAACACCTGGAGTTGTTAACAGAATAGTCACCAGGGAAGATTCAGCGTGGGAAAAAGTAAGTCGTCCATAGAGTTGTGCATGAAAAGGTAAAAGACTATACAAGTAAGTTTATTAGCACCAATCCAGGCCTGGAAACATTTGAACGATCAACATAGTGTTTAGGGCATTAGCCATTCAGAATCTGGCGATAATTCCACAGGCCATACATCATGTTCATAAGCATTAATGACAATAAGCACATCACCAGTCAAAACTAGGAGCCAAGAGTTGTGGCTAAACGGCCTATCTCACCGACCTGGACTAGTTGGAGACTCGAGTTGCCACTGGTCACGGAGATGTGTTCTCAATGTGGTCTCTGTGAACTCTCATCTCTGTGGTATCTTGCGAACACTATTTACTGCCCTCAACCTGTGAGTTGTTTCTGTGATGTCCCTGGTATGTCTCCGAGACCTGTCGTATACCAAAGAGATCTCAAGGGACTCCACAAATTCTTTGCGATCTCCTTGGTATCCGTCTCAGAGACATTCTAGGGACATCACAGAAATGTCTCACAGGTTGAGAGCAACAAATAGTGTCTGTGTAGACCTCTCGGAGACCATGCAGAGACTCCACTGATATCGGACCTGTTCCTTTTCACCGAGACTTGTTAAGACCCAGCTCTTTTGTATCACGCAAGAACAGATATTTAGAAATAGCCAAAGCATATACTGGAGATAGAAATTGTCTTAAAGGTAAGGCGTTTATTGCCATTGTTCCTTGTTACAAAGAAGTAAAACCAGCTGATGACTTCAGTGAGAGAGAAGAAGTAAAGTCCAGACCCCCGTTGACAGTCCCCTTTTATCCTAGTCCTAGTCAGTTGTTTGTGGCTATCTGTTTGTATTTTATGTGTACTTGTTATGTGCATAATGATTACGGTATAGACCATTGTCTATCAGCTAATCTCTGACATGGTCTTCTTGTTCTGTAGCGTGTAAGCAAAGCATGAGTCAGAAGCTTGTTCAGATTTCCTTACAATCTTCAGTGGAGACTTCATGGAGACTTGAAAAAGTCTCAATGTGGTCTCTGTGGTCTCTCATCTCGGCGGTATCTTGCAAACACTATTTGTTACCCTCAACCTGTGAGTCGTTTCTGTGATGTCCCCGGTATGTCTTCGAGACCTGTCGGAGACAATCCGAGAATCCATCTGATTCTTTGAGATCTCTTTGGTATCCGACAGGTCTCGGAGACATTCCAGGGACATCACAGAAACGACTCACAGGTTGAGGGCAACAAATAGTGTTCACAGCAATGCTACAGCTGCGTAGACCTCTCGGAGACCATGCGGAGACTTTGCTGATATCGAACCTGTTCCTTTTCACCGAGACTACCTGGAGACTCACCTTATCTCCAGGGGATGCCCAGTCTCCAGTCTCCAACCTGTCTGGATCTTTGCTCGCAGCAAATCAGATCTCGAAAAGTTTTATATCGATCCAATCACGGTGTCACGACAACTGAATTAACCACAAGTAAAAGATTTTCCGGAATGTCCCTTTGTAGTTGTTAATGCTTCATCTTCTCAAAGTGGATTTTCTCCTTGTTGCCATCTATGGAAAGGGTTTTTAGTCCAAGAGTACATTGATTGAAACAGCCGTTGCACATTCATGTTGAATTCCTCCGGCTCTCTGATTGGTAAATTTGCTTGTCGATCACGCCCATCGGGAACACAAAGAAATTATCCCTGATCCCATGATACATGTAGTAGTGTATTCAGGCTGGACTGGCAATACAATGGGTTGGCATGGTTAGTAGTGTTCCCCATATAGGATAAATAGGATGCCCCAAAGCCTATTTGTGCATATAGTGTGAGTTTGGATCAACCTTTGTCTTTGTAGAAGAAAAAATCCGACAACATGCAGGGAAGACTCTAACGACCAGGTTTGTGAAGGTGGTTCTGGTGAGATTTTTGGCAGTGAAAAATATTTTTATTTCCGGACAGAAAAGGTGATGGCGACTGTGCCGTGATCGATAAGTTTGCGCAAAGGGCAGAGGAGCCACACATGAGCGGAGAGAGAGGGGGGGGGAGGTGGAGTGGTCCCTCGAGGGTCCGGCCTGGGACACGACAAATGGCCCACTGTGGGGAGACACGCATCATGAGCTGAGAGGACTGCATCGGGGGGAGAGGATAGACAGAGCGAGACAGAACAAGGGGAGACGGAGAGAAAGAGAGACTGTGGTGAGGAGAAAACGGGGAGGGAAGTGGACGACCAACGGGAGAAGCTGCTGAACAGATTGTTTGGACTTAGAGGAGAAACACACGTGTTTGGAAACATGTTATTGAAGGTGGTTGGAGGGCAACAGGAGCAAAATGATGGCACTGTAAACGGTAATGTGCCTCAGGTCAGCAGTGGCTCCGAAAGGATCTTGTCACTATAATCTGTGATAAGTTTGCGGCTTCAAAAACATAAGGATCCCGCCCAAATTCCCCCTCATGTGCGGCAACACAAACATTTGTCATTTTTGTGAGTCTGACATTTATCTTTCAAATGCTGTGGAGTAAAAGTACAGTATAAGTGAATGTACTCGGTTACGGAACACCTCTGTGTGTGAGTAAATTCACTGCATTGAGCGCTATAGTTCAAAATGGAGCAACAGTAGGTTGAGCCTTTGTCCACGGATCCAGTGGTTTGAATCCCAGCTCTGTGGTCAAGACACTTCCCATACCGCCCTTGAAATGGCTGATCCCACCTTGGAAGCAAAGCGAGGTTGGGCCTGGTTAGGCGTAAATCTAAACTGGAAGACCAACATGCACCACTCTATTCGTCGCCTCATCTCCAACTACACCTCACCCATCATCCAATCATCGCTTCATCTCGAGCCTCAATCTTCCGTGACAGCCGGTTCCTGGTTCAACTTTTCATCGCCCAAGCCTCTCATTCACTGCCTCACTGCCTAGGCTGTTTCCAGCGTGCTGCAACCCTCCTCCGCCTCTCCTCCAGTGGCCTCATCTCTGCCCCGTTCGTTGAGGTTCGTCGTCCACTGGCCACTCATCCTCTACCACCACCAGTGTCCAGGAAGACTATCTTACATTCATTCATCGCACTCATGTATTTCATACCGTTGATTCACCGTCTTCCGCCGGAGTCTGAGCACCAAAACTCTTCTAATGCGGAAAGAAAAAACAAAAAACCAAGGCACTCCTCCCACATCATAATTCTCTATTTACATTTTCTTTGTTATGATGGGCTGGTGAATCTTAAATTATTGACTTCCTGAGCACTTCCTGAGCAAAATATGAATGATTTAATGAAAAAAGGAGTTGTATAGCGATTTTGAGCATCAGGAAAATAAGTCGACTGTATTATTATTTCCTCGCACACGTATAAAGTGGGGTGAGAGTGAGTGGTTGGTGGTAGTGACACTTGGGTCAGGTTATTTTTCAGCATTTGGGGCAGTTTCTACCCTGAGCTGCCCTGCAACATTGTTTATATTTTTACAACCCGCCCTGCACCCATTAAAAGTTTTTATTTCTCAAATGGACAAGACTTGCGTGCCTCATCCGCTCGCACTCTCTCCAGCTCAGAGCAGCTCACAGCAGGTGGGGAAGAGAGCAGCACAAACTCACACACAGAGGGAAATATCGGGAAAACAGGAGACAATGGGCTCCATAAAAGCATTCTCTGGATCAGTGTTTCGCAGCCAGGGGTATGGGGACCCGTGGGGGTGCGTGCGCGAGCACTGAGCAGGTACCTCTTGGAAGTATTTCAGATTAGACTGGATACTAAACTACTTGAATTACATTTCATTTTGCATTAAAGCATGAATGCATATTTAGCTCTATTTTGACCGCAAAGCATGGTATATTTACCAACCAATCAGAATTTTAGTGGAATACTTTATTAAAAAAAATGGACACTCCTCTGGATCACCAGCTGCAAAACGCTGCGTGTTTTATGATAATTTGCCTCATAGTTACGTCAAAAACCTGCTGTACAGATTACACAATTATAATTACTACAGTGATACTCACGTGTGCTGATGGTTAGGGATGCACTGATACCAGTATCGGGTATCGGGCCGATACCACACGCTTGTACTTATACACTCATTCACCAGGTCCCGATGCCAGAAGCCGATATCACTTGAAGTGTGGTCCGCGCTCCTACAGGACGCACCTCTCTGCTGAGGAGAGAAAATAGAAACAACCTGGAGAATTCTTTAGTAGAAATACAATATTCCACATAGAGCTGACTTTATTACAGATTACACTCCCTAAATCAGTCTGTGCTGGATTTAACCGCAGCTAAATGTTGTTAGTGCTGCAGCGTGGAGTCTGCAGTGTTTACAAGATACAGGCTAATGATGCTAACTAGCCGCTAACTCACAGCTAACAGTTCTGGCGATTCTTACGCCGTTTTATGCCCATGGGCTTATTCATCTGCTTTATATTAAAAAAAAATGCATCGATGGTTTATTCATCTAAAAAACTAACCCAGCGACTAAAAAGTACTCAGAAATACAAAAAATAAAGATATACAGCATGTCCATATTGAGCGAAAACGAGCTGCAGCAAAACAGTCAAAATGCTGTAGCTACTTGGTAAGTTGCTATAAACACACGAGAAAATCCACACAGAGCTGAAGGAAAGAGAAAAGAGACCATTTAGCTGCAGTAATAAGTAACATCTCAATACTATTTTTAAATAAAAATACATAAATGAATATAGCACAAGCATTGAGGAGCTTTTGGACATGGGCTGTTCTGTCTGTGATAGACAGTGCAATAAAAATTCAAAATGATATTGAATGAAAAGTAAATAAAGAAAGAAAATGGCGTCTGTTCAATTGTGATGTAACTTCTCTTGAAAGTGTAGCCTACTTTACTTAAGGAAATATAAATGAGTAAATTGACAAATTACTAAACAATCTGTTGTGCAAAAGTAAGTATGTCAAAGAAATGCCTTGTACTCGAATGCAACCCTCCTGATGATTATGGTGGCGGCGGCGATCTTCCTGTTTTTTACCTGCTCCAACCGGCCCGACTTGTGGTTTTCCCACGGGCATCACTAGTTGGTGGTGCTCAGAGTTGGTGCAGATTGGCAGTTTGGCTTCCGTCAGTCTACCTCAGGGCAGCTCTTGCTAAAAAAGTACTTTTACTAGACCGATGACAGAGAGAATGAGAAGCTTGTCAGGCACCGTCTATTCATTCTTTTCAGAGAAATCTTTTCAAAGTTGTGCATTACTTTCAACAGCCTTTTCCAAAGTCAGAAGTGTTGCAGCTCTTTGACAAAAAAAAGAAAAATCCAAGCATTGCCAACACTTTACTTTCAAGTTGCTCAGAAAGCTTAAAATGTATGTTCACAAAAGCAATCTCTGCGGGCGAGTAATACTGCTGCTTATAGTTCATTACAATCTCTTTGGCCACCATTTTCTTCAAACATAACTTGCCATTTCAGATGAAAGTGTCACTGAGCGTCCACTGTTGCGTTTGAAAACTCGGCGAGGCCCGGTTTGGCCCCATCGATAAACCCTCACCTGTGATCCTCTTATCTCTCTGACAACTCTGACAATAACAAGGTCGTGGCAAAGACACACAGCCTCTCTCTCCCTCTCCAAAATAACACCTTGGTCTCCGGTCCAGGGATCACTGCACCAAACGCTCATAACCTCAGCTCGACTTGCAGAGGCCGATCTAAGCCGGGACTTTCCCAAGGTCTCGGTCCAAACCAGGGGCACGACGGAGGGACGTCACCCGGAATGAGCAGCTAATGGAGGCCCTGGACCGGCTTAACTCGCAGCAGCAAGGCTTTGGTTCTCTTACCATTAACACTCTTCGCTCAGGCCCCTCCAGAGCGCATCTGATGGGGCACAAGAGGCCTCTTTCCATTGATAATTTTTATGGTAAATTGTCCTAAGGATTTGTATGTCCTAAATTGAGTTTGCAGCCAGTCTTCTCCTCACACAGTGAAGTACTGGGTTTACTTGAGAATTAAAGGGATATTTCAGGGTTTTTGATATAGGGCGTCATTTCCTACTTATCCAGAGTGTTGTTGTTTTCTGGAGTCCTTTATATTTGAAGAGTTTAGTGGTGCTAGGCTAGCGCATGTCTATGGTAACTAGTAGCCTGCATTAAAAACCTTCAAAATCATGGGGTCGTCCTCCAAACGTTGCCATATCTGATTTGTAGAAAGCTCCTTTGTGAATTCCACATGTAGTTTTGCCACCGCAGGTAAACAAACTACTGTAGATCCGGTAACCCAGCAGATCACTCCGCCGCTGCGTAGCTTACAACCAGGAAGCTGATGCTGCTCAAATATAAGTTATTTTAAATGCAAAATGGTAATGCTGAAAAAAATAAGTCAACACAGACAATATGGGTAGTCTGGTGTTATAAGTGATTTGCCTCATTTGCACTGTGCTTGGGTCAGACTGTTTTTAATGCAGGCTACTAGTTACTATAGACATGCATTAGCCTAGCGCCACTAAACTCTTCAATTATAAGGACTGCATGAATTTAAAAAATATATATATACACTCTGGATAACAAGGAAATTAGGCCCTGTGTCAAAAATCCTGAAATATCCACAAATATGCACAACATAGCAGAAGTGTTTTCAGCCTGGATTTCAGCTTCATTGTCAGAGTTGAGTTCTGTCTCACATCTTCTGGAAGACTGTTCTTGATTTCAGCTGCAGAAAACTGACATGCAGCCTCGTCGTTTTCATTCCTGACTCTGGGAACCAGCAGGAGACCACCTCAGAGCTGAGATGGTTCATATGGTTTCAACAGATGTGCGTTAGTGCTAGTCCGTGAAGAAACTTGTAGACAAGAAGAGCTGTTTTCAAGTCTATTCTCTGAGTGACAGTGCCGAGACCGGAGCACTGGACTAATGTGGTTAGTATTTCTTGTTCTAGTCAGAACTCGAGCAGCAGCGTTCTGGATGTACTGCAGCTTCTTACAGAGAGGAGCCATTACAGTAGTATAACCTGCCTTAGCCTGGCAAGTCCAGAATGATACCCCTCTGTCCTTTTTATACACTGAGAAATCAGTCTGGACCCCGCAGTCGGTAAGTTTTGTGATTTATAATCCTGTTCAAATATTAACGCAGAACCCCTAATACCACTGCATAAACGACTTGCCCTTCGCTGATTGGTTTGCTCCACTTCCTGTTTGCTTGCGTATGTTCCGCACTAGACATGTAGTTGATGCAATAAGTCCAGGATTAAACCCTTTGTCCCGAGATAAAGGGGGGAAAAAAACAGTCACTCGCTCAGTTATTGGTGAGACAACAGCAATAAAAACAAGGTCTTACGAAGAGATATTTTGAATAACACACACCTCAAAACTTTGGCTATAACAGCAACAATAAGAGCCATTGATCCCATCACTCACAGATGTAACATTCACAGAGGAAAATAACAACATTTCTCCAAACGCCTCATTGCCCAGGGGCGGACTGGCCATACGTCCATTCTGGAAGAGCACAGAAGGGCCACTGGCTCTCGGGCCACCGGTCTGGCCTCTCACTTTACCCTACCCTTACCCCCGGGCGCAACCGAGCTTAACCCAAATCTAAAAGCTTAAAAGAAAAGCATCCCAAAAACAAAAATGTGCTGGAAAAAGCAACAAAAAAGTGACGAAAACACAACGAAAAAGTGACAAAAAAAGTGACGAAAACACGCCAAAAAGCCACAAAAAAGTAATGAAAAAGCAACAAAAACATGACAAAAATGCAGCGACAACGTGACAAAAAAGCTACCATCACTTTTCTAGATTGTAGCTTTCAAATGAGGCGTTACAGTGTTGCTCTCCAGTCAAGAAGCCTTTTGATTTGGGTAAAGCCGAACTAGAGAAAATGCTCTCGGTTAAGGCGGGGGGTAAGAGGTTAGCATATGTATTTGTGGAAGTGTCGCATTTACGCTAATTTGGGCCAGGCTGACCAGAGTCCAGGGCTGTTTTTCAGGCCCAGTCCGGCCCCCGTCATCGCCACAACAGAAAAGCTCAGTTTATGGCGTGATTTTCCCGAAGGTCGCAGTGACACGCCGTTCCCGGTCTCTCAAATCAAACCCGGGTCACATCGCGGTCGTGGCGTGGGGCAGCGGTTGGTACTTAACCCGAATGAGCGCCTAATGGAGGGAGAGAGCGACCAGATCGGAACAAGCCTCGTCAACGGAGCGGAAACACGGAGCCGCTAAGTGCTCCTGGTCAGAGGTGAGGGCCAACACAGAGACTCTGCTACTGTAGGAAGTCAAGAGAGAAAATAATGCTGGGATTTTATGTGTTGGCCTGTTGAAATGTTAGCGACTTGTGTAAAACGTTTTTTGAACCTGAAAGTTTAGAATATTGTTTCAAAATGTCTTCAGTAGCCTGTGCATGGACTTTGAGTAATCATTTCTTTGGGATTTTACAGCATTGACCCATCCTTCAATGTCACAGCGCCAAACTAGCCTGAATTTTTGAAGTGTCACCTTTCTCAAGCTCAGCCAAGTTACTCGTAATTTATTTTCCGAAATGGAAGCGTTTCTTTGGAAAAGGTTCATTTGGCCTTCTTAGATTTTGTAAGACAGGGGGTTTATTTACTTTACTTTACAAGTTTCAACCACTTCCTGTAGTCTTCGTCAGAATCGGCCCGTGATGGTGCGTCCCGGTTCATTGATGTTGATGCACGCTTGTCTGAACCAGCTGTGATGCTTGTTGCTTTTGGCACTGATGACTCTGACTGAGACTTAATACAAAAACGTTACATCCATCAATCCATCCACCCATTTTCTTCCGCTTTATCCGGGGCCGGGTCGTGGAGGCAGCAATCTCAGCATACATACCCACCAGACTTCCCGATCCACGCGCACCTCCAGCTGTTCTGGGAACCCCGAGGCGACACCAGGCCAGGAGACCTATTCCCACCAGCATGTCCTGGGTCTTCCACAAGGCCTCTTCCCAATAGGACATGCCTTGAACACTTCCTGAGGGAGGTGGCCAGGAGGCCTCCGGATCAGATGCCTGAGCCACCTCAGCTGGTTCCATTCTACTGTGTTCTTCCTGGGTAACTGAGGTCCTCACCCGATCTTGAAGGGTGTGCCCAGCCACCCTGCTAAGGAAACTCATTTTGGCCGGTTGTGTTTGCGACCTTGTCCTTTCGATCATTACCCAGATCTCATGACTATAGGGGAGGGTGGGAACGTAGCAGTGTTAATTTTGACAACATATTTTAATTTAGTTTTAGTCTTAGTCTTTTGACAAATGGCCTCGCCCCCTCCTATCTGTCTGACCTGATTCAGCCTTACGCTCCCTCTCGTGCTCTCAGGTCAGCGGATCAGCTGCAACTGGTTGTCCCAAAAACCAAGCGCAAACTTCGGGGAGATCGGGCCTTCTCTGTTGCTGGCCCGCGGCTGTGGAACCAGCTGCCATTAGAGATTAGACAGGCCCAGTCCCTTCCTGATTTTAAATCTCTCCTAAAAACGCACCTTTTTTCTCTGGCGTTTAAGCAAATTGATGTTGCTGCTGTTGTTGTACTTTTTACCTCATATTTTTTACTGTAAATATTTGTATCTGTTTCTGTGTGCGGCACTTTGGCCACCTGTACAGTTTTTAAAGTGCTTTATAAATAAAGTTGGTATGGTATGGTATGGAAAATGTAATTCGATTTTAGTCTAGTTTTAGTCAAAAAAATATCTTCAATTTTAGTCTAGTTTTAGTCGAAAACTAAAATTGCAAGTAAATTTAGTCGACTAAATTTAAGACGAATTTAGTCGACTTTGCATTAATAATATTCATTATAATCATATTTAATCTTGTTCCTCTGCTTCATGGAGCTGCTCCTCATGAACAAAGCTCAGCTGATCCTTTGGCAGTGAATTTACATGATCTGAGGCTCTTTCAGACGGTCAATAGAAGTTTGGATGATTTTAGTCTCTCCCTTTCATTTTTATTTAGTCTTATTTTAGTCGACTAAAATATCTGGACATTTTAGTCATAGTTTTAGTCTCATGAAAAACTTTTAATTTAGTTTTAGTCCAATTTTAGTCGTCAAAAATATCACTTTGACTAAAATTAAGACTAAATATTTTAGTCGACGAAATTAACACTGGAACGTAGATCAATCGGTAAATCGAGAGCTTTTTGCCTGGTAAAGACTTTTTTGTCAAGTCTGCCTGCCCATTTCGACCACTTGTGGCCAGCTTCCCCACAAGCTGCTTTTGATTTTAAAACTATTATCAAGAGGAACAAACTGGACACTCTTGTAGCATTCTTGAATCCCATCAGCACATTGTGTCCATGCACAGTAACATAATACGGTACATATGTTGTTTGGGTTATTCAGACTCTGCCTTGTGTGTTCTTTTTACTCCTCTGGTGTGTATTGCAGAAGGACTCACGGGACTTGATGTTAAGTTGGAGGAGGCAACAGGCACTCTGCTCCGTTTATTTAGACTCTGGCAATTGTCAGACAAAAAGACATGAGTCCCAACTCAATCCTGCTCCACATGTATCTGTACAACAAATAAAAAAGGACATCCATAAATATAAATAACTAATATCCACAAAATAACACTTAGATGACACTGTGTAACTTGAAATACATGTTTAAAGTGCATATGACAGCTTTTAAAAGTAAAATATTACTCAGATGGAACTAAAACAAGTGAAACAATGCCAGGTAACAAAGATCATAAAGACAATTAATAGTATTTACAAGAATACAATTAGGTCTCAACAAAAAGATGACTAAATACACAGTACCACACAGCGCCAAATGAGGGCGCTGCCATCCAATTTACAAGGATTTAACCGGCTATGCTACATACACAAAGAAAAATGTCTGTTTGTATAGCACAACATACAGTGCAATATTACATAATAAAAATACAATATAAAGAAAACCAAAGTGCTTCACAGAGAATTGTACAGTTTTCTAATCTGCTCAGGTCCTGATTGAGGCATAGTACTAAAGGTATTAAAAGTCTAAGTCTTTAACTTGGACTTAAAAACGATGTGGAGACACAGATTGAAGGGCGAAGCGTTCCACAGTTTAGGGGCAACTGCAAAGGCAACTGCAAAGGAACACGGTTTGTTTGTATGAATGTCCAAAACCGAAGGTGAAGTGATTTTACTAAAACAAAGATTAAAATTTTAAAATCAATGCAGACGCAGACAGGGTGCCAGAGCAGTAAAATCTACAATATATTCTATAGTAATACAATTAAATACGTCATAACAAAAGTACAACTGTACAAAGATGTCAAGGCATTAGTCAGGATCGAACAGTTAAATCATGAGAACACTGATGATGAAACGAAGAAGCCAAGACTACATGAGCTTCTGAGAGTTTGGCTCAGGACCTGATCGTACCTTTACCAGTCAATCAAGCTAAAAGATGTACACACAGTTACAAATACAGTCGCTGTTACAAAAACGATATAATTTAAGAATATGTCAGTTTAGATAACAAATTGAGTGACAAAGTGTCAAATGCTTTGTTTTAGGTCTAAATACACTGCAACAACGCAAGCATTAACAATGTGCTAGTAGCCAGGACAAAAGGACGAAAAAGGCTGTGTTGACAATGTTGATCTTGAGTGTTGCTCCTGTTGATCCTGTTGTGTCGGTTGTGGTGGACACTGTTGTGGTGGACACTGTTGTGGCGGACACTGTTGTGGCGGACACTGTTGTGGCGGACACTGTTGTGGCGGACACTGTTGTGGCGGTTGTAAAGAAATAATTAGCATTTTAAGATTGAGATGCAATTTTGTAGTCTAGTAGTACAGTGGTTCCCAAAGTGGGGGACGTGGGACACAAAAGATAATTTTGAGACAATAGTTTTTGTATTTCTTTTCTTTTCTTGTTTACTTTTATCTTTATTTATACAGGGAAGGCCCAATGAGAGTACGAGACCCTCATTTTCATGAGCGCCCTGTTTCATTGCAAAGAACAACAATACAATATCTGCAATATTTAGAAAATGTTATGAATATCAATTAAAAACAGGTACAATTTTATTCATACAAATCTAGTCCTAAGCATTTTAGATGTGGCAGAGGCACTAAAGACTTCAGTTGTAAAAGTCTTTGTAGTTTGTTCCATATGTGGGCGGCGTAATAAGAAAAGCCCAATGGCTGCTGGCTACTCTGCTTTATGACCACGACACTGGGGGCTATACATTGCTCCACCATTGCTGTAGTACCTACATATCGCCACTAGGCCCCCATTGAAAAGCATTGGAGTTTAGACACCTCAAAAACAACTTTAACGCCTGGTTTCAATTTTTTCAACCCTAGACTAGGCTAGATATTCCTCCTGAGATAACGCTGGGTTAGTCACAATTTATGAAACCAGGCTGGTTTTCGTAAGAAGAATTTTTGAAATCTCGTACTTAATGAGGCTCGGACTGTTAGCATTGGAGCAGCGTGAGCTACACGTCACTTAAGGGCTGAGTCTACAGTGAAGATCCCGCCCGTATGTCCTTTTAAGGAACATGTTTCGTCAGAGCTGGGGAGGGGGAGTCTGTAAATCCTCCATGAATTCCCCCTCGACCGTGGTCATTATGGTAAACGGGGAGGAGTGAGCAGAAGACGTCCATTATTTTTTACAGTCTATGGAAAAGCCTCTTTTTCCTGTGTCACTCTTTATGAGTCAATTTTTCAGAAGTAAACAACAGTCATGTGAACTAGTGTTGCATCGACTTGTGTTTAATTGAATTTGATGTGTTTTAAATGTGATTTTAAATGTTTTGTTATAGTAAATGCTAATTACATTCTACAGAAGGAGGTCCTGAGGTGGTTGGAGACGGCTGAGTGATTTTGGGGGTCGTGGCCTGAAAAGTTTGGGAACCCCTGTAGTAGTGTGTACTTACATGTCACCTCAACAAATATGCTGGTGCCGTCACCGAGACATGCCTTAAGTGCTGGATCTGAAGGAGCACTGGTTATATTCATCGCTGGAAATGTAATCCTCAAATTGACATCAGTGCCGTTGACTTTTTCGACTAAAGTCATTTGGACTGAGGACTCACTTGATAAAAAATCAAACAGAACATTAATATTGAGTAAGGGGTCACTTAATATGAATTATAATGTTTGCGATAGTAGTAGTATGACGATGAAGGAAAGGAAAATATGGGATTTCATTTTGATGTCAAAGTTAGAATTAAGTTTCAAATTCATTATGCAAGACTTGGTATGGACAAGACTTACCTGACATTGATAAGAAAGCCTCCATAGTAAGTAGTAGTTGGGGCTGCAGTAGTAGTGGTAGTAGTTAGGGTGGACCCTGTTGTGGTGGACCCTGTTGTGGTGGACCCTGTTGTGGCGGTTGTTGTTGAAGCTGTTGTTGGAGAAGTTGTAGTTGTGACAGTTGAACGTGCTGAAAATTCATAATGAAATAATTAGCATTTTAAGATTGAGATGTCATTTTGTTCTTTTAGTACAGTGGTTCCCAAAGTGCTGGACGTGGGACACAAAAGATGATTTTGAGAGAATAGTTTTTGTATTTCTTTAATTTAATTTGATGTGTTTTTGATTGAAAACAGCATATTTTAGGTAAATAAATCCAAATATCAAAACACAGTATCCAAACATCATTAAATCAGATAAGTTTTGTTATAGTAAATGCTAATTACATTTTACAGAAGGAGGTCCTGAGTTGGTTGGAGTCGGTGATTTTGGGGGTCGTGGCCTGAAAAGTTTGGGAACCCCTGTAGTAGTGTAGTAGTGTGTACTTACATATCACCTCAACACGAGCAAATATGCTGGTGCCGTCACCGAGACATGCCTTAAGTGCTGGATCTGAAGGAGCACTGGTTATATTCATCGCTGGAAATGTAATCCTCAAATTGACAGTGCCGTTGACTTTTTCGACTGAAGTCATTTGGACTGAGGACTCACTTGATAAAAATCAAACAGAACATTTATTTTGAGTAAGGGGTCACTCAATATGAATTATTTTTGTAGTAGTAGTAGTAGTAGTAGTAGTAGTAGTAGTAGTAGTAGTAGGATGATGAAGGAAAGGAAAATATGGGATTTCATTTTGATGTCAAAGTTAAAATTAAGTTTCAAATTCATTTTGAAAGACTTGGTATGGACAAGACTTACCTGACAATGATAAGAAAGCTTCCAGAGTAGATAGTAGTAGTTTGGGCTGCAGTAGTAGTGGTAGTAGTTGGGGCTGCAGTAGTAGTAGTAGATGGGGCTGCAGTAGTAGTGGTAGTAGTTGGGGTTGCAGTAGCAGTGGTAGTAGTTGGGGTTGCAGTAGTAGTGGTAGTAGTTGGGGCTGCAGTAGTAGTTGTAGTAGTTGGGGTTGCAGTAGTGGCAGTAGTTGGGGCTGCAGTAGTCGTAGTAGTTGGGGCTGCAGTAGTCGTAGTAGTTGGGGCTGCAGTAGTGGTAGTTGTTGGGGTTGCAGTAGTCGTAGTAGTTGGGGCTGCAGTAGTAGTTGTAGTAGTTGGGGCTGCAGTAGTAGTTGTGGCTGTAGTAGTAGTGGTGGTAGAAGTTGGGGTTGCAGTAGTTGTAGTAGTTGGGGTTGCAGTAGTCGTAGTAGTTGGGGCTGCAGTAGTAGTTGTAGTAGTTGGGGTTGCAGTAGTCGTAGTAGTTGGGGCTGCAGTAGTGGCAGTAGTTGGGGCTGCAGTAGTGGCAGTAGTTGGGGCTGCAGTAGTCGTAGTAGTTGGGGCTGCAGTAGTAGTGGTAGTAGTTAGGGCTGCAGTAGTAGTGGTAGTAGTTGGGGTTGCAGTAGTCGTAGTAGTTTGGGCTGCAGTAGTAGTGGTAGTAGTTGGGGCTGCAGTAGTTGGGGTTGCAGTAGTAGTGGTAGTAGTTGGGGTTGAAGTAGTCGTGGTAGTAGTTGGGGTTGCAGTAGTTGTAGTAGTTGGGGTTGCAGTAGTCGTAGTAGTTGGGGCTGCAGTAGTTGTAGTAGTTGGGGTTGCAGTAGTCGTAGTAGTTGGGGCTGCAGTAGTGGCAGTCGTTGGGGCTGCAGTAGTAGTGGTAGTAGTTGGGGTTGCAGTAGTCGTAGTAGTTGGGGCTGCAGTAGTAGTGGTAGTAGTTGGGGTTGCAGTAGTGGTAGTAGTTGGGGTTGCAGTAGTCGTGGTAGTAGTTGGGGTTGCAGTAGTTGTAGTAGTTGGGGTTGCAGTAGTCGTAGTAGTTGGGGCTGCAGTAGTTGTAGTAGTTGGGGTTGCAGTAGTCGTAGTAGTTGGGGCTGCAGTAGTAGTTGTAGTAGTTGGGGCTGCAGTTGTAGTGGTAGTAGTTGGGGTTGCAGTAGTGGTGGTAGTAGTTGGGGTTGCAGTAGTAGTGGTAGTAGTTGGGGCTGCAGTAGTAGTTGTAGTAGCTTGGGCTGCAGTAGTAATTGTGACTGTAGTAGTAGTAGTGGTGGTAGTAGTTGGGGTTGCAGTAGTCGTAGTAGTTGGGGCTGCAGTAGTAGTTGTAGTATTTGGGGTTGCAGTAGTGGTAGTAGTTGGGGCTGCAGTAGTGGCAGTAGTTGGGGCTGCAGTAGTGGCAGTAGTTGGGGCTGCAGTAGTCGTAGTAGTTGGGGCTGCAGTAGTAGTGGTAGTAGTTAGGGCTGCAGTAGTAGTGGTAGTAGTTGGGGTTGCAGTAGTCGTAGTAGTTGGGGCTGCAGTAGTAGTGGTAGTTGTTGGGGCTGCAGTAGTTGGGGTTGCAGTAGTAGTGGTAGTAGTTGGGGTTGCAGTAGTCGTGGTAGTAGTTGGGGTTGCAGTAGTAGTGGTAGTAGTTGGGGTTGCAGTAGTAGTGGTGGTAGTAGTTGGGGTTGCAGTAGTTGTAGTAGTTGGGGCTGCAGTAGTAGTTGTAGTAGTTGGGGCTGCAGTTGTAGTGGTAGTAGTTGGGGCTGCAGTAGTTGGGGTTGCAGTAGTAGTGGTAGTAGTTGGGGTTGCAGTAGTCGTGGTAGTAGTTGGGGTTGCAGTAGTAGTGGTAGTAGTTGGGGCTGCAGTAGTAGTTGTAGTAGCTTGGGCTGCAGTAGTAATTGTGACTGTAGTAGTAGTAGTGGTGGTAGTAGTTGGGGCTGCAGTAGTCGTAGTAGTTGGGGCTGCAGTAGTAGTGGTAGTAGTTAGGGCTGCAGTAGTAGTGGTAGTAGTTGGGGTTGCAGTAGTCGTAGTAGTTGGGGCTGCAGTAGTAGTGGTAGTAGTTGGGGCTGCAGTAGTTGGGGTTGCAGTAGTAGTGGTAGTAGTTGGGGTTGCAGTAGTCGTGGTAGTAGTTGGGGTTGCAGTAGTAGTGGTAGTAGTTGGGGTTGCAGTAGTAGTGGTGGTAGTAGTTGGGGTTGCAGTAGTTGTAGTAGTTGGGGCTGCAGTAGGAGTTGTAGTAGTTGGGGCTGCAGTTGTAGTGGTAGTAGTTGGGGTTGCAGTAGTGGTGGTAGTAGTTGGGGTTGCAGTAGTAGTGGTAGTAGTTGGGGCTGCAGTAGTAGTTGTAGTAGCTTGGGCTGCAGTAGTAAATGTGGCTGTAGTAGTAGTAGTGGTGGTAGTAGTTGGAGTTGCAGTAGTTGTAGTAGTTGGGGTTGCAGTAGTCGTAGTAGTTGGGGCTGCAGTAGTAGTTGTAGTAGTTGGGGTTGCAGTAGTCGTAGTAGTTGGGGCTGCAGTAGTGGCAGTCGTTGGGGCTGCAGTAGTAGTGGTAGTAGTTGGGGTTGCAGTAGTCGTAGTAGTTGGGGCTGCAGTAGTAGTGGTAGTAGTTGGGGCTGCAGTAGTAGTGGTAGTAGTTGGGGTTGCAGTAGTAGTGGTAGTAGTTGGGGTTGCAGTAGTCGTGGTAGTAGTTGGGGCTGCAGTAGTAGTTGTGGCTGTAGTAGTAGTGGTGGTAGAAGTTGGGGTTGCAGTAGTTGTAGTAGTTGGGGTTGCAGTAGTCGTAGTAGTTGGGGCTGCAGCAGTAGTGGTAGTAGTAGTTGGGGTTGCAGTATTGGTGGTAGTAGTTGGGGTTGCAGTAGTTGGGGCTGCAGTAGTGGCAGTAGTTGGGGCTGCAGTAGTCGCAGTAGTTGGGGCTGCAGTAGTGGCAGTAGTTGGGGCTGCAGTAGTCGTAGTAGTTGGGGCTGCAGTAGTGGCAGTCATTGGGGCTGCAGTAGTAGTGGTAGTAGTTGGGGTTGCAGTAGTAGTGGTGGTAGTAGTTGGGGTTGCAGTAGTTGTAGTAGTTGGGGCTGCAGTAGTAGTTGTAGTAGTTGGGGCTGCAGTTGTAGTGGTAGTAGTTGGGGTTGCAGTAGTGGTGGTAGTAGTTGGGGTTGCAGTAGTAGTGGTAGTAGTTGGGGCTGCAGTAGTAGTTGTAGTAGCTTGGGCTGCAGTAGTAAATGTGGCTGTAGTAGTAGTAGTGGTGGTAGTAGTTGGAGTTGCAGTAGTTGTAGTAGTTGGGGTTGCAGTAGTCGTAGTAGTTGGGGCTGCAGTAGTAGTTGTAGTAGTTGGGGTTGCAGTAGTCGTAGTAGTTGGGGCTGCAGTAGTGGCAGTCGTTGGGGCTGCAGTAGTAGTGGTAGTAGTTGGGGTTGCAGTAGTCGTAGTAGTTGGGGCTGCAGTAGTAGTGGTAGTAGTTGGGGTTGCAGTAGTCGTAGTAGTTGGGGCTGCAGTAGTAGTGGTAGTAGTTGGGGTTGCAGTAGTAGTGGTAGTAGTTGGGGTTGCAGTAGTCGTGGTAGTAGTTGGGGCTGCAGTAGTAGTTGTGGCTGTAGTAGTAGTGGTGGTAGAAGTTGGGGTTGCAGTAGTAGTGGTAGTAGTTGGGGTTGCAGTAGTTGTAGTAGTTGGGGTTGCAGTAGTCGTAGTAGTTGGGGCTGCAGTAGCAGTTGTAGTAGTTGGGGCTGCAGTAGTAGTGGTAGTAGTTGGGGTTGCAGTAGTGGTGGTAGTAGTTGGGGTTGCAGTAGTAGTGGTAGTAGTTGGGGCTGCAGTAGTAGTTGTAGTAGCTTGGGCTGCAGTAGTAGTTGTGGCTGTAGTAGTAGTGGTGGTAGTAGTTGGGGCTGCAGGAGTAGTTGTCGTAGTTGGGGCTGCAGTAGTAGTGGTGGTAGTAGTTGGGGTTGCAGTAGTCGTAGTAGTTGGGGCTGCAGTAGTAGTTGTAGTAGTTGGGGCTGCAGTATTAGTGGTGGTGGTAGTAGTTGGGGCTGCAGTAGTTGTGGTAGTAGTTGGGGCTGCAGTAGTAGTTGCAGTAGTTTGGGCTGCGTTAGTAGTGGTGGTAGTAGTTGGGGCTGCAGTAGTAGCTGTAGTAGTTGGGGCTGCAGTAGTAGTTTGGGCTGCAGTAGTCGTGGTAGTAGTTGGGGCTGCAGTAGTAGTTGGGGCTGCAGTAGTAGTTGGGTTTGCATCAGTAGTTGTAGTAGTTGGGGCTGCAGTAATAATTGCAGTAGTTGGGGCTGTAGTAGTTGTGGTAGTAGTTGGGGCTGCAGTAGTAGCTGTAGTAGTTGGGGCTGCAGTAGTAGTTTGGGCTGCAGTAGTAGTTGGGGCTGCAGTAGTAGTTGGGTTTGCATCAGTAGTTGTAGTAGTTGGGGCTGCAGTAATAATTGCAGTAGTTGGGGCTGTAGTAGTTGTGGTAGTAGTTGGGGCTGCAGTAGTCGTGGTAGTAGTTAGGGCTGCAGTTGTAGTTGCAGTAGTTTGGGCTGCGTTAGTAGTCGCGGTAGTAGTTTGGGCTGCAGTGGTAGTAGTTGGGGCTGCAGTAGTAGTGGTGGTAGTAGTTGGGGCTGCAGTAGTGGTGGTGGTAGTAGTTGGGGCTGCAGTAGTAGTGGTGGTAGTAGTTGGGGCTGCAGTAGTAGTGGTGGTAGTAGTTGGGGCTGCAGTAGTAGTGGTGGTAGTAGTTGGGGCTGCAGTAGTGGTGGTGGTAATAGTTGGGGCTGCAGTAGTAGTGGTGGTAGTAGTTGGGGCTGCAGTAGTAGTGGTGGTAGTAGTTGGGGCTGCAGTAGTAGTTGGGACTGCAGTTGTGTACAAGAAATACCCCACGTTGCCCGCACCATCCACAGCTACTATGTCCACAGTACGAGAGCTGCAGGAGGCCACATAGGACACCCTTCTTTCTTTTTCCGAGACGACCTGGATGGTCGGTGTCCTGTTGCCTTGTCGGACAAAAACCCTTTGAATGGCTACGTTGTCAGTCACAGTAATGGAGAGCTGCCAGGTGGAGGAACTGGAGATGTCGGGGCAGTTTGGCTCCGGAGGCAGACGCACGAAAGAAGGAGGACTGCGGTCAGTCACCTGTGAGTAAAAAGTTTCAAGCATTCAACAATAGGTAAAAAAAATCAATAAGTTTTAATGCTTTTGAAAATATGAGCCTGGAGCCAGGCCTGGGGTTGGGGCTCGAACTCGAGCGCCTGGTGGCCGGGCCTTTGCCCACGGGGCCCGGCCGGGTACAGCCCGAAGAGACGGCGTGGGCCCGCCCTCCTGTGGACTCACCACCCGCAGAGGGATCCGTAGGGGTCGGGTGCAGAGAGGACTGGGTGGCAGTCGAGGCCGGGTGCCTCGACGACCTGGTCCACATGCGCAGCTTCTGGCGTTCGGGACATGGAACGTCACCTCGCTGGGGGGGAAGGAGCCTGAGCTTGTGCGGGAGGTTGAGAGATACCGGCTAGATATAGTCGGGCTCACCTCCACGCACAGCTTGGGTTCCGGATCCCAACTCCTGGAGAGAGGCTGGACTCTCCATTTTTCTGGAGTTGCCCGCGGGGAGAGGCGGCGGGCTGGGGTGGGTTTGCTCATATCCCCCCAGCTCAGCCGTCACGTGTTGGAGTTCACCCCGGTGGACGAGAGGGTCGCGTCCCTACGCCTTCGGGTCGGGGACAGGTCTCTCACCGTTGTCTCGGCCTACGGGCCCAACATCGGTGCAGAGTACCCGGCCTTCTTGGAGTCCCTGGGAGGGGTACTAGATAGTGCTCCGACTGGGGACTCCACTGTTCTGCTGGGGGACTTCAACGCCCACGTGGGTAACGACAGTGAGACCTGGGAGGGAGTGATTGGGAGGAACGGCCTCCCCGATCTGAACCCGAGTGGTGTTCTGTTATTGGACTTCTGTGCTAGTCACGGTTTGTCCATAACGAACACCATGTTCGAGCACAAGGGTGTCCATAAGTGCACGTGGCACCAGGACACCCTAGGCAGGAGGTCGATGATCGACTTTGTAGTTGTGTCATCTGATCTCCGGCCGCGTGTCTCGGACACTCGGGTGAAGAGAGGGGCTGAGCTGTCAACCGATCACCACCTGGTGGTGAGCTGGATCCGCTGGCAGGGGAGGAAGCCGGTCAGACCTGGCAGGCCCAAGCGTGTCGTGAGGGTCTGCTGGGAACGTCTGGCGGATCCCTCTGTCAGTGGGGTCTTCAACTCCCACCTCCGGAAGAGCTTCACCCAGATTCCGGGGGAGGCGGGGGACATGGAGTCAGAGTGGACTCTGTTCTCCTCCTCCATTGTCGATGCGGCTGCTCGTAGTTGTGGCCGTAAGGTCTCTGGTGCCTGTCGCGGCGGCAATCCCCGAACCCGGTGGTGGCGCCCGGAAGTAAGGGATGCCGTCAAGCTGAAGAAGGAGTCCTACCTGGCCTTGTTGGCTTGTGGGACTCCTGAGGCAGCTGAGAGGTACCGGCAGGCCAAGCGTGCTGCGGCTCGGGCGGTCGCAGAGGCAAAAACTCGTGTCTGGGAGGAGTTCGGGGAGGCCATGGAGGAAGACTATCGGTCGGCCTCGAAGAGATTCTGGCAAACCATCCGGCGCCTCAGGAGGGGGAAGCAGTGCTTCACCAACACTGTTTACAGTGCGGGTGGGGGGCTGCTGACCTCGACTGGGGATGTCGTCGGGCAGTGGAAGGAGTACTTCGAGGACCTCCTCAATCCCGTCGTCACGTCTTCCAATGAGGAAGCAGAGGCTGGGGGCTCGGAGGTGGGCTCGCCCATCACCGGGGCTGAAGTCACCGAGGTGGTGAGAAAGCTCCTCGGTGGCAAGGCTCCGGGGGTGGATGAGATTCGCCCTGAGTACCTTAAGTCTCTGGATGTTGTAGGACTGTCTTGGCTGACACGTCTCTGCAACATCGCGTGGCGGTCGGGGACAGTGCCCCTGGATTGGCAGACCGGGGTGGTGGTCCCTCTCTTTAAGAAGGGGGATTGGAGGGTGTGTTCCAATTACAGAGGAATCACCCTCCTTAGCCTCCCTGGTAAGGTCTACTCCAGGGTGCTGGAGAGGAGGATCCGGCCGATAGTTGAACCTCGGATCCAGGAGGAACAATGCGGTTTTCGTCCTGGTCGTGGCACACTGGACCAACTCTATACCCTCCGTCGGGTGCTTGAGGGTTCATGGGAGTTCGCCCAACCAGTCCACATGTGTTTTGTGGACCTGGAGAAGGCGTTCGACCGTGTCCCTCGTGGTGCCCTGTGGGGGGTGCTCCGGGAGTATGGGGTCCGGGGCCCTCTGTTAAGGGCTGTCCGTTCCCTGTATGACCGCAGCAGGAGCTTGGTTCGCATAGCCGGCAGTAAGTCAGACCTGTTCCCGGTGCGTGTTGGTCTCCGCCAGGGCTGCCCTTTGTCACCGGTTCTGTTCATTACTTTTATGGACAGAATTTCTAGGCGCAGCCAGGGGCCGGAGGGTGTCCGGTTTGGGAGCCTCAGAGTCTCATCTCTGCTGTTTGCGGACGATGTTGTTCTGATGGCTTCAACGAACCAGGACCTCCAGCACGCTCTGGGGCGGTTTGCAGCCGAGTGTGTAGCGGCCGGGATGGGAATCAGCACCTCCAAATCCGAGGCCATGGTTCTCCACCGGAAAAAGGTGGCTTCCCCTCTTCAGGTCGGTGGGGAGTCCTTGCCTCAAGTGGAGGAGTTCAAGTATCTCGGGATCTTGTTCACGAGTGAGGGACGGATGGAGCGTGAGATCGACAGACGGATCGGTGCGGCGTCAGCAGTGATGCGGTCGCTGTATCGGTCTGTCGTGGTGAAGAGGGAGCTGAGTCGGGGCAAAGCTCTCGATTTACCGATCGATCTACGTTCCCACCCTCACCTATGGTCATGAGATTTGGGTAATGACCGAAAGGACAAGATCGCGAATACAAGCGGCCGAAATGAGTTTCCTTCGCAGGGTGGCTGGGCGCACCCTCCGAGATCGGGTGAGGAGCTCAGCTACCCGGGAGGAGCTCGGAGTAGAGTCGCTGCTCCTTCACGTCGAAAGGAGCCAGCTGAGGTGGCTCGGGCATCTGTTCCGGATGCCTCCTGGTCGCCTCCCGCGGGAGGTGTTCCAGGCATGTCCTAGTGGGACAAGGCCTCGTGGAAGACCCAGGACACGGTGGTGGGACTATGTCTCCGAGCTGGCCTGGTGTCGCCTCGGGGTCCCCCCAGAACAGCTGGAGGAGGTGTGTGTGGATCGGGAAGTTTGGGCATCTCTGCTGAGACTGCTGCCCCCGCGACCCGGCCCCGGATAAAGCGGAAGAAAATGGATGGATGGATGGATGGAAAATATGACTTATTTTGATTAATGACATTGTAAGTAATAATTATAATTTTATTTCAGTGACACAGCTATTTAATTAAAGCAGTACTAAGTAACTCTTCCCCCTAGAGGCCATAAGCACAACTGCAGGTGTAGTAGCAAGTTACAATTTTTTTACTTATTAATTGTCTTGGAGAGTAAATACTACGCTGACAGGAAAGGCGAAGGGAGAGAGGGTTACTGTGCATCCAATTATACAATAGAAATATTTTTTTTCACTCAAACTTTGCTGTAAATACTGTTTAAAGTGACGTTAGCCCGCAGTTAGCTTTGCCCGTTAGCATGTTAGCTTCTTCTTCGTGATTTCATTAGTGTGTATTGGTTTCTCCGGACCGGTGGCAGGCAAGTTGCAAATATGGTTTTCTGGTCAGAGACACCAGGGGGAGATGAAAGACCCTCCAATCATCCCATAAACACTTGTATTACCCCCACAGGGACTACGAAAAGGATTTATTAAGGTAAACACGTTACCTAGTACTGCTTTAAGAAATGTTGGGCAGAAAAGTTATTTTAACTTCATTTTTTAGATATTTAATCTGGGCCTTGACTTGTAAAGTAGGCCTATGTTAAAATAAATTAAATTTAAAAAAGAAAAGAAAAAATAGGCCATTCTTGCCCTTAACCATAATGCTTGCTCCAGCCACTAGGGGGCTGCCAAGACGATTTAAAAAAAAAGGAAAAACTTATGATGACGCTAGACTTTTGGCACTAATTTAAATATATCATTGTTGTAATATCACAGCTAATTATTATCATTATTTATTTTTGGAGGAGACAAAAAATGTATTGTAGTTTCCAGTTTACGATATATCTGCCCTTGTGTTTAAGCTGAATTTCGGCCTACAACCCAAAATGAGAAGACATAGATACAGACAGACTTGCTTCACAAAAGGGGGCGTGGCTTCGCCAAGGGGGAACACAGAATCTTTTGGGAAACAGAATTATTCACTCTTTTTAGCAATTTTCTGGTGAAATATAAACTTATTTATCACATGCAAATAAAGTCAAGTCTAAATCGGGTCCATGGATGTTCAAACGGGGGGGGGAAAACGGCATTCGTAGCTAGCGTTAGCATTAGCATGATGCTAACATGAAGCATTGTGTATTGTATGGGCGATTCCAGAGATGCCGTCTGTATCTATACCTTTAAGTGGTGACGTCACAGCTCTACTTCTGGGTTCACAGATGTGCGAGAAACTACAAAAAACTCTTTTACACTACAATCAATATTTCTGAAACTCAACTGGGAATTACTGAACATACTTATTTATCAGGCCCAATCTCCAAAAATGCTGTACGTACTGCTATAAAAGTAATATTTACCAAAATCGCTACATCCGCAGAGATAAATGCTAACGGCGCAGCAGCTACGCTAACCCCCGGAAGTAGTGACTAATAAATCCAACTTTTTTAGCAGTAGGTGCGGCATTTTTGGGCTAATGAGTCTGAGAAATAAGTAGGTTCAGTAACTCTCTGTTAAGTTTCAGAAATATTTATTGTTGTTGTTTTTAAGACTTTTTAATGTTTTTTTTCTCGCATATTAGCCAGTCTGCTAGTATACGGAAGCGGAATTCGTGATGTCACACTTAACAAACGTATAGATAGAGATAAAGTTTCATAGCAGTTTGCTTCACTCACATGGTTGGCACAGCAACAGTTTAAAATTGTTTGCAAGTGAAACTATAAACATCACAAAAATTGTCAAATTGCTCAAGAAAACATTTTCAGCAAAATCTTAAATATAATCGGGTTAACTCTGTGTCATATGCATTTTTAATTGGTCACTACTTAATATAGCGTTATAGAGCATGTACTGTAAATTCTGGAAGAACAAGAAATTACCAAAGTAATGAGGATTAGTCAAGACTGTGTTGTGTTAATGAAGCAAAACCCTACACCAAGCATGTTTTTGAAGAGGGAATGTTATAACATGGCTAAAGAGAAGATCTTGCATATGTCTTTAATCGAAGATATTATGACATGATATAATGTTGGTTACCTCTTTAAGAACAATGAACCTTGAAACGTCATAGTTCATGTCCGAGGCTCCAGGAGCTTCAACCTCCACAACCAGTGTAACCTCAGTACCAGACGCTGTGGTCTCGGAGGCCGTCATCTGAACTGTGGTCATAGCACTGCCTCCTGTCGGCACTGCGAGTGTGGAGAGGTGGTCTACTCTAAAGCCTTGGTCATTATTCGCTCGGATGGTGAAGGTTCCTCCAGTGCCTTGGATCGAGACAGTGATATTTGTGGAGATGGTTGAGCCTGGTTCAATCACACTGACTGATTCGCTCTAAAAAAGTAGAACATGCAGGGTTAGTCCAAAGACTCCCAAATCTGAAGGGGAGCTGAAATATTAGCTTGAGCATTAGCTTGCAATACTGTTAAACTGAATGTGTCATGCCCTGTCGTGATATTGGGCTATCCAAACAACTTGATTGGAAATTCCTAACTTACTAATCTTTACTCAACTTGTTATTGACATGTTGAAATCAATTCCTCAAAGAAACTTGGCATCCAGACTTACAGTTACAGAGATAGATGAAGCTTTGGCGCTGGTGGTGGACTGTCGCTGTATTGATGTTCCAGAAGTTGAGTCCTTTTGCAGTTTGACCAGAACAGAAAACTCCTCAGATGGGAAGTTTTCAAAGAAGACTAAGTATTTGTTATTTTCCTGTCCCACGACGTTCCCTTTCACCTGACCAGACCGAGACAAATAAACAAGATGCACTTCTTTCAAAGTGGCCGAGTCACTCCCAGATAGAATCACCAACAATGTACCATTCTGACCTGTGGGAAGAAAAACAATGATGTGTGACAACATGCGTATTATACTGTAACTATATCAATCTTTCACTTTTCATTATCGGATACAGTCTGTAGTGTTAAAAATTATGTGCCAGCTATTCCAAGGCTTTGCCACGCTATAAACCATAAACATGAATATATTTAATTGAAATTGTATGTGAAAGACACACACTAAGTGACCCAGCCGTCCTCCTAAAGTTACTGACCGAACCAGGACAGCACTGACCAGAACTGTTACCAAGAAGCCTATGATGACCCTGGATGAACTGCGGAGAGCTACAGCTCAGGTGGGGGAAACTGTACACAGAACAAGTATTAGTCGTACACTGCACAAATCTGGCCTTTATGGCAGAGTGGCATTTTTAAAAGAAAACCATCAGAAGTCCCGTTTACTGGCCCCTTGTGGTCGGGTCTTGGTAGGTGTGCAGTGATGCCGTACTCTTTCCATTCCTGGACGGTGTATTTAACTGTACTTTGAGAGATATTCAAAGCTTTGTAAATCTTCTTATAACCTAACCCAGCTTTACACTTCTCAATATCTTTATCCCGGACCTGTCTGGTGTGTTTTTGGACTTCATGATGCTGTCTGCTCCCCAATAGTCTCTTAACAGACCTCTGAGACCATCGCAGAGCAGCTGTATTTGAACTGACATTAGATTACACACAGGTAGACTCTCTTGCGTAGTTGGGTCATGTGATCATTCAGAAATCTTCATTTAACTTCTGAAGGCAATTGATTGCATTAAAAGGAAAGGGGGTAAATACTTATGCATGTTCCACTTTTCATTCAAGTTCAAAATCACGTGAATTTCATCTCACTTCACGATTTTGTGTCACTTCGTGTGTGTCTTTCAAATATAATTTCAATGAAATATATTTATGTTTATGGTCCATTGTGTGGCATAATATCGAGTTCAAGTTCAAGGGGGGCAGATACTTTTGAACAGCATTGTATATATCATACGCTTTCACCCAGTAAATGCTCTCTATCACACTGATCTGGACTCTTCCTTTCACATTCATGATTTCAGGTATCATAACCCAAGCATCATTTAAGGAATTGGGAAAAGAATGTAACGGTACCCAGCCCTAGTCTTGATTATTTGATTTTGCGTGGACTTCTGTAATGCATTTAGAGCTTTTTATATACACATAATCCCCTACCTGCTACAGGCCGTTTGGTGTTGATTGCATAACCCTCAGAACGCACTTGTGATGGCTTCAACAAACGGAAGAAAAAGTCGATGGAACTTTGAGCTATAATAGAAGAAACTGGTAACTACAAACTCAATATAAACTATAAAGCGGGTTTGAAATAATAGGTCTCACCTGTGATCTTCAGAGTGTAGGGGTCTGTTGACCTCATCCTTATTTTCCAATTTCCCGCTTCAATCTTCAGTTTTAAGGTCAGAAGGTTTCCCACAGTCTGTGTCTCTGTTGTCAGGGCTCCAGTGGTGGTCGTCTGAACAGCTTCTGCCCACAGGGATTTACCTCTCTATTGACTCATTTCATATCAGACCTGTTTCTTCGAACTATGTCTAGATGATGAATATTTTGCATTCAAAATGGGGTATACAGGAGATATGTGCCCCGTCGCGCAATCCAGGCACACAAGTCGGCTGACTCGAGAAAGAAAAGTATTTTTTGAAAACTGGTGATTTTTGCTTTTTTGCAGAATCTTTTAGTTAAGATTCCGAAGACATCTCACCATGTTTTAGATCAGTGGTTCCCAAAGTGGGGGTCGGAACCCCTCGGGGGTCACGAGGCCTTGGATGGGGGTCCCCAAATGATTTCAAAATGAAAAGGAAGGAAGGAAAAAGAAAAATGCTCCTGTTTTTAGTATGTTTTTTTGTGTTAACCAGCCTATAATTAGTGAAATCCATTCAATTATTCAAAATAAACTGTGTAGATACATATTAGCTTGTCTTTCTTCCCTAAAGTAGCACAAGAGTCAATAACTTTATACAATGGGGGTCCCGAGTTGCTTATGTGTCAATTTTGGGGTCCTGGCCAAAAAGGTCTGGGAACCCCTGTTTCAGATAACAGTATTGATATATTTAAAAGCGTGAAATCTTAGTTTGAAAAAGTTAGAGAAATAGCGCACACCGTGGGGACGTGTCATTGTGTGTGTGTTACTTCATGATTAAGCAACACTTCCCCGTGCGTCTCACTAAGGCAGCTGCTGTTTTGCGAACGCTCTGACTAGCCCAATGCCAATGCTGAAATACTACTACATGGAAAAGTACTACAGAAGTTTGTTTATCTGCGTGAAACCAGTGAACCTTTCAAGACTAACTTTTCCAGTGCGACTAATGATGCCCTGGCTGTAAGCATGCACAGCGCTCTGCTGACCATTACGTTTCCTGAGCCAGCTCCATATTTCAGAGCGTGTTTTAAGACAGAAGGATGTAGCGCGGACTTTCATAACTCTACATTGAAAATAACTGAGCGAGGAAAATGGATTTGATCGTGAGTTTGCTGAGCAGAAGGCACGCAAAGGTGACTTCAGACGGGTGAGTGAAAGTGTGTTTATTTTCGCTTGTCTATTTGCTTTCTGATGAGGCCATTGTTGTGCTGTAAGCTAACGTGGTGTGTTCAGTTGATTGGATTTATTTCGTTTTGTTTTGGGTCGTTAGCTGTGTGTGCAGGTTACGGATAGTATAACATAATCATTGTCCGTGGCTCTAATGACCGTGTGTCATTAGTGCCAAATGTGTGTGTGTTGGGATAATGGTGCTAGTTGTCACTGTGTTGCTAGTTTCTGCAGAGGTAGGCTCTATGGGAAGTGGATTTATGCAAGACACATAAATTTATATATTACCTGTTATATTACCCATATTACATTTTTCTCGCTTTTTGTCTTTTCTCCCCCCTGTGCTTTACAGCTTTACGGGGGGAGTGGGTGTGGCTTAACTAAATGAGATGTAAATGAGCCCTATTGTCACTCGAGCAGCAGAGAGAGGTGAGAACTCCCCAAAAGTTTAGAGGCCGTTTTCTCTGGTTAGAAATATTCTGGGTCCTTAACTTCCAATTGCTCTCACTCACAAATATGATCAGATTTCCATGTGTTACACATTGTTAGAAAGCTTGGAGACTACACATTAAGCAACCTGTGAAAAGCTCAAAATTCCCCAGAACCGACTTGTGTCCCCGGTTCCCGTGACTGGGCGCATATACATAAGATGTTTAATTGAACAGTATTTTACCAGAGGGACTGAAGAGCGTGAAGTCTCTACTGGTGCCCGTTATGAATATAGTATGGTTTGTCTCAGTTTCATCCACAGTAAAAATGAAGTCTTCGACCTTCCCTGGGTTTCTGACACTGTACAGAAGGGTCACCTGAGAGACACAACTTGAATGAGATCAGTGTTTTTGTCATAATTGCAGATAAAAGTATCTTATAAAATTACCAAATTACCAAAGTTGAGCTGGAAGAGTCTAAAAAGAGATTGAAGGTTGGAAACACAGCATCCTTTGACCCTTGGACAACTTGTCCGCCTGAAGCTTTGGCCACGTCTGTGTAAATAGCTTCTTGCAAAGTGTCTTTACTGATAATAAAGTTCACCTGGATAAAAACAGTTGGTAAAGAAATTAAAAGCTTATATTGCCACTAAAATTTAAAGATGTATCGAAACACTTACCACAGACTGAGTTGTCTCAATTAGTGCAATTACAGTGTTTTTCAAATGATCGTCTTTTGCAGTTGCATCAGTGAACAGGAAAATGTCGGAGCCAGAAGGAGCAGCAGAGAGAGCCAACTATAGCACACCACACCAGAGTTTTACTTTGCTTTGCTGTGGAGAGCGAGTAACTGTGGACATTGTCCCTACAGACCTGTAATGCTGACAAAGACATTTCAGGTTCGTCTCCGCCACCGCTTGGAGTCAAAGCGTTGACGGCATTTTGAAACGTAGCGAGGTCCGTGGTCCTGGTCACTGGTCCAAAGCCTGATTCATAACACAAATTCCAAAGAGTTTATCGATTTGTTTTACTACAAAAAAGATGAATAATGAAAAATGAATAATTTCCTACTTGGGTCATTGAACGGGACAAGAATGTAAACAGAGGGCTGTTTTGCACTTCCCTGGTAGGCGGATATTATATTACCAGCAGTGAACTTGACCACTGCAATGTCGAAACCCATAGTTCCTGTTGTGTCAATCACCAAACACAGAGCTTTACCCGGGCTGACGCTAGTCATCCTGCAGAGAGGAAAATAAAATAAATCAAATCATGTGTTTTCATTGATTTTCAGTATATTTAACTCTGAACATTGAACAACTCTTTGAGACTGAAGACATGGTGCACAGTTGTATTAGATTCTGTTTCATTTAATTCAGGCGCATTGAGTTGCCTTGTGTACGAAATGCGCGGTATAAATAAAGTTCCCTTGCCTTGCCGTGCCTTAATATCGAATATAGTGTATATTTTAGTATCAACCAGTGATTCTCAAATGTTTTGGCATTGAGAAACCCAATTTGGAAGTGCCGCGACCCAAATAAAGAACATTTATTTGATAGAATTTCATGTTTTTATTTATTTAAGGCGAGACATTGCAGGTGAATCGGAAGACAAATTTATAAACATGTGAAATTTTATGTCTTCACAAAAAAATCAAAATCCTAGCAGCACTGACGGTCCAGTGCAGTAAATAGTCTATACCAGGGGTGGCCAACCCGCGGCTCTCGAGCCGCATGCGGCTCTTGGCCAATCAGAGTGCGGCTCTTTGCATGATTGGAGATGTTTAATACAATGCGGCTCTTTGCAAAATAATTGGTAAATATTTCCCATAAACTGTAACAGTCTTTGACCAAAAATCCAACCATCGTCTACAGACCCTGTTTCCATCTCTACATGAATGAGACTCTGTATCTCCCTTGTTTTCGAGGCGGCGTGTAAAAGGAGCCCGTGCAGCCTCACTCACAGCGGGATGTAGGTTGAACAACAGGCAGGCAGATCGTGGCACTAGGATCAGCTTCTGTGCTTTTCAGATTTCTGATCAGCTACTCTTTATTTGATGTAATTTGGCCTCATATTCACAGAAAAAGATCAAAATTAGGAAATGGAAAAAAGCGGAGCTCTTTTGAAGCGTATGATGCGAAGCGCGACATCGTAACGCGGAAATACACAAAGTCATGACTTTTCTTTCACATGTGACTGTAACTGTAACAGATGCAACTTAAAACAGACTCAGATCCTCCAGAGGCTCCTGGTTAAAGTTCATGAACTTTGTGCAGCCTAGAGTGCGTTCTCTGCACAGTCCAGTCAGGACAAAGCTGCAGGCACTGAGCCACAGGCCAGGGGCGGATCAGAGGAGGGGTCTCAGTGGGCAGGGCCCCACATACAAACACACCCCAGCATTAAAAAAAATAAGAATAATAATAATAATCTAATTCTGTCTCAGTCAGAACAGGAAACACAAAATGTCATTTAATATACATGTATTTCAATCTTGTTGAGGAGTAAAACCATTCAATCTAACACAATTATTAAAAAAAAAAAGAAAAAGGCATAAAGTTATAGTTTATTGTGATTAAATAAAACGGTCACATTCTATTTAATCACAATAAACTACCGCCCTGGGATCTCGCTAATGGTCGGTGCCTTTGTGGCTCTTCACAGGATCAAGGTTGAAAATTTCGGCTCTTGGTCTCTGACTGGTTGGCCACCCCTGGTCTATACTGTTATTTATATTATAATCAAAGGAAATAAATTAGACCATTTATTCCAATGATTTCTTAAAGGAACAGGCCACCGTTTTTCCATACTGTGATATGTTCTTACCTGAGCTTAGACGAGTTGATGCGTACCTGTCTGGTCTTTGTATGTGCCCGTGGAAGAGCTTGGTCGCTTCTAACTTCACAACGTTTGGAGCTATAGGAATACATTGGGAGAGGCAAAACGCTAACAACATCTTTAGTCGTTTTGCATGACTGAGGGCACGCACAAAGACCAGACAGGTACGTATCAACTCGTCTAAGCTCAGGTAAGAACATATCTCAGTATGTAAAAACGTCGGCCTGTTACTTTAAGAACATGATAAAGCCAAATAAACTAATTCTGCAATGTAGATAATACAGGGCAGATGGAAAAAGAGACAAGTTTCCTACAGCAAAAATAGTATTTATAGGCTATGCATAAAATTGGTATCGAGAATCGAGTTTTATTTTCAGTATCGAAATCATCCTCCCATCCATCCATTTTCTTCTGTTTTATCTGGGGCCGGGCCTCAGAAGCAGCACTCTCAGCAGATATGCCCACACCTCCTTCAGCTGTTCTGGGGGACCCCGAGGCGACACCAGGCCAGCTCAGAGACATAGTCGCTCCAGCGTTTCCTGGGTCTTCCACGAGGCCTCCTCCCAATAGGACATGCCTGGAACACCTCCCGAGGGAGGCGACCAGGAGGCATCCGAAACAGATGCCCGAGTCACCTCGGTGTAAAGGAGCAGCGACTCTACTCCGAGCTCCTCCCGGGTAACTGAGCTCCTCACCTGATCTCGAAGGGTGCGCCCAGCCTCCCCCGCTTATATACGCGATCTTGTTCTTTCAGTCATTACCCAGATCTCATGACCACAGGTGAGGGTGGGAACGTAGATCGATCAGTAATAGGTTTAGAATGTGATGATGTCATAATGTCAGGTGGAGGGCGGGGCCAATGCAACTCCATGGGAGAAATAGAGTTTTTGGAAGAAATCTCCAAAACGAAAATTGACAAATGTTTTTCCTCATCAGTATTTGATCGTGATTGGATTCACAAACCTGTGATATTATTTTTATGTCTGCAAGTCCTTTCTATTAGACAACATCACGGTCATGTTTTTGCATATTGTCACCACTTTTTGACGTTTTTCGGAGAAAATAATTGGACATTAGTTCATATGTGCTGACAGTGGAGATAATGAACTTTGTGACAGTTTTTGTTTCATGTGGATTCCTCCAGTTACCATAGTTACCGTCAGTTGCCCTCCACCTCAATTTTAAACTCTAGGCTCTTTAGAATGTTGTGATGTCACGTGAATGCAACCTATTAAAGAGCTTTTCCCCCTGACCCAGCTCCCTCTTCACCACAACAGTCCGATACAGCGACCGCATCACCGCTGACGCTGCACCGATCCGTCTGTCGATCTCACACTCCATCGGTCCCTCACTCGTGAACACGGCCCCGAGAAACTTGAACTCCTCCAAATTGAGTTTTAAAAGGTTGGTATCATGACACTAGTTTACAGAAAAGCAAAACACCGGTTTCGTGTGGATGATACGCTGGATTAATGCGTTTAGTCCTGAGCTTGACTTCGTGTGGACAGGCCTCAGAGGGTTCGATCTGGTCTTTGCCTCTGCAGCAGGACTTCGCACTTTCGAGAGACCACATTTATGGTTTGATCAAGAAACAAAACAAAAATTCAATCAATAAAGAATAAGAAAGAAGAAAATAGTGATTGATCGATATGTGGAAAATAATCGTGCCCTGCGATAACGATCATTTGGCGGTACATCGGGCAGCGCTACACAATTATTCATCAGTTTAGCACCTTAAAAATGGTTTGTCCCCGACTGCCGCTCGCACGTCTTCCAGAAGCTCAGAAGTAGCAGCTGTTGCCACTTGTGCAGCTTCAGTGTGCAGGTGTCCATGACTGGAGTTCACACTGTCCTTGTTTATCCCGCCGGTGGCCTCTGTGTGTCTCGTATTGTCCCGACTATCTCCATGGCTGCATTTTCCTGTCAAAAACAAAAGTTTACTGTAAGTATTAAGCTGAAGTAATTACTGCCTGTATATGAATGTTTGAAAACTGCACGCTTACCTTTTGGCTTGTTGTTTAAGGGCCACGGGGAGAAATAGGCTGAAGTCAGCAGTTTTTCCCTGAGGATATCTTCCAAAATGTTGTTGGTGCAGTCTGTGGTGCAGTTGCGGCAGGTCGTTCTGTCTTTTGCTAAATCAGACAAGGCTGTTATTTCTGAAATTCTCTGATAGCGAGGACATGCTTGTAACACATATACTGCAGCGTTGATATCGTGGAATATTCAGTTTTTCCACACGAGGCTCTACCTGTTATGTTCCCAATTGCAACATCTTTCTTTATCAGATTCGTGTTTGGGAGGTCGTTCCCCATTTCTATCCAGTTGCTGTGACTGTAGAAATCCTGTGAAGGGTCCACATCTTACTATAAGACATTTTTATTCTTTTCAAAGCACAATAAAGGGCCCATTTCATCGGAACAGAGTTGAGGAGACTACCCCGACCGGCCGTCTCTGCAACGTCCCCGCAACTCGGATTGATTGTGCGCATACAGAGGGCGTTTCTCACTGGCCTGGAGACCGGCTGGAGTGTCTCTGTCCTGCCTCCTGTGTCATGTGATCACTGTCGACACAACACAGTTCAGGAGAAAGGTCTAAATGTGTGATCAGTGGAGCTCTTCTTCTCAACAAGAAATTACGCCACCTGAGTAGGACAAGGCTATAGCTTCACCTCTTACCACCCGCCTAAACCAAATGCATTCTGTCCTCTTTGGCCATTATATCGGTCTGTGTAACACCTCATTTGAAAGCTAAGACCTACAAAACTGATCTTTTTCCTCGCGTTGTTGCTGTGTTGTGTCACCATTTTTATGTTTTATTTTTTTAATTTTGGTCACATTTTTGTTGAATTTTTGTCACATTTTTGTAGAATTTTTGTCACATTTTTGCGGAATTTTTGTCACATTTTTGCGGAATTTTTGTCACATTTTTATTGAGTTTTTGTCACATTTTTGTTGAGTTTTTGTCACATTTTTGTTGAGTTTTTGTCACATTTTTGTTGAATTTTGTCACATTTTTGTTGAATTTTTGTCACATTTTTGCGGAATTTTTGTCACATTTTTGTTGAGTTTTTGTCACATTTTTGTTGAGTTTTTGTCACATTTTTGTTGAATTTTGTCACATTTTTGTTGAATTTTTGTCACATTTTTGCGGAATTTTTGTCACATTTTTGTTGAGTTTTTGTCACATTTTTGTTGAGTTTTTGTCACATTTTTGTTGAATTTGTGTCACATTTTTGTTGAGTTTGTGTCACATTTTTGTTGAATTTTTGTCACATTTTTGCTGAATTTTTGTCACATTTTTGTTGAGTTTTTGTCACATTTTTGTTGAATTTGTGTCACATTTTTGCGGAATTTTTGTCACATTTTTGCGGAATTTTTGTCACATTTTTGTTGAATTTTTGTCATTTTTTTGTTGAATTTTTGTTGAATTTTTTTGTCATCTTTTTGTTGAATTTTTTTGTTGAATTTTTGTCATTTTTTGTTGAATTGTTGTTATATTTTTGTTGAATTTTTGTCATATTTTTGTTGAATTTTTGTCATTTTTTGTTGATTTTTTGTTGAATTTTTGTCACATTTTTGTTGAATTTTTGTCACTTTCTTGTTGACTTTTTGTCACTTTTTTGTTGTGTTTACATCCTTGTTTTCTTCTCATTTTTTGTGGCTGTTTTGGTGCTTTTTTTCCAAAGCCAAACCGGAGAAAATGGGATCCGTTCAGGTGGGAGTTAAGAGGTTAAACTAATCCAAACTAACCCTACACCGAACCTTAAAGGAATAGGCCACCGTTTTTACATATTGAGTTATGTTCTTACCTTAGCTTATACGATGTATGTATGTACCTGTCTGGTCTTTGTGCGTGCGCTCAGTCACGCAAATGTTGTTGGCATTTAGCCTCTCCCAGTATAGGTATAGCTCCAAATTGGTTTGAGTTAGAAGCAACCAAGGTGTTCCATGTTTTCCCTATTTAAATACAGTTACGTGAGCCTTTACATGATCCAAGTCTAGTTTCACAAAATTAAACATGTTGATTTTCTTAGCGGATAAAAAGGGGCACTATATTGTGAGTCGTCAAAGTACAAAGCATACGTATATAGTGCCCCTTTTGACTGAGTGACTGAGCGCACGCACAAAGGCCAGACAGGTACACATCAACTCGTCTAAGCTAAGGTAAGAACATATCTCAATATGTAAAAAGGTGGCCTATTTCTTTAAGGATAGTGCAGTTTACTATAGGCGTCTTATTGAGATTAATTAAATAAACGTGGCGGTCATTTAATGTCGAGTTCTGGAGTCGTGTAGACCCTCTTGCAGTTCAGTCCTGTAGGTGCGAGTTTTCCTGAACTTGTTTATAGTTCTCTCAGATGGAAACAAAAGACGGCAACCTCTTTTCCGGTGGATTTAATAAGAAATGGAGTCAATATTTATTGACTAGGTTCGGGAGCAGGACCACGCCTCAACCTATCACACTTTGCACACCAACCACTCTTGCTTTCACCTAACCACGCCTCTAATTACTCACGAGCCATTATATGCCAAGCCATACCCTGTCATCTCAGTTTGTTTGAAACTGTGTCGACCCCACCCTCCCTCCCTTCATGTCTGTTCCATTTCAGCAATGATTCTCCTGCTTAGAAGGGGGGTCCCGAATAGCTGGGTTCATCCGAGACGGAGCCCCCACTCACAGCCTCGCCCAGTTTCACTCTACACTATAACCTTGTGAATAAAATCTTAATTGCACTTTGTTGTGGCGTGGTCCTTGCTAGTGAAAAGGAGGTCATAGACATCAGCCCCGAGACGGAGGAGACAGTGAAGAGAAGTAGCTGAATTGTCCGAACACAGTAAGTGCCCCTGAACTCACTTTACGGTTGAAATGACGCTGGAAAAGGTGGTTCATGTGAACTTTTGGTGATATAAATGTAATGTTGTGCTGTTTGACGTGTTCTGTGTGGGTGTCATTGGACGCTGCTTTCCACTCTCCTCCTGTGTGTCCAAAATCTGTCTTGAAATGATTTACTGTGACTGAAGTTTTGTCATGTCTTTCTGCCGCCCACTTTACACGATTGTGGTTGACCCCTCCACTCTACGAGACGACTCGGGAAGACTCACCACGACTGAGAATTATAGCAAAACAATCGTGTAGTGTGTGCTCAGCAGCATATACAGTACAACATGTAAATATAAATAAATCTTAACCTGTAAAGTGTGCAGGATTTCTCCAAGTTTAGCTCTTGCTACGTCATAGTTTTCCTCCTTAATGCTGGCCTTCACAGCATCTAGTCCATCTATGATGTGCTTCTTTCCTTCGTCAAAACTTTCATCATCAAAATGGCGGCTTGGGACGAGTGCGGAATCAATGTTGACTAAAGCGTTGAAAGCTTGTATGTCAAATGTACTCTTTGTAAAATCCTTGGCTGAGCTGGTAGCCGCACACGCTTGAAGAAGAGACACTGCTGTCAGTGATGCCTGAAAGAATTGGAATACTTTACTTCACATGCTTTATAAAAATACAATACAAAAAAAACATTCCGTTTCATATTTAGCGCAGAACAAACAAAGGTTTACAAAAGCCCCAATACTGTCTCTGCTTTGTATCAGATCACACCGCCGTCTCTCACACATGCATTTGTCATCTCACAGGTTAAAAATGCAGACACGCTCACTTTCAGCTTTACATATTCCAATAAAAATGGTAGGTTTTACTTATTCAATCAACTTCTTACAGGAGATGTGAAGTCCCTGCTCTCGCTTAGAGCCAGAGCTTGGCAGCTTTGTGCAGTGACTTTTAAAATGGCACTTTCCGTGATCTCCCAGTGGCTCTGCGAGTTACTGTCGAAGTCCAGTTCAAATCCATTCACTCCGGCGGAGACGAGCAATAAGGTAAATAAAACCGTGGCAGACATCGCGGTACGGCTGTGGGCTGTGGAAACATCAGACGCTTAGAAGTGTAAAACACATCATTTATACTCACTGAGGTCCTTTTCTCAAATTGCGGGTAAATATCAAACAGGAATCAGGGATGATCGAATAAACAAAAGACAGAGGACATTTACATTACACGGCCAGCGGTCTCAAGAATAAACTCTTTTCTTCAGGGCCAAGATTGTCGACTGAATTCCCACAAGATAAAGACAAACATGTATATTTCAGATTTTAAACGTAAAACGCAAAAGTTCTGTATATCCACAGGCCACAGCCTTCTGATGTGTGTAAAAATCAGAATAAGGGCCGTGTTATAGAATAAGAGGTGTGACAAACATAGTAGCAAGTGTTTTGATTACCTTTCCAATTTGTTTTCATTGTGAGCTGAGAAAAATGCCCTGAGGCGGCAGCATATTTTGAGTGTTTGAAAACCTGTCACACGAGTCATGTTGTTCTGGACTCCGGTTTCCCCCATCAACCAAAAAACATGCACAATAGGTGAATCCTCCAGTCAGGTGACTCAGGTGACTCTGACCATCAGCCTGGCTCCACATCTGGTGATGGGTTCCCGGGCACGGCGCTGCTGCCGCCCACTGCTCCTTACGGGTCGCCCCAGCGAGGACAAACTTCCCTACGGCACGAGCGTCAAACTCATTGTGGGTCGCGGGCCACACGTAAACAGGAAAATACTATTGACAAATATTTTTCAATGAATTATTAATAATAATAGTAATGTGTCGCTGTGATTTTAAAATAAATGCCCGACAGGACTATAAACTAATAAACAATAACGGCCTATACTTGTATTGCACTTTACAAGCCTGTATCACAAGTGTTTCATTCATTCACACTCTGTGGTGGTAAGTAGCTAAGTAAAAAGCACAAATATATTTACTTTTACTTTACATGGTAAATGTTTATGATGAATACTTTTACTTTTACTTCACTACATTTTAGAGCCTGAATCTGTACTTTCCTACTCCACTACAGTTTTAAATTGGGTCAAAAGTAAAAGTATTCTATTTTCAAAGTGACCTCTTTACGATGAACTGGTTTAGTCCCACTTTAGACTTGGTTTAGTGGTTTACTCCTTTAGACCTGGTTTAGATCTGGTTTAGTTCCTGTTTTTGACCTGAGTTAGTGGTTTACTCGCTTACACCTGGTTTGATTCAAATGATTTAAAAAAAAAAAACCTCCTGGGCGCCTTTACCCTGGCGCACACGTGGGATTCACTTCTGCAGTAAAACCACCACACGGCGGCAGGCGTGGCCCCCCCGACGCCCCCAGCATTATTATTGTGTATATTGCTTCTGTCTGCCTGGGAATAATAGCTGATATGATCTGTCTGGAGAGGCCTATGATGAAGACAGAAATAGATTTCCACTCCGTTGAAGCATGTCAGGTGTTTAAGTGAACTCAGTGTCTTACGTCATGCATTCTTTAGACTCTAGTTAAACCTGTTGATCAATTCACTGGAAAAGGATCCATTTATTGTTGTAACACACCCGGAATCATAAATCAGTCAAAAATCCCCAAAGGCGTTGCGGTCGGTTTTACACGTTGCTCTAGACTTCCTGAAATCTTGAAAATGCAATTCTGTAAACTTAGTGTAGATTCTGTTGATGCATTTGGGTGAAATAATCATGTAGCTAAATTACATTCTGTGAAAAAGGCATATTCTGCACTGATGGCTCTTTTGTTTTTTTCATTTGTCTGTTTCAGACAAGCATTTGAAAATTGACTCTGCCAAAAAAAGAAAATAACTAAGCTTTTAATTGATTGCGTTTGACCCTGTTCAGCGTTAACTCGAAAACCCCAAAATGGAACTTGCTCGTTTAGGAAAATAGCACAAATAAAACTTTATTTGATCTGATGGTTTTGCAACTTCAAGGGATATTTCAGGATTTTTGACATAGGATCTTCATTTCATAGTTGTCCAGAGTGTATTTTTTAATTGGTAAAATGGTAAATGGTCTCAACTTATAAGCGCACTCACATTAGGCACTCAAAGCGCTTTACAGCAAGGATCCACTCACCCATTCATACTCTCATTCATACACCAATGTACGCAGACACTGGGGGCAATGTGGGTGAAGTGTCTTGCCCAAGGACACAACGACAATGTGCACTTTCAGGAGGTGGGATTCGAACCCCCGACCTTCCGATCATGAGACGACCCACTCTACCATCTGTGCCACTGTCTGTGCAGTCCTTATATTTGTAGAGTTTAGTGGTGCTAGGCTAGTGCATGTCTATGGTAACTATTAAGATAAGATAAGATAATCCTTGATTGATCTCACAAAGGAGAAATTCACTTGTTACAGTCGGCGTTCAAGAAGATCACTCAGAGTTAAGAAAGTGCAGCTGATACAGAGCTTATTGCACATGTTACTTTACAGTCTTACTGTACAGTCTGACAGCAGTGGGGATGAAGGCTTTGCGGCAGCGCTCCGTCCTGCACTGAGGGTGTCTCAGTCTGCCACTGAGAGAGCTGCACAGCTCTTCTACAGTCCCGTGCAGTGGGTGGGAGGTCCATGATGGAGGTGAGCTTGGCTAACACCCTCACATTAACACATTAGCACAGTGCCCCTGAGGCAAATCACTTATAACGCCAGACTCCCCGTATAAATGTCTGTGCTGACTGAATAATTTTTGAAATATAACCATTTCCCATTTAAAAGAACTTTAGAGGAAGCCGTTATCTGCTAGAAAATAGTCCCTCAAAATGTAGTAATTCATGTGAGGCAAGGTCAGTTATATAAAAAATAATATTCAGTCAACACAGACATTTATGCGGGTAGTCTGGTGATTTGCCTCAGGTGCACTGTGCTTGGGTCAGACTGTTTTTGATGCAGGCTACTAGTTACCATAGACATGCACTAGCCTAGCACTAGCCTGGCACCACTAAACTCTTCAAATATAAGGACTGCATGAATAAAATAAAAAGATCTCCAGGAATCAACAACACTCTGGATAACTAGGAAATGAGGCCCTCTGTCAATAATCCTGAAATATCCCTTTAAGTAAAGAAGTTGGCTACATTTTGCTGCGAGTCTTGCCTTCTCTCTCCCTTCTCTCTGGGCGTGTGATACACAGTGCGGTCAGAGCAGACGCAATGCAATTGAGCTTAGTTATAAACAGATCTGAACTTATCTAATTCAGCCTTGAACACGTTTTCAGGTCATAGTTCAGTCTATGATGTTTTTGTTGTATATTAGGATAGTGTAAATATACAGTGGCTATGGGTTGTTTTTCTGTAAATTGTAAAATGTTCAATACAGAAAATAGTAAATACAGTGTTGCTGGCTGGTGATATTGGCCAAAAAGGTAGTGTCAAGCCCTGATAAACTATGAAGAATGAAGAAACATCCCATAAGCTTTTTACAATCTGCTCAAGGAAGTGAGTGTAATACGGAAAATGCAGTAACAATGCGTCCTATCACAATTACACAGACGATGCTCAGATGTATTTGTCACTGAGAGCGGCTGAACATGGGCTCGCAGACACTGTCATTGATCAAACAGATTACACCGCGTTCCAGATTCTTATGCAAATTGTGAAAAAATTACCTCTGGAAAATATGTGGAGTTTCTGACGGACCACTTTCTTCTATGGCACAAAAAGAAGAGCCGTGCTTTCCCGAACAAGATCCTCTTCACGCATGACAACGCACCATGTCCTGCTGTAAAGAATACCTCTGCATCACTGGCTGCTATGGGCAGAAAAGGAGAGAAACTCATGATGTGGACCCCCTCCTCCCCTGACCTCAGCCCTATTGAGAACATTTGGAGCCTCAACAAGCAAAACGTCTATTAGAGGGAGGCAGTTTTCATCCAAACAGCAGCTCTGGGGGGCTATTCTAACATCCTGCAACAAAATCCAAGCAGAAACTCTCCAAAAACTCACAAGTTTAATGGATTTAAGAATTTTGAAGCTGCTATCACACAAGGGCTCCTATGGTCAAATATAACTTGACCTGTTTAGATGTTTTTGATTGAAATAGCTCTTGATTTCAGTAAATATGACCTCCTAATGCTACAAATTCAACAAATGACCATTTTCAGTTAATTACAAGCTTTAAAATGTATTGAAACAATGAGTTGCATAATCATTTGGAACAGTAGATTTAGAGTTTTTTACTATATTTATTTTTGAAAAAAAATTTTTTAAATGATACTCAAGCAGACTTGAAAATGATGCTGACTCTCACTTGAGTTGACAGTTTAGAAAATCAGAGAAAAATGTAATTTGCATAATAATTTGGAACGCGGTGTAGTGTGTGGACACAAAACAACTTCCTCTAGTTAAATATAGATACACTGAGATCAATGTCATTGGCCCACAAAGACAACAAAGAGAGCTTGTCATTAGTCATCTTTCTCTGGAACTGAAACATCAAGTTTGAAATCTGGGCGTAATCATGGCCCTGAATTTCAATAGTCATATTAAAGGACCAGGCCACCGTTTTTACATACTGAGATCGAGTTGATACATACTGGTCTTGTTGTTAGCGTGTTTCCTCTCCCAGCAAAGGTATAGCCCCAAACCTGGGTGAAGTTAGAAGCGACCAGGCTCTTCCACGTTTTCTCTATTTAAATACAGTTACGTGAAACGCTACATGATCCAAGTCTAGTTACACAAAATTAAACATGTCAATTTTCTAAGCGAATAAAAAAGGGTTCGATATTGTGAGCACTGGAGCACTTCAATGATATTACTGCGCGGACGTCTAAGCGCTCCAGGTGTTACTACGGCTCACAATATAGTGCCCCTTTTTATCCACTTAGAGAATCGGCATGTTCAATTTTGTGGGAGTAGACTTGGATCGTATAAAGGCGTTAACCCCTTAACGCCAAGTGTCGCCAATTTACGACATACCTCTTCCTGCAAGAATTTAGCATCAGCTTGAAAGCAAAAACACATACAATCTCTGAGTGAGAGGCGGGACATGGCCACACAGTTCCTCTCCTCTGCACACATTCATAACTCAGACCCCTCCATTGGACACTCAGACGCCAAAGACCATGAGCAGCCAAGAAGAGCAACACAAAAAAACCATTAACGTTGTTTTGTAAATCTGTTTTATATATGTTTTTGTTTTTTCTTCTTCTAGTGCAGTTTTTATTCAATTATAATTGACACATTTCAGGTTGAAAAGTTTCTTCTTTCCTGCTATGTCAATGTTTAATAAACCTAAAAACACTGATAAGATATTTTTTATATTATTGGAAATAAATTCAGGCGTCAAGGGGTTAAATATAGAAAACGTGGAAGAGCTTGGTTGCTTCTAACTTCACCTCATTTTGGGGCTATACCTTTGCTGGGAGCAGCTAAACGCTAACAACATTTGCGTGACTGAGCACACGCACAAAGACCAGACAGGTACGTAATCAAGTCGTCTAAGCTCAGGTAAGAACAAATCTCAGTATGGAAAAAACGGTGGCCTGTTCCTTTAACCCCTTAACTCCCACCTGAACCGAGCACATTTTCTCCAGTTTGGCTTTACCCCAGTCCAAAAGCTTCTGGAAAAAGCAACATAACTGAGATGAAAAAAAATGATGGAAATGTGACAAAAAAGTGACGAAAAATTGATGAAAAAGTGGCAAAAATGTCACAAGAAATTGACAAGAAATTGACGAAAAAATGACAAAAATGTGACAAAAAAATGACAAAAATCTGATTTAAAAAAAAGGACGAAAATGTGACAAAAATGTGACAAAAATGTGATTAAAAATTGACGAAAAAAAGGACAAAAATGTGATTAAAATTTGACAAAACAATTTAAAAAAACTGACAAAAAAATTACAAAAAAAAATACAAAAATATGACAAAAAATGTCAAAAAAGTTACAAAAATGAGTTGAATACCCAACAAAAAAATTATGGAAAAAAAAAATCAGATGACGTGAGGAAAAAGATCCTCTCGGTTCAGGCGGGAGTTAAGAGTTTAAGTCTATAGGCTTGTGTATTTATACTTTAATGGGCTCTTTACCTTCACCAAAACACAGGAAATGTGACCCTTGCCAAAGTAGACCAGCCCTCCCTCATTATAAAAATCACGTATTATATTTAGGTTTGTCTGCTTTACCGCCTTTTGACTTTGACCCAGTGTGGAGCTAATTTATACATAATATACAGGAAACTAATAAGACAAACAAATGGCGATAACGATAAAGTAACGCGCTGTGGTCTGAGTTCAACCTCCGGGTGTTGGACGCAGAAAGTGATTCAATGTCATCAATTAAAGGTTAATTATTGCATTGTCTTTGTTTTTCTTTTTTAAATATTGCAACAAGTACAGAATATGTGAAAACGCAATTCTTCATTTTGAATTTTCCTTTTAAAATGGAAAATACAATGAACACAAAAGTAAGACTGAGGTTGTGGTCGAGAGAGGCAGTTTTATTTGTCATGTCCCCTTCTGAACTTCATAGGTTTTATTAACATTAATAAATATGACTTTAAAGTTTGTGTAATAATAGTCATATGTTTTATATTGGATAAGTTTGGACGTGGCTTTCACTGATTATTCGTTTAACAGAGAATGTGAAGGCACCGAAATACACAGTTATAGTCATTCTGTTCTTACTATTGATGACTTGACTTTATTTGAGTTTTTTGTAAATACCATAAACCAGAAATTAGATCAAATATACTGTATTTAATCTCAGTAAGTATTTAGTCTTAAATGATTGTGTCTGTGGTGATGGTTATTATATTCAATCTCTTAACTCCCACCTGAACAGAGCACATTTTCTCCAATTCGGCTTCACCCAAATCTATAAACTTCTTGAAGTGATGAAAAGTCAATAAAAAAAAGAGACAAAAACAAAACAAGAGCCACAAAAAAAGTGATACAAAAAAAAGTGATGAAAAAGCAACAACGCGGCAACAAACCGAAAAAAAAAAGAAAAAAAAATCAGCTTATATCAGTTTTGTAGGTTTTTCAAATGACGCTTTACTCTGGCCTAGAAGCTGTAAACTTTTAGCTTTGGCTAAAGCTGAACTGGAGAAAATGCATTTGGTTAAGAGGTTAAAGATGCACTATGCAACTTTTTATGCCAAAAAATAATATGTATTATGGCTGCATGGGCAGTTAACATGGCTCCTTTACTTTCCAGGATCAATTGTGTTGTAGGTTTTCTGGTGAGCGGCTCCGTCAGCCGTGAAAACTCTAAAAACAGTTGATCCTCGAGCCTCCGAGAGACCTCAGACTCTGCTCTATCGTCGCTCCCTGGAGTTTAAACTTTGGTGCTGGTTCAGCAGCACAGATGGAGTAAAGAATGATTGTAGGAACTTTGTAGATGCTGTAAAGAGGCTCTATGTACCAAGCTTTTGGTCAGTTTTTATGTTTTGAAAATCCGTCTCATATACACGGAGTTTTACAGCTGATGAACAGATTTGTTTGTGTGTCCAATAGACTTAAGTTTAGTCTGTGTCACAGCCCTGTGTCAGTGAGAGACGAAGAAGCGGAGCACAGGCAAATGAAGTATTATCCAGGCAAATGAAGTATTATCCAGGCAAATGAAGTATAATCCAGACATATGAAGAAGTATGATCCAGACATATGAAGTGTTATCTAGGCAAATGAAGTGTTATCCAGGAAAATGAAGTATCCAGGAAAACACAAACACTGGATATGTGTCTAACACAGCCTAAAGCACACGACATGTTGTTGTTGTTTTTATTCCTATTGATTTTGATCATATGATATTTGTGTGAAAATAAAGTTCACTTTATTCATGTTTCATTGACACAATAAGAGTTAGAATTTCATACAGCTCGAACTCACTCATGACACATTGGCACAACAGGAAAGCAACATAAATAGTTATAATTGTCATGCTGTTGAAAGACAGTTATGCCACAATCTGATTATCATCTTATACATTGTTACAATAAATAATGTCTCATTTTGAATATATGTATTTCTACAAATGTGTTGCAATGTCATTATTTCATCTAATGCATTAATGCATTAAATTACAGGAAATTACGTGTTCGGTTCAAAATTTGTTGTAAACTAAAGTTGTATTTCTCACCCCTGCGTAGAGGCCTGTGTGGTGGAAATAAAAAGAAACAATCTTTTTTTTTAACATAAAGAGTTGCATCATTTACTTTTAAATGTAACATTTAAATGTAATTTTAATCATATTAACACAAAAGTGCATTCATTTTGATGCAAAGTTCTGAAAATGATCTTATTAATTTGTTTTGATAGAAATATAGCACATTAATGATCCAAAGTTCAAATTCATGAATCAACATTCAACAAGTGAATGCATATAACAGGTCTGCAGCAGAGTAATAATGAATGATACTCACAGTCAGTGGAGATGTCAAATACAGAAACAAAAAGTGCTGTCCTTTTGTACATGAGCGCTGTAGTTATGACTCCTCCCTGGTCAAACCTGCTCCACATGATTGTGTTTGTGGATGATGGACAGATTTGATGATGACTCAGTAGCAAAGTATCAGATTTGCGTTTGTTAGTTTAACTTTTCATATCAATAATACAGAATCATTGAACTCCTATTGTTTAATTTGCTCCAAATGTGGTCTCAGCTCTTTAACATAATGACAAACTAAATCTAATAAAGATGACAGATCGATGTTTTTAGAGTTACCGTCCAGACAAAGCAACAGGCACAGACGTTTCTTCCTTCATCATTTAAACCTTGGTAAAAGTTGTTCCATGAGCCGTTGTTAAATAAAGCCGAGGAAGTCAGAGTTATTGACGTGTGTGTTGTAACCATGGCTTGCCGTGACGCTTTATGTCAGATAAGGCTTGTCCAACAATAACAAAACAAGAAAGAAAGAAAACTTTTTATTTTCCTTTTGAAGTCACAACACAGACTTGACTTGACTTGACTTGAGGCAGGGCTACTATATATTAGATTGACTATTTGAAGATGATAGTAACACAATATGCACCTCACAAGTTTAATAGCATTTTGTAGCAGTAACCAAACTCTCAGTAGCACTTTTAGATCCTATCAGCACATTGTATCATGCAGTAATCAATACAGTATTCAGTATACAGTATACAATGAAGCAAACATAGACGTTCATTTCTACAGCCTAATACAAATAATACAGAGATAGAAACAAAAAAGAAAATGCTTCACAGAAATATACAATTTTACTATTAACAAAATGAGGCCAACAACACACAGTGAATTGATCTGCTCAGGACTGGATTGAAGCCTGTAGTCCTAAAGGTGTTAAAAACAGTGTGTCTTTAAAGGTACACTGTGTAACATTCAGGACTATACTTTATTGCCATCAACACAAAACATGCTCTCAATGACCAGGTCGACACAGAAAATGCTATTTTTGCAGTGGGTAATCAAAGAATGGATCTGGATGAGGACCTAGCATGTTTAACCCTCAATTCTGTTGACTTTAGCGTACATCGCCATGGAGACGAGCTGGAGACGCACCCACTCCCAGTGAAGTTATAGGGTGTGTCCGAATGTCCACACGTTTCCCTATATAGTGACTTGGGGTGTCCAGAGAGAAAAAAGCAGGGCACTCGAAATTTCCCACAGTGCATCTCGAAGAGTAGTGAGCATCGAGGGTCACTAAACGGGTCAATATAGACCACAATGCATTGCGAGAGTCAGAGAAGACAGCGACAGGTCTTTGAACTAAACAACACGACTGAATGAAATCAAATGTTTCAGTCGTGTGTTGTGTATTTCTCACCAATAAATGACTTAAATATAAACGGTTACAGTGAAAAGATGCTAACGTTAGCTGCTAACCTTTAGCTGGAGCTGTTAAATGACCGAAAGCTTCCTCTCGAATAATCCAAGCCATTCATGTAAAATCCATGACTCGTATTTATCCATGAATATTCCACTGTCTCATGAGTTTGGTCTTTATCGCAGAAATACATTATTCCCGGAGTTTAGCGAACTTTTAGCAGATGTCGTCACTCATTCTGCTGGTGTTCGGACACCGAGCTGACCTACTCTCTGCACGTCTTCGAGCTGCTGGAGTTATTATTATTATTTTTTGTGATGATAGTTTTCATTTTAATTTAAATGTCAAATAAAACGCCTGTAAAAGTGCCAAAACAGTCGTTCTGTTTTCATAAAATAAATGTTTGTTACATTAAAAAAATTCAGATTAAAAAAATACTAATAAAAAAAACATCAGCTTGGAGAAAGTAGTGGCTTCTGTCGGAATCGCCAACAGAATCAGTGGCTATATTGTTGACTATATAGTGCGGGCCTATGTAGTGAATGAGGGGTTAGGGACTAGGGTGGACATTCGGACACAGCCAAAGGCATGTTTTAGCAGAGGTGAGCCGCTCAGAGCAAAAGCACATGTTTGTTTGAGGTATTTCTCAATGGTGAAAATCCATCCATCCATCCACTTTCTTCCGCTTTATCCGGGGCCGGGTCGCGGGGGCAGCAGTCTCAGCAGAGATGCCCAGACTTCCCGATCCACACACACCTCCTCCAGCTGTTCTGGGGGGACCCCGAGGCGACACCAGGCCAGCTCGGAGACATAGTCCCACCACCGTGTCCTGGGTCTTCCACGAGGCCTTGTCCCTCTAGTACATGCCTGGAGCAACTCCCGAGGGAGGCGACCAGGAGGCATCCGGAACAGATGCCCGAGCCACCTCAGCTGGCTCCTTTCGACGTGAAGGAGCAGCCGGCTCTACTCCGAGCTCCTCCCGGGTTACTGAGCTCCTCACCCGATCTCGAAGGGTGCGCCCAGCCACCCTGCGAAGGAAACTCATTTCGGCCCCTTGTATTCTCGATCTTGTCCTTTCGGTCATTACCCAAATCTCATGACCATAGGTGAGGGCGGGAACGTAGATCGATCGGTAAATCGAGAACTTTGCCTTTGGCTTTAACTTGGGCTTGCACACGATCTGGACACACAGATTGAGGGGCGAAGGGTGTTTGTTTGTAACACAATACAATACAATACGCTTCAATAGTGATACAAAATTCATCCAACTTTTTTTGTGAACAAGGTTTACTAAAACTGCCTGGGAAGCGCTCATCATTGTCTAAAAACACCTTTGGCCACAATCTACAACCGTAGCTTCCAGTGTGGCACTTTGAGAAACTTGGCAAAGATTCAAAAGATTTTCATTGTCAATTCATTGATGAATGGAAAAGTACGTTTCACCCAAACCCTCGGTGTGGGCGGCTGGGTGGATTACTATCTTGCCTTTCGTGCAAACTCTTGGAAAACATCTTATGAAGTAATCCAAAGTAAAAGGCCAGTCTGTACGTAGTAGCTAGAGGCAGAACTTAGTACAAAAGGACTGGACAAGACTTCCGATGTGCACTTCCATCAAATACTCGCTTGATGTTACGTGTCATCTTTGCTCTGACATTGATCAAACAAAGACTTCTTCAAACGGATGCATTGTTCTTTTTCATGTTCCGGAGCGGAGAGGAACTCGCGAAGCACAGGGAGGGCAGGGGAAGTGTGGGAGTTCAGCTTCCTGAACATCCTGGACCTGGCCCGTGGATGTCTCCTCCCTGAAGGCCTTATCTTGAAGACCGGTGATTCTGGCAGCTTTGCGGGTGAGACGGGCTATAGAGGTTGGCCAGATGGGAACTGGGAAGTGGACTGATCCTTGTTGCACAGGGGTGGGTCGAGATGGTGTGGGTTGGTGGGGGCAACTAAGCTACACCACTGGCTCCACGGATCTTCTCAGCTGCTCTCACAGGCTTACAAGCTTTTATTGCTTTTGTTTATGTTGGCTGTCACCTTTTCACATTACTTCTGATGTTCCTTCTTGCATGTGCTGAATGTTCTCATGCTTACCCTCACCGCTGGTCTGGATCAGAGAATCCGTCAAGATCAGGAAGTGTGCATCAACATCTATGAGCCGGGACAGTGGAGCAGACACCTTAAAGGGGGGGCATTATGCAAAATCGACTCTTTCAAGCTTTACATCATGTTATTATGTCATTCCCTCATTAAAAAACATGCCTGAAGTGTTGCCTTGGCACATTTACGTATTTTGAGTAATCTGTAAAAACTCTGATGGCGGCCATTTTAGGGATAGGTTTGCCTGAGTCCTCCTAGGAACGCCCCCACCTCCTGGAGACGCCTCCGAGCTTTCGTCACCAGCCGAGTAACCAACCACTGCTCCTCAGCAGAACCCCCTCCCCACTGATGCCACAGACAGCGTGGCCTATTTCAAGACATTCGCTACAGCCATTTTGAAAGAGCAATTTTATACAAGGCAGTTATTCTAATTCACTGCATTTACAGACCAACAGAAGGTTTGCTCATCATTGTAGTGTGATATAGACTGGTGCTATGTGATTGAAAAAAGCATAATACCCCCTCTTTAAAGGTACGTGCATCCCTAACTGCATGGATCGCTCTGCCGCTTCTATTTGGTCACACGTGTTCACGGCAGGAGTCACTGCTGGTGCTCAATTCTGTAAAAAAAAAAAAAAAAAACTCTGCACTGTTGCTGCTAAGCACTAAGATGTGAATGAAAATTGTTTCCTGATTGTGTACTTGTGCTCATGTGTACTTCCTCCTGCCTCTCCCGGATATTATTTCAATGTGTGTGGGTTGAGTGAGCAGTACCTGTCTGTAAAGCCTCATGTCATAATAAAACAACAGTTTAAACATGTTGTAATCTAGTGCGTTTTTTATTGCGTCCATGTTTTCATTAGGTTAAGGATAAGGTTGAACTTTATTGTCCCGTGAAGGGAAATTGGTCCTGGATTTGCCGGGCTGTGGTTCCTACAATACAATAACAATAACAATATATGACAGTGCATTAAAATGACAGAATAGACAACAGCCATCATCACTTCATCAATGGAATATGGCTGTGCCAGAACGACTACAGTACAACAGAATGTGTCATACATTAAAGGGACTAGATGGAAGAATTGTTGTACTCACTGCTGCCACCGCAGGTCTTTCGTGTAACTGCAGGTTCTATATTTAGCTTGTGCATGACTTTACAACGTTTTGAGTGACAGTGATATAGAGTCATTACATGCACAGAGACAGATGGCAAGCCTTTATTTGTTATAATTTCGATGATTATGGTTTACAGTCCATTTTCTAAATATTCTAATTTATGAGATTTTTAATTTGGGGTTTTCACAAGCTGAGCCATAATAATCAAAATGATAAATAAAAACAAATAAAGGTTACATATCTCACTTTGCATGTAGTTAGTCTATCATATATTAGTTTCACAGTTTAAGCACGGTGGGGCAGTGGTTTGGGCTCGTGCATCACAGCTCGAAGGTCCCGGGTTCGATTCCCACCTGGACGGGGCCTTTCTGTGTGGAGTTTGCATGTTCTCCCCGTGTCTGCATAGGTTAGTGGTAAAAACATGTGCAATAGGTGAATCCTCCAGCCAGGTGTTTCTGACCACCAGCCTGGCTCCACATCATGGAGACAAGTCCCCGAGCGCCGGCCCATGCTGGCAGCTCACGGCTCCTACAGGTCGCCCAGCGACGTTGAGCATGGGTCAAATGCAGAGAACTAATTTCTCTACAGAGAGAGATTCATTAAGTATAATTGAATTTAACAGCAATGAATGCACTTTTGTAGGTCTAGGCTCCTTCTACACATGGGACATCGCTGGAGAAAGTACAGGGTAAAGAAGACATCATTTTAACATTTTAAAACTCTGTCTCGTCCCTTTAAGTTTAATTGAAGTTTATAATCCCTCTGATCCGAATGCCTGGGCTCGGGAAAGGCATTTCAAACCACAGCGGCTGGTTGTCATAAAGCTCTTCCCCCTCTTTCCAGACGGTCTTTGTGTTTCACCTGTGTCTTTATGATGTAGTAGAGGTGACATTATGTTGAATTATTTTTTTATTTAAAACAAACATAGAAGAGAAATGTGGAAGTTTGAATGATTTTGCCTTACGTCAAGTCAGTCAATCTTTTCTTATATTTGACCAGTAGTATCCGTGCTTCAAGTAATATTGACCACCACTCAGTAAAATTATGAAGTTTTTTACAACTACAGATCCTCAAAAACGTCAGTACAGCGCTGTTTCTTGACTACTGGCCTCCTCTGTGAAAAGAACAGGACGACAGGAATTGACGGACAAAGCAGAAGCCGACACGGGGAAGAAAAGATGGAACAATCAGAGAGCGAGGGAGCGCTGTGACCAAAAGCCAGCGGTGAACGTAATGCTCGGCGATGGCGCTCTTATGGCGTATCGATTTCCAATGTGTGGCTCGGCGCGGAGCTGGGGGGGTAGTTATACCGAGCAAGCAAGGGTCGCCGCCGAGCAAACATCATCATTGTCAGATTAGGATGAACGGGGGCGCGCCGGAGAGCCAGGTGTCCGCGCCCGTCATCCGTCTTAATGTCCCCTCCGAGCTCCCGTCCCTCCGCGGGGTCATCGCTACATCACCCTGACACTGACCGCGAGAGGGGGGGAGCAGGTCAGGGGGAACGGGCCATTTATCAGGCGCCGACAAGGGCCGAGGCGAGGCAGAGGGAGAACACGCAGAGGAGGGACAAGGGTGGAGCGATAAGGATCAATGTGGGGCGGCTGCACGGGCAGCACTCTCGCCTTCATAGCGAGAAGGTCCTGGAGTCGATTCCCCAGACAGGTGCGGTCAGTAGTGCGGCTGTGCAGTTAAATCTGATAACGATTTCGATTATTACACAGGACGATTACAAAATTAGCATAATCGGAAAAACAAACAAACAAGCAATACGTGGCAATTTCAGTACATTTGACGGACTAACACCGATACAGGATTACATATAATACAGTACGGTAGACAGGACTTCAGCACAATGCATTCCAGAAAGAAAAATAGTAGTAGCTTTAGCAAGTGTTTGGTTGATAATGAGGATGTTCATCTTTTTAACTTATTATAAAACAATTGTTAAACCCTTAACTCGCACCTGAACCAAGCACATTTTCTCTGGTTTGGCTTTACCCCAGTCCAAAAGCTTCTGGAAAAAAGCTGTGAAAATAGCAACAAAACTGAGACAAAAACAATGATGGAAATGTGACAAAAAAGTGACGAAAAATTGGTGGAAAAAGTTTCAAAAATGTCACAAAAATGTCACAAGAAATTGACCAAAAAGTGTTCGAAAAAAATGACAATAATGTGACAAAAAAATGACCAAAATGTGACAAAATGTGACGAAAAAATGACAAAAATGTGATAAAAAATTGACAAAAAAATTACAAAAAAATTACAAAAAATGACAAAAATGTGACAAAAAATGCTTGAAAAAATTACAAAAAAATTACAAAAATGAGTTGAATGCCCAACAAAAAAATGATGGAAAATAAATCTAATGACGTGAGGAAAAAGATCCTCTCGGTTCAGGCGGGAGTTAAGAGGTTAAGGATGCCCTCCCGCTTGTCCATCCAAAGCAATTTCACGAACCAAAGCAGACTTGCATTACTTCATACCGCTGGGATTATTTTCCCTTCACATTTCTCATGCCTCAGCTCATGCTTTTCCCTGACATAAAACAAACAGCGCTGTGTGATGACGTCATCGGGCCGTTCTGCTCAGTTTGCTTGTGCAGGTGTGAGGGCTGGCCAGCAGGGGGCAGGTGTGCAACAGAGACCTCTCCTCAATCGAGGCAAATCATTTGTATGACCGTTCATAAAACAGAAATTATTCAGCATAGTTTTTGACTAATTAATAAATAAAATAAAGATGGACTTTTTTTAAGGCAACAAATAATCATTTGAATAATCCTGATTTCAATTATGACTAAAATAACCATGATTATTATTTTTTCAATAATTGAGCAGCCCGAGTCCGTAGTGTAAACTTCATTTTTCTAGAAGGTACTGTATCAGGAGACAATATTTATCATGTCACAATATTAGTGCTTTCCAAAGGTCACAAGTGTCCCAGGACACTGAAAAGAAAGATATTGACACTTAATTCAATAAAAGTCTTAACTGAAAACATGGGATAAATGTTGAAGTCCAGTTTTGCTGCTTGGTATTATTGGCACCAAAAATGCTTCACATTAGTTTCTGTGTTGTGAAATCCCGCACTTTTTCCTGCTTTGTAGTTGATGGTTCTTTGTGATTGACATTTGTGATCGTTGTGGTTGAGTTTCATCAAATAAAGACTGATTTGAAAGGTGACACGCTCAGAAAGCCAACATGAGAGCGCAGGAAGAGATACGGACTCTTCTCTCTCAGGGTTTGCGTGTTGTAACATGTGTGCTGGTTTCTAAACTGAGAGAAAAGTTAAAATAACAAGTCGACCAGTGTTGTTTTTGGCAGCGGCTCACATTAACTGTGTTCCGAGTTCAGCCCGGGTTTGGTCCTGATCCAGTCCGGGTTTGCCCCGAAAGCTGTATTTGCCAGTAGTGTCCCTGTGTCACTGGTAGTGGAGAAATGTTTACATTACGCTCGTGTACAGGTGGTAAACGAGACCAGATAAGTAGTGAGCAGATTTTATTTTGAAATACACCGGATCTTATTTCCTCACAAGACCTCACTTCCTGGTTGGCTCATGTTTTTGCAGCTTGATCCGCAGGGCTCCGGGCTCCGGCAAAAATAAACTTCTTGCGGATTCTTAACCGGACCCAGACTTTGCGGAGCAGTGTGAGTGTGAAACATTGGTTTTAATGACTTTCTAATATTGCGGAGGCCGTACCGGACCTTAACCGGATTTAATGTGCGCTGGGCTGGTTGTAGTTTAGCAATGGTGGCGGATATGAAAGTAATGGAAGCTCTTCAATCCGTTCTGGCTCGGCTCCTAAACAAGACTTAAAAATAGTGCTCAAGACAGAGCGAAATAGTGCTTAAGATAGAGCGAGTCAAAACAAGACTTAAAAATAGTCCTCAAGACAGAGTGAGTCAAAACAAGACTTAAAAATAGTGCTCATGACAGAGCGAGTCAAAACAAGACTTAAAAATAGTGCTCAAGACAGAGCGAAATAGTGCTTAAGATAGAGCGAGTCAAAACAAGACTTAAAAATAGTGCTCAAGATAGAGCGAGTCAAAACAAGACTTAAAAATAGTGCTCAAGACAGAGCGAGTCAAAACAAGACTTAAAAATAGTGCTCAAGACAGAGCGAGTCAAAACAAGACTTAAAAATAGTGCTCAAGACAGAGTGAGTCAAAACAAGACTTAAAAATAGTGCTCAAGACAGAGCGAAATAGTGCTTAAGATAGAGCGAGTCAAAACAAGACTTAAAAATAGTCCTCAAGACAGAGTGAGTCAAAACAAGACTTAAAAATAGTGCTCAAGATAGAGCGAGTCAAAACAAGACTTAAAAATAGTGCTCAAGACAGAGCGAGTCAAAACAAGACTTAAAAATAGTGCTCAAGACAGAGCGAGTCAAAACAAGACTTAAAAATAGTGCTCAAGACAGAGTGAGTCAAAACAAGACTTAAAAATAGTGCTCAAGACAGAGTGAGTCAAAACAAGACTTAAAAATAGTGCTCAAGATAGAGTGAGTCAAAACAAGACTTAATAATAGTGCTCAAGACAGAGTGAGTCACATTTGAGTCAATTCTAAATATGTTAGTTTTAGTCAACTAAAACTCAATGAGGTTTTAGTCAAGTTTTAGTCAGTTGGATTCAAAATTAGCATTTCAGCAAATTAATTCAGCATTGAACATAAGTAGGCCTATTGGAATCTGGGATGAAGTAAGCTTTTGACAGACCTCAATAGGCACTGGCAGAAGTGTCATTGTGAACAGGGCTTTACCCAAAAGCGACCGCTCTCCTCATCCTCTGATCATTGCTTTGAGATTTGTTATCAATAGCGCCGTCTGCACATTCGTGTTCATGCGTTCATACCCTACGGTGTTTAACTGGAGCTGTAGGCGCAGATTGGAGCGTGGAGAAAGAGAGACGTCAAGCATTTGCACCACATTTGCTGGTTGTAGTTTAGCAATGGCGGCGGATATGAAAGTAATGGAAGCTCTTCAATCCGTTCTGGGCTCGGCTCCCAAATATCCAGAAATTAAAATTGAAGCCTTGGAATGTGCAAGGAGTTCCCCCAAGTCAGATCCAATCGTTTCAAAGGAGTTCACCCCTCCCACCTGATAGCGGAGCTCAATTGTGAAGATCTAATACCAGGCTAATATTGTTGTAGACTTTGTTGACGAAAACAACGCTATGCCTGTGTATCTCTGCTCAATGGTTACACACCTCCCCACTCCGACATTGAGGTCTAATTGTCTGAGTGGGGGCATTTCCCCAACTAGAGCTAACCCTAACCTTACCTTAGCCCTAACCTTAAAGGAACAGGCCACCGTTTTTCCACACTGAGATATGTTCTTCCCTGAGCTTAGACGAGTTGATGCGTAACTGTCTGGTCTGTGGAAGAGCGTGGTCGCTTCTAACTTCACCCCGTTTGGAGCTATGGGAATATACTGGGAGAGGCCAAATGCTAACGACATCTTTGGTCTTTGTGTGTTGACAGGTACGTATGAACTCGTCTAAGCTCAGATAAGAACATATCTCAGTATGGAAAAACGGTGGCCTGTTCCTTTAAGGAATGGAGGGGTGTCAGAATGACGGGTCGACCCCCTGCTCAATTGGTAGAGAGTACAGGGCAATTCTGCAGGATTTAGGGGAGGGAGTTCACATGTTCCGCCTGACATGTTGAAGGATGGGTCAAATGCACGTGGCACATTTCCAAATGAAAAGGTTTGGGAGGGGAGTCCTCTGCATTCGACCCATCCATCAGTGCGACCGCAGTACAGCACTTGAGACCCTTCGCCGATCGCGGGGACTGAGCTCCTGCTGCTCCGGGCCTCTCTTATCATGCTCCTCTGCCGCATTAGCATAGGCATTACCATAAACAGGTCAGACTGGGGGGGTCGCACTGTCACAGCCTGTCACTGCCGCGGACAGAACGGCATTAACCTCAGGCTTATCTGCCTTTAAAGACGTCCAGCGAAAAATAAAGGAATGCACAAAGGCTTTAGGAGACAGTCAGGCCGGGGTTTGAGGGGGGGTTTGTCGAAATGCGCAGTCACTTCTTCCTTTCCTCTCCTCAGGGACTCGGAGGCGGGAATAGCAGAGTAGGCTAGATTTCTATCACGGTAACTATAGTAACAGTCACATTTTTACTGTCCGACTTTTTGGTCAATGTCTCTGTAACGGCTACATAGGGCTGTGCAATTAATCGAAATTCGATTACGATTTCGATTACAACAGTAAACGATTACAAAATTAGCATAATCGCAAAAAATCGATTATAATTTTTTTTCTTTCACGTTTTTTTTTCTCCAATTTATTTATTTTTTTCCCCAACATTTTTTTTTCTATTTTTCCGAGTTTTTTTTTTTGCAAAGCAGACTTGCGTTATTTCAGGCCGCTGGGATTATTTTCCCTTCGCTTTTCACGTGCCATGGCTCGTGCTTTTGCCTGACATAAAAACAAACAGCGCTGTGTGATGATGTCATCAGGCCGCACTGCTCAGTTTACTTGCGCAGGTGTGAGGGCTGGCCAGCAGGGGGCAGGTGTGAAACAGGGACCTCTCTTTAATCAAGGCGTACTTGAAATCATTTGTACTTTTATGACTGTCCAGAAAACATAAAATATCATCATAGTGTTTTGATTAATAAATAAATAAAATAAAGATAGACTTTTGTTAAAGGCAACAAATAATCGTTTGAATAATCGTGATTTCAATTATGACAAAAATAATCGTGATTATTATTTTTTCAATAATCGAGCAGCCCTACAGCTACCCCTATCCACATGAAACAAAAACTGCCTCGAAGTTAAACGTCTTCTCTCTCAGCACATATGAACTAAGGTCAAATGACTGTTTCATAAAGGCGTCCAAAACTGGAGACAATATTCATAACAATGTGCTTGATGTTGGCAGGTTTGTGAATCCAATCACTTCCAAGTAATGATCAAGGAAAACATTTGGAGATTTCTTACCAAACCTGTGTCTCTTCAAGCTCATTCACACCAACACGATAATCTCCTGTCGGGAGTGGTTGAGCAGACTTTGCGGATGGCGACACACATGTGCGTGGTGTTCATAAAACCATCAGGCGTAGACATCGGAGCTCTGTGAACATAGTTTTGGACGATTGCGTTTGTCAAGTCAGCGTCTCTTTGTCGCCGCACTAGGATCGCTGTGATTGGACTATCTTTACCGACTGGGCAGTGAATCAGCTGGATTGTGGAGGGAGAGGTTATCTACTGTGTTTTTGAGCTGTGGAACGCACTAAACTGGGCTCCCTCATACAATTTTTTAACCTAGCAAGAGTCAGATTGACATTACGGTGCCAAACACACTGATATCAATCTGGGACCACTCTGGCTTGACTCTTCGGGAAGAGGATGCGCTTTTGAAGCAGCGTTTGCCACTGATTGGATCAAGAACACTGAAAAGCCATTAAATATTTTATTTTTAAAAATGTTACATGAGTTTGTGTTATGCGTAGTAGTATTCCTCATTTTTTGGGGGGGTTGGCCCATTTGTCCGACGTCTCATTAGTCCGAAAATGTCCCATTGAGTAGTGGTTGAAAACTAAAATTAGGTTCAGGCAAGAGTCCACTGACCTTAAAGGAACAGGCCACCATTTTTTTTTTTGCCCCTCCTAGAACCGCCACCTTAACGTGGTGGAGGGGTTTGAGCACCTGGGAGCTCTGTTGTCGGGCTTTGTGCCCCTGTAGGGTCTCCCATGGCAAACAGGTCCTAGGTGACGGGTCAGACAAAGACCGGTTCAGAAATCCCTTATGAGAGACCAACCATGAGGAGGAGCCATAGGGGGCTGGTGCAATGTGATTTGGGCAGTTCCAACACATGCCCCCACGACCCGGAAACGGAGAAGTGGAAGAAAATGGATGGATGGATGGATGGATGGGCCACCATTTTCCGACACTGAGATAAACTCGTCTAAGCTCATATCAACTGAGCTTAGACGAGTTGATACGTACCTGTCTGGTCTTTGTGCGTGCCCGTGAAAGAGCTTGGTACACTTCACCCCATTTGGAGCTATAGGAATATGCTGGAAGAGGCCAAATGCTTTGGTCATCTTTGGTCTTATTGCGTGACTGAGGGCACATAGTTCTTCCATACTGAGATATGTTCTTACCTGAGCTTAGACGAGTTGATACGTACCTGTCTGGTCTTTGTGTGCGCCCGTGAAAGAGCGTGGCAGCTTCCAACTTCACCCCCGTTTGGAGCTATAGGAATATGCAGGGAGAGGCCAATTGCTAACAACATCCTTGGTTGTTTTGAGTGCACGTGCAAAGACTAGACAGGTACGCATCAACTCGTCTAAGCTCAGGTAAAAACATATCTCAGTATGTAAAAACGATGAACTATTCCTGTGGTGGCGCATTGTTGGCTGGTTGAACGCGTGCGTAAGAAAGTAAAAAATGCCAAAAACGTAAAAATGTCGTCGGATATGTCAATCCATTTATTGCAATGAAAGGTGATTATTATGGGAAAAACTGAAAACCAAATAGTTAATAACTCACAGTTAAAGGATGTTTTGTAATATTCTCTAGCACGGTCAAAACCGTGTGCTCCAGCAGCGCCACACCGGTCACTAATTGGCGCACCTCTTAAGTAAATGGGCCACTCCCAGAGCGCCCCCTAATGGCTCCACCATACCGGCCCCTAATTGTTCATGGCCACAAGACATAACAATTACAAATGAAATACAAGTGGAGCAAAATAAACAGTACCTTCATTTACACAAAAACAAACAAGGTTCAAACCCAAAAATAAGAATTTGAGTAGAATACAAGATAACACTTTCAGGTTTTTCTTTAAACCTTTTGTCATTCTATTGGGTTTTCTTTTTCAAAACCATAACATTTATGTTTACCAAACACCAAATATACACACATTCCTAATGCCATTCAAGTTTTATCTGTGTACACGATTTGCCACTTTTGTTTCTCCTGTATGTCACACAGGTATTTTCTTGGACATTTTTGGTTGGGTCTGTCAGATCTCTTAGACTTTTGATTCTTTAAAGCATTTGTTGGGCGATGTGCCTTGATTTGGGCAATTTCATCGTTTCGTCCTTTACAAACTTTCTAGTATTGTCCACATTTGTCACTCTTTTTTTCTTGAACAGCGTTTTTCCTTTTCACTTTTGGTACAGCCTTTTTGTGCTTCATTTCCTTTTCGTTTCTTTCAGCTTCTCCTGTGAAGCGTCCTTGAGCTTTGCTCCCTGTGAGCATCCTTACTTTCTTCACTGTTCCTTTTTCCAAGAAATCTTTCCTGGAGTTTACTTGTTTGCATTGTGTTCCACTTACAATCCAACCCAACAGAGTTTTTACAGCAAAAGGTCAATTTTTTTGGCAATTAACAACCTTTTGAGGTTCGTGCAATTTTGGAGCATTTAATCCGATAACCAATTCAACATTTGAATTAATTTCAGGAACATCAATGTGACTCAAGTATGACCACTGTTCAATATCCCCTTTGGAGACAACATTGTCCTTTGTAATTGGCAGTACCTTTTGTGTGTACGCACCAGGAATGTTATAAAACATTGCATCATTAACATTAGAGACAAAAAGATCATGAATCAGGTAAGTTGACATTGTTTGCTCAGATGACATTGTCTGTAAACTAATTTGTGTCTTTTTTCCTTTTAAGTTTAGTTTTTGCATCAGTGATTCAGAACAAAAACTGGAAGTTGAACCATTGTCCAGAAGTGCATATGTTTGAATGATTTTGTTGCTTTTGTTCGACTTTACATTTACAGGAAGTACCGAAAACTTTACACTTTCACCGGCCCCGGTTTGGTCTTTGCCTGGTTTGACAGTAGTGAAAGTACAGTGAACAGTTGGGTTACTCTCATAAGTTTCAGTGTTCACAGATTTGTCAACTTTGACAACAAGATGTAGCACAGTTGGATGGTTGAGGTTACACTTTACACATACAACACGTTTACTGCACTGTTTACTGAAATGTCCATAGTTTAGGCATTTGAAACAAAGTCTTTTTTCTTTCACGAAATCAATCTTGTCATTGTGTTGCTGGCATTTAAACTGAGCACAGTTGCAAAGAGAATGCTGTTCAGAACAAAACAAACAACTTGGGTCTCTGTCATTTACAGTACGTACATTTGTGGCAAAATTCAGTTCATGTCTCATTTTCGGTCTTTGACTTTCAACTTTAAATGGAGTTCTTTCAACAGTTTGAGCTTGAATGTCTCCAAACACTGGATCTGACAATATTTTAACTTCACGTTCAACAAATCTGACGACGTCACAGAACCTTGGTCTACGTTCCAGTGTGTCTTGAATGTCACAAGCAATACTTCTGAATTTCTCTTTCATTTTGTAGGGTAGTTTGGAGATTGCAACTTTAAGATTTGACGACATGTCCAGTTCTCTCATTTCACTTAATTCAGACATTGCATTTTGACACGCTGTAAGAAACAAAGAATAATCATGCAGCAGTGACACATTTTCAGCCTTAATGTTGGGCCAGTTCAAAACCTTTTGCATGTAAGCATGTGTGAGTCTTGTTTCATTTCCAAAGTGTTCTTGTAGAAGTGCTTTGGCCTTTTCAAATCCTGCTTCCGGTGGCATATGCAAACAGCTTTGTACCAGTTCTCTTGGACGTCCCCTGGTGTATCTTTCCAGAAAATACAAGCAGTCACCTCTTGAGGAGCACTTGTTTTCCACACAGTGCTTGAATGCTTGAATGAAAACTTTATATTTCAGTGGATCACCTTCAAAAATTGGAATGTCTCTGGGAGGAAGTTGAGTAGCATTCTGCTGCTGAATGAGGAGGTCTGAAATTTCATTCTGCTTTTGTAAAAATTGCACAAGCAAATTATTTTGTTCTTGTGTTTGTACAGATGAACTTTGAGTTACTTGGGTTTCTGGTTGAGTGACAGGAATAACTGTTGACCGTTTGCTTTCTGGTTTGGTCGAATACAACACATTTACAGTTTGCATGTTTGTCTGTCTGGTTGTAGTTTCACTTTGAGTGACTTTTGGTTTGGTGTCGGGATCACGTCTGCTTGCCTTTGAAACATAAGAGTTCATGCCATCGCTGAATGTTTCTAGAACGGAAAGTTCAGCGTCGGCAGCTTTTATTTCTGCTTCCAATTCCACCTTTTCAATTCTCCTTCTCAATTCTTCCTGTTGTGCTTCCCACAACTGTTTTTCTTTTATTTCTTTAGCTTCATGCTCTTGTTTGTGCTGCATTGCCATTTGTTGAAGTTTATGTTTTTCCAGTAATGCATTTTCTTTTGCGAGTAATGCCGCTTTTTTGGCCTCTGCTTGGACTCTCAAAGTTGATGAAGTGGTAGAATTATTTGATCGTGCACTTTTGCGAGAAACATTTGATGCACTATCATTAGGTTTGATTTCATTGTTTTCACAGTCATTTTCATTTTCATCAGTTTCACTTTTGTCTGTTTTACTCAAAAAATAGTCTGACACAGACTGAGAACACTCTTGGACACTCAATAGCTTTGCTTTGAACCAAATTTCATTTTTCTCTTTTTCATCATCAGGCAACAACTTCAATAAACATTGATGAGTACATTTGGCTTCTTGTACAACAAACTCGTACTTTGCAAATAAACTGTTAACCTCTTCACATGACCCATCATTTGCTATTAATTCATTAATTTGTTTTTTGACATTGCTAGCTTTGTTAAGCAGACATTTTCTTGCTTTTTCCAAATCTGATATTTTTGCAAGCAATGCTTTTTCTGTTAGCTTTTCGTGTCTTTTACTTCTGACACTTAGTTCAACCAAAGGTGGCTCCAAACACAATTCACTCTTAGGCTCAACAGAAAACGCCTCAACATTAGTTTCAGTCATTTTGTACCAGAACTCAAAATATTCAGTTCAAAATCAAAAAGGGTACCTTCAACAAACACTTTCGACTTGCATAGTCTTTAAACAAAAATATTTTTTAGCAGAAACCTTTCTTTTCAATCTTTGCGTGTTTCCAGTTCAGTACTTCACTTTACCAATGCATTGGATTTAATTTTCAGAGTTACTTTACTTCGTGTGCACACTTTAACCCGTAGCGCTACGCATACCTCGATCCTCTAGTTTCCAAACAAAACACAGGCCTGACAAGCCTGTGTGGCCGCTTCCTTGGCTGCTCCTGGCACGACCGGCTTCCCCGTTGCGTCTGCCTGGTGGCCGCCTCGACTCGACCCGACCTAGCCGCCCTCGTGCGGCACCTTCCTCCGGCCCCTGTACACCTTTCACGGTTGCCGCTCCTCCTTCTCCAGCCCGCCGACCGCTGGACCGCGATGTCCGCCTGTAGCCGACGTAGTCCGGGAAGACCCAGTCGCTCCCGGTTCGGCTCCGTTGCTCTTCCGTAAGCCCACCTCCGCCAGACAGCTCCGTGGCTCCGCGAGACCCAGTCTCCTTCAGAACGGCCACGAGCTCCTCCACGCCCAGCAGCTTCCAGGTCGCTTCGGCTAAGCACCCAGTGCTTAGGCTGACAGGTGGTACTCACAAACAACGTGCAGGCAGGCCACGTCCACGCGGGTCTTCACTCCAACATGATGAGAGCGGGTTTTGACTTTTTGTGGTGGCGCATTGTTGGCTGGTTGAACGCGTGCGTAAGAAAGTAAAAAATGCCAAAAACGTAAAAATGTCGTCGGATATGTCAATCCATTTATTGCAATGAAAGGTGATTATTATGGGAAAAACTGAAAACCAAATAGTTAATAACTCACAGTTAAAGGATGTTTTGTAATATTCTCTAGCACGGTCAAAACCGTGTGCTCCAGCAGCGCCACACCGGTCACTAATTGGCGCACCTCTTAAGTAAATGGGCCACTCCCAGAGCGCCCCCTAATGGCTCCACCAATTCCTTTTAGGGGTAAATGGTTGTATATGGCTCTCTAATCCACAACACAACTGGGTTAGAGATGTCGGACTCATGGCACCTCTGCTCAGTGGTAAATTTTCAGAATAATGAGACGTCGGACCAAACCACTTTTGGTTTGTTTTGAGACGGTGAAGGCGGGAACAGTTCAAGATGGATTCTCGTCTTGCAGGTAAAACTAATCTTGTGACCACCGTTGATTGACTATTTCATCAAAAAACCGGGTGAATGTACAAACTCCTTCTCTACAAGCGGGACCGACAACCCACAGTGCGTTATTAACATTTCAAAGAGTAATTTGGGGGTAAATAGTAGTTACCTTTCAATACGTATATTCCGAGCCAACGTGATCCCTGGAGAGTTGGCGAGCGGCTCGGTGTCGGAGTGAGGATGTGCGTCTTCTTCTGTTGTGGTTACATTATGAGCCGGTGTCAGACGGAGCCCGCCACCATTGCAGCTCGTCTCCTCCTCCGCACCCGCCGGATCCGAGCCGCCGCGGCCGTCTCCGCCGCTGACAGGAGCTGGAGCTGTCGAGAAACTGCTGAGTGAGGGGCTTTGACGCTGGAAGTCATTATGAGCTACACGCCGGCGCCGGGAGACAGGGAGGCCGCGTAACATCAGCAATACTCCTCCGATAATTGGGAGAGACACTCGATCAGAATGGAAATGCGTCATATTTACATCAATAAAGGGCTACAGGTCCAAGAGTCAGATCAATGGAGCGACCTTTTGACTTTATTTGTCCTGAGTGAGAGGAGATGCGGTATCATAACACATGTTTGTATAGGTGTAAAACTATGACACGTAAAAACATCACTTTTGGATAAGACAGTGGCTCTAAAACACAGAGGCAGCCGAGGGAATGAGAACGGCTAAAAACAAACTTTCACTGTCATCCAACAATGTGACAAGCAACTTCATGGCATTGAGGTGAACACACTTGGTGGTGATTTGTGTTTTTCTAATATGACTCAGGAAATACAGAGCGGAGCGCTTCAGCAGGAGAAGAAACGAGGGAGAAAAAAAGTTAAAACTGCTTGAATGATGTGAAATTCTACTCAGGTAGAGTTAAAAAAGGCAATATTGCATCACGGTTACACATGCCCCGTTACCATACAATGCCAGTGTCACCAGTGTTGTTTACACCATGGAAGACGATAACGATGTCATTTAATTGACTCTGTGCACAACTTCAAATCATAACAAGGCCGCCCAAGAAGCGACTTCCTGTTTCTGCCTAACTATTAACAGACAAAACACTTAAAATGTGTGTATTTATGTATATTCTTGTAACGTTGCAAGTACGAGACGAGCTGTGTGCTTTTATTTTGGTGCTGGATCGAAACAGGAAGTCACTTCTTGGGCAGTGTTGTTATGACTTTAAGTTATGCACCCCCACCCCCGCCCTCCAGTCGACAGGCGGGCGCCCCTCCCCTACCCAACAAAAAATTCCAGCGCCTGCCCAGGTGTACTGTGTGTTTCCCATGTCTTGATGTTTTTATATATGTGCTTTGCCTTAACTTAACCTGATTGTAATTTCGCATATTTTCTTTTGTAAGGCGCATTGAGTTGCCTTGTGTACGAAATGCGCGGTATAAATAAAGTTGCCTTGCCACTGAGTCAATTGATGCACCTTTTTAAAATGATGATACTGATAATAACGATGAGGAGCTAACAATAGCTCTTTTGTGACTAAAACGTGGCGAGGCGTTTTTGAGTTTATGTTAATGAGACGAGACAGAAATGGGAGAAAGTGGTTTGTCTGACCGTTCGCAAACAGAGGTTGGGCGCAGAGCAGAAGAAACACACCCGGTACTCGTGACACAGAGCGGCACCGTCAGCGTGGACTCCAATGGCCGCTGGCTGCTCTGCTTTTTGGCCACAACACTAGGGGCCGCCATTGCTGTAGTTCCTCCATATGGCCGCTAGTCTCCCATTGAAAAGCATTGCACTTTAGACACGTTAAAAACAACTTTAAAGCCTGGTCCCAATTTTTTTGAAACTATCTAGAGCTTGATATTCCTCCTGTGCTAAGGTCGGACTGTTGGCATTGGAGCTACGCGAGCTACACATCACACACTCTTCTACAGTGAAGATCCCGCCCTTATGCCCTTTTTAGGAACATGCTTCGTCAGAGCTGGGGAGGAGGAGTCTATAAATCTGCCATGACTTCCCCCTCGAACGTGGTCATTATGGTAAACGGGGAGGAGTGAGGAGAAGCTGTCTATTATATATACAGTCTATGGTGGATGCAGCTGGCCACGCCCTCTTCCCCTTCTCTCCCCGTGCTACAATCAACGCTGATACGTCCTCCATGGAGTGCGTCTGACAGCGATGTTACAGAAACTTTATCTTTTCTCTGGACAGTTTTAAATCCCTAGTGTATGAAAATGCCGCACCTACTGCTAAAAAAGTCATATTTACTAAAGTCGGTACAGCATTTTTGTCCAATGGGCCTGAAAAATAAGTATGTTCAGTAACTTTCTGTTGAGTTTCAGAAATATTGATTGTTGTATTAAAGAGTTTTTTGTAGTTTCTCGCAGATCTATGACCGCGGAAGTAGAGCTGTGACATCACCACTTAACAAACGTATTCAAACTAATGCATCCCGTCTGCAATAAGCTTCTTCAATTCAAACTAAGAGTTTGTGTTTTTAATCGGTCTTGCTCGACCTTGTGAACCTGTGAACTGTTGTGGCACATACTATAAATGTTTGTTCTGTGTGTATGTATGTTCATGGGATTAATAAAGTCTTCTGATTCTGAACCATCATTCCAAATTCTAACACTAACACTTAATCACTTTTTATAAGGAAACTGACTAAAACATGACTTAAACTATCACATTTAGAAGAGAGTAAAATGTGACTAGGACTAAAAGCATTCATCATAAGAAACTAAAAGGGCTGCCAAAAGTGCACACCAGTGAAACGCACAGAAGTCATTTCCTCCTCTGGCTGTTCTCGAAACTCCCTATTTATGAGTTTCACACAGGTTGGAATTAAAGAGTTGTTTTACCTGTAATGCTGACACAGAAATGTCCTGTACCTTCTTCCAGAGTGTAAAAACTGTATGTATTAAGTATTCAGCCTGTAATCACTATTATTTGTCAGTAATTATGTAAAATGATGAAACATGAATAATGAATTGTTACCTGCTCTTTGAAAAGAGAACATTCACATTGTTGAGCCAAGACCTGCTGGACTTACTTAAGACTGAGTTACTGTAATAAATCTGCTTAAGGAGTTCCTTTTGTGTCATTTTGCAAAGGAACCCTCAAAGCTTGATGTGTGACGTAGTGGACCGATCAAGAGTCTGGAAACCCTTTTTAGGCCCGAGCGCCATACATGGCGATAGGGACTATTGCTTCTGCAACGCAGGGGGGCACCAGGGTGCGCTTCGATGGCGTACGGAGTGCACAACGGACACGACAGCGACCTCCGACCACGACAGACGCATAGGACTCGGCCAGAGCTTTCCGAAAATGTCTAATGTGTAAAAACAGCTACAATGGAAAAACGCCTATATTGTTTTTGCTCAGAATATTATTATTATTCTATCCGTACCACTTTTTAAAACTGGATTTTCACCCCCTGAACGTGCGCGAAAACTCAATTAAAAATCACGGAAAAAATCAGTCTGGTGAACAGTTTATGAATATCTGGGTGTCCAACGTGGGACATGCAAAATGGCACAACAGCGCCACCTGCAAAATTGAAAAAAATAATTCAGTGACGGAGAGCCTCCACCAACTTGGACACACACTCGCGCCTTTGGGCACAGACATTGTCCAGGTCGTGACCAGCAAAAAACATTATTATGACCCCGCCCCCTGACAAACAGGAAGTCCCCTATTTTGAGTGGAAAAATGAGGAAAAGTCAAATTGCCTCCACACTGATGTCACATTTGAACGAACTCCTCCGTGGGCGTTTGTCCGAATGAGCTTCTGATCGCTTCTAACTCATCTACACATGTTGGGGATCAAAAGTTATCCACGGATTTTTGCTATGTTATGCGGTCTTCCTCCAGTGGAGCCCCAAAGTTGACCTTTATTTTGGCGATTTTTGAGACATCAATAATGGCTCCTGTTCGCACAAACTAACTCGGATTATTACCAAAACTCATACACATGTTGCCCCTTCACCCCCGCATACATGACATGAGGTTTGGTGGCAGTGGGCCCAACAGCGCCCCCTTTAATATGCATGTTAATGCCATCACTCATTCACGGGGTACGTGCCAGAGAGTAATGACCCTGACAGGTGCATGCGCCTTGGTCAGAGCTTTCCGAAAATGTATAATATGTGCTATTTCGAGCAACGGGAACCCTTGTTAGGCCCGAGCGCCATACATGGCGATAGGGACTATTGCTTCTGCAACGCAGGGGGGCACCAGGGTGCGCTTCGATGGCGTACGGAGTGCACAACGGACACGACAGCGACCTCCGACCACGACAGACGCATAGGACTCGGCCAGAGCTTTCCGAAAATGTCTAATGTGTAAAAACAGCTACAATGGAAAAACGCCTATATTGTTTTTGCTCAGAATATTATTATTATTCTATCCGTACCACTTTTTAAAACTGGATTTTCACCCCCTGAACGTGCGCGAAAACTCAATTAAAAATCACGGAAAAAATCAGTCTGGTGAACAGTTTATGAATATCTGGGTGTCCAACGTGGGACATGCAAAATGGCACAACAGCGCCACCTGCAAAATTGAAAAAAATAATTCAGTGACGGAGAGCCTCCACCAACTTGGACACACACTCGCGCCTTTGGGCCTTAAGTGGGTTTTAAGTGGTTCTAAGTGGTCCCACCCATCCTCCGTGGAAATGGCCAGAGGTCTTAGCCAGGCAGCACGGTGGCCTCTCTAAGAGTTTTCTCTGAAATTCGTCATTTTTCCAAATTTCCTCCTTTATTCACAACGGCTACAGTTTCAGAATCGTACATGTTTATACTACCCCTCTGTCACAGACAGATGCTTCAATTTTGATGTTTTTGACTCCAACATCTACTTTTTCTAAAGTTTATAGTGACAGGAAGTTTATTTTACCCGTTTCCTGTCCGTCCCTCTGTGTGTTCCTCGTACTATTTCGCTCTCAACGCCATATTCTTTATATGGAGGGTGCTGCTGGGCTGGTGCACCCTCTCATCAAATCTTTGGGCGGTCAGAGGAATTTACCCTAATTAAAAAGAAGAAATATATTAATGCTTAAGCTGTAATTTCCGTTTTCTGCAAATACACAAGTGCAGTCTTTCATAACATTAATGTTCAATTGGCTGCAGTATTCACTAAGCTTGTGAAGCTCCATTGGTAGAGTGCCTGGTTCCTATACGTTAGGTTGTTGGATCGATCCCAGCAATCACCTTTTTTTTTTTTCTTTTGGACTCGGTAATTTCTGGTCCCACCCTCATGAAAAATGGGGAAATGATCCCTCTCCTCCAGTGGGGTCCTGTCACCTAATTTTGGCCTGAGAATTGAGAGAACCCTCACCCTCATCAGGCCCATGTTTGTATGGACTTATATCTCAGTAGTAGCAAGGTTTTCTTCAGTGAATGAGCTAGTCCTAACACAGCCTTCACACTTTTCTTATGCTTTCTCATTTTACATGGACCACTGTACACATTGTCTCAGCCTAAGACCATGAGTGCGAGTGTTTCATAAGATATTTTTTTGTTCGATTAATACATTGTTTGTGCCTGTATAGTGTCATGGGCAGAGCATTGGGTTTATAACCAAGAGGCCCCTGGATCAATTCTGACCTTCATAAGTTTTTTTGTTTTTTTTCTTTCTTTCTTTCTTTCTTTCTTTTTTTTGGCTCTTTCTGGGAAGAACATGATTTACCGCCTTTGGTCCCACCCTCATGAAAAATGGGGAAATGTTCCCTCTCCTCCAGTGGGGTGCTGTCCCCTAATTTCGGCCCAGAAATTTAGAGAAGCCTTGCCCTCATCAGGCCCATGTTTGTATGGACTTATATCTCAGTGGTAAAAGGTCGTCTTAGGTGAAGGAGGTAGCTAGTCCTAACATTTCTAATGCACGGGGAGTTTCATAAGACATTCCTTTGTTCAGCTTGTATTTTAACTGTGCCTGTATAGTGTCATAGGTAGAGCATTGGGTTCATAACCATGAGGCTGCTGGATCGATTCTGATCTTTACTATTTTTATCTTTTTTTTTTTTTTTTTCTTGGCACCTACTGGAAATTACATAATTCAGCACCTATGGTCCCACCCTCATGAAAAAAGTGGGAACAACGCTTACAGAATTTGCATAACTAAAGACATGGCAGGATAGTAGGGCAACTATTGAGGCAACACCAGGGACAATGGCAAAACAATCTAGAAAATGGAGGGGGAAAATTGACCAAAAATTACCTCTCCTCAGGCGCTGGGACCTAATTTTGGAGCGTTATTCTAGAGAATACTTGCCCACATCAGGTCATTGACAGTATGTAGTTATAGCTCAGTGATAGTGTGCTGGTCTCTGGCATAGGAGGTTGCCAGTTCAAACACTGCCATGACAATTTTCCAATTCTTTGTTTTTTCACATGATTCACATATTTTCGAGCCTGATACAAGTACACAATGAGAACCAAGTAGTGTGACACAATTGTGTATTCCCTTCTCCCTCTTCACTCGTGCAGACCATTGCAGAGAGGTGTTCCATTTAAACACCCCTCTGGTTCGTTCCACATTACAGTACAACGTGTCTTCCTACAACAAGTATGAAAAGTTTTTTTTCGTCTTTTTCTGATTCTCCTGTTTCCGTTTGTTATCTTTGATAGACTTACATTACTTATAGGCTTGTGTTACAAGCTTCATATCTGGAACAGCACCCCAGGCTGAGGACAGGGGGCCTTCAGGCTGAGGCAACAGTGGGCCGGCACCAAAGCTACTTGGGACAAGAGTGAGGCCGGTGTGTGACAAAGGCTCAGGCGAGAGTGGGATGGGGCAGGAGTTATCAGGCGTAAGAGAGTGGTTTGGGTGTGAGACAGAGGCTAAAGCAGGTTTGGGTGATAGCGAACGTGGGCATTCGCAAGGGGGAGGTCGCCAGGGGCAAGAGCGATCAGAAGGGCTCACAAGGAGCATAGCAATCGGGGGGCTCGCATGGGGCGACAGCGAGCAGGGGCGGTTGCAAGGGGGGGAATGCCAGGGGCGAGGGCCGCACGACGCCGCTTGCGGCTTTAATTATGACTTGCTTTTGCTTTTATTTTAAGACTATTTACGTTGTAGATTCTCACTGAAGGCATTCATTTAAGAATAGAGTCTTTCCACTTTGCACACTTTTCTCAATGAGCTTCACTATTTAATCACCAGAAATGGTTTTCACTCCACACACTGTTGGAAACTATTTCAGGTTATGAAGCTCATTGAGAAAATGTCAGTGGAAATTTTGAAGAATTTGAAATATTAAAACCCTTTTTTGTTTCCTACATAACCCCATGTTCTTCCATAGTCTAATGTCTTCAATGAGAATCACACTTGTGACGGGTATTGTATATCGGAGTGTGAGCTGGCGTTTTAAGTGCTCAAAGTGGAGACGGACTGAATATGAGGGATTGCTCAAACATGTACGAATGAAACCAAACATCAGGTACTGTATTCTTTCTCTGTTCTTTGTGTAAACAGGACAAGATCATGACCGGTAATGGGTAGTGAACAGTCCCCTTTCTGCACAGGCTCTGATGGGACACGGCCAACCATCCACCGCAGCTTCATTTCGCGAGAGCCTGATCCATAAAAGCATAATCTCAAGCAGTTGATTGAGGCCTAGTTTCTAACGAGATCCAGGACAATAATTATCTGCAAACACAAAAGGTGAAACTAAAGCTGGCATGAACCGGTTTGACTGAGGAGCAGAGGTTTTTATTACGTACAGTACGTACTTTTGGATTTGGATGAAAATGTTCCTTAAAGAGCACTACAAAAGAAGAAGATGTACAGTCAACGCAGCACGGCTCCACCCAGGACCAACACCCAGGACCTCCCCAGGAGCCTCGCCTGTGCTGAGCCGTCTCAAATGTTATTGCTTCTGGACGAATCAATGAGCAAACTTTTTTCCTTTTTTCCTAATTTCCGCTGTGCAAACAAATCCGCGACAAAAGCTGAAAATACATTTGCGTGAAATAACTTTAAAGTAACGCTACTCGTACTCAGTGGATACGGTGCCTACACACCAGCCACCCCTCAGATACCCACGAGCAAGGCGGTAATTCTCTCCCTTATGCAACGAGAACATAGATAGAATAGGTCTTGTTTGAGCAAATGACACATAAATGACCCTGAGTGAGGCCTGAGAGTGTGAGCGTGTGTGGTTCCCTGATGTAAAGAGTTTTGAGAGCCTAAGATGGAAAAAGCGCTACATAAGATGAGACCATTTACTATTTACTTGGGCTTTGCGATATAAGACGAGGTCATTGATGCTTTAGAATCAGGGTTTTTCCATTGCTATACTTTTTGTAACTTTTGCATCACAAAATGAACTCTTCAACTCTTGTGTCAAAGAGTCATGTGATATTATTTATTGATAACCCTACGTGGAGCCAGATGTATGAATGTCATGTCATATGTGAATTGTGACTCACACTTATAGGAATGTTGTTGTTGTGGATATCGCCCGAGGCCTCATGTGACATGTGTCACGTTGAGGCCCCGTCGCAAAAACAAGACTGCCTCAATATCGCCGGACAAGAATCCCGTCTTTCCCTGTTTTAGCATCAGTGACGCCTCTTTTCCTCATATTTGCTGAACCTGCTGTGGGAAGTACGGTCCACTGAGCGCTATCCTCTTCTTCTTACTGCAGACTTTGTCTTATTATGATACAAAATTTAATTTATCTGTAGTCTGTTCATCACTATTCACATGGTGTCTCCTATCAGATCGAACGGAGGAACCCGGCTGAACGGAGGAACCCGGCTGAATGGAGGAACCCGGCTGAACAGAGGAACACTGCATTCTGGAATCTGAGGACTGGACGGTCTGCGATCACGGCCCGTCTGCTGAGGGATCCTTCAGCCCTGGGTCTCTATAGCCTGTCCATCCATGGGAGTGGATCTTTCCTTCTGTGGTTCTCCCCAAGGTTTCTCTTTTCTCCCTCCGGGTTTTTGAGTTTTTCCTTGCCGTGCTGGAGAGTCTAAGGACGGGGGACACCCGCGCCGCTCGTTGCTACCTGCTGAAATCATAACTCCACACAGGACAGGGCTAGAGACTTACTTTTTTTTTACATACTCTGGAATTTATGCTCTACAGGCCGTATGTTTGACACCCCTGCTTTAAACCTAAAGCAATGAGGGGTCTCCGCACCAGAGCCTCCTCCAGAGGAGATGTGGAGATCCCACACCGAAAAACAACATTTGGACAGACTGTGCTGTCCGAGGTCACAGGAGGTACGTCTTGGAACAGCCTTCCTACTTGTGAGTCCTGCATCGGGACTACGGATGTAAATAAAATCAGTTTTTTTCTATAATCTGGCACATTTACACTTTCTGTACAACAAATATGATTGTTCATTAATGTGTGTTGTCCCGATGATATAATGATGATCAAATTTGTTTTCCAGCTCTTGAGTCGTCCCGCATAAAAGCGTTGTGTTTATATATGAACCTGGTTTTGCTCGGTGAGACATGGCGGCCATCTTTAAACACTCTCCCTCTTCTCTTCTCCGGCTCAGCGTGAGACCCTTAACACCTAATTTCCGTAATGGCTGTGAACGGAGTAAATATCCCTTGCGCGCGGCGTCTTTAGCACTTCCATCCTCATTTCTCTTGCTCCGACAAAGGCGCGGGGCGTTGCTAAAATCCCGTCTGATTCCGGACCTCCCCGACTCGATGTTCATTTCACACCAATTCTCCGGGCCCGCGCTCCCTCCGCTAAACTCCGGGGAAAGACGTCCGCGCTAATTGCTTTTAAATGGAAATAAAAAAAATAATCTCACGGACCCTTTGATGAGAAAGGCCGGTGTCACGCCGCGATTGGGGACGAGGAAATCGAGGCTCGGAGACGTTTTGGGGGTGAAGCTGCGCCGCAAAAGTCAGATTCTGGAAAAGTAACAGCACTGATGCATTTGACTCATGTCTGTGAAAGGTTTTAGATCAATGTCACTCTTTATTCAGGCCTTTACGACTAAAATAGACTCTTTAGCCTTGGTGTTTTTGTGGTATAAAACAAAACATAGACTAAACTCAACCTTTACGACGCTCATTTCATGGTAGTGCTTGGAAATCACTACAACAGGCGTATTCATTCACAAATATTGACATGTTTGGTATCCACGTGGAGCACAAAAGGCGGCAAATATGGTAATTTCCTCTGTGGGAAACAGTTTTGAATTTTTGGGGGGAAAATCACATTGAACATTGTGGAAAAGTTGGGAAAATTATGGAATTTCATTTTTTTTTTTTTTTTTTTTACCTCTTCACTCCCATTTTCTCCAGTTTGGCTTTACCCTAATCAAAAAGCTTCTTGGGGAAAGAAGCACCAAAACAGCCACAAAAAATGAGAAGAAAACAAGGATGTAAACGCAACAAAAAACAGACAAAAATGTGACAAAAATGTGACAAAAATGTGACAAAAATGTGACAAAAATGTGACAAAAATTCAACAAAAATGTGACAAAAATTCAACAAAAATGTGACAAAAATTCAACAAAAAAGTAACAAAAATTCAACAAAATGTGACAAAAACTCAACAAATTTTTTTACAAAAACTCAACAAAAATGTGACCAAAATAAAACATAAAAGAGGTTACACAACACAGCAACAACACGAGGAAAAAGATCAGTTTTGTGGGTCTTAGCTTTCAAATGAGGTGTTACACAGACCTATATAAAGGCCAAAGAGGACAGAATGCATTTGGTTCAGGCGGGTGGTAAGAGGTTAATTGGACAATTACCGCCCCCAAACGGTAACTGTCCAATCAGACATCCTAACAACCGTTACTATGAAGCCAGGTCCAACACGCTAAAGACCTCTAATGCAAAACAATGGGATGTACCAGCAATGAGCACTGAGCAAATGCACTTTTTTTCACTGCTAACCACCAAAAACCTACCAGACAAAGAAGAAGCAAAATGGTTAAGCATCTGCCTATGGAGGATGTAAATCAGACACTAGGGACCACAAGAGTGTGTCTGGGGGAGTGGAGTTAGTTTTGGCTATCCTACCCAAAGCGAAAACACAACCTGAACACTGCCTACAATGGATCAAAGAATGTGGACGGCCTACGCCCAGATAAAAGTCTCCAAAATAAACAAGCATACGGCTGCTCTAAGGTAAGACTGGGGCCTAGCTGCTAGGCTAACAGCATGCTAACATCTAGCTACTGACAGTCTTTTTGTGTCTCAGTGTTTTGTCTCCTGTAGGTTTAGCTAGCGTTAGCTAACTTTAGCCGGAGAAATGTGTCTATTATTAGCAATAGTAGGAAAGTAAGAGGGTCCACAAGGCTGTACTGTTGCATTTAAGGAAGAGAACATGAGGTTTCTTTGGTTTTGCTTGAGACCTGTCTGTCTGTTTGTGTCAATTCGTTGTTCTTTATCCTTCGTTGGATACTTTAATATCTTGAATATATGATCCTTCCACTGCAGACTGTGACCCCTTTGCCTCGATCTGGAGGATATCGAAAGGTCAATTCTGGAACAGTTTGGAAATGTTTTGAACATTGGCGCTCCCTCGTCTTTGCCCCACACTTCATTCATTCACAAATATTGACAGTTTGGTATCCATGTGTCGCAAGAAAGGCGACCGAGGTGACGCTTTAATCCAAATATAGATATTTTCTTTCTGGAGACAGCAGTGGCTACAGATGAGAGAGATATACTTCAAAGATATTTTAATGCACCTACTTCGAGCCGACATACTTTTTTCACCTACAATAGTTAGTTAGTTAGTTAGTTAATTTATTTTCTTCGGTCATTATGAACATTTAAATCACATGTTTTCCAAAGATCTAAGACATTATACAATAAGAAAAACACATACATTAAGAATTAAATCTAAATGATGCCTGACCGAAGGGTTTAGGCTGAAGCCAAGACTTATTTTGCCTAACCCCTTTTACAACTGTGACTCTGTGTCCCAAGATGTCACATTATACACTTTCTTTAATACCAACGATGGTAACACTTAAGCACAAAACTTAAACTTCAACAAACAAAAATTATGCTATGTATCCTCGATCGACTTCTCTTCTAATGGTCTTCATTCAAGTGTTCTATACTTCTCTATCATGTTTAACTTATACATTTTCTTAAATGCTTTAATAGTTTTGGAGCCCTTAAGTTGAATAGATAAACCGTTCCATAGATCAACGCCTTTAACTGATAAACACCTCCTCTTAGTATTACTGAGCGCCATAGGTTTCTGTAGCAGATCAGTTCCTCTAAGGTTGTATATAGATTCTCTAGTTTGAAACATCTCCTGTAAACACTGAGGGAGCATGAGATTGTGAGCTTTGTACATCACAACTGCTGTGTAAACATCAACAAGATCATGCAATTTTAAGATATTTAGTCTGATAAAAAGGGGATTTGTTGGAGCCAAGTAGTCTGCATGGCTGATCACTCTAACTGCTTTCTTTTGCAATGAAAAGAATAGCTTTAACAATAGCTTTTCCAAAGATCCAAAAATCCTCTTTGAAAACATTTATGTAACGAAAATTCATTCAAATTGACACATCTGAAAGTTATCCCCCCCCCCCATTGTGTCTCACTTTAAGATAATGCTGCAAGTGACCAGGAAATACCTTCATGCAGTTGTACGACATGCCAGTAGAGGGAGCACTTCTTCCTCTTTTGCATCAGTAATCAGTGCAAAACAAAACTTAAAAAGGGAAGAAAGAAAGATTAAAATTGAGAGAAAGTTCATGGAATATCATTGACTATGTTCCACGTTGACCAGAATGAAGACAGATGAGATAAGATAAACCTTTACTGATCTCACAAAGGAGAAATTCACTTGTTACAGTCGGCGTTGAGACAAATACGTTTTTTTTCGTCAGTTTGATGGATAATCTTATAAAACATGCACAGATTTTGTTGTGTTTGTGGCATTACAAAAATACTACTTGAGCTCCAGTTATGTTTGAGACAACAATGTAAGAGTATGTTGATTTTTACATATTCATCTGCCTCCCCAAATTAGCATTTTCCCAATCAGGCGAATGTATAACCTCAGTCTGCCAAACCAAAATCCTCCGGCTGCGGCGCATGATGTTTCCTCCTTTTCTGATTCCTCTGAATGTAGAACACAGTTTTGTGGCGTCGGCTCCGTGTCACCGTGACATTTCTGCTGCACCAGTTGTATTTTTTTCCGTTAATGTTTTTGGGTGAAAGCAGTCACTTACTCACTCCACACGGCGCCTCCTCGTGCGACAGGCTTCGGGATCAGGATCTGTGTCTCTCTCTGTTACTTTTTGGGCACGCTCCAGGAGAAATGGCTCACATTCACTCAGAGCAGCACCACATCACAGACTCACTGCTATCTCCACGTCACATGACCAAACGCTAAGCTCTGTGAGGGCTGGGTTTGAAGCTCCTGTACATAACTTTATTTATGTAGTAGAAACAAATCGTTTTTTACTAACATTCAGATTATGTTAAAGTGGCAATTTGTGAACAATAGTGCTTGTGTGCAGAATGCAGTTTGGTAAAACATGCTTATAAAACATTTGAATCGTTGGCTCCTTGTGCAACACAAGATGCTCTTGATCTCAGAACCAGAATAGTTTATGTTGCCATTGTTTGGAAACAGGTCCACAAACTAGGATTTTTTTAAACATAAAAATATATAGCACAGAGTTTAGGTTAAAATAATCTATAAAACTTTAAACGGTAGGACTATACATGCGTTTCCAGTGACATCACGCTTAGTTTCAGCGGCCATTTTGAATACCGAAGTTACATTATGCAGTATTATAACGTGTACCAATATCTCTACTCAGGATGAAAATGAAAGACAATTGATTGACAAAGGCATTTTTATATACTCGTAATAATTGCTCAAGAAGATAACAGTTAAAACACGACCCCAGAGACGCACGTTTATGTGATATAACCAGCAAATATTTGTCTGTCGACCTACAGCAGGATTTACTAAAGATCACTCGTCACTCATCAGACTAAATGTACACATCAAAGAGGAAACAGAAAACCTTTCACTGTGATTTTTACAGTTTGTTATGTCAACAGTCTCAGTTCGAGTCAGTGTTTAAGCTGCTCAAGATGGTAGCATTCTACCAGTTAGCAACCGTCATCAACGATAAACACATGTGTGACTCACATCTATGAACACTGAGGAAATACTACAGTAACAGCTCACCTCTGACCTCTGTCACATGTTGTAGCCTAAGCTGTTTAGAGTCTGGTTCAGGACTTTCTCTTGGAGAGGTCAGAGCTGAGCTGTTGAAGCTAAATGCTAACCGGTAGCATGCTAGCATCTTAAACACTGCCTCACTAGTTTCTTCACATAGTGCGCGCTCAGGGGTCGTGTTTTTACTGTTATCTTCTTGAGCAATGATTACGAGTAAATCGAGTCATCCTGAGAAAAGATATTGCTACATGCTGTAGTACTGCATAATTCTACTTCAGTATTCAAAATGGCCGCCATAGCAACAAAAGTCACATGACTGAAAAGCATGTATAGGGGCATGCTTAATATATTGTTATTATTATTAATATTAAAATAAATAAGATAAAAATTGGATTGGATTTACATATTGTGTGTATAAAGTGGTACAGTGATAAGTGGATCTAAGTGCGGACAGACCACATAGTGCAATAGAGCTGATTACTGTCTGTACTGAGTTATTAGGTCTCTTTATCGTTCATGAGTCTGACGGCTGTGGGGAAAAAAACTGTTCATGTGGCGGGATCCATGGGTCTTGATAGACCGTAGCCTCCTGCCTGACGGGAGAGGGGTGAATAGTCCGTGTCCAGGGTGAGAAGGGTCAGCAGTGAGCCGACCCACGCGCCTCCGGGTCCTGAAGGTGAACAGGTCCAGCAGATCTTACAGTTCTTCATGTCTTTTCAGGACATCTTTGAAACACGGTGTCTGATATTGGCTGCTTCTTTTGCCCACATATTGTAGCGTTACAATGAAGGGCAAAGACGCATGACGCTGGGATGCCGGCGCCCCATGCACTGTCCCCACCAGAAAAAATGTTCTTGTTGACAGGTGCCAATTACTTTTCACAGTGGGAGTCTGTGATTATTTACATGGGTGTTTTTGGGGCTGTAAAAGGTTTGGGGACTCCACCTTTAAAGCCCACATGCATGGTTAAAATGTAAGTAAGTAAATAATGAATGACTGGCAACCACTCATTGATTTACCATTACTGGGAATTGTATGACGCCACATTTCCAACCTGTTTCATAAGTTTTTGACCTCAGGAAGCAGACGATTTGCATTTGGATGAACCCCGAAAGCAGCAGAAGGAGCAGAAACTACTGTGAAATTATAATATAGGATTCCGGAGGAGAGAATACTGCACAGAGACAGCGTGGAGTCTGCCTCAGCTGAATCAGCACCGGGCGGTATGCTAATGCCATGCTAATGCTATGCTAATAAACACTGAGGCTAGCAGCTGCAGTTTACGGCGCTGCTTTGGGAAGTCGTGTGGGGGGAAAAGTTGCTTACTCCTCTAAACTAGATTTGATTGAAATGTGACTGCAAAATGAATTACACATAATCTCATCTGCATCAGGTTGTAGACGACAGAAGCCTGAGCAAGAAACTCTCAGGCTTCAAGGTGATGGCGGTACGTGGGGCTTTACTATTGTTACAAAGGCACAATGACCTTTGGCTGCCTTAAAGCATATATTTATTTTGTGAAGTTAGTTTACTCCCTTAACATTTTAGATCTAATTATCAGGGTACATAAAAGAGTAAACTCAGCCTGATGATTATTGGATGATGTTTTGTTGCTAGTGAGCCAGAGATATCCATATTTTATATCCACTTGTGTTGTGAAAAGCAACCGAGACAACGTTGTTTTCCGAATATGGTCAGTTCCTTTCTGGGAGACAGACGTCGCAAAAAAAAACATAGCTAAGAACATATCTCAGTATGGAAAAACGGTGGCCTGTTCCTTTAAAAGAGAAAAAAGGCGGGAAAGCCGGCAGACCGACTATGAGGCTTCCAGAGCCTGTCCGTCATAGATTTAGATTTCAACTTTCTATTGCTGCTGTACAAAAAACAGTGTGGTGAAAAATATAATATCCAGCCCAGTGTTGTCACATGGTCATATCCATTTTTACAAAAAAAAAATAAACAATTTGAAGCCAGGCTTTTAAGCAGTACTTGGGAGGTCCAAAGCTACATAGGAATGGTGTTTCAAAAGTCGCCCCTGGCCACCAGATGGTGGTATTACAGAAAAGTCAGCTAAGGTTTTCCATACTGAGATATGTTCTTAGCTGAGCTTAGACGAGTTGCGGTAGCTTCCAACTTCACCCTGTTTGGAGCTATAGGAATACATTGGGAGAGGCCAGTGTTTGGAATAACGCCGTTTAAAGTAATGGCGTTACGTAACGCCGTTATTTTTTCAGTAACGGAGTAATCTAATTCATTACTCTCCCCGTTGTTACAACGCCGTTATCGTTACTGGACGTAAAATGCGGTGCGTTACTATATTGATTGAATAAACTGTGTAATCCGAACGCACCCCTGAACGCACCCCTGGCTCACAGCTAGCTAGTGAGGAGGCGGAGTCATGTCTTAGTCATTCCACACGCGCCAGTGGCGCCACACACACACACACAACAGCTAAACCGAGAATCGATGGAGCAGCAGAGATGGCGAGTCAGGAGGAGAAGGATAAATCTGATGAAAACTTGGCATTTTCAAGGTGGCGATATAAGCACTACTTCAAGTTTATTGCGAGCAAAGGCAAGAACGTACATGTAACGTGTACATTATGTCCAGGGGTGAAAACTCTTTCGACATCCGTTGTAAGTAACTCAAATTTAATGAAGCATCTCACAACGACACACGCATCTACAAAGTTAGTGGCCAAAAACACCAGTACCTCAGATGATAGCACGCCATCCACTAGCAAAGAAGAAGGACTCGGAGCAAAGTCCCCCAAGCAGCAAAAGCTAGAACTTTCTGCCTCACAACAAAAGCCTATGACACAGGCTGAAGTTAACCGAATGATAGGCAGGTATGTTGTTGGAAGAATGTTGCCATTATCGACGGTGGAGGATGATTCATTCCGAGCCATTATTGCTAAAATACCTACGAAAGCAGGGGCCTGTGCACCATGCGCAAAGACGTTTGCTAAATACCTAGATGCCGAGTACGCCAAAATGAACACGGAGCTTAAAAAGAGTTTTGAAGAGTTGGGCTTTTTGTCTACAACTGCAGACATTTGGACTGCGCACAACCGCAGTTACCTCGGCGTGACTGCTCACTGGTTAGATCCACACAGCCTAGAGCGAAAGAAAGCTGCCTTGGCCTGCAGACGTTTTAAGGGCCGTCATACATATGACAGCATTGCTACAGAACTGTATAATATCCACTCATCCTTTAGTATTTCTAACAAAATCACAGCTACTGTCACAGACAATGGTTCGAATTTTGTGAAAGCCTTTAAAGTTTACCAGCCCGTTCAGGATGATGACTCTGGGGAGGAGGAGGAGGATGATGATGTGACTTTTGTCGACCTTCATGATGCCTTACAAGACATGAATGTGGAAGAGGATGTTGTGACTTTGCCACCACACCACAGATGTGCATCACACACAGCGAACCTTATTTCATGCTCTGATGTGGACAAGTGGCTAATTTCAAAGCCAGGCATAAAAGTTGTGTACAGAAGTGCCATCTCCAAATGCACAGCTTTGTGGAACAAGGCTAGCCGTTCCACAGTGGCTGCAGAGATGGTGGATGAAGTCCTTGAAAGGAAGCTCCTCGTCCCATGTACAACCAGATGGAACTCCTTTCATGATGCCGTTGCTCGTGTCTGTGAATTCCCAATTGCCGAGCTGAACACCATTTTTTACAATTTTGGATTGAAGGCTATCACAGATCGGGAGTATCAGTTCCTCAGAGAATACTGCACAGTGTTGAAGCCACTAACAGTAGCCCTTGACATTCTTCAGGGTGAAGACAATTGTTTCTATGGCACCCTCCTACCCACACTGGAGACATTGATCTCCAAGACCCTGAATTTGAAGACTGGCCTCCAAATCCTTGGTGACCTTCCAGAGGCTGTTGTCAAGGTAAGAGCCAGTATTTCTTCAAATACATTGAATACATTAAATATGGATTAATTGAATTATGAATTATGAAATCAAAGTAAAATTAAATGTATATCTCTTAGCTCATAAAGTAATGTGTAATGCTGTATGTGTGTGTGTGTCTCATTTCAGGCAATCAAAACCAGATTTAAAGAGGTGCTGGAAAGTGAGATTGCCATCTTGGCTGCGGTGACACTGCCCAGATTTAAACTACGTTGGCTGCGGACACAGGAAAGAAAGGACAGCGCCAAGGCAAGTCTGCTGGCAGAGTGCCGGAAAAGTGCCCAAGATGAAGACCAGCCAACAGGTACCAACACAACAACGCCCAGCCTCAGCACCGACTCAGCCCTACAGGATGAATTCTTTTCATTTGAGGAGGAGGAAGACACCTCTACTTCTGTGGAAAGCCAAGTCGCTGACTATTTAAAATCAGGAGCACAAGGGATGGACAGTCTTAACAGATTCCCAGTAATAAAGAACATTTCACTGAAATACAATGCAGCCACTCCATCTAGTGCCCCAGTGGAGAGACTATTTAGCCTGGGGAAGCTGGTCTTCACCCCAAAGAGAAACAGGCGGACAGACAAGAGGTTTGAAATGCTGCTGCTTCTTAGATACAATCAGTGGTTTGAAGGGTAGGCTACATTTCTTAGTCGGATACACGACGGACACATGAATAGAGTGTTTTAGATTTGAGTGTTAGAGAGTGTTTTTTTGGATGGGTAGATACATATCTAGGAGCTAAAGTTCAATCTTTAAAAGCACTCCATCTTGTTAAACTGTTTACTTTTTTTAATGAAGATAAAGAAATACAGCAGCCTATGTCTTCCAGACTATTTATCTCTGGTTGTTAGAGTTTGATTTATTTAATTTGCTGCAGTTACTGCAAACACACTTTATACTATTTAACTGTTTACTTTTGAAGACAATACTTGAAGTACAGAATGTCTAAGTTGTCTGAGATTGAGAGTTTAATTTATTTAATTAAGAATAAGACTACAGAGCTAGACACACTTTTTTGTTGTTTAAAAGTTTACTTTTGTTGTGAACAAAACACTTGGAAGTACAGGTTGTTTACTTGACCAGTTGTCCCAGGTTGAGAGAGTTTGATTTAATTTGCTAGCGTTAAGTGCACTTTATATGGTGTAACTGTTTACTTTTCTTACAAAGATAATACTTGAAGTGCAGTATAAACATCTTGCTGTTTGTCGACGTGCAATAAATATCAAAAGTTATATACAAACACCTGTCTGTTCTACTCATTCAATTGATTTGTGAAGACTGCACAAAAAAAACATTGATATTTAGCAACTAAATAAACTTTTTTTAACAGTAATACAAATAGTCACTTTCACTGGTAATGAGTTACTTTCATTATAGAGTAATTCAGTTACTAACTCAGTTACTTTTTGGAACAAGTAGTGAGTAACTATAACTAATTACTTTTTTAAAGTAACGTTCCCAACACTGGGAGAGGCCAAATGCTAACAACATCTTTTCACACACAAAGACCAGACAGGTACACATCAACTCGTCTAAGCTCAGGTAAGAACATATCTCAGTATGGAAAAACGGGGTTTCCTTAAAACTTTAGGACCCGTTTTCTCAAAATGAGGTTTTAATTCCAGTCCTGCTACAACATGTCCAGCTTTGCAACAGGTTCCAAACTTTCCTGTCTTGGGCTTAACAATATTGACAAGGGTTTCTTTTGATATCTAATTCCTGCCTGATTGATTGACCCCAAAAAACAAGGCAAAATTTGATTTTTTTTTAATAGAATTGATCATTAAAAATAGCTTACTTACCCAAACACTAAACAAGATTCATAATCCCATCTGAAAAAATCTTTGTAACTAATAAATCAACAAGATAAAACTAAATTTTAACCTGGCTCTATCCATTACTTACATTTCGTTGCAGAAAATATCAGCTATTTTTTATGGATTTATTTATTTATTATTTAATTTGAAGACATAAAATATCAGAAAACTTGCTGTACATATTTTCCCTCATATTTACATCAGTAGTTTACAGTAAAAATGTATATCTCAAAATATTGTTCCCCCCAAGCAGAAGATGAGACCAGTTTCACTATATTGGGCTCATTTGAAAGCTTAGAACCTCCAGATTTCAGTCACTGGAGGCTGCACAAACACTAAAGGTTATGATTAGCGACAGATGCTGGGATAGTGGAAGCAAGAGAGAGCCACATTATGTTCAACAACGGTAAATTTCATGTAAACTTTCCCTTGCATAAATACAGAGTGGAGTCCTCTGCTCACGGGCTGATTCAGCGGCGCATTCAAAGGCGTTTGGTGGGAGGCGGCCATGGTGTGTTCGAGGACTGTCTGTGCATCTGTGAGTCACGGTGAGTGGGGAGGACCTACGGAGGAGTGTGCCGCTCTCCACACTTCAGAAAGAATGCTACAGACATGCTTTGAGTTTAAGTCAAAAGAAAGTGTAATTTTATTATATACAGAGTCACAGTCCGGAGGTCACCTGGTTTTAAAAGAACTTTTTCACTGCAGGTAAAAAAGTATTATATTTTAATGTCAATGCCTGAAGTGAGGACCTAACATCACCTGGCAAATAGCGTTCTGATATTCTGCTCTACACAAATGTAACACTATCTTACACTTTGCTGGTTAGAAAATATAATATTTATCTAAAACAGGTGAAAAAACGTGGCTGTAGCTTTGATATCAATTTGCCGGACCATTGTTTCAACAAGCGTCTACAATGTCAAAAGATCCAGTGTTGCATTCATTTTTCAGCAAGATCTTGTATTGATGATGAGAGAGTGTGATCACAGCGCAAAGCCTTCTCTAGCACATCCCATAGATTCTTCACGTCCAACCAATCCATGCGTAAAAATGTCAAGCTCCTTGGACCACTCTTTCACAATGTGAGCACGATGAATCCTGGCATTGTTATTCACAGGTGCCAAGGCAAAAACTAGAGGAGAGAAGCAGCTAAAGACGAACTGTGAAGGTAAGCTACATGCAGATGTTTTGTTAACTCCAGCCAAAGTTGCGCTAACAGCAGCTAAATGCTAACATCAGCAAAATGAACTGTTTCAGCAGTGGTTTGATGTTGGAAATAATCCAGTATGACCTGCAGTTCAGCGCTTTAGTCAAAAGGTTAGTTAAATCCAGGTAGTGACCATAGGCATAATATTAATACACTATGGGCCAGATCTTGTGGCGGCGCACGGGGCGGCGCAGGCTGTTTTCCGAGTGGCGGCGCTATATGTGCCATTCGTCACAAGAGGAGGCGACTGCACTGATGGAAACACGGCTGACATTCACTTTCTCGTTTACATTGCGCTGTCTTGCGTTCTTTCTTAAGCCTTAGGCTCTCATAGGTCAAACTAAAAACTTTATTTACCCCATCGTGAGCTAAACCATGTTCACGTCTCCAGAGAAAAAGAGCTAAAACGTCCGCTGTGGCGCGGATCGGCCGCGCTCGGCGTGAACGCGAAGCAAAACAAAAGCACATGTTCACCCCCCACTCCCACACAACCACTCTCCTGGACGCGGAGTCGATCTGGTTGGAGGAAAATGTCTGTGTCTCCACCCATGTAAATGCGCTAAGTCTGGAGTGGCAAGATCACAAAGTGCGCTCCGACTGAGCGCAAAATGTCACGCTATCGTCTCCGTTTTGATGCACAAGATCGGGCCCTATGTCTTCTCACTTCTCCCCATTTGCCATAATAACCACGTTCGAGGGGGAAATTATGGTGGATTTCCAGACTCCTCCTACCCAGCTCTGATGTTGCATGTTCCTTATAAGGGCATAAGGGCGGGATCTACAGTGAAGATCCCGCCCTTATGCCGTGTACATGTCAGCCCTTGCATGATGTGTAGTTCGGTCGTAGCTGCGTCATTAGCTCTAATGCTAACGGCCTGTCAATCATAGTCCGGCCCTAATTCGTATACGAGATTTCAAAAATGTTCCTTACAAAAATCAGTCTAACCCAGCGTCATCACAGAAGGAATATCTAGCGGTAGAAAGTTTAGGAACATTAGGCACCAGGCTTTAAGTTGTTTATTGTGTCTTAAGTGCAATGGTAGCTTATGGAAGACTAGCTTGTTCTGTCTATACTTGGATTGTGTAAATGCTCACGTAACCGTATTAAATAGGGAAAACATGGAAGAGCTTGGTCGCCTCTAACTTCACCCCTGTTTGGTTCCATAGAGAAGAGGAGGAAAGGCTAAATGCTAACAACATGATCGGTGTTTTTGCATGACTGAGCCCACCTGTAAAGACCAGACAGGTACGCATCAACTCGTCTAAGCTCAGGTAAGAACACATCCCAGTATGCAAAAACGGTGGCCTGTTCCTTTAAGTGCAAGAAGCTTTCACGTGTGGCCGGCTCCATTGTTGGGCTGATTCTTGATCTGTCTCTTTTCATCAGGGCTGGACTGGCCATCGGGAGAATCATGAGTTTTCCCGGTGGGCCGATGTACTTTTGGGCTGGTTGGGCCAGTCAGATTGAGACAAGCCCCGTAATACCTTACACCAGCCCACAATTAGCGGGAAAAACCATTAGAATCTCTATCATTACAGAGATGCAATTAAACAATTCCTCCAATAGAGGGATGTGACGCCTTTTATACCCCTCACGTGGCGCTTTCTTGAGTCATGGTTCCCAGATAATCTTGTATAATGAGCAATCGGCCTCTCGGACATAACACTCATGCCCCTCACATTGCAAATATAAGAGGAAATAGTTTATTGTATCTCCCTCCAGGACCCACAGAACCATAGACCTCTATTTTTGATACATTTTAGACAAATGTTTGCCCCTCATCGTCAGTGCAGTTTGGAAATCTTCTAGTTTCTATTGAAAGGATTTACAATGTTTGGCCTTTTTGGGACTTCTGTTTTCACTCCACACCTCTCTAACTTCGTGGTGAGTTTTACCATTTCATCTTCAATCTACAGTGGGATCATTTGGTTGGTTTTGAGAAGTTTATTTGTGTTGCAGTCACGAGACAAAACTTCATTAACGCACATTATAAGATTGTTAAGTAATTTTACAAAAGTTCCATCAAGCTGTAAACAACAAGATTAAAGTGTTGAGTGCTATGAGGTGCTAGCTTGAATTCAGCAGAAACAACCTGCAGCTATTGTCCTCGATTCGTTTTAGTTCAACCAAGGGCTTATTGTTTTGCTCATCACCTCGACTATTGTATTGAATATGACTCTTTTTTTTTTTTTTTAGAGGGCCAGTCTTGACCCAAAAGTCCCGAGCCGATTTATTTCTGCCAGTCCATCCCTGCTTTTCACAACTGAGATCCAATTCGAACCGCCAGCTTCAAAACCTGTGCCCCAATCGCCTCACTTTACAACAAGTTATGACAAAAAAAGTCTCGATAAAGTGCTTGGGAGCCAGTTATCAACCGTGTCTTATTGTAGAACCCCGTTCCTGACATTGTCACTACAGGCGTTTAAAGCTATCGCCACCTTTTACAATAAATAACACCGTACGTGGACTGAAAGGCTCTACGGGAGACTTCTTTCCTCCGCCTCAGCGTGACTGCAGCGGCTCACACTCGGCATTATCTGGAGTGAAGCAGGCCGCCGTCTTAATCTGTGCCTTAAACGGCGTGAACGTATGGCGGCGCGGAGAGAAAATGTCACGAGCGCCCGGCGTTTGAAGCCCCTGCGCTCAGGCATAAAGGCAAAACGCGCAAATGCTAATGAACGGTTGGGGAGAAACGGGAGATCAGAGGAGCCAAACAAATTCCATATCACACCTAAAGACCTGGCATTTAATTAGAGGGCCTTGAAAAATGCCCGCGCGCTTCGGCTGACAACGGTGTCTCTTCTTGAGGCAAATTAAAGGAATCAATTAAAGCGTAATGCCGTGGCGCGGGACCACAGAGAGGAGAGTGATTCAGCCTCCAGCTCGTCAGGAAACATGTTAATTTGGACTTTGGGATGTAACAAAATTAACATTGAGGATTTTCTACAATGAAGTTCAAGTGGAGTGAAATTATTTTTTTCTGAAGTTTCTCTGCTATTGAGTCTTTCTTTGGCATTGGGGAAACAAGGCGTCGCTTGTATTTTAGTGATGTGACTTTCGTGGACGACCGGCTCTTTTGAACGGCTCTTTAAAGCAGTGCTAAGTAACCCATGCCCCTAGTGGCCATAAGCACCATGGCAGGTGTCGTAACATGTTGCGTTTTTTTCACTCATTATTTGTCCGTGAAAGTAAATACTACACTGACAGTAAAGACAAAGGGAGAGAGGGATATTGTACATCCAATTACACAATGGAAATAATTGTTTTCACTCAAACTTGACATCAATCTCAGACACCTGGAATGACTAGTTTTCAGGTTAAGCCCAGTTCAGGGAAAAACTACTGAAAAAGGACGTTCCACATTATTATGCGGACCATTATTTTCAAGCAATATGGGAGAGAAAAAGGATCTCTCTGCTGTTGAAAAGCGTGAAATAGTTGAATGCCTTGGACTAGGTATGAAAACCTTCGATATTTCATGAAAGATCAAGCGTAATCATCGAACTGATAAGAGATTAGTGGCTGATTCAGACACACACGGGTTTGTGCAGATAAAGGCACAATGAGGTTTCTGCCAGACAAACACATCAGATTAAGAGAACAGCTGCTACAAAGCAGCAGACAGGTATTTGACATCAAGGTGTCAGACTGAGTCTGCAGTTGTGCATAAACCTTCTATCCATTGGTTTCATTGGAGCTGATGAACAGAAACGGCTGCAGTGGCTCAGAAATACATGAGGACTCATTTTCAAACAGTCTTGTTCACTGATAAGGCCGTGTAACCCTGGATGGTCTGATGGATGGAGTAGTGGATGGTTGGTGAATCTGAAAATTACCTCTGGAAAATATGTGGAGTTTCTGACTGACCACTTTCTTCTATGGTACAAAAAGAGCCGTGCTTTCCTGAACAAAATCATCTTCATGCATGACAACGCACCATGTCCTGCTGTAAAGAATACCTCATGCATCACTGGCTGCTATGGACATAAAAGGAGAGAAACTCATGATGTGGACCCCCTCCTCCCCTGACCTCAACCCTACTGAGAACCTTTGGAGCCTCAAGCAAAACATCTATGAGGGTGGGAGGCAGCTTTTATCCAAACAGCAGCTCTGGAAGGCTATTCTGACTTCCTGCAAACAAATCCAAGCAGAAACCATGTAAATATTTCCATATCAAAGGAAGGTGTCTTTCAAAGAACTGCAGGTTTTCCCGCAAAAGACTGACGAACGACACTCAGAAAGTTCTGGATGCCGTGAGTAACACTTTGATAAATGATTTGTCTGTTGCGTCACACGTGTAGCGGCCGGTGTTGTCACAGAGAATAGAAAGAGTGCAATGGGAGATTGAACTCAGCAAAAAATATTACTTATAGATAGATTTTTGCTGTTATTCTATTCACCTGATGCGCTCTTTTGCTGCGTACAAGTTTGTCCAGTGCGTTTTTACCAAGCGTGACCTTCCGCGCCCGTCCCCGAGTCTATAAATATGGAGCGCCTGTTGACGTTGATTTGATAAAGCTCGCATTAACACGGGGGGAAGGTGGCCGTCAGTTCCAGCCCAGTGTTTCTGCATTATGCCGTGTATTGAAATTAAACGTTGCAAGTGTGACAGCAGATATTCCACACATAAACATAGCTCTTGTGTTTGGCACCTAATTATTCCCGCTCCTCCGTATCAGCCGCTGTTGTTCCGCGTTGCTGCTCTGCGACTGTGAGGACTAAATAACCCCCGACTTTTCTATCCATACAATGTGCTTTACGTGTCACGGCGGCTCACGAGGAAAAAGTGCTTTCAGTGGACGATGCTTCTGATACTGTGTTTGCAAACAGTGGTAGTCAGCTCAGGTCCCCAAAATAAACTTTACGATGAGACACAGAAGGTGAATAGATGTATTTATGTATTTAAGGGTTAAGGACAATCAATCAACAACTCCACTCAATAAGGCAATAATGTAAACATAACTCTTTTTTTTTGTCTGTTTAGAAAAAAATTAACATCAGCTTCAACTCAATATTCATCAGTTTTGTAGGCTATTAGGGATGGGCGGATCGATACCAAAGTATCGATATATCAATACCAAACGGCTATTTTTTAAGCATCGATATTGGGCAAAAAGTATCGATACTAATTTGCATATGTAAAAAGAAGGCGGGGCAGCAATTATCAACACAAAAGGATGATTTATTTCTTTGTTCTGAGCCAAAACAGTCCACAACAGCAAAGGATTGAACTGAGCCAGGCATATCATTCTGGTTTAGGTTCTGTTTATCATTTAGCTAAGTATTAATTTAAATTTTGTTTATGTAGGCTATTCAATTTCACATTAGTATTGTTTAATTAAACAGTTAAAGTAATATAATTTTAACTGACCAGTTAATTATATATAATAACCAGTTTTAGAGATGCATATTGATTGAAACACATTAAATGACCAGTATCAGTATTGGTATCGACAAAAATGACCCCAAAAGTATCGGTATCGTATCGATTCCAAAAAATGTGGTATCGCCCATCCCTATAGGCTATTGCTGGGTTGCAGGTGACATCACAGCATTCTAAAGGCCTATACTCTTATATAGAGGAAAACATATTTTGTTTTTGAGGACATTGTTGACCTTGTACAGAGAGATCATGGACCCAGTGACTGATATTGATGATAAAACAACATATTTTTTCCTCTATATAATAGTATAAGCCTTTAGAACACTGTGATAGGATTGCTCAATTATTGTAAAAATAATAATCACGTTTATTTTAGTCATAATTGAAATCACGATTATTTGTTTCCTTTAAAAAAAAGTCTTTATTTTATTTATATATTTATCAATAAAAAAAAAAACTATGCTGAATATTTTCTGTTTTCTAAACAGTCATAAAAGTACAAATGATTTCATGTATGCCTCGATTACGGAGAGGTCTCTGCTTCACACCTGCCCCCTGCTGGCCAGCTCTCACACCTAAATTACAAATACAGCAACTTTTTTTTAAATGAATTGTAGCCCCTTGTTGACGCTCTGGGGAGAAATATCTTGCCTGCAGTGTCTATAATTGTATGTACTTTATGCTTGTTCTGTAAAAACACTTTGAATTGTGTATGAATTGTGCCCTACAAATAAACCGGCCTTGCCTGAATGATACCGTGAATTTGGCACCTAATCACTCAAAGCTCTGCTCATTCAAAGGCCTGTAGCTAAACACCGTGCGTATACATGTGCGTGTTTGGCAGCAGCTCGAGCCGTGTGCGGCGCCATGATAACTCACAGTACGAGGCCGGTTCACTCTGGATAACACGCGTGGAGGTTACGTAAGTGAATCAGTGTCTATTTTACATTTAAAGTTCCACTCATAGCATTGGCAAAATCGATCACCCAAACCATGTCCGCTGTCCGTTTCTGCAAACCACTGATACATCGGTAATGACCCTCGGCTGGGTTTATTTTGACTTTGTAATATTGGAAGGATTTTATTATAATTCAGGCCAGTGCACTCACCGATGGCAGGCTGGGCCCTCATTTCGGCCCCGAGTTTTGTAATTTACAGCGGTGTTATGTCATCTCAGCTTCATCACCTCCAGTGCATCATGAAGATCTGCATCTCCCCTCCATTAAGGACATGTACTCCACCCGTCTCACCCGCAAAGCCTTCAGAATCACCAGGGACCCATCACACAGTCTCTATAGTAAGTAAGTAATGTTTTAGTAAGCGCCTGGAAGGATCGATCTGCTCTGGTCCTGAAATAAGTGTGAGGGACCATGACACGGGTCTGATCCAGAGACCTCAGCCAGAGAGGGGGTATAAGGACACAACAAGTCTCTTCACAATTTCCTTCGCAACTTTTCCTTAACTCCGCAACTTATGCTCAACTAAAGTGAGTTTCTGATCAGTTAGATATATTTCACTTGTTATATTTTCACGAATATGCCCAGCGCCTCAGACTGAAGGACTCTCGCATCTGCTCCGCCTCCTCTCACTCGCCTGGGCCTGAAGCTCCGCCTCCTCTCACTCACCTGGGCCCCCCGTGATGCAGTCAGTGGTGTCTGTGTGAGGGGCTGGTGCTTTTACTTTAGGACCCACAGATCTGTTGAACCGGAGCCGAAGCTCAATGTCCATGTGTGAAATAAACAGACATTCGTCCTTTGGTCTGTTCTCCTCGGACTCTCCTTCATGGCTCTATCTTATCAGTTTTGTGTGGAGTCAGACCCTGCGCTCCCAGAAACAGGTCAGGTGCCTGTTAGCCCCGCCCATTTTCTGTAGCTGAGTGGAGTAGACGAGAGAGAAGGGGCGCACATGGTTCTTTTTTTTTTTTTTAGATAAAATATCTGTGTGTTTTTTTTAGATAATTATAAGTCTTTTATTATTCTCCAGAGTCTCTTTGAGTCTTTTGAATTTTGAATCTTCTGTTCGCAAATGAAGTTCCTGACGGGCAAATAGAGTGAATTAGATAGATGGATGGATGGATGGATGGATGGATGGATGGATGGATGGATGGATAGATGGATGGATGGATAGATAGATAGATAGATAGATAGATAGATAGATAGATAGATAGATAGATAGATAGATAGATAGATAGATAGATAGATAGATAGATAGATAGTGTGGGAAATTGATGTTTTTTAGCTAATGTTATATTTTATAATGCTATTGAATGTTTTTGATGAATTTAATCTATGTGCTTTAAAGTTTCAGTTGAAAACCAATCTTTTCACACGCACATTGCTGCAACAATACCCCATTTCTCGCTCTTGCATTCTTTTGCTCATATCTATGGAGACGTCCAGGTGCCCACACCAGTGTGGACAATAATAACTCCAAATAAGGCATCAGGAAGACACTTCTAGTGGAAAACTACTGAGAGAAAAGCTTGGTGACCTTGGCCTAAGCTCAACTCATCTCCTATCTCTTCGTGAACGTCACATTTTTGATAATATATATTGTAAGAGCGCAGTTAGACGATGCTTTTCCCGGGACTGCCCCGCTCGAGCACCGTGTGTGTGTTAGTGTAGGGACTTTAGCGCTCGGAGAATCTGTGTTTAGAATTGTAATTGTTATAGGGAATAAATCTTCTTTGACTAAAGCTACTGAATTCTGGTTGTTTCTCCTTGGACCTTGGGATCAACGAACACGCTTGGCGAGACCTTTTTGATACTTTAATACTTTAAACTTAACTGTTTAACTGTGTTTAAATTGATCTTATGGAGTCAGATCTTGTGTAAATTAGAGTGCTAATATTTCCTGTAAAATCGCCTACAATAGATAGATAGATAGATAGATAGATAGATAGATAGATAGATAGATCTCTATCCTTCAAGGTTCATTAAATTAGACACTAGGATTATACTATAACAAGTACACAATGAACGTTACTAAGCAATACAATCCTGAATATCTCTGGCCCTTGTGTCTCTTAGTCACTGCCTTATCCTTACAGAAACATCAATCATTCTAAAACATAAAATATCAGTAACTGTATATGTCCTGCATGTTCCCCTAACATTTCAAAAGCACTTTAAGGCCTCCAGCCGTTTTCTCCAAAGCCTGAATAATGCAATATACATCTCCAATAAACACCGGCCTTATCGTTTTAACCCCACGCTGTGATAGTTTACATATATTCACAAAAACCAGCGGTGGTTGTATCAGAGGCTCGGCGGACCTCCCACCGAGTTTCCCGCCGCTCGGGCTTTTCCTCCAGAACCGAGTGATGCTGAACCCGTAACAAGGTGTTCATGCATTAAGTGTTTACCCTCTTCCATCGCAGAAGCGTGCAGATATTTCCAACCGCGGTGAGACGAGCAGCCAGGCAGTCGAGAACATGGTGATCCGTGCTGAATATGAATGTGGATTAGAGAGTTGTTTTAGCACTGGCTGACCAGCACTTCCACTGTGTCATATTGTATCATGTAGTGTCATATGTAACGTGTGGCAGCGAGCAGCAGGGGGCGCCAGTTACTCGAGAGCAACACCTGGCTAAATTTGTCATTTGGGATTTATGCACAGGGCGCCAATCCTGTGGGTGCTCTCGAGCTCAAGCGCCCGCCATGGACAGCACAAATCTTAGGGCACAAGGTGAATCTGCCCAAACAAAATGATTCAATAGAAAACGTGTAACATACAAGAGGTGTTTGTTTTCTTCTCTTTCACGTCGATGTTGAAGTGCAATGCAAAAACATAGATATATGTAGCGCATTTTCTGGCCTATAAGTCACTCCGGAGTATAAGAAAAAACAACAGGCTGAATAGGTGTACGGTTTTCTAATGTAGCACATTGATGATTAGCTACATGAAGCATAAACAACGAACTAAACAGGTGTCTGGTATGTTAACGTCACAGAAACAGTTCAGATAACTATAGCATAAAGAACAAACCAAACTCTCCATCTCACTCCAAATCAATAAATCCATTGAAATCTTCACCCTCTGTGTCACTTCCTGGGCACGAAGGCGTAACTACACCGTTGACAAGCCTCTCCCGGCAGCACGTTTTTCAAGCTCTCATTTGCAAAGTTGTTCCTCTAAATGTGGCTCTAGCTTTTAGCCCCGTGATTAGTTTTGTTTTGTTTTCCTCTCGCACGAAGCCAGCTTAGTAAATGTGTGCGTCCACATGGGTCGACTCAGGTCTGTGAAAATGGCGCAATTCATCTTCCAGGCCTGTGTGAGGCGCTGTGACGCTCACATAGATAATAGAACAAGATGTAGAGGCGCATTTGCAGTAAACTTATGTGGAATGTAAACGAAAATGAAACTGATTCAAGGATTTAGGATCTACAGAAGAGACGAGGAGGCGAGTTTATTCTTCAGACGTAGCGGGACTAAAGCAGAAAAACCTGACACAGACTGACTCAGTGTTATTCTACTTGTCACCTGTGGCTTGTGGACTGCAGTGGAGCAAAGAGGAGCGGAGTCAAACCATCATAGATCCATGAGGAAAACTCATTATAAACTCAGTAGATTATGGATCACAGACACCACTCTGATGCTGTGATGACATCGTTTTAGTAAAAGTTGCGGAGACGTCGAAACAACGGAGCCACGTTAACAGCGTTTTGAGATCTTTCCACTCTGCGACCTAGTTTGGAAAATGTTCCTTTACAGACCCCCAAAACGCCGGGCTCGGACGATACACTGGATTGATAAAAGATCTTTGCGCTTGGTCCTCAGCTTGACTTCCTATGGAAAGTCTGCTTCTCACTCCAGACTTTCTTTCTGCTGCTCGATTAGCCTGCAGTGTCCTCTAGCAGGAATGTGAAATTATACATTTTAATACCGTTCACGGAGCTCTGTAAGGAAAGCGTCCTTATAATTAGGGGTCGTGAGTTCGAGTCAGATGATGGACGATTATGGTGTTGTTTAACTTGACTTGATTCATTGGTAAACAAAAGCAGAAATATGTTTGGGGTCCTATTATTGTCACATGCACTATCCTTTATTAAATCTTGGTCAGTGACTTCATTTTTAGATGGTTGTACCACTGATACTTCTCATTAATTATCAATCATTTGTTTCTCTTCTCATTATCCAGAGCAGTTTTCCTCTTTCTAAATTCTCACTCTCAGCTGGTTAAACAGTTCAATCCCAATGCTTTGGTCCATGTTTCTGAGTAAATGAGCTCAGTCAGTGTTGAGTTTGCTTTATTCATGCTCACTGCTGTTGTGCTTTTTCACCACCAGATGGCGCCTATAAGCCCAACAACTTTTCCTGGCAATTTTTATTTTATTTTGTAGACTGTTTGTTTTTTGTTAAGTTATGGAGTTCCCCCACTCTGGAAACCACTGATCTAAACTGTTGTAATGTTTATTAAAAAGACGACTCTTTAGTTTTGACTTTTTACACATTGAGTGACATTTTTTAATTACGAAGCTACACACTCTAATACACCTTATGTGTGATTTTAGCAGCTCTGTGATGAACAGGACTGAAATAGATGACAATTAAAAACTTGTGAAAAGTCATGATCAAAATCGATCCAAGGACGACTGAGAAACATCCTGATAAAGTCTTCAATCCGAGAACCAGGCTGTTGTTAAAGGAGCTAGATGCAAGTTGGCCATTTTATACTCACTACTGCCACCTCGGGTCATACGTGTAACTGCACCTTCTATATTAAGCTCGTGTATGACGGCACTTCAGACCCAGAGTAACTTTCTGAGTGACAGTGCAGGATTTTAGAGGCAGTTGTGGTGAACAGGTCTGGGCTCATTCTACACATTAGGACATGGCTGGAACAGGTAGGGGAGGAAAATACTTAATTTTAACATTTTTAAACTCTGTATAGTCCCTTTAATGCGAAATAAGCGTGTCAATAATGTTGTCGTTGAAAATTTACTTGAAATGGACATATTTAGGAGTTAATCAGAAAGGACAGTGTTGCATAAAACCCCCGTTATCTCCGTTTCTAGAAAAAAAATCTGTGATTTTGATCAAAACTAGCCTCTGTTTCGCTTAGATTTCTCAGGAACCGTGGCACGTAGAATCAAACAGTTTTCCACCTACGGAGAGCTTAGAGTCCCACCTTTCAAACGAGCCATAGCATGTGTCCATAGCTATAACACAGAATATGCTGTGGTGCTACAAATATCATGAAAAATGGTCTGGATTGCTGGCACTCTACAGCTACATCCCCAAAACAGCGCGGCCTCATTGTGTTAAACACCAAAAAACATCTAATTGGTAAAGATGGAAGGAAATGTTCGTCACTCAATGCTATGTTGCCATGCTTAGTCCATACTCTGGGAGCCCCTTGGTTAATGGAAAATGCGTCTCGTATTATTTGCATTAACAACTATCCCTACTGTAGTGCATCTTGACAGTAACGTGGTCTGTGAGCAGTGTGGCAGTCACATGACAAAAGCTGATGCATATGAATGAGCGAAATGAAAAGCTTGCGAGCGCTATCTCTTATCATCGTACAGATTAGTCAATTGCCTTTAACCTGAGCCAAGGACACGCTCCCACGAATATGAACCTTTTGATAGATAAGATGAGATTTCCTTGTCATTTGTCGCCCGTTGCAATGAAAAAAAAAAAGAAAAAATCAATTCGGAGGCAAAAGATACTATCCGCGGGCCAACATACATTACAGTGGAGTTATTAAAATGAATATGTCTATTAGCTGGCGTTTGGTCCCGGGAGAGCGAGATGTATGCTCTCATTTTCCTGTTCATTTTGCGGACGTCAGATCAATCATGCGGCATCCCCAACCCAAGGTGAAAGCCATCAAAATGTCATTGCCCCCGTTTTTTGTCGATGATTCACCGCAGCGGGAGCCAGACGGACGCGGGGGAACGGCGGCGGCGGGACAGCGGGCTGAGGGGGAAATAAACAAACGCAATAGACGGATAAAGCTGGAATTCAAGTTACCGTCGCAGTTTGACGATCGAGGAAAGTCGCATTGGCCTCTCACCTGACCTCGAGGTGAGACGCTGCAGGTGGAAAGGGAAGAGACATCGATTTGAACTTTCGCACAAAAAACAGCATGGTTACGAATATGATACCAAACCCAGCGTTGTCACATGGGTCACAGCAATCATTGGAATCCTGTTTACCAAGTGTCTAGAAGGAGTCACCCCTGGCCACTAGGGGGTGGTATTACAGCAACGTCAGGTCCCTGCCATGAGGACCATAGAGAAGGGCTTTCCTCACCCATTGGAAATAGATGCAGAAGGCATCGAGTGGCTTCGCCGAGAGGGAAAATAGAATCTTTCTTTCTGGTTTTTGCCATTTCTGGTGGAATATAAACGTATTTATCACACATAAATAAAGTCAAGTCATGACAGCATGATGCACATTCTCCGTTATTTATGTATTTATGGGCTGTTGAACCACTTTGATCCTCTCCATGTCTTTGTATCTTTATTTAGTAGAAAACTATATTCATAATTCAGCGTTTGTTAAAGTTGTTTTTGAATAATTAGAGAAAATTTAGATTTTTCTCCAAATTGGTTTCCCCCTTAACTGTTTTCAAACATGACAATAGATACAGACGGCATCTCGTCATAGAAGGGGGCGTGGCCTCGCCAAGGGGGAAAATAGAATTTTTTGGGAAACACAATTTTTCACTCTATTTAGCCACTTTCTGGTGGAATATGAACTTATTTATCACAGACAAATAAAGTCAAGTGTAAATCAGGTCCATATAGATATTTTCTCACAGCAGATTGTTCTGTAGAAGTGAAAAAACGGCAGTTGTAGCTAGTGCTAGCTAGCCGTTAGCATTAGACCGATGCTAACATGTAGCATCATGTTAGTATTCTCCGTTTTTTTATGTATTTATGTATTTATGATGATGCCGTCTGTATCTATATAGATACAGACGGCATCTCTGGAATCGTCCATATATGGTCATGTTTGAAAACAGTTAAGGGGGAAAACAATTTTGAGAAAAATCTAAACAAACGCGGAATTATTAATATAGTTTTCTACTAAATAAAGATACAAAGACATGGAGAGGAGCAAAGTGGTTTAAAAAAACAGAGAATGCTAACATGATGCTACATGTTTGCGTCGTGCTAACGCTAGCAAGCGTTTGCTACGACTGCTGTTTTTTCACTTCTACTGAACAGTCTGCTGTGAATAAACATCCATATGGACCCGATATAGACTTGACTTTATTTGTATGTGATAAATAAGTTTATATTTCGCCAGCAAATGGCTAAAAAGAGTGAAAAACTGTGTTTCCCAAAAGATTCTATTTTCCCCCTCAGCGAGGCCACGCCCCCTTCTATGACGAGACGCCGTCTGTATCTATACTGCATTGACTTTGCATAAACTTTAAAGGCACCTAAATTTGACCTGTTTTATGTCAGATTTTGAATAATGAAAGTCTAATCTGACAATATAAGTGTTTTTATCATCGTCTTTCAGTGGCAGCATGTAGCAAAAAAGGTACAGCCCTTTATGTTGCATATATAGTTCGGGATGGAATGTTATAAATTCACTGTTACCATGGAGATCCGCCATGTTTGTGGTTACTAGCAAACAGTTTCCATGGATTTAACATAATATTGGCTGAAAACAGTATAGAGAGTTGAGAGAAAAAAGCAGAGGAACAATTCCATTAGCCACAGAGTCACTACTAGTAAATCCATCTAACAAACTGTGAGTGTTTTTATGTGAACAATATTATTATTTAACCTTTTAAGTTTCCCTTATAGTTTATTGTGGCATCACCATTCTGAACTTGACAATTTGAGCCACAAATATCAGCTTTTACAACATACTCTTATGGGGCCAAAAGAACTTTACCCAACATAAAAGGATAAAAAAGCCGGTCCTTGATTTGTTATGATTTACAGTTAACAGATAAGAAACAATGGACCGGGGCAGATATTCCTGAAAGTGCAGTAAAATTTGTTAATAACCATCAGCTGGACTCACAAGAGCAAACCGCAGTCGGGCAGATAAGATAAAGCGGGGAAACTTTGCACCGGAGTTTATCAGAAGGCTTTGGCGGCTGAAGTGGAGAGACCTCGGGGGGAACCGGGAACCGGCTGTGGAAAAATGCTCCTGAATCGTGGTGTTCTGTGTCTCCTCTGGGCGGCGGTGGCGCTGGCGTCGCCGGTGAGCAGGCAGAATCAGAAGCCGAAGCTGCTGCTGATTTCGTTCGACGGCTTTCGGTGGGACTACGACCGCGATGTGGACACGCCGAACCTGGACCAGATGGCCAAAGACGGGGTGAAGGCCCAGTTCGTGACGCCGCCGTATCTCACCATCACCAGCCCGTCCCACTTCACGCTGCTCACAGGTAATCAGAGCACGGACGCCAAAAGTCTATGCATCACTTCCAAACGTGTGTGTCCATACCAGAAAACAGGCCAATGAACAACTTTTGAGCTAAAATTACTTGCAATGTAAAAGCAGTTTAGAAACACTGTGTATCTAAGTCTAAATCATTTGCATCAATATCATCAGAATCAGGCAAGTTTTCTAGCATTCAGGTGAAAGTGACCCTAAAACATGACCCTGCAAGTTGTAGAGCGTGACTACAAAGTCTTGTGAAGAATTGGGATGCTACAAATAAGTGAGGAAAGTTAGGATTTAATTTCGACCACAGCTAACAACGGAAATTACTAAATATTTAAACGAGACACTCTAATACACCTTATGTGTGATTTTGGCAGCTCTATGTTGAACAGAAGTGAAATAAATGACAATCAAAAACTTATGAAGTGTCAAGATCTGGACATTTTATATATTTTATTGTGTTTCTTTCTTTTTTTTGTTTTCTAGTCCACGGAGGCGTGGTGTTGCGTAGCGAACTGCTGTAAACCCAACATTTCTCTCTCGCTCTCTGGAGCACATTTGACAAAGCAGAGCGGCTTCCCATGTAGAGTTCGAAACAGTTGAGATTTTAACGTTTCTCTGAGTTTTTAAATGGTCAAAATCGGTCCAAGGACGGCTGAGAAACATCCTGTTAAAGTCTTCAATCCGAGAACCAAGCTGTGTCAACAATGTTGTTGTTGAAAATTGACTTGAAACGAATATATTTAGGCATTTGCCTCTTCCCATAATGCTAGTGCCCGTCCAGAGAGGATAGAGGAGTTAATCAGAAAGGAAAGTGTTGCATAAAACACTAATTATCTCCGAATCTAGAAAAAAAGCAGTGATTTTGTTCAAATTAGCCACTGTTTAGCTTAAGATTTCTCAGGAACCTACGGAGAGCTTAGAGTCTTGTCTTTCATACGAGCCATAGCCTGTGTTCATAGGTATAACACAGAATATGGTGCTACAAATATCATGAAACACGGTCTGGATTGTTGGCACTAAACAGCTACATCCCAAAAACAGTGCAGCCTCAATGTGTTAAATGAGTGGTTTCATCTTCCATTTTTTGTAATCAATAAATCAGGTTTAGGCCTTTACCACATCTCAAACAGTTTTTCAAAGAAGTGAGAACCACTCAAAATGTCCTCACTTTACAAAAATGTCCTCACTCTGTTGGTTAAAAACTCAAACTGGTCCTCACAATGTTGTAATTACAAGAACACACACACATATGATCATAAAAACATGGAGACCCCACATCATATTTTCTCCACCTTTATTGCCCCAGACTCAGATCCCTCACGGCTTTCATTTAAAAGCTCAATAATCGTTCAATTCACTGTGTAAACATATGTGTGTGCCATGTTTACACTGTGGGTACTTATTAATGGGATCATTTATGCGCTTTCAGCAACATACTATGATGCAATGCTTCAATGAAATGCTGTTATTTCAATTACAATGAAGCTGATTGAAAGCTCTGATCTGTAACTTTGTGCAGATGTGGCTATACAATGTGATTATAAAAGGCTCAGGTCTCACCTCGTCTTTACAGCCACAACATTCACTTAGTCAGCATTGTTATTTTTAGTGTCCCAAGCCCAGGTCCGTCTGACTGCAATAAATGCATTATACTTTTTTATTTGTTAAGCCCGACTGACTGAGCACAAGCAAAAGCACATTTTTGCTGGGCTGTGTTCATTTTTCATCACATATTTTAATTTATTTTTAGTCTTTTCACAAAATGTCATGTCATTTTAGTCACAGGGCTGCCAACTTTTCACCAAACTTTGGAGTGAGACTTTGGTCGGTCCAGAGCTGGGTGGCCCTTTTCATGGCGACGGTGTCTCGTAATCGTATTAAGTTTAAGAAATGTTTTAGAATTCAGATATGATTTCCTGCAATCTGGTGCATTTTAGATCATAAATAATAATTTTAGCTGGTCTATTTACTGGTGTTAAAGAATTATATTTCTGGGCCCCTTTCAAATTGGGGCCTCTCAGCAAATGCCCAGAGGCCCCCTTCATCGTTACAGCATTGCCAAAAGGTACAATGACACAATATCCCTGTTTCTCTGAGTCACTCATTCCAATTATTACCAACAAAAAGCAGCACAAGCTTTAGAAAATATGAAAAATCGATCCCTGTATTTTGCAGTATGTTAGAGCATGTTTGATGATTAAACTTTGAATGAACTACTTTTTCTCTGCCTATCTCTCCCTCGCACAAGAGGGGGAAAAAAACTGAAGTAAAAGAGGTCTAGGTTCAATGCGATCTCTGCTGTAACCGTTGTTTATTATTTCATTAGGACTTTTATTTCTCAAATTCGTTGCCTTATGCGTGCTCACTTTGAGCTCCTCGTGGGGCAGCAGCGGCGGCAGAGGTGACCGGGGCGGAGGAGGAGGCAGTAGGCGTGGAGGAGTGGAGTGAGCTGAGCGAACAGGTGGAGGATGTGAGTGTCGGGGCTCCTGTAGCCGCCTCGTCACATGCGGAACACACGCACCTTTTTCTCCTCATGGCCCGGGAGCGTTCGGGGGCGCTCACGTCCCGCGCGTCGTGCATTCGAATAATACTGTACAAAAAATGAGCCGTTCACCTCCGCGAACCCGTTCATATCACATCACTATCACCGCCGACAGACACACAAACACACGCCAGAGGAGCCGTACAGGCACACAGACAAAATAAAGCGTCTGGAGCTGCTCACTGCAAAAAGTCAGGGATGATTTTTAGTTGAGCGTGTGATATGAGAAGAGTGGCGTGAGAGCGTGTGAAGGCACTCAAATGCGTGTGTCTCACGGTGAAAGCGTGAGAGTTGGCAGCCCTGTAGTCAAAGTTATACCATAGTCTGGGTCAATACTAGATTCTGATTGGCTGGAGGGTGTCCGTTAAAAGTGATAATGTACACCTAGTCCGGCAACAGTAAAGTACAGGTAAATCATGTTCTATACGTTTGTTTAGTGGTGACGTCACAGCTCTACTTCCAGGTTTGCAGATATGCGAGAAACTACGCTTTAATACCACAATCAATATTTCTAAAACTCAACAGAGAGTTACTGAACCTACTTATTTCTCAGACTCATTAGCCGAAAAAGCTGAACCTACTGCTATAAAAGTAATATTTACCAAAATCAGTACATCCGGGTTAGCGGAGATAAATGCTAACCCCGGAAGTACCGACTTTAGTAAATATTACTTTTTAGCAGTTGGTGCAGCATTTTTGGCTAGTGAGTCTGAGAAATAAGTAGATTCAGTAACTCTCTGTTGAGCTTCAGAAATATTGATAGTTGTTTTATAACGTATTTCTGATAATGGAAACCTCGTCGTGCATTACCCCTGACCCTGACCCTGCTTCATGTTTTTTCTCAACATGGAAACAAAGCTCAGAGCTGTTCCTTTGGCAGTGGATTTAAATGATGTGAGGCACTTTCAAACGGTCACTGAATGTTTTGATTATTTTAGCTGCCTCTTATTTATTTATTTGTTTTATTTGGTCAGGACAGTGCACGTTAAAGGGACAGGCCACCGTTTTTACATACTGAGATACGTTCTTACTTGAGCTTAGACAAGTTGATGTGTACCTGTTTGGTCTTTACGCGTGATGTTGTTAGCATTTAGCCTCTCCTCCCTCTCCTCTATGGGGAAAAACGGGGGTGAAGTTAGAAGCGACCAAGCTCTTCCACGTTTTCCCTATTTAAATACAGTTAGTTACACGATCCAAGTATACATGACATCACACATAGTTCCGGCGGCCATTTTGAATACCGAAGTAGCATAATGCAGTACTACAACTTGTAACAATATCTCTACTCAGGATGAAAATGAAAGACAACTGATTGACAGTGGCATTTTATGTACTTGTAATTATTTCTCAAGAAGAAAAGAGTAAAAACACGGCCCCAGAGACGCACGTTTATGTGATATAAACGGCAAAGCAGGATTTACTATAGATCTGCTTCACTCCTTAGACAAATTAAGACATCAAAGAGGAAACAGAAAACCTTTCTCTATATTTTTTACAGTTTGTCATGTCAAAAGAGTCTGAGTCAGTGTTTAAGCTGCTCAAGACGTTAGCATGCTACCTGATAGCAACTGTCGATAGCTTCAACACGATAAACACATGTGTGGCTCACATCTATGAACACAGGAAATACCTATACCTATAAATACTGCCTATTGTACATATTTTTAGTGGTAGGGGAAATGGAGTACCTGGAGGAAACACAGAAAGGCCTCATCCACGTGGGAATCGAACCCGGGACCTTCTAGCTCTGACCACTGTGCCACCGTGCCTCTCATAATGAAATATTATGTCTTTATAAGAAAGTGTTATTTTCCGAGAGATGTGCCCAACCGGTCGCCGGTTATTTTTAGGGCCTTGACTATTATTTGTTGGAATAAAAATGTTCAGGAACAAATTTCACATTTTTGACCGAAATCACCAGCGCTGGCTCAGGGAAAGTAAACTTCCTTGAAATTGAATTCTGCTAATCTCCGGAGTTCAGGGGCGAGACCTCGTCCACAAAACGTCAACCACGAAGTTAATCAAAATTTTTGCGATTCTCTGCGGAAGGACCGGGGACCAATTCTGCTGCTGAGGCCGACGTTCGTTTTGTAAGTGACAAATTAGACACACGATAGAGCGAGGGGAGTGAGTGGAGGTCGCTCTAATACTTCAGGGCTCGGGCAAAATCAGCGTTTAATTCAAAGAAGAAATGAGCTTCAGTCCATTCTTGAAGTCCTTCCTCAGGTTTTACTTCACGGCTTTGTTGATATCTAATCCCCAGACTGATTTATTGGACGTTGAAGCCCAAAGAACCCCAGAATTTCACACAAACAAATAAAATATCTGAATTCCCCCCTTCCCTGAATCTCATTTTGTTGTTCTCCAGGTCTGTACGTGGAGAACCATGGAGTGATTCACAACATGTGGTTCAACACGTCCTCCTCGGAGACGCTGCCGTACTACCAGACCCAGTTCAAGAACGACTGGTGGGACAACGGTTCTCTGCCCATCTGGATCACAGCCCAGAGACAGGTACAGACTCCACAAAATAGAATAATGGTCTGAAACGGCTTAGACAAAATATGGAGTAGTTCCACTTCCTGATTGTCCAAGCGATCTCTCCATAAACCATCGCCCATTCGTCTCCTCTGGCTGCACTTCGCTGCCCAACAAAAGAGAGAAAAAAGGGGAGGTAGAATAGACCGAGGTGAGATGAAAGGATTAACCTCTGAACCCCAGCCTTAACCAAGAGCGTTTTCTCCAGTTCAGCTTTATCCAAATCTACAAATCTCATCGGATGATTTTCTCATTGGTGTCACTTTTTGACTTTTTATTTGAATTGCATTTGGTCACATTTGTCTCACATTTTTGTCACTTTTTCGTGACTTTACACTGGACAAAAAGCCCTAAAATCCGGGAAGATATAGTAAGATCCTAGTTCATGGATCTGTCAGATATCCGGAAAGTATCCTGGAAAATCCGGGAGGATCTGATCCGTCACAGATCCTGACATATGCATATAATTATCTTTCCGGATCTGAGAATTTAAAATGTCAGTATTTCTTTATTTGGCAATATTTCATTAAATAATCTTTACATATGTACGGGCAGTATTTTGGAGATATTTAGACAACATAAAACCTCACTTTATGAGCTTGTTAATGTTACTGTACAGATCCAGTGGTGCATCTCTCTGGATCTGTGAGATATGACTATCCGCGACAAATCCGGAAAAATATCCATACTGGATTCTCGCAGGTTCAATCTTGGTACATGTTCAATCATATTTGTAGATATGAGAGTGACATGGCCTAAAACTTTAATCAGGAGGTGGATTAGAGTGAACCTGGCCCCCCATCATACTGAAATTTAAATGAAAAATATTTAATCGTTTGTGCTGTAAAAATCTTCGTTTGTGCTGTTATCGTTTTTGAGATATTGATGATTTTTGCATGCAGTGTGCGTTGCCGTGCGCCTCTGACACATGCGCGCGCCTCAGAGGACGAGGGTGAACGCCTTAAGACTCTAAAGTTTGTAATAGTTTAAAAACCAAACCCGTACAACTGGAAATCTTTACAGCACAAAACAGCACAGATGTAGAGGAAGCAGTGACACCATTTTTTCCTGTTTTGGAGCTTTATAACAAGCAGGGTGACCTCAGATCTGACCAATAAAACAATCATTAATATCTCAAAAACCCTAACAGCACAAACAAAGATTTTTACAGCGCAAAACAGCACAAACGATTGACATATTTTTCATTTAAATTTGAGTATGATGGGAGGCCAGGTTCACTCTAATGGGTGGTGCGGTGGAGGAGGGGGCACATGCACGCGCACTGTCTACTGTGCCATTGAGACCTTGATGCGCGTCACAAGTTTCTTCTACTAAAAGAAGCGAATATTTATCCTTGCATTGGTGATGGCGTCTAAAGTTGAAAACACACTCAAAATTACGATTATGCTTCAACATACCGGAAAATAACTACATTCAACCGAAAAATAAGAACCAATCAGGGAGCTAGATTATTTTGAAATAGTTGTGGCGCGAAAGCCGATTGGCTCGTGCACCTGTTGTGGGCGGGAGGAACAGAGACGGGCGCTCGCGCTGTACAGTCTGTGGTGCGGCCAGAGCGGGGAGCGGTGCTAGCTCCGGAGACACGGAGAGAGAAAATGTTCTTCCTAATGTACGTTCTCTTCGGACTTGGACCCAGCATAGTGAAATGGACACAACATCGACTAAGCCTCGGGTGGGAGAAGTCGAAGCAAACCAAAAACCAAAACTGGATCCTTGGGACTAGAACTCCGCGCCGAGAACCGTTAGATAGCTAGCATGCTAAGTTAGCATACTTGTGCTAATGGCTAGCTTTATCTAACGACCGATGTCTGGCATTTACGTAAGTATTTTACTTCACTGAGGATATTGGCACTGTGTCGCTAGTAATCCGACAAAACACTCACATTATTTTCTACTGTCCCTAGGTTACAAAATACAAGTCTAATAAATGAGCTAAAGATAAGCCAACCGTTATTTTTTGGTTATAGTTAAAATTAGTTTGCCACTAAATTGTGCTGCATAGCCTTCTATTTTAATAAATTGGACTGAGTCGTGTCATTTACAAAACAACATGATAATATTAATAATGCATTTGGTGCTAGACATTAATGCCTTGCACCAAAAAGTTTAATATTTACACTGCTTGGCGCTGTTTTATTTTTAAAGCCTAAAAGACTAAACTTTAAGTGTGTGTCTCTGAGACAGACTGTGTGTGTCAAGCCAGCACAAACCTGGTAAAAATAAGTATTACTCATTATTTTCTTACCTTATTTGCTAAGTGCCAAAAATATTGCACTTTCATGCTGCATTCAATCTCGTTTGCATCTTGTAATCATTTACTATGCTTTTACTATTAATAATGTCCATATTTGCTTTGCCACAAAAGTTTTGGATGGATCTGAATGCTGTCCACACGTGGATGAGGACCAGGGTGGATGTCAATTTGAGGCAAGTAAAAAAAATGAAAAAGAAAACTAAAGGGTTGTTATATACTGTATCAGCCTGTTTTGTTTTATGTGTTTAGATCCATTCGGACAGGTGCGCACTGTCATTGTGTCGTTGGGCAAAACACTTCCTCCACCTTGCCTCCAGTGTCTGCATACACAGGTGTATGAATGTGAATGGGTGAGATTCCTTGATATAAAGCGCTTTTAGTGCTAATGTAGGTAGAAAGGCGCTGTGTAAATGTGACCATTTAGGACAGTAAGTTCAATCATATTTTTGTCATACTGTTTTAAATCAGCCTTTCTGGCCTTTAAGGCCGAGCATTGGGAGGGAAAAAGTATTAATGTCCCAACAGATGTTTGTATCATCTGCCTTTAGTTTTTTATCTTGTTTGTTGTGATTTTAGAATGTAATGATTATTCTTATTTACAGGCCATGCCACTTTGACAATGCCTGTTCGAGTCAGGTGTCAGAGGCTGAACAGCTTGGGCGGGATTGTACCACGATGGAAGACCATGCGGAAATATATGGCAGCTTGAGTAAGTTGACGGTGGTGGTGAGAGGGTACGTTGGCAATAATTGGAAGCTTGTGTCCCTTACGTAGGGCTTTGGGTGTGTTCTGTGAAAAGTGCTGTACAAAAATGATTTCCTTTCCCCTATGCAAAATACTATTTATCTGTCTAATGAGCCACAACTTCACCATATTTGTCTTTTAACAGGGTACTGGCAGACAGGAAGTGGTGTGGCAGTTGAGGGAGAAGACAGAGGTGATTTTCAACACTTTTTACAAAGTAATGTATTTACCATATATAGTACATAAACATCCTTTTCTTATGAAAGATTAGCAGTGTATTGAACACATGTGGCAGGCTGCAAGCACTGGAAATGTGTTGGATGAGAATACTGAAAGTTAATGTTCAATTAAAAGAAATGTCAGAAAAAATGTTCTCTACACACATTATCCTCCAGTGAAGTTGTGTTACATCCATCCATTTTGAAATATTTATTGTACTAATCTTCGATAGGAAAATAACGAGTGGAAAACCAGCGGCTGATGTGTCGCTTGTGTGCACAGAGCCTCTTGGATGCTCAGTGATTGGCTTCTTCTCAACAGTGGCTCACACACCCCGAGAGGCCACATTGAGTAACCTGAAGAGGAGGAAGCCCACAATCTGAGGCCCACAAATAAGGTAAGTACAGGAAAGCCTCTCCTACACTGCGGTTTTACATACTAGGTTGGCCAAATGAAACTCAGTTTTGTCACCTGCAGTGCTGCACATGAACAGTGAGAAGCTGCAGACGAGGACACTGGAGACACAGAGGGAGGACTGAGCTGGAGAAACGGACAGCGCAGAGCCAACGTGACTTTCTCTGTGAACCACAGCCTGGTGAAGGAACATTTGTGTGAGTTGTGAACTGTTTGCTAGGAGATTAGATTTGATTCTTTACCTTTTGTTAAAGCCTTGGTTCTGCATAACTACTCATTCAGACATGGGGGCGAAAACATTGAATCAGATTTCCAAGATAAACACTGAGGTTTGTCTCCATTAATACTAGGTTTGACCTACAGTCTGTATTCATTTAACTGCTTATTTTATCATTCGCTTCCTTCAAGATACTTTTTTGTTTTTTTTAAGCACTCCTTAGTGACATTGCCTTGCTTTTTTTTTCAGGAACATGCAACCCTTATGAGCGCAATAGACCATAATTTAAGGCCATCTTCATGCCAAGACAAACAGGTAAGCTAAACGCATTTCAAATTAAGTAAGCAAACAAAAGCTATCCTTACATGCATGTAGGGCTTTGTGCAAAAAGTATTTGATGCTGATTTACTGTATATAAACATAACATATTTATGTTTTTTTTTTTCTTAAAGCACCTGAATCCTGTGAAAGTGGAGGCCACTGGCTGATGGGGCTCCTCTGCCTGCTGTTTTTCTGAAGAGGACACCAGTGAAACCCAAAGAGACACCCAGCCTCACAACTGTGTAATGTCATGAAACAGTCGGACAGGGCGGACGGTCCAGCCTGTGTGGTCATGATGTTGCGACTTCCCTCACAGAACACAGTAACCTTGGAAGCTCTCTTTTTATTTTTCCTTGGCGAATGAAAAAATATTTGTCCCACGTGTCGCATAGGGCTGCACAGTTAATTGTTTTCAAAGCAAATTGGAAATGACTGCAATTCTTAGGTCATTCCAAACTAAATCTGTCCTCATGTTCTAGAATGCATGTGAATTTTTCACTTTTATGTGTAAAATGTGACGTCAAAGTGAGTCTCATCTGAATCTTGAATCTTAAAGATTGATAATTACAACACAAGTCTAAAAGAATGTTATTGATATTAATATACAATTGTGCCGCCCTAATCGAGAAGTATTACTTTTGTACTGTTTCAATTCTTGGTTCAGTCCAGGTCTAGTCCTGGTACAGTTTAAGATTAAGGCGCTTTATTTGTCATTATACATCAACTATACAAAGAAAAGTGTCCTTGGCATTTGACCCATCCTTTGATGCTGCTGGGACAACCCGCCAGGAGCAGTGAGTGACGGCAGGACCGCCCCCCAGGGACCAATCTCCAGATGTGGATCCAAGTCTGGCTGGAGGATTCGCCTATTGTACATGTTTTTATCTGTCATTAGTCCAAGATTAAATCTAGTTTAGTTGTGGCACTTCCACACTGCTTCAAGTCATATCCCTTCTCTCCAAACAGGACAGTTTGAAAGGTTATTGGAAATGTTTTTATGGTTCATATGTGAAAAGTTTCATTGATTATCTGATTTCAGTTTGGAGAGAGAATGTGCTTTGCAGGCAAGTGTATTATGTAAAAGCAAGCTTTTTTTCCCTGATATGTTTTGAATGTTTGACATTTCCAAAATGTGACATGGTTAATAAATTAGAGATTCCTGAAATATGGTATCTTCACTTAAATATACTGTAAGATGCACAGGCATTTTGTCATATCTGTGAAATATGCAGTAAGTTCCAACTATATCAAACGAGATCTTAAGTGAGATCACAGATGGGACCTGTTAAGGATTTGGGTTCAGGATATTTTGGTGTACCAGAGGGATAAAAATCCGGAGATCTCCAAAAGATACAAATAATATGCAAGGGGATCCGAAATGGATCTGTCGGAGATTCGGTTTCCGTATACAAGAGGGATAATATCCGTCGATCTTAAGAAGATACAGAAAATATGCGGGGAGATCCGTGATGAATCTTTTGAGAATACGGGATCCGGATATCCGTATATTTCAGGGATAAATATCCGGAGTTCGGATATTCCCGGATACAAAAGTGGTCCCGATCCGGGAAGATCCGAAATTTGCATACCTCGAAGATACGGCTTGCATATCTCCGGATATTCTCCGGATCTTTGACAAATACGGACATATACTGGCTTCCGGATATCTCCGTATATTTCAGGGATAAATATCCGGAGTTCGGATATTCCCGGATACAAAAGTGGTCCCGATCCGGGAAGATCCGAATTTGCATACGTCGAAGATACGGTTTGCATATCTCCGGATATTCTCCGGATCTTTGACAAATACGGACATATACTGGGTTAAATCTTCCCGGATTTTAGGTCTTTTTGTCCAGTGTTATCTTCTCCATTTTGACACTTTTCTGCTACTCTTTTGATGCATTTTCGTCACATTTTCACAGATTTTTGTCACTTTTGCCAGATTATTGTCACATCTTTATCACTTTTTTGGCCATATTTTTGTCACTTTTTCATCAAATTTTTGTCACTTTTTCTCACTTTTTTCTCACATATTTTTTGTCACTTTTTACTAACTTTTTGTCCCTTTTTTTGTATTTTTTGGTCACATTTTTGTCCCTTTTATTGTCACTTTTTCATTACATTTGTGCCAGATTTTTGTCACTTTTTTTCGTCACTTTATCTTCTCCTTATTTTCACTTTTCTGCTACTCTTTTGATGCCTTTTTGTCACATTTTAGCCACATTTTCACAGATTTTTGTCACTTTCGCCACATTTTTGTCACATTTTTATCACTTTTTTGCCACATTTTTGTCACTTTTTTATCACTTTTTTGCCACATTTTTGTCACTTTTTTAATCACTTTTTCATCAAATTTTTACCATATTTTTGTCACTTTTTTGTCACATTTTTGTCACTTTTTTTTCTAACTTTTTCACCATATTTTTGGCACTTTTTACTCAGATTTTTGTCACTTTTTCACCATATTTTTTGGCCCCTTGATGTCACTTTGCTGCCCAACAAAAGAGAGAAAAAAGGGGAGGTAGAATAGACCGAGGTGAGATGAAAGGATTAACCTCTGAACCCCAGCCTTAACCAAGAGCGTTTTCTCCAGTTCAGCTTTATCCAAATCTACAAATCTCATCGGATGATTTTCTCATTGGTGTCACTTTTTGACTTTTTATTTGAATTGCATTTGGTCACATTTTTGTCACTTTTTCGTGACTTTATCTTCTCCATTTTGACACTTTTCTGCTACTCTTTTGATGCATTTTTGTCACATTTTTGTCACTTTTTCTCACATTTTTCTCACTTTTTTCTCACATTTTCACCATATTTTTTGTCACTTTTTACTAACTTTTTGTCCCTTTTTTTGTATTTTTTGGTCCCATTTTTGACACTTTTATTGTCACTTTATCTTCTCCTTATTGTCACTTTTCTGCTACTCTTTTGATGCCTTTTTGAAACATTTTAGCCACATTTTCACAGATTTTTGTCACTTTCGCAACATTTTTGTCACATTTTTATCACTTTTTTTGCCACATTTTTGTCACTTTTTTAATCACTTTTTCATCATATTTTTACCATATTTTTGTCACTTTTTTGTCACATTTTTGTCACTTTTTTTTTTTTACTTTTCCACCATATTTTTTGGCCCCTTGATGTCAAATTTGTCTCACTTTTTTCCTCACTTTTTCGTCACCAGATTTTCTGTCACTTTTTGTCTCAACTTTTTGTCTCAACTTTTTGTCGCTACTTTGACACTTTGTTCAAGAAATGTTTCGATTTGGGTAAAGCCAAGCTGGAGAAAATGTGCTCGGTTAAGGCGGGGGTTAAGAGGTTAAGCTTAGCAGGTGAGGTGTGCTACAAATTGCCACTTGTGAAGATGCAAAGATTAGTGAACAACGTGCGAGTCGGTCGAACACAGCTCCAGGTAAGATTCTGATGAAAGAACATTGTAATGTGGTAAAAAAGCTCTAAAAAGTAAATCTATCAGGTTCCCTCTGTCCCTCACTCTGTCTTCATTTCCTCACTCTTCCTTTTCTTCCGTTTCCCAGGGCCTCAAAGCCGGCTCCCTGCACTTCCCCGGCACCGCCTCCACCTACGACGGCGAAAGGGCGCTGGTGACGGAGGTGGAGCCGATCCTGTACAACTACAAAAACGAAACGCTGTGGCGCCAAAACACCGAGAAAGTCATGAGCTGGTTCCGCGACAAGGACCTGGACTTCATCTCCATGTATTTCGGCGAACCGGACGGCACGGGGCATCGCTACGGGCCCGAGTCGCCGGAAATCCGCGAGATGGTGAAGCAGGTGGATCGCGCCGTCGGGTACTTGCGGGAAACGGCCCGAAGCTACGGCCTGGAAGATCGGCTGAACATGATCATGACGGCGGACCACGGCATGAGCTCCGTGTACCGCAACGGGCTGGTGGAGGAAATCACGCTGTACAAGATCCCGGGGTTCGCCTTCAAGGACCTCTCCTTTCACATCGTGGACTACGGCCCCAGCGGGATGCTCCTGCCCAAGCCGGGGATGCTGGACAAGGTCTACAACGCGCTGAAGGGGGCGCACCCGCACCTCCACGTGTACAAGAAGGAGGAGCTTCCCGAGCGCATGCACTTCAGCAAGAACGAGCGGATCCTTCCCATCGTCCTCTGGGCCGACCCGGGATACGTTATCAACGGGGTGAGCGACCTTTGACCTTAAACTCATTTAGAGCTTGTGCGTTCCTCCTACTCACCTCAACTGTGCCGTCCTTTAAGGTTTAGCGATGTCTTGCACAAATTAATGAATAACTAAAAACATTACTTTGGATACAAATATGTGACGGCAGGAAAGCTAACGGCTAACATCATAAAACACCAAGTATTTATACTAAAGACAGCCCGGTTATTTTTGGAGCGGCTTCTTCAAAATCCTTCTGCTATTTGAATTTTATTTAAAGAGACTAGATGCAAGTTGGTTATTTTATGCTCACTACTGTCACCTCAGGTCTTGCGTGTAACTGCAGTTTCTATAATAAGCTTGTGCATGACGGCACTTCTGGATTTTAGAGGCAGTTGTGGTGAACAGGTCTGGGCTCATTCTACACATTAGGACATGGCTGGAACATGTAGGGGAGGAAAATACTTTGTTTTAATATTTTTCAACTTCGTGTCGTCCCTTTAAAGGGATATATCAGGATTTTTGACATAGGGCCTCATTTCCTAGTTATCCAGAGTGTTGTTGATTGCTGGAGATATTTTTTTTGTAATTCATGCAGTTCATATATTTGAAGAGTTTTGTGGCGCTAGGCTAGTGCAAGGCTAGCGCATGTCTTTGGTATCAGCTAGCCTGCATTAAAAACAGTCTGACCCGCTCCACAGAGCACCTGAGGCAAATCACTTATAACGCCAGACTAACCATATAAATGTCTGTGTCGAGTAATTTAAACCATTTTGCATTTAAAAGAACTTGAGCAGCATCAGCTTCGTGGTTGTATAAGCTACGCGGCGGCGGAGTGATCTGCTAGAAAATAGTCCCTCAAAATGCAATCATTCATGTGATGCAAGGTCAGTTATATTCCAAAAGTTATTCTATCGACACAGACATTTATATGGTTAGTCTGGTGTTATAAGTGATTTGCCTCAGGTGCTCTGTGGAGCGGGTCAGACTGTTTTTAATGCAGGCTAGCTGATACCATAGAAATGCGCTAGCCTAGCGTCACTAAGCTCTTCAAATATAAGAACTGCATGAATTACAAAAAAAATATCTCCAGAAATCAGCAACACTCTGGATAACTAGGAAATGAGGCCGTATGTCAAAAATTCTGAAATATCCCTTTAATGTTAGTCGTTAGCTTGAAGACAAAAACACTGAAGTTTCCTCCAGTGAATTCTTGCTCCTGACGCAGTGTTTTTAACCTGATGCTGTGACTGTCCACCAGTAACTCACCGTCCGCCGTGTAAACATGAGCTAATTATTTATTTGGACAAAGACGCCTTAACTTTATCCACTCAGTCACGTGACACTCGCATGCTTATAACCCATTGCACTGATATAGACTTATCTCCACATCTGGGGAGGAAATAAATCTGTTCTTCCACCTTTAAGTGTAAAGGTCCCAAAGAGCTGATATTACTGCGAAGTACTACAAACCTAAAGTATCTGTTTTGAGTAGTAGTAGTTTAGAATTATTCAGGCCCTTCTTCTTTCTTTTACCAGTCAAGTTGACTCACCGATGAAATAAGTTTTACTCCACTGAATTTTGCTTGGAGGAAATAATATTGTTCAAACCGATGCATAATATCCGATATCGGCCGATCTAATGCCCATTAAAGGCCTCCGCAACGGGAAGCCTGGCCTCAGGGGAACTGAGAAACATCTCGATGAAAATCAGTCACAAGTTTTTGCACCTCAAATCATTATTTTTTTTATATATATAACATGCTGGATTGTAGACCAGACATTTGGAAAAATGCATAAATATCGGCATCATCAATTTACAAACCTTTCACACTGAACTGTGGTTATTCTCCTGCTGTAAATTGGGCATAAATGTCAAAAATCCTGTGGTGTTTCGACGTTTATTGAATCGACCAAAGCCCCGGGGCCGAGAACCCACCTGTACTTTTATTATTTATTTATTTATTTGATAGGGACAATGCATATTAATGAACAGTTGCACATGAGCACTGTAAATATGCCAGATTATAGCAGGGATGCTAGTTTCCATCTGTAGTCCCGAGACAGGCAGCACATACACAATTTACAATGAACAAAATGTGACAACAAATCACAATAAATGCAATAACAACTAAAAGTGTTCACAGGCCTGGTTTTCCTTTAGCCACAGTTTAAAACGTGCTTTAAAAGTGGCCAGAGTTGGAGTCTCTCTTACTGATAAAGGGAGACTATTCCAGCACAGTCTGTCCAAAGGAGGTTCTCCTGTGTGGAACCTCACAGTCTCCTCGAGCTGATGCCCTGGTGCCCATCCCACTAACAGACTTTGTTTTAATGAAATCCTGCAATGGAGGCGGGGCAAGTCCATGCAATACTTTGTATACAAGGCAACCATATTTAAAATTAATGAAACTATCAAAATTGAGTAAATGGTGCTTCTCTAAGACAGTGCAGTGGTGAAAGGAGAACGGTTTCTTGTCCAAGATTTTCATGGCTTTTTTGGTTTTATTGGTTTGATTGTTGTACCAGCAGCAAGTGACCATGTGGTTAAACAATACTCTATATGAGACAGAATCATGGAGTGTAAAAACATTCGGGCGCATACAGAGACATAAAGGGTCTTACCTGTCTAAAATTTGCTACATTAAAATGAACAGTTTCTTATTACATGTTACTGTATATTATTTATGCAACCAGGGACTGCAGATGGAAACCAGCGTTTTAGCTACAACCTGGTGCAGAACATATCTGTCTTTGTGCGCTGTCCCTTCAATAAAAACTTTACTAAAACTAGAAGTATCTCCTCTTGGTGGGAAATGTTATTATAATATCCAAATGTCGACATACCGACAGTAACATGCGTATTTTGAGATTTATGGTATATCTTGTGTAATTCTCTGCCCAGAGTTTGCACTCGTCCTTCACCTTCATCTGCCCGGATCTAGACAGAGAAATAAAGACATAAAGATTTAAAGCCTGATAAATGTGACTCAGTAACATTAATGTGAAAATAACCCCTTCGACTTCGCACAATCTAATCGAGCCGTAATTCAGAGATAACGATAATACAAGTCTGATGTGTGGAAAGAGAGATATCGAAGTACATAAAAGAACAGAGAGTTTTACAGAAGATGTTTACACATTTATCATTTATCATCAACAGAATGAAGAGGTTTTTTAAGTCTGGAAACAAACAGAACAGGATTTTACATGTTTTTAGACGAAGGGGAAACCAGGACACACGAGGAAATCCACTGTATCGTTTTCAAACTGGCTTTTAATCTACATTAAGTATATTTCTAACTGTTCTGATCTGAGGCTGTTGGTCAGGTCTAGGTTCAGAAACACTATGAGCCCAAAGAATGAGCTCAGCTGACGACCTGAACATCCTGAATGACCAGGTTATTCCATCAGTGGACTTCTTCTTCCCTGATGACATGGGCCTATTCCACGATGACAATGCCAGGATTCATCGGGCTCACACAGTCCAGACTTAAGCCCATAGAGAAGGTCTGGGATGTGCTGGAGAAGGCTTTGAGCAGTGGTCACACTCTCATCAATACCAAAGTCAATGCATCACTGGATCTTTTGACATCGCAGGGTTAGGGTGAGGGTTTGTGTTATTGATGCAATGCCACAGACTTGGACACATCTTTAATAAAATATCTTTTTTAGGAAATTCGTAATAATTACCAGGGCCGTCAATAGACTGGCAGGGGTCCGTGGGCAAGAAGGTTTTTACTTGGGACCTCAACCAGGGGCGTTTCTCGGGCCACCCCCGGGGCTCCCCCACTCAACAACATGAAGAAGAATATTTGTGGCAGTGTTTCCTCATGAGCACACCCCTCGTCCACCTGCAAAAACTGTCAGAAGAAGCCTTTTGTCATGCAGTGCTAACATGGGCTAATCACCGATTGTTAAAGCAGAACTACGTAACTCGTGTCCCTAGAGGCCATAAGCGCCACTGCAGGTGTCCGTGAGAGTAAATACTACGCTGACAGAAAGGACAAAGGGATTACTAACTCACTCAAACATGGCTGTAAATATTGTTTAAGTGGCGTTAGCCCGCAGTTAGCTTTGCCTGTTAGCCTGTTAGCTTCTTCTTCATAATTCCATTAGTGTGTATTGCACCTCCGATCCGTAGGCAGCCAACTTGCAATTGTGGTTTTCTGGATAGAGACACCAGGGGGAGATGAAAGACCCCCCGATCATCCCATTAACACTTGTCTTACCCCCAGAGGGACTACGAATAAAGGATTTATTAAGGTAAACAAGTTACTCAGTACTGCTTTTAAACCCCGGACCACGTGCCACCCCAGAAAAAAATGGTCTGGACACGGCACTGGCCCAACTCTCCTCCAATAGAAAGAATTAAAGACTCCCCTTGTTTTATTAGCGCAGGGCGATATGGCCCAACATCTTTATCACAATTTAAAAAAGAAATGTCCCAATGACAATATATTTGACGATATAATTGATAATGGACATAAATTACTGGGACTATTGGGAAGATTATGATCTACTCAAGCAGTTTACATCCTTCATTCCTTTTACTTTTTAAGCACCTGGTTCTCATAAATGATATCGCGTCCACAACGATATAAAAAATTACAATATCAAAAAATGATATCGCGATAACGATATGCGATACGGCCCAGCCCTGGTTATTATATCTTGGTATATATGGTAACTGATATGCTTGAAAAATAAAGTATCTAAACATTTGTATCTATCTTTATCCTCATATTTATCATTCGTGTTATTTATTTTTTTTGCCGCACAGACGAACACCGGGGTCGTGTGAACTTGACTTCACCTTTGAAATGGCACATTCACTTATCATAATCCTCTAACAGTCCGATGTATCCGCCTTTATCTCCTGATCGATGGCTGGGCCGATAATGGGAAATAACAGCAGATTATTGGCGCGATAAACCGTGTCATAAACAAACCCACGCTCTCCTGACCCGGCGCCGACCCACAGTTACCTTTTATGAAGTCAAAACAACCCGAGATTGCACAAGTTTTACAGTAAACCTGAACATTGTGCGTTAGTCAGAAGAAAACAACATGAAGGCCGCTTTTACTGAAGCGTTTCATCACAACTTTAGTCAATGTTTTTGCAGACTAACATTTTACACAAAATAAATCAAAAGTAGTTAATTTAAGTTAAAATCTTCCGATAGAAAGTGAACATAAATGAACAGAAGGGACTAAAAACATCTACATTTGCAGTGACAGTTTGATGGAGCCTCATATCATTTAAATTCACTGCTGAAGGAACAGGTTTGTGCTTTTGTCCAGGTGGGAGAATCTCCATGAAGCAGAGAATATCATTACATATGACTGAACACATTTCACTTTTGAATACATATTGTAGATTTAGTCGACTTCATTTAAAAAGGCGAAGACAAAGAGTAAAACTAGAATATGTCGTCAAAATCAACACTTAAGTACGAGCATGAATTCAAACTTTGGGGGCAGGAGCTTGAATCTTGCAGGTTTTAGTTTGTTTTTTAGTGAATTGGTTGTGGTGACCATTCTGCTTTGGGATCGAATAATTGTCCAAACAGTCACAATAGCACATGGCCATGTTATGGGCATGTTGCAATCAACTCACCATCTGAAATTGGCTGTATTGCGATTTCGTCCCAAAATCTAATGTAAATGAGAGAATGAGTAAGAATGTGTGAGTGACTCTGCTGCGAATCCACTTTACACACTCTCGGACGCGTGTCTAGCTCCACAAATAGTCGGAAAAAGTTCTCGCGTCTTGTGGAGCATGAAGAGGCCTTTATTCCGCCCCGCCCACTTTTTACACTTTTTGCATTGTTTGGTCACTTCCGTTGTCCTGACACTTCCGGTCGAGCGCGAAGCCCGTTCATTGAAACGGAGAACGAGGGAAAATATTCTCCGCTTAAATCTGATGTTTATTCGATTGATTTGTGTAAATTGTCCGATGTTCATTTGCACCAACAGGTTGACACTGCACCGTATCTCTGTGCGGCCGAAAAACGGCTTTGTTTTCGTGTAGTGGCTGATTTTACGTGGACTTCTCCAGCCCCATGTTAACAGATAGGAGAAAAGGGGCGGGCACAAATCATGGCGGCGCCCACGCGAGCCTCTGGAATAAGGTGAATACAGGGCAGGTAACTGCACAAGTTTACACACAGAGCGCCACACAGTGGCAGGAAGACCAAACATGAACAGAGTGCTAAAAAAGTAACTTGACTTTGAAATAATTTGACTCGAATAGAAGTAAAAAACCGTGACCAAAATAATATCCTAGGTTAGAGTAAAGAAGTACCTGAGGATAATGCTGCGAGTACTACGGGGCTGGGATGATACGTCATTTATTTTTTATTTTACGAGAGATATTTTCATCATTGAAAAATACCTCATACAAACATACAAGTGTCTTCATTGTGAGCGGCTCAGCTCTAAGACATGACTGTGAGACTGTAACTTTAGCGGGAGTGGGTACGTCTCCAGCTCGTCTCCATGGAGACGTACCCACTCTGTGATTACCCACTGTAGTGACAGCATTTTCATTAGGAGAATGTTTTATACTGAAGGCAACAGTATAGTCCAAAATATACACAGTGTGCCTTTAAAGGGACTACGACATCAACAAATCATAATATGGCACAAATGTCACACATCAGGCTGATTTATTCACAAATGACTACTTTTACAACATACTTTTATGGGGCAAAATAATTTTAGCTTACAAAAAGAAAAAAAAATCAGGTATAGCTCCTTTAAGCCAAAAACATTTGTATAGTATTTCTATAACTTCTTTGAGTTGAGTGTCAGTAGTATTATGATACATGGCTATGACACACGTATCGCAACAAAGACGTTTGCGATATGTTGCAAAACGATATTTTATACTCGCCTTTGTAAATGACCCCAAGTGCTACATAAACAACCTCCACATCATGTTTTTCTTGTGAATAAAGCAACATAAAAAGAGTTATCAGTTAAATAAATATTACATTTGAGCATGTTTATCTTGAATGTGGGGACACAGATAAAAAAAAGTCTCTCTCACCCCACTTTTCATGAAACATTCGACCAAACTTTCCAATCTAAACTCAGTTTGACCTGACAGACTTCACAGCTGGTTATCTGACTTTCGTATGTTCGCTCCGTGATACTCTTTACGGCCTTATCCTGGCGCGTTTCCCCCGGATAAGAGCGTTACGTAACAGAGGGACTGTCTCTGTCGGGGGGATATCTGCTCTAACTCGGGGAGACCGACTCTGAACGCACTCATTTGGAGCCACTTTGAGTCTCACAGTCGAGGTTAGGTGTCTTTTGATGAGGCACCAAAAAAGAGAGGCCTTTGTTGTGTCATGCAGCTGGAGAGGGGGCGATTCGCTGGTCTGTGGCGGCCTCTGCTGGTCGCTTTGAGTATAGGCACCACCACATTCTATATAGAGGCTTTCTGTTTTGAAGGATTCTTGTGTCAGTTATTATTCTATAAATTGATAATTAAGAAATAACCAAAAGTAGGATCCACATCGTCTTTTCCTGTAATATTTATCCAACCAACAAACATCCAACAAATACTCAGCAGTGGTTGGATTTCGGCTTTTCTCACATCGGCAATGTCTCTCAGCACTAAACACCTTGTACTTCTGGACACTTCAGGAAAATTAAAGCAGTACTATGTAACTTGTTTACCTTAACAATTCATTTCCGTAGACTCTCTGGGGGTAATACAAGTGTTAATGGGATGATTGGAGGGGTTTTTCATCTCCCCCTGGTGTCTCTGGCCAGAAAACCAGAATTGCAACTTTGCTGCACCGGGTCGGAGTCACCAATACACACTAATGGAATCACGAAGAAGAAGCTAACAGGCTAACGGGCAAAGCTACCTGCGGGCTAGCGCCACTTAAACAGTATTTACAGCCAAGTTTGAGCGAAAAAAATATTTCAATCGTTCTGTCAGTGTAGTATTTACTCTCACGGGCAATTAATGAGTAAAAAATGCAACATGCTACGACACCTGCAGTGGCGCTTATGGCCTCTAGGGGCATGAGTTACTTAGTGTGGCTATAAAGCACAGGTAGATAACGCTTGATTTTACTTCAATCTTTGACAGTTACTTTGTGTTTTTTTTCCAAAGCGCTCGCCTCTCCTCAAACACGCACTCCTCTAGTTATGCATGTACTGGGAAAATGAATATTGTAATTGTGCAGTAGAGTGTGAAGTGAAGTGAAGTGTAGTGTTCAGCAGTAATCAAGCTTCTCTCAGGTATGGGGATGGTTAAAGCCACACCTGATCAATCAAATCATTTATTTTATAACTTATATTTTATCGTTGAAACATGTGTCTTTGTTGTGGGGGGCTCACCTCTCCTATAACCTGACCATGAAGATGTTGACAGAGGCCGCCAAATATGAGATTTAAAGGTGCATTATGCAACTTTTTATGGAGTGGATATTAGTGCGTATTTACCCTTTCAGTGACCCTGCGGCTGTATGGGTGGTTAACATGATGCCTTTACTTTCCATCCCGGTGGCCTCTAATAGATACAGACGGCATCTCATTATAGAAGGGGGCGTGGCTTCACCAAGGGAGAAAATAGAATCTTTTGGGAAACACAGTTTTTCACACACGTTTTCTGGCTTATTTTCCACATACAAAATCAGGTCCATATGGATGTTTATTCACAGCAGAAAAACAGCAGTCATACCTGATGCTACCTAGCATTAGCATTAGCACGGTGCTAACATGTAGCATCATGTTAGCATTCTCTGTTATTTATGTATTTATGGGCTGTTGAACCACTTTGCTCCTCTCCATGTCTTTGTATCTTTATTTAGTAGAAAACTATATTCATAATTCAGCATTTGTTAAAGTAGTTTTTGAATAATTAGGAAAAAGTTTAGATTTTTCTCCAAATTGTTTTCCCCCTTAACTGTTTTCAAACATGACCATATATGGGCGATTCCAGAGATGCCATCTGTATCTATACCCTCCAGGACCAAATGATCTTAAAACGCCCCGCTGTAGTTTCTGGTAGGTTTTCATTGCTAATGGATCCGTGTCCATGGTTACGTATACATTCCATCTGGAAAACCTTAAAACCTGAAATAAAATTGACCCTGGAGCATCATAGAGGCCACCGGGATGAGAAGCAAAGGCGCCACGTTAACCACCTATACCGCCACTGGGTCACACATAAAGGTCTCACATGTCAAGTTTTCATTTTCACATGAAAAGTTGCACACTGTACATTTAAGGTATACCTTATATAGAAAAAACATCAGTTCAACTAAATGAAGCAGGTTGAGTTCATAATTGTTCTAAGTTAAACCTTTTCTATCACTTTGGACTAACCCGTGTGTGTCTCCTCAGTATTTCCCGGTGCAGTTCCACAAAGGGGAGCACGGCTTTGACAACGAGGCGATGGACATGAAGGCCTTCTTCAGAGCCGTGGGTCCGGCCTTCGCTCGGGGCCTGGAGGTGGGGCCGTTCGAGTCGGTCAACATCTACCCTCTGATGTGCCACATCCTGGGGATCCAGCCCGAGAAGAACGACGGGAACCTGGAGCTCACCAGACACATGCTCAGAGGCCAGGAACCCAGGACGTCAGGTGAGAGGGATGCACTTGCTGAGAAAGGTTAACTTAAAGGTGCATTGTGGAACTTTGTATGTATATATATATATATATATATATATATATATATTATAGAAAACGCTATCTCAATGGCCGCCGCCTGGGCGCCGCCATGTTTATTTCCCATACCGACTTTGAAGCTAAGCAGGGAAGTGCCTGGTTAGGACTGGGATGGGAGACCGTTTGGGAACACCAGGAAGCCTGGCGACAGTACTGAGTGTGTGCGTGGTTGGTGGTGCTGCTGTCCGAGGACAACCCGCTGTCACAAAAACGTGAGTGCACGAGATCTGACTGCCGTGCGTGTGCGCGCATCCAAGCAGGGCGATGTGTGTGTGCGCGCGTGTGTGTGTGTTCGTGCGTGTGTGTATGTATGTGTGCGCGCGCATCCAAACAGGGCGATGTGTGCGTGTGTGGGCGTGTGTGTATGTGTGCGCGTGTGTGTGCGTGCCCAAAATCTGCTCAAACACGAGCCTCTAATCAAACGCGCTGCTCCGACTGATTTATCCTCCGTGTGAGTAAAAGTGATTTATCCTCCGTGTGAGTCAAAGCGAAAATGAAACTACAACTTAACGGGCGCATGGCCTAGCTGCACTGCGTAGTTTTTTTTCTTTTTTTCCCCCTTTGCTGCTGTACCATTTGTTTTCTATTTTGCTTTCACGTATTGTGAGCCCAGAGGTACAATTGATTCTAAAGCAGCTTTGAACGCATTGCCAATTTGATTGTAAGGTTATAAATACTGTCTAACAACAATCATTAGGCTATTTCAGTTCAAAACCTACTCATTATTTTTTTGATTGCACACTACCGTGATGGACCAAACCACGGGTCCTGCACCGTGAACCAAACCGTTAGAGCTGAACCCCTAATATTTATCCATAATTATCCCACTGTCTCTTGAATCCTGTTCTCCGAGTTTTGCGAACATATTGTCGTTGTTGTTTATAAGAAAGGAGTACGGGTGCCTCAAACACTCCAATTGCAGTTTGTTTGAAATTGTTTTTTGCCTTCATTCTTTTACTCATTTGTAGTGGCCATAGTTTTTGGAATGGTTTGGGAACCACTGGTCTACAGCTGAACTGTGTGACGGGTTGGACATTTCTTTGTAATCACTCATAATCTCAGAATATCAAATGTGGAGACTAGCGAGGCCCGGCCGAAGGCCGGGTCTCAGCTAGTATATATATATATATATATATATATAAAAAACTAAAAAACATTAAGTTACCCAATAGTTAACATGGCGCCTTTACTTTCCTGCTGCTGATCGGAAAACCTGCAAAATAATTGATACTGGAGCGCTGTAGAAGGAGCTGTGATTGAAAGTAAAGGCAGCATGTCAACCCCCATGTTAAAATATCAAGTTTGTTGTTTCTTATGAAAAGTTCCATCATGAACCTTTAAAATGTGCATTATGGAAGATGAAGCTTGTTAATACTTTCCTCGATAAAAACATACTTGGAGAAATGCTTGCTTATTTACAGAGGGTTGAGTGATCGTACACACAAGTTTAATCTAGAAATACGTAAATTATCTTCCAATACATAATATTTACCATTGATTTAAAGAGACTAGATGCAAGTTGGTCATTTTATACTCACTACTGCCACCTCAGGTCTTACGCGTAACTGCAGTCTATATTAAGCCCGTGCATGACGGCAATTCAGACCTGAAGTCAGAGGCGTAGCTTGTCATTAGGCCTGGCCCCCCATCAGGCAAGGGTCACCGTGAACTGAGCCATTTTTTTATAAACTTGCGTCAAACACTAGATATACGTACAGTCTTCCTAAGATTCTGGAGCTGCAATTACACCATGTCTCCACAAATGCGCTGTGGCGCTGTTCATCCCCATCCTGCTTTAGTGAGTCATGGTTCCCTATAATGTTAACTTATGCAGAGTGACCAGCTCCTGCCCACGAGACGTCCTCTCTCCCAGTGTGCAGTACACAGGTCAGCCACCAGAGGGCCCCCTACCCTGGGAGGAGCTTGATCGTTAACTTTTGAAAAATCTCCTCATTTTGCAAACTCAGAAGGGCTTTCTGTTTAAAGAGGAGAGGAATTTGATTGTTTACTTTCAAATTTCACTCTATCTCTCCTCACTTTACAAACTTACAGACTATCACTTTAAGTAGGAAAGTAGGTAGAACAAGTATTTATGTATATGTATATATATGAAAAAGAAAACAACAACATTAGATAATACATTATGTATAATTGAAATAACATTAGGAGATATTTTAATTTAGCAAGTCAACATTACTCAAATTAAGGTAAAAAATACTTCATTTGTGTAACATTTGTTTTTAAGATATTATTAACCTAACTACGTCTTATTTTCAAAAGTATTAAAACCTGTCATATGCACTTTAATCGAGTGTCTGTGAACCGCACTCATCAGAAGATACAGTCTCATGGCGCCATCAAGTGGTTGTTCTCCCACATTACAGCTGAAAGAGCAAAGACTAAGACTAAAAGACACAGACTGGACTTTATTGCATTAGTGTGAAAAGAATATTGTGCATAAATGTAACCACGGCAACGACCTTGTCCTTGTGCTGCAGGTGTGAACGTCTTACCGAACGTCTTCACCGGTCTGGCGGCTGTGGCTGGATTCTTCGTCGTGGTGTTTATTGCTTTCACCACGAAGTCAATGTTGAAACGGAGACGGAGCAGGTACGAAAATTAAAGAGCACCAAAAAATAAACAACAGAGTAAACAAATCAATCTTCTACTGAAAGAGGCAAAACTTCCAACTCTTAAACTTCCAAGTACAGATGACGGCTTGAGATGATTTGCCTACAATAAATCAGTCACATTTCGCTATTTGAGAGTAATTTCTTGTGTTTGTGTTTCAGATCTCCGAGCGTCAGTGACAAAAAGGAGAAAGAAGACACTCGACAAACTTCATTTTGATTTACACTGAAACACCCTGTCATTCTGTGCAATATTGTATTATAATATAATAAAAAGTCCATAAACGTGACTAGTTTGTTGTTCAAATCTACTTTATTAATGGATTCATGTTGTTACTTGATTCCAATTCACAAATATTCCAAACTAGGTAAAAAACAGTGTTGTTTTTCATTCAGTAATCCATTTTCTACACTGAAAACTCCAGCCCACACACCGATAGACACCACACAGAGGTTTCCATGAAGTTTTCTCTGAGCTTATGTCCTTAGTAAACCTCTTACCCACAACGATTAGCATGTTTCCCGGTATATATCTTTTCTAAGTTCTGTTTTTTATTATATGTGTATATCTTAGTTTCATTTAGATATACAAAAAAAAAAAAAATCTAAACTAAGGTACTTAAGTTGAGACTCGACAGATGGAAACATTGTTTTTTCAACCAACGGTAAATGTTGAGATTTGTGAGAGTTTTCTCCCTTAAAGGTGCATTAAGCAACTTTTATATGAAGAAAAAAAAAAAAAAAGAAAGTTGATATTTGTGCATATTTGACCTTGTAGTGACCCAGGACAGGATGGCACCTTCGTCTTCGATCACGGTCACTACAATACTCCAGGCTAAATTGTTTTGTAGGTTTTCAGGTGAGAGGGTCTGTCAGCGGTGAAAACCCTCCAAACAATAAGCCCATCTCGGGTTGCCAGTTGCATAATGGGTAATGGCTATTGTCCGCTATGGTCCGCTATGGTCCGCTATGGTCCAGTAGGGTGAGCTATGGTCCGCTATAGTCCACCACAGTGCTCTATTGTCCGCTATGGTCCACTATGGTCCACTATGGTCCACTATGGTCCACAATGGTCCACCACAGTGCTCTATTGTCCGCTATGGTCTACTATGGTCCACTATTGTCCGCTATGGTCCACTATGGTCCACTATGGTCCACTATGGTCCACTATGGTCCACTATGGTCCACCACAGTGCTCTATTGTCCGCTATGGTCCGCTATGGTCCACTATGGTCCACTATGGTCCAGTAGGGTGAGCTATGGTCCGTCATAGTCCACCACAGTGCTCTATTGTCCGCTATGGTCTACTATGGTCCACTATGGTCCACTATGGTCCACTATGGTCCACTATGGTCCACTATGGTCCACCACAGTGCTCTATTGTCCGCTATGGTCCGCTATGGTCCACTATGGTCCACTATGGTCCAGTAGGGTGAGCTATGGTCCGTCATAGTCCACCACAGTGCTCTATTGTCCGCTATGGTCTACTATGGTCCACTATGGTCCACTATGGTCCACTATGGTCCACTATGGTCCACTATGGTCCACTATGGTCCTCTCCTGCCTACGGAGCCGCCGTCCTGACTTTTCACTTTCAAGATATTGAGACTTATAGTCTTTAAACCAATGCCCGTAAGCCTTATGGGTCACAGTTATGGCTACACTTCAGTTTTCTCGCTCCGCTACCTGAACTCGCTCACACATTTCTATGGGGAGTGGTTTGTTTGGGCTGAATTCAGGAGCCTGATTGACCCACACATGCTCAGTCGAGATGGGCATTCGGCTCATTGATCCTGGAGTGTTGTAGGGACCATTGTGATGGAAAATAAAGGCGCCATGCTGACCATTCATACAGCAAATGTGAGTCAAAAAATAGACCAAAGCCTATTTTATTACGTTTTGTTGAGGAGCGCTTTGTAACTACTAATACATAAACAAAATAAAATCATACATTTAAACCTGGCTTGGCCCATTATTTAAATTTCGTTCATGAAAATAAAGGCAATTTTAGCCATTTTTATCCATAAAATGCCTTATTTTTTAATGAAAACATAAAATGACATATCCTATTTATGTCCATAATCTACAGCAAAAGTTTCAAATTGACATCTCTAAATTTAAAATATTCCCCTATTCACCTGCTGTGTCTCGCATTAAAGTAAATGTTAAATCATGATGCTCTGTTGACGTCAGTTACGCCTCAACCAGGGAATTTTAACAAACTTTTTTCATCAATATCGCATAAAATGATTTCACCTTAAGGCTTAGATCATTTTTTGGTGACTGGAAGACGAGATATTAACCATAAACAAGGTCAAAACATCCACATTTACAATCTTCTGAAGTCTCATTCATCTCATTATAATATGACATCATATGAATGCAACCTATAGTAGATGTTTTCCTCCCGTACAAGTTCACACATGTGCTTTAGTCTTGTCCTACTTTGAGGCTCCATGTCCTTTTCCCGTTAAAAACAAATTATATAACTTCTATAGGCAGGTTACATAAGGCTAGACCTACTTCTTTGAATACAGTATTACACTTACACAATAAAAGTGAACAATAATAAAACTAGACCGGAAATTTAGTCGAATGCAACAGTATATCTATAACTGGTACTTGACATAAAAAGGTAAAGACTCTTATTCTTTCATTGAATTAAGCTGTATATGTATGGTGGCCTGGAAGGGACAACTCTGCAAATTTCTCAGTTACCCGCCTCTTTCAGGCTTCTATCAAGTGAAACAGGAGATGCGCCTACTTCCTGCCTGATCTTTCACAATAAAAGGGGTGAAAATATCAGTGAACATGTCTAGATTTTAGGGCCGCTGTAATGTTTTATAATTGTTACATGTAAAATGGTGTAGTCTGTGCATTTGGTTGTTACACCGGATGCCCTTCCGAGAACAAAACATGAAACACCAACAGCACCGTAGTCGCCCCCACATGGAGCAGGAGATGGAGATGTTAGGCTAATCAAAATACAAGCTACACTAGCTGTGGGGTTTAAGATAATGGTGCATTAAGGGGAAAACTACATTCTAGCGATGCCCAAGACAAACAGGTCGTCTCATGATCTGGAGGTCGGGGGTTCGAATCCCGCCTCCTGAAGTGAACACTGACGCTCTAAGGACAGATTGAAGAACTCTTTTGTCCCTCATGCCATCAGGCTTTATAACAGAGCACCTTCAGGGAGGAGCAGAGAGGTGTACTGTTTTGGTAGGTGTACTCGGGCCCATGCTGTGTCTGCAAATGAAGTCCCTAACGGATAAATAAAGTGAATTTGATTTGATTTGATTGAGAGGGAGGAGAGAGGGAAATGTCTTGAATATTGTCTTTCAATGCCATAACTTCTTTTGATGTATTCATTGCTTTTTAAAAAAAATGTGTTTTTGAACTTCTTAATTCTGTAGACCCTGTTCTGTTTGTGTGAATGTGAGCAGGAGACTAATGCACGATTTCCTTCGGGATCAACATTGCTGCCATTGTGTCCTTGGGCAAGACACTTCACCCTCCCTGACTCCAGTGTCTGCGTACACTGGGGTGTGAATGAAAGTGTGAATGGGTGAGTGGTGCCCATGCTTTGAGTGGATAGTGTGGGTGGAAAAGCGCTATATCAGTTGAGACCATAAGGAATAAAGTCAAATGGTCTCGAAACGATGACTCTACCAAAAGTATAAGAATGAGCTCCATACAGACAAAGAGTCGTCATACTGCACAAACAAAAAACAGCCACAGATAAAAAATGACAATGACAATAAGGGGTTGTAAAGGTTAGTAATGGACTGAGGACTTGACATGAAGGAGCAGCAGCTCTACTCTGAGCTCATGGGACGACAGTAGGAGAGTTTTGTGATTCCGAAAGTTCCAATATAAACCCGCAGCAACAACATCATACGCCCGCCCTTTGCTGATTGGTTTACTCCACTTCCTGTTTACGAAAGTACGTTCTGCTCTAGAAATGTAGCTGACGTAACGGTCACAGGACTCAATCGTTGGTCCAGCGGTGAGTCTGCATTAGGGGTGCCATGCCTTTAGTCCAACTATTAGTCCGAAATCTCTCTAACCCAGTTGTGTTGTGGATTAAGCAGCCATATACAACCACTGGCCCGAATTTAAGGTCAGTGGACTCTTGCCTGAACCTAATTTTGTTTTTCAACCCCTACTCAATGGGACATGAGACCAAAACCTCAAAGTGCTTCAGAGAGACCCCACAAGTAGGAACCCAGGGTGCTGAGGGTGCTGCAGAACTCCCTGGTGGCTAGTTTGTGCATTCCAGGTCATGTTCCCACTGCCCTTTCGATGAGGGTGCGCCCCGGGCTGGACTGGCAGATTAAATCAGCCCGGGACTTGTGGGTCAAGACCGGCCCTTAAAAAAAAAAAGTCATATTTAAAGCAATAGTTGACGTGATGAGAACTAAAACAGTATGAACTACGAATCGAGGACAATCGCTGCATGTTTCTGCTGAATTCAAGCTAAACCCTCACTCAAGCTAGCACTCAACACTTTAATCTTGTCGTTTACAACTTGATGTAACTTTTGTAAAATTAATTTTAAAATGTGCGTTACGTTAATGAGGTTACAATAAACGATTTCCTCTTATATTCACAATGTGAGGGGCATGAGTGTTATGTTCCAGAGGCCCATTGCTCATTAAACGAGATTATCTGGGAACCATAACTCAAGAAAGCGCCACCAGAAGGGTATAAAATGCGTCACATCCCTCCAGTGGAAGAATTGTGTAATTGCATCTATGTAATGATAGAAATTTCAATAGCTTCTGGCGCTATTTGTGGGCCGGCCCAAAAGTGCGTCGGCCCACCGGGAAAACTCCCTGTTCTCCCAATGGCCAGTCCAGCCCTGGGGTGCGCCCATCCATCCTGTCGATCTCACGCTCCCTCCGCCCGCCACTCGCGAACAAGTTGCTTCACCTTAAAAACATCGACAGCCTGCGTTACAGACTCACCGCGCGTGCGTAAAATAGCCATCATTTTATTGTGAAGGCCTGCCCGCGCACATCCTGCTCTCTCCCCTCCCTCCCGCTCTCTCCGCACTCTCCCCCCCGGCGCGCTCCCCGCTCCTCCTCCCCGCACGCCCCTTCGCTGCCCTCGGCCTCGTCTCCGCGCAGTCCCCGCTGAGCACACGCAGCCTTTAGCGCCATGGAGGAGCTGAGCGCGGTGGGAGAGCAGGTCTTCGACGCCGAGTGCATCCTCAACAAACGCCAGAAAAAGGTCCGCAAAGTCTCGCACGCATTTTCTCCCTCGCGATCCGCGGCCTTTTCCCTCCCCCGTGTTCACGCCGCGTCTCTTTTGTTGCAGGGGAAGTTGGAGTTCTTGGTGAAGTGGAGAGGATGGTCGGCCAAGTGAGTAGCCCCATTACCGAACAATGAAAACAACAACAACGTGACGCTTGTTGCTCGTAGTTTAGCCATTATTGCAACTCGTATTTCGCGTTTAAACAAAGCTGCAACAGAAAACGCGTGATCGGGTGCGTGTTTGCGAGGAGAAAGGTCAGTTTTGATCATTTATCCGCCCTCTTTTGTTCATTTCAAGCCAAATGATTGAAGTTAGCTGCGCTGCGCTACACGTTTATACGCGTACATAGACTATAAATCTACGATCACGCGTTTCCGAAAAATTCTGTCACTATTTTTATGTTTAATTGCGCTGTTGTTTGCATTGTGTCCATGATAGGCCTGAAAACACCCGGATTAAAGAGTTTAGTTTGCCTAATGTGCATGTTTTTGTTACATCTTGGCTAATTGCTTGCTGTTTGATTTGTCAACAATGCAGGAAAAACAATTCAGTGATGAAAAATGTCAACCTTCTCTGCAGATTCTGGCATGAATGTGCGAATAAGAAATGTATTACAGGTTTTCTTATGTCTGAGAGAGTTTTATGTGGAAATGAGTGAGCTTTTGTGTGGAAATAAATGACAAGAGTGCAATGGAAAGAGCCAGGTTTTACCTCTTAATCCCCACCTGAACCGAGCACGTTTTCTCCAGTTTGGCTTTACCCAAATCTAAAAGCTTAAAAAACAACAACATCAAATCAGGGACGAAAGCGATGATGAAAAGCGCAACCATAAAGTGACGAAAAGCAACAAAATGTGACGTAAATGCAGCAGAAGCGCGCCCAAGAGCGTCGGAAAAGCAACATAAAAGTGACAAAAAAAACAGTAAAGGGACTATACGGAGTTTAAAAATGTTTAAATTATGTATTTTCCTCCCCCTACATGTTCCAGCCTGCACTGTCACTAAAATAGTTGTTGCTTTGGGTCTGAAGTGCCGTCATGCACAAGCTTAATATAGAAGCTGCAGTTGCGTGTACGACCTGAGGTGGCAGTAGTGAGTTCAAAATGACCAACTTGCATCTAGTTCCTTTAACAAAAACATAATAATAATTAGGGTTTGGGACAAAATATCGGATCGCAATACTTTGTGGTGCAATACCAAGTATCGCAATACTTTATCAAGTATCGCAATACTTTCAATACTTGTGTTTGGAGGCATTTTTTATCATACACTCCTTTTTTCCCTGTAGCAGTTACAGCACTTTGTCACTTTTGTGTTAATGCACTTTTCAATCTAAAGACTTAAGCATTTGGTTTATAAACTTTGGACACATGACTTTTTAAGGTAAACATATCACTTGTTTTAATTACTTACTTACAATATGTATCGGATCGGCCCCTGGGTATCGTGATATGCATCGGATCGTGACAAAAGTGGATCGTCCCAGCCCTAATAATTACGCATTTTATTTGTGACACATTTTACATTTGAAGACAAACCTCAAAGTGCTTCAGAGAGTGAGAACAGTAATAAACAAGTCATGATCACTATTGTACGTCTTAGCTTTTAAATGAGGCATTACACTGTTGCTCTCCAGTCGAGAAGCTTTTAGATTTGTGTCAAGCCGAACTAGAGAAACTGCGCTCGGTTCAGGTGGGGGTTAAGAGGTGAAATGATATGACCAATTTCCAATCTTGCTGATCCTGTGTTTCTGTTTTGAAGTTTGATATTTATCCTGATAGTGTTGTGGTTGTTGTATGGCTAAGGAAAGTGTGAGCTTTTTGTCCCTCTGAGGCAGCTGTAGCCTGTCTCCATATGTTGCTCTCGGCGGTAAATTGGATTAGTAACATCTGCCTGTGTGTGGCAATTACAATTCTCATTATGAGCCTCGAAGCGCGGCCACTAAATACGCCAAAACAGCCACGTTTGTTTCGGCTCAACGAGATGTTGTTTCCCCGCGGCTTTGAATATTTTTAGTATTGTTTTACTTCCTGTTTGGAAATCGTATCAGGAAGTGGCAAAAGAGGCGAATATCCCGTGAACTGTTTTCCGCGCCAGAGTTTCCCGTTTAAAGGAGAGTATGGCCACTCTATTTTTGGATCTTAAAGGCAACTTTTTATATGAAACAAAAAGTTGATATCTGTGTGTTTTTGACTAAGTGTGTGTACGACTGGTTCATATGGTGACTTTACTCGTCTTTAGGATACTCCAGGATGACAAAACAATTGATCCTGGAGCGTCGTAGAGACCCCTGTGATCGAAAGTATAGGCGCTATACTAACCAGTCATACAGCCACATGGTCACTACAAGGCCAAATCAACCTTTTTTTTTCTTATAAAAAGTTGCATAATGCAGCTTTACAAATCAAAAAAGAAGAGTTAAGTGACATTTGTGCTCGCATTTCAGTGGACAGGGCTGTGAGAAAGTTCTATACCTGGAGATTAGGCAGAAACAGAAACTCCTATAGCTTTAAAATGACAGGTAGGATCTGTTCGAAAAGTGCTTAAAGGAGCTTTACCTGATTGTACAAAGAAACCCGGGTCACTCAAATTTCAAATTGATGTTTTCTGGTCCAAACTCAAACTTTCCTAATGCATTTACAACAAACTTCATCACAGGGACTGAGTTTAAACCAGGTTTCACAACTTTCAGGAGGAAAACTGTCACTTCACTGTAAAACCCTGCACTGTAAGACATTTTATGACTGTTTTAAAGGCTTTAAAACCAGTATTTTTTGGATAAATGTCTGCTTTTACCATATACTAAAGCACAAAACAAATTTTATTCCAATAACAGAAAATAAAAAATCACGATAGCTCCTTTAATCCTAAAAATGAAATACAATTAGACACAACTTATTTTAGCTTAAAAGTAAAGTGTTACGTTAGAAAAGTAGGGGGGGAAATGCACTGATGATAAATATTGAATCCAAAAATGTATCATTTATCTGCCATTTATTGAAGGATAAGGCGATAAAGACAGATCATTAATATGCACTGTCCCTTAAATAAATAAATAATGAATAATATAGTAATTATCGTGACTTGGACTCGGATTGTGCCATTTTTCCCTCACTCTTTCTCACATATTCCAACAAAATGTTTCCAACTTTTTCTTATAAACCTGACAATAGTTAATGGTAACCTGGAGCCTCGTCCCATCAACATGAGTAGTAACTAAAGCATAATGCTCTTGAGTTTAATGGACAAATATCCTGCCGATTCAGTGATTAGCCGTGTAATTGCGCGCTGTTCCAAACCAATCCCAGAGTAATCCACGTCGTGGGACACCTGCTCGCGCCGGGACGACTTTAGTTAATAAGCTCCTGTCCAGATTCGCGCCCCGACATCTGCCGCTCTCTTTCTGAGGACAGTATTGTGCCTGTGTTTAATCCCCAGTCAATGCAGCAGCCCGTGGTTTTGCCCGGGACCCCTTTGTACGGAGGCAGGAGGAGGGGGTGAAAGTGGTGGGCGGTGGGGGGTGGGGAGGGGTGGCGCCATTCAGGGGTCATTTATCCGAGCGCCTGGTCCAGGGCCCTCTCCAGCGCGGGGCCCCGGCCTGTCCCGCCTGACGCTGCCGGGGCCGCGGGCGCAGCTGGGACCTGTGGGCCGACACTCGGGCTTTGTTTTGGTAATGAGTTTGATTGGGGAGTGAATGGAGGCTGTGGCCACAGTTTGGGACGAGAATAAACACTTGAAAAAAAAAAAAGAACGCAAGGAGCCGGGGTTCAGCATCGCGGGACTGGGAGACACAAAATCTGTTCTGTGAGATTAGAAGAATATCTGTAACAGAGAAGTAGGGATGAACGACGCGGCAACAAGAATAGTGATTTTGGATTTTTTCAATTTGGTTTTTTGACATAGGGCCTCATTTCCTACTTTATCCAGAGTGTTGCTGATTTCTGGAGATATTTTTTTGTAATTCATGCAGTTCTTATGTTTGAAGAGTTTCGTGGCGCTAGGCTAATGCAAGGCTAGTGCATGTCTATGGTATCAGCTAGCCTGCATTAAAAACAGTCTGACCCGCTCCACAGAGCACCTGAGGCAAATCACTTATAACACCAGACTAAACATATTAATGTCTGTGTCGATAGAATCATTTTTGGAATATAACGGACCTTGCATCACATGAATGATCACATTTTGAGGGACTATTTTCTAGCAGATCACTCCGCCGCTGCGTAGCTTATACAACCACGAAGATGATGCTGCTCAAATATAAGTTATTTTAAATGCAAAATGGTTAAAATGATTCTATCAACACAGACATTTATATGGTTAGTCTGGTGTTATAAGTGATTTGACTCAGGTGCACTGTGGAGCGGGTCAGACTGTTTTTAATGCAGGCTAGCTGATACCATAGACATGCACTAGCCTTGCATTAGCCTAGCGCCACGAAACTCTTCAAACATAAGAACTGCTTGAATTACAAAAAAAATATCTCCAGAAATCAGCAACACTCTGGATAACTAAGAAATGAGGCCCTATGTCAAAAAATCCTGAAATATCCCTTTAACCTCTGACCCCCTGCCTTTACCGAGCACATTTTGTCAAGTTTGGCTTCACCTAAATAAAAAAAAAGCAACAAAGATATGACAAAAACATGATTAAAAAGCGATGGAAACGCAAATAAAGAGCCACAAAAAATGTACAAAAAACAGAAACCCTTCGAAAACCAGACAAAAAGGACGGAAACGCAACAAAAATGGCTCACATAAACACAGCAACAACACAAACTTTTAGATTCGGGTAAAGCCGAGCTGGAGAAAATGTGCTTGTGGGGGTAAGAGGTTAAATGATCAATAAATTAGGCCAGGAATGAGTTATGAGTTAAAACTTTGTCCGTGCACATTTTCTCCAGTTTGACTTTAACCAAATCTAAAAGCTCCTTGATCTGATTCTGGACTTCTAACAGTGGATTGTAATTTTGATCGTCCTTTTTTACTAATATGCTCAGTTTAGTCATTTCTTTATGTACTTAATAAGTTGTCAGTGTTTCACTCCATGACGTCGTGGCCTTTGAGGCTCCGCCCACAAACATGAGCTTGTTTTCTACCCCTGACATTCTTCAAACATTCCACTTCTTTGCGTCTCCTTTGCAGATGTTGTGTGTTGTTGTGAGGGGGAGTTGTTCTGTGAGGCGAGAAGTGTGGAGTTTTTGTTTTCAGTTTGGCCGCAGCATCTGTTTACTTGTTCGTCCAGGAAAGGCCTCATTTATTGTTTTTTTCTTTCCTTGATCGAGATTGTACTGATGCAATAAAAAAAAAAAAGTTAAGATGAATTACTGTATATATCGTGCCCACTATCGCCCCATTTCGACAGCACTAGACCAGTTCGGTTCACTTCAGACCGGTTCATTTAGGGGTGGGTGTTTGTGTCTTTAAGGTAAACTGGGGTCATTATGGGAGGGGCCAAGGTCATTCATATTCATGTGACAGGCAACAACCACAGCCTGATATCACTGAGCTTTAGTCCTGCACCTTTGTATCTGCTCCATGCGGACATTAGGGACGGCGCCTCTAGTGTTTGAACAGTTTTCAAGCGCCAGAGGAACAGTTATTGAGAAAAAAGAAATATCACAAAAATGCCCAAAACGAGTAAACCTATTCTCTTTAGTTAGGGAGATACGAGACCTCGCTCCTCTCTTTTGGGCAATAAGAAACAATGTATGGGAAAACTGTGCAAAATGAAACTTGAAAACGTGAGCAGTAGATACTGACATGAATATGAGGGAAAATATAATTTAATTGAATGATTTCACATCAAAATCAGGCATAAGCTGTGAGTGGAGATGGGGAAAAATGCCTATATTATCTGTGAACCAGTCATGATAGAACCTTGTGAAGAGAAAGAAACTTTGAATATGCAAGCTGACTATTGGCCTGACCAATCAGAGTGGTGACAAGCCCCCCTCCCCTTTCCCCCCCAAACCGGTCTAGTTTGCAAACCGGAGCGCTTTGGACCCCCCTTTGGGAGCGGAGCGGTTCACTTTTGGCTGTGGAAGCACCTTCAAAGAGCTCTGGTCCGCTCCGGTCTGGTCCTGGGGCCGAAATGGGGCTAATGACATCAAAAAATGGTATCACGATATCGATATGGCCTGCCCCCAGGGCCGGATTTAAGTAAAATGAGCCCCGGGCTTAAAGTTTCTTTCAGAGCCCCCTCGGATTTCTCTCTACAATGAAAGAATAAATGGATGATTTTTTTCAAATTTGAACATGCAGAAGTAACATCTTAAACAGTTTTTGTTTTGCCCCAAACTTGTTTCTAGCTCTCACAGTCCCTTTTGTGTATTCAAGTTGTTAAAATAATGTAATAATATGCACATTTAACACCCACATTTAACACCCATATACAGCACTGAGAGGTCACAAAGTAAAGTAGGGGCGCCAAGACAAATTCCGCTAATTTAGATTCGACTTCTATCATCCATTGCTCAATAAATCTTTAGGTGGCGACGATACAACAAGGTCTGTGTTTTGCTGTGTTTACGTTAAACATAAATGTATTCTACAACACCAAAAAATCAGGTCCCCCAGCTTTAATATAATGGCCCCAGTTTGAGCTCCGTGGCCCTCGCGGAAGAACCTGTGCTACTGCCAGACTGGTGGGGGGACTCATTTAAAAGGGGGGTCTGGGGTCCTCCCACAGAGATCTTTTATTTTAATGGTGCATTTTCAGGCATTTTAACATATTTTTTCCCAGTGCCAACTCAATGAATATGAATAAGACCTTCTTTAGACCTGGTTTAGTCCTGGTTTAGTCCTGGTTTAGTCCTGGTTTAGTGAGGGAGTATACAAAGAGAGAGAGGGAACTAGTTTACAGCATTTTTCTCCATATGCCCAGGGGCCCTTTAACCTGCTGGGCCCCTGTGAGCCCCTTAATAAATTCGGCCTTGTCCACCCCATACAGTATGCTTGTTTATCCGAGATCTTCGCCTGAGAAAATCCCCCATGAAAGTTTAACAGTTTTCTACAAAGTCATTTATGATGCTGAAGTCAACAGATATTCACACTTTTCACAGAAATACATTTGTGCTTCTGGTGACAACTGGCTCAGACTCTTGGAGAACTTGTAAAGTCCCGTCTGGTTTGGGAAAAGGAACATGGTCTCACTGTGTTTGTCAGTGAGTGGGCAGAGAACATTTCTGTGAGAGTAATTAGCATAAAGTTCATCTAAAGTTCTCAATAATATATCTGTATCTGTGAAGTGAAGCTCTTCCTCCTCTGCGTGTCCTGGCTCCTGTGTGGGTTTCCAGATGAGCCCGGGAGGAGAGCAGAGGGGAAGGTTGTTATGATGCCGGGTTCAGAAACTATTTGAAGAATGCAGCTCGGCGTCGTTCTGGTGAAATACGAGCGTCGGAGGCGGTTCACAGCTCCTCCTAAATCTGTGAGGGCATCGGAGTTAAAACAATGAAATAAAGTGGATTTACAAAGGCAGTGGAAGGACGTGAACAGGGTTGGTTGCAGAGGAGAAGGTCAGATAAAGCAGAGGTTTCACTACAGATTCCAAAGAAGTGGTCAAAAAAAGGAGACAATAATGACTTTTGCAGTTGGATGAAGAAACTGCAGCGTCTGTCACATCAATCAATCAATCAATCAATCATAATTTAGCGATAAGTAAGTAAGTAATCTTTTTATATAGTGCTTTTCACAGACAGAGGTCACAAAGTGCTTTACAGTGGAGAGCAACTAAAACAGTAAAAGACAGTAAAAAAATGCATTCAAAGAGGCAGCTCTATTTGCTCTCAAAAGCCTTTTTGAACAGATTAATCTTAAGTTGCTTTTTAAAGGTCTCCACAGAATCGAGGGAACGCAAAGACAGAGGAATTTCATTCCAGAGACGGGGCGCGACGGCTTTAAAGGACCTGTGTCCTCGGGTTTTGTAAAAGGTCCGAGGAACCATAAGCAGGTTTTGACATGAAGACCTCAGACTCCGAGCTGAAGTGTAGGGCTGGATTTGGTCAGTGATGTAAACTGGAGCCCTGAAAGTCAGAACCAGGATTTTAAAGTTAACTCTGGAGGCAACAGGAAGCCAGTGGAGAGACTTTAGAACAGGAGTAATATGGGTTCTCCTGTTGGTGCGGGTCAGGAGCCTCGCTGCAGAGTTTTGAACATACTGTAGGCGGGTCAGCTCCTTTTTATTCAGGCAGGTGAACAGGCTGTTGCAATAGTCCAACCGCGACAACACAAGATCATGAATAATAGTCTCCAGCTCCAGCAAATGAAAGAAACAGTTCTTTAATAATTTTCTCGAATGCTGCGCTAGAGACATGTCTTCATCAAAGGTTACTCCAAGGTTTCTTAAACTGGTCTTGACTGACACACTCAGGTCTCCCAGGTGTTGTTTAATACCTGGGATGACATGTTTAACTGGAGACTGTTCTCACTCAGCCAGAACTTCAGGACTTCACAGGTCTTGAACGAGCAGTACAGTTGTGTGTCATCCACAAACAGGTGATAAGACACATCACTGAACCTCTGGATTACCTGTCCAAGAGGGAGGATGTACAATATAAACAAGAGTGGCCCTAGGACTGAGCCCTGCGGAGCACCCCAGGATAGTTCGGCTGACCTCGACATGATGTGTTTGGCAAACACACAGAAGTTCCTCCCTAAATCACTCCAGTACAGGACCCGATATTCCCCCCCAGATCCCGCAGCCGTTTTATCATGATGCCGTGGTCAACCGTGTGAAAGGCCGAGGACAGGTCTAACAGAACCAGTACGGTACATCTTCCTGAGTCCGCAGACATCAGTATGTCATAACATTTCTTCATCTTGTTTTTATCCTTTTTGTCTAGGCTTTATAAAATCAAAAACACGTATTCTACATCTTCAGAAAAATGTCTAGACATTGTGTCAGTCTCATGTCCGTTATTGCCACAAACATGTTTTAAAATCCAAGTATCAGCGTAAAATTGAGTGTGGTGGTGCAGAGGTAAGAGTTCTGGCCTGACAGCGAGAATGGAGGTCCCGGGTTCGATTCCCGGGCAATAGGCGTTTTCCCACCGCAGGAACTTGTTGTACTTCATTGTGCTCTTTAAAGGAATAGGCCACCGTTTTTACATACTGAGATATGTTCTTACCTCACTTTAGCCGAGTTAATATATCCCCGTCTGGTCTTTGTCCGTGTGCTCTGCCAGGCAAACGGAGCACATACGCAGCCTCTCCCACATGTCACATAGCTCCGAAAAAGCTCACGATAGAAGCTACCAAGCTCTTCCACGTGTTCCCTATTTAAATAAAGTTACGTGAAGTGTTTTCATGCGAAGTATATTTACACAGAAATGTAACGTGTCGATTTTATAAGCAAATAAAAAGGGGGACTATATTGTGAGGCGTAATGATACGAGGAGCACAGCGTCCGCGTAGTAACTCCTAAAGACTTCCCCCCGCTCACTTCCGTCAATAACCTTTAGGAGTTACTGCGCAGACGTTTTACTCCTCGTATCATTACGCCTCACAATATAGTCCCCCTTTTTATTTGCTTATAAAATCGACATGTTACATTTCTGTGTAAATATACTTCGCATGAAAACACTTCACGTAACTTTATTTAAATAGGGAACACGTGGAAGAGCTTGGTAGCTTCTATCGTGAGCTTTTTTGGAGCTATGTGACATGTGGGAGAAGCTGCGTATGTGCTCCGTTTGCCTGACAGAGCGCACGGACAAAGACCAGACGGGGATATATTAACTCGACTAAAGTGAGGTAAGAACATATTTTAGTATGTAAAAACGGTGGCCTATTCCTTTAAGTACCAGGCCCTCTTTTGATCACTTCCAACAAGGGACTGTTGTATTGGGCTGCTTTTGGAGGAACTGCTTCAGCTCATGGGGTCTCCAAGTACATTTCCTTGGGGGCCAAACTGTAGTGTATTGCCGGGGTCCATAAACAAAAACTCCAGTAAAATATGTTTTAATTGGAAAAATACTATTGAGGAAACTTTCAGTAAACGAATAATAATGAGCCTGACGGGGTCGTAGCCTCGGCTTTCACTTGAGGAGAATTGAGATTGGGCCTTGACCGTTCCTGTAGTTTCATGGGTAATATCTTCCGTCTTTCCCTCCACTCTCACTGTGAACCTCTTTCTCCTGCTCCCATCGTATCTGACAGTTGTTCTCCGTCTCAGGCACAACAGCTGGGAGCCTCAAGAAAACATCCTGGACCCGCGGCTGCTGGCGGCGTTCAAGAAGAAGTGAGAGCATTCTGCCGCACCACCAACAAACCCTCTCAGCGTTTCCTAAACTGAGCCGTCACTGATCGCCGTTGTGTTTCTCACAGGGAGCAGGAGAAGGAGATGCTTCTGAGAAACCGAGGGAAGAGGCCCAGAGGACGTCCGCGGAAACTGCTCGTGAGTTACAAGCCGTTTCTTCCTCATGTCCTTTTATAAGTGTAGTAGATTATTTACTGTAGCCAACAGAGCTGCCTTGGCCTCTTCTGACCCACTAACAGGTGCTCCACTGAGTCATCTCGATATCGTTCTGAGGAGAGGAATGAGTGCAGTCTCAACCACAAAAACTGTCAAATTTAACAGACATGACACCTGCAAAACGCTCTTGCTTGCACCTCCCCCAGGCTTCCTCAGTTCAAAGACGAGCAAAACAAAACTGTCTTATCAACAACAGCTGTTCCTATTGGATCGCTGCTTTGAGAATTAAAATAAAACGTATCCTAACACACAATGCACGACACGAGAACTGCAACGATCTAGTGCAGCATTTAAATGAGGCGCTTCACTGAGCACTGAGAGGTGAAAATCTGTGAATCTGAAACCACAGAGAGCGAGTGGAGAGCAGGGCTGCAAGATATGAGAGCAGCTTTAGTACTCGATGCTGCAATATTTATTTTTCATTAAACCATTTCGACACATTACGATCCATTAAATGTAATAAAATATCTAAAGAACGAGGTGAATGATGACAAATTCAAGACTAAAACTGATGTAGTTTTAGGCTGTGTTGGAAAGTAAATGTTTCAGTCTCTGTCAGGTGGATCCTGGGTAGAGATCGACTGATATGGCTGTTTTGTAATATCAGCAATCATCTGATATGGCGGTAAAAGGCAAATATATCTCAGGAATCGAAAGTGATAAAGACTCAGCCTTTTCTGCATTGGAACGAGCTCAGTTCGAGCCTCCAAATCAATGGTCCACAAAGTGCACCCAGGTGGCCAAATGCGGCCCTCAAGCTTCTCCTTGAATTAGCACACGGCACCAGATGGTACTTTTTAGGGCTGCGCGATATTGAAGTAACTTCTGATATGCGATACGGTGGTAAAATATCGCAATAATGATATTATTGCGGTATTTTACTTAACCATCTCAGCACATGTTCCATTGACAGTTTTTCAGCAGAAGTCGTCAAAAACACAAAATCTGGATCAAAACAAGGGTAAAATTGTTTATTTTTGGTTGGGACGGTGCGTGTTAATGAACATACCTGGGACTCATACATGTAAACACGCCACGCCGGATTGAAATCTCCTTAAGTCAAATCTACTTAAATTGAAGGACCTAATCAATTAGGTGATGTTCAAAGCTAAAAATGATCTATTACCAGCAATTATTCAGGATTTCTCTTGACAGCAGGAGGAAGGGTATAGATTAAAGGGGCACATGAATTTCAAAACTCCAGTTGTCTGATCCACAAGGATGAGTTTCTGCCTTGCTGTTTGCGGAGCAAAACTTTGGAACAGCTTGAATGTGTCACTCAGGCAATGTACCACAGTTTGACAATTTAAATCTATGTATAAAACATGGTCTTCACAAACTACAGAGCTGGAAGTTAATTATAGTTTAACAATAATTTAAACAATCAGTGACATTATTGTCGCTGGACTTTTATGGCCGTAATGTGTGTGTTACGGAAAGATATTCATATTTTTGAATTTTAGAATTTTCTTCTTCTTCTGCACCTGTAAAACCTGTTTTTGTTTTGCAAAAACGAAGTTAAATACAATCTTAGACGTACAAATACTTTCACCAAGCAATACGTCCGTACTACAGCAAAGCAAATGTTTATCTCACGGTGTGGAGTAGACCTATGGAACGACCTGGATCAGGAAAGGAAGAGTAGTGCTTCCTTAGAGCAATTCAAAGTTAGGTTCAAGCAGGATTTACTGCATCAATACGCTGGAAAAGAGAGCTAAACGATATTCAAGAAGTGAGAACAACATTCTCTGATGGGCTATGTACATTAATATTTATATTGCTGTATACATACACTGGATGCACGTTTAGTTGACATGCTTTCGAAACCTTACTATGGTAACTAACTGTAAATGTTTACCTTTAACTATGTCAATTTGGAAGGGGGTAGGCGTATACAAGCACCTTGCCTCTGCCTACTCCTTTGGGCATCTTACCTGTTAGTTTGTTTGCTTGTTTTGTCATGTCATCTGCTGAATACTCAGCTGCTCAAATAAAAAGAAAAAGAAGAAAAGAAGAAGAAATATTGAGTAGAAAGGGGATGGGACTAAATAAGGTCACACTTCAACCCACTCCTTTTCAAACAAATGCTTTGTATTGTTAAATATACCAATACTGCTTAAACGTGTAGAGGCTTCTGCAAAAACATGAAAATCACCAGTTTCTTTTGCGTTTTTATTGAAACTTGTGTTCCTGGTTCCAGCGACTGGGCACAAATTGTAAAGTGAATGTGTGTCTTGGAACTCATAACTATCATTTCTGTTGACGTAGTCGAAGACAAAACATCCTTATCTTTATTTTTCTTGTGATTCCAGGAGAACATTCCTGAGACGCCCAAATCCAGCAGCTCGTCAGGCTCCGGCTCTGGCTCCTCCTCCTCGTCTGACTCCTCCTCCTCCTGCTCCTCCTCCTCTTCATCTGAGGATGAAGACGAGGCGGAGCTGAACCAGCAGCCGCCCCCGATCCGGACCCTGCACCCCGTCCCGCAGAAAAAGGCCCAGATCGTCATGGCCAAACCGGAGCCGCCCCGGAAGCGCGGGAGGAGGCCCATGCCACCCGAGCTGAGGGAGTACCACAACAAGGCCAAGAGGCCGCTGAAGGAGCTGGACGTCCCGGGCGCCATCAAGAAACCCGTGCACCCGGCGAGCTTCACGTTCATGGGCTTCCACCGCAGCAGCGTCACGGGCCTGAGCAGGAGCCCCGCGGGGCAAAGCGGGGGCGCGGCCAAGTCGGCGCCGCCGCAGAGCAACCCCAAAGCGGCGCAGAACAAAAGCGACGCCAAGGCTACGGCGAACAGCGGCCCGAGCCTGGAGATGAAAACCCCGGCTGCGGCGAAGTCGAAAGGAGTCGCCGCTTTGAATCTGAACACGATCAAGCACCAGGGGACGACGCAGCACACGCTAAGCCCGCCCAACGTGGCGAAGAAACCGCAAACCGCCGGCTTGCAAAGGACACCAAGCGGGAAAGCCGTAAGCGCCTTGCCGTCCAAAAACGGGCCGCCGGGAGCGCAGGGGGCGAATCTGCAAAACGCCAAAGCTAAAGACGCGCACACGAACGGGATCATGCAAACGTCCGGGCTCAAGAGTCCGCTCGCCCCGATCCGGAAGACTCAGAACCAGGACGCCATGTCGCCCAAAAGCCCCGCCCCCGCCGCCGCCAACCCGCGGCAGGAAAAGGCGGCGAAAGACCTGGCGGAGCTGAAGACCGCCCCCTCGAGGAGCGCGGTGCTCAAAGCCGGCGGCGAGGCTTCGAAGGACGGGAAGAAGGTGAACGAGCTGAGCGCCGGCGAGGACGGGAGCTGCTCCGACTCCGACCCGGACTTCGGGAGCCAGGTGGTGCCGAGCGGCGAGTGGAAACCGCCGCGGAGCCTGATCGAGCACGTGTTCGTCACCGACGTCACGGCCAACCTGGTCACGGTGACGGTGAAGGAGTCGCCGACCAGTGTGGGCTTTTTCAGCATTCGGAACTACTGAGGTTTTTTTGGAAAGGTCAACGCTGCAGGAAAAGAAAAGGACATTTACAGCAGTTACAATGGCTCAAATGTAGAGTATTTATCTTGTATAACCTAAAATATTTGCAATTGGACTAAAAAAAAAGAAAAATGTCTCATGGAAATTTCCAGGAAAGAGCCGCACAGTGAGAAAAATGATTCTATTTGACACTTTTTTTTTTGCAGTGAAAGATGGCGACAGGAATGGGGGGAAAAAAAACAACTTTGCTCTTCTTTTAGTAAAACCGTTGTTAGTAAAAGGACTATTATTTATTTGTTTTTTAAAGTGTATGAGTGAAAGAGGCTGTTGTGTGATTATCTCGAATAAATCAAAATTATGATGAAGAACTGATGGACAAAGGGTGAAATTTGCTGCGTTTGTTGGTGAGAAAGTGGACGAGACGTTCGCTTGGAAACAAAATGCTGTTGTTGTTTGTGGACGTGTGGATTTAAGACTTTCACGCACCAGTCCCGGGTTGGCAGTCCGATTCCCTTTCGGACACTGCTGTCGTTTCCTTTGGCAAAACACATAACCTTTGTGTGGATTTTGGGAAAATGTCATTGCAAGTTTTCTGTCTTCGCTTTCTTTACCCAGAGTCATTCTTGTCATTTCAAGTTTGATTAAAATTAAGCTCAACTGATGGGATTTTACCACAATGTTCTCTCTTCAAAAAATAGACCTGGAGCTGTTTTGTTTGACACACTCGCGCATCTTTGAGTGTGTCAAACACTCGGCAGCTTCCCAAAGGCTCCTCTCGAGGTCCTACATGTCCTCGAAATGCTTTCCTCACCTCCCGACGGTGTTGGGGGTGACGTATTACAAAAGTAATGAGTTATAAAAATATATGACTTTTTTCAGTAACTAAGGAATGTCACAAACAGGGGCTCGGCATATAATTAGAATATCATGAAAAAGTGCATTTACTTCTGTTTTTAAACCTCTTACCCCCAGCCTGAGTGGATTTTCTCCAGTTTGGCTTTATCCAAATCTAAAAGCGTAAAAAAGGCATCAAAGTAGTGACGAAAACCAGGATTTAAATGCATAAAAAGTGATGAAAAAGCAACAAAAATGTGACAAAAAAGCGTCAAAAAAGAAACAAAAACACTTAAAAAATGTGACAAAAACACGGCAACAGCATGACAAAAAAAGTTATGATCACTTTTGTACGTCTTAGCTTTCAAATGAGGCGTTACACGTTGCGCTCCAGTCGAGCAGCTTTTACATTTGGGCAAAGCCAAACTGGAGAAAATGCGTTTCTGAGGTTAAACTGTGAAAAGAATAAATGATATCGACTCATTACATGCAAAGTGACAAATGTCAAGCCTTTGATTTAATTTTGATGATTATGGTTTACAATAATTTCTTTTAAATATTCCAATTTTATGAGATTTTTCATTTGGGGTTTTCACAAGCGGAGCCTTAATAATCAAAATAACAAATAAAGGCTATATATCTCACTTTGCATGTAATAAGTCTCATAAATTATTTTTGAAGGTTAAGTTGAATTACAGAAACAAAATAGGAATATATTAGTCATTACAATTGAAGTAACTCGAGTTACAAGTGCATTTAAATGTATGAATGGAAAAAAGCCAAACTCCTCCAAATCAAGTTGGACACTGGTGTATAAGATCTACAGTTGTCGTCAAAACAAAACATGAGAGAATGGGGGAAAGAGAAGGAAATCTTTTGCTTGGTGGCATTATTACTTAGGATTATCTGTTTATATTTCACCAAAAGTAACTCAGAAGTAACTCAAAGTAGTGTAACTCAGCTACATTTTTTAAACTGTACTATGTAATACAAACATGTTACATTTTCCATGCTTTAACTACTAATATAGAATATGTTACAGTTTTAAAGTTGCCCAACACTTCCTCCCAATCTCTGGCTAAGCTTAGCAAACGGGAACAAGAGGAGGGGGTGGGAGGGGCTAACGGGGAGATCGCTTGAATTCAGGGAGTTAAAGCACTGGATATTTAGTTTTAGTGGTCGATATTACATTTTCTAACCAGCAAAGTGTAAGACAGTGGTGAAAATGTGTTTGAGCTTAACACCTCCTCTTTAAGTTTCTTCTTTAAGAACACAGTGACATTATGAGTTGATGAATGTGGAAACTGAAGCACCAGCATTTCTACAAACTGAGCTACTGCTGCCCCAAAACAGAACCTTCATCTTAAAACATATCGCACAAAATCCTTGTGTGTCGCTCCCTCGTCTAAAACGTATCTGGAGTAGCTTTGTTCTTGTTTCGAATGATCCTCCTCACTTATGCTCTTATATATTTCTGACTAAAACATTTACAACGACAGCATTTTATTCCGGCGAGTGGCTGAGCTTGACAAATGTACTTTGTGATACTAATATCTCCGAGATATTGTGCTGTTTTGCCTGTAACTCGCGTCGTCATATCAACCTGTAGCTGTAGCTTTTAGAGCGACGTTTATTTTGTAATATTCAAAATGTAGCTACCTCTCTTGTGTATCTGCTTTTATTTTGAAGGGGCTGAAACCGGTTCCTTTCAGGGGTGCATGAATTGACTCCGCGTCTCCCAGTTGTTTTGTACTGAAAATCTGCTGTATTTTGGAGTCATGTTTCAATGTGTTGCTCACATTAAAGCCACACTGCGGAATATTGTAGAGGATAGACGCAGGTGGCAGCGCATCATACAAGGGGGCGTGGCCTAGCCGAGGGGAAGACATTTTGTTTTACCCGTTTTCTGGCGAACTATGATCATATTTAATACACACAAGTGAATTCAAACTAAAATAGGCTCCATGTGGATGTTCATTCACCAAAAAATTGTTCATTAGAAGGAAAACACAGCACTCGTTGCTAATGTTGGCATATGTAGCATGAAGCTAATATTAGTATGGTGCATTCATGTGCACTGGGGAGCTCATTTTCCCGAGATGTGACGTCATTGTCCCCAGTTTGTTTGTGTTCATGTGGTTTTTATGGGAAAGTGGGGATTTTGACGTCATCAAATAAAAACGGTCTTTTATCACTGATTAGCGCTTAGCTTAGCTAAACATTTAAAGGCGTTAGCATCTCAAAAGCTGAGTAGTAGTTCTAAAAAATATCCCGTAAATTCACTTTTTCCTACAATTGATGTCAGTCATTTCACTCACAATATTGTTACTACGAGGATGACGACAGCTCACAGTAAACTCAATAAAAGAACAAATCAGTTCCCGAGGACCACATGAACCATTAGCTAGCAATGTCGTTTATAAAGTATTTATGGGCTGTTGAACCACTTTGCTCCTGTCCATGTCTCTGCATATTTATTTAGGAAAATATATTCATAATTCAGCATTTGTTTAAGTAATGGAGCGTTCGGGTAAATTCACTGTTACCATGGCGATCCGCCTTGTTTGCAGATGCTAGCATGCGATTTCCATTGACTAACATTAGCTAAAAACTGTATAAAAAGTGGAGAAAAAGTCATGGAACAATGAGTCACGACTGGTGAAAACATCTCTAACACAGTAGTGTCCGAGTGTTTTAATTTGAACAATAACTCCAGTATTTTACCTTTTAAAATCTACATTTGTTTATATTGCTGCAACTCCTATGATGCTTAGCGAAATAATGTCACAATCCTGGTGCAAAGTGGTTCAACAGCCCATAAACACTTAAAAAACAGTCGATGCTAATCTGGAATCTAACATTAGCTTCATGCTACATATTCTACCGTTAGCAACAAGTGCTGTTGTTTGCTTCTACTGAACAATTTGCTGTGAAAGAGCATTCATATGGACCTGATTTTGGCTAGACTTTATTGGTGTGTGGTAAATATTTTTATAATCTGCCAGAAAACGGCTAAAAAATGTGAAAAATTGTGATTCCCATGAGAGGTTTTCTTCCCCCATGGCTAAATATGAATTAAACAAACATGATCCGTTAAGACACCAGCAAGCCTCTTTTCATGGAAGTAAAGCATTGAGAAAAGGTGTCCCAGGGTGAAATGTTCCGCAGTGTTGCTTTAAAGCGCCTTTGTAAAGAAAAGTCGGGCGAGGACTGAAGCTTATTCTTCTGTTGATGTCATGTTTTTTGGTCACTTACAAAAGAGCTGCAGCGCCAATATTTTTGATAACCCGTTCCTACAAGTTTGTGTACAGCAGAAACTATACGCGTATTTTGCATATCTGTCAATAAATATGTTTGTTAAGTAACTTTGTTTTTGCTTTTGTTCTCAGTTTGATGTGACGCGGGTGTGGCAGTTCTGTAATGACTGCGGAGTTTCTCATTATTAGACCCTGGTGGTTCCCCAAGATCTGAAAATGAAAATACTGAACGAACTGACAAGACAAACTGAACAGCTTTGCTTCTTGAATGATTGTAAACCTATAAAAGCCTACGATACTCATCAAAAAGAAGCATCAAATATACTCTCAGCATACAGTATGTGCCAATTTACCGCAGAAGGTAAAAAATGTATTTCAAATCTTACATTTTAGAGAAACTCAAATATTAAGAGATTCAAACATTGTAAATAATGAAGTGACCCTGCCAGTTGTGATATGTGCCGCTAAACTCGTCCCTGAAGAAGAAAGAAGAATAGAGGCATCTTATGTACAATGAGTAAATGCAAAAATCTTAAGGGGCAGAAATACAAACAATAAGGAAATGTAGCACAAAAAGATTTTGCAAGGGGGGTTATTGCACATGTTACTTTACAGTCTTGTTGTTCAGTCTGACGGCAGTGGGGATGAAGGACCTGCTCCATCTTGCACTGGGGGTGTCTCATTCTTCCACTGAAAGAGCTGCTCAGCTCTTCTACAGTCCCGTGCAGTGGGTGGGAGGTGTTGTCCATGATGGAGGTGAGCTTGGCTAACACCCTCCTGTCCCTCACCTCCTCCACAGAGTCCAGAGCTGGCCCTCCTGACCAGCTTGTTCAGTCTGTTCTTGTCCTGCTCTGTGCTGCCCGGGACCCAGAGCGGGACAGTACAGAGCGGAAGGGTTAATTTCACAAGACTATAATCCTATAGAAAGTTCAGGACATTGTGGTGATCGATCCGAAATTATAGAAGCAACATTTAGAAATGACTCTATTTTTTCCTCTCTAAATACTCTTTTTTCCCCCCCAAGTGTTTGTTTTGTAGACAAGTTTTTGCTGAGTGTTTGTGAGCCACATTTGAACATGTTTTCATCCACGTTTCTCTCATGCATGTGCAGCTCAGTGGCCACTAGATGGAGCTGTAGCTCTAAAGTAATAACATTAGCGCCTCTTCAGTCTTCAATGATGCTCATGACTCCAGCCGAAATAGAGCTATTTTTCATTAACATTGTAATATACCATTTAAATAAAATGTTATTAAATTAAAGCAGAAAGATTTTTTTTTTTTACCCTGAAAGCAAAACCAGTTTGAACCCGGGGTCTTCTTACTGTGGGCAGCAATCTCCAACCACTGTGCGACACCAAAATGAGTCAGTTCTTTATAATATCTCTGTTTTCTGCACATTTTCAGGTCAAAACTCCGAGTCCTGCCGAGTTTATCTCCATCAACATCAGACTTTCCCCCTTTTCGACCCTGATTCGATCAAAAGCATTAGCTCTGTTATATTCTATTAGGCCACATTCATTTGGCCCCAAGATGTGATTTGGAGACGTGCGTTTTGGCCACAGCAGAGCGGGTCGTCCCGCCCCGGGGCAAAGCCACAAAGAAGATTTAGAATTGAATAAGAAAAAGCGTTTAAGATCAGACAAAGACACATTTTCAGTCTGCATTCAAATGCAGTTTAGGGTTTCTGCGAAGCATTAAAAAATATTTTACTGAAACGTGACCGTAATTCTGGCAGGAATAACATTTGTATTTCTTTGAAAGTAATGTCACTAACCGACTCAAAGTTCAGGAAAAAAATGCAGATTTTGCTGAAGTTTTCCACAGGCCATTTTTTTAAAAATGTTTTGCTTTCCACACATACATCAAACTTTTACGCTCAGTTACTCACAACATTTTATTTAAATGAAGCAACAATTTCAAGGACAGACAGATACAGACAGCATTTATGGAATTGCCCATATATGGTTATGTTTGAAGCAGTCAGTCGGGGAAAACAAAGAAGAGAAATGAAAAAAAAAAACTCCAATTATTCCGTAGTTTTCTCCTAAAAAAAGACACAAAGACCAAAGTGGAGCAAAGTGATTCAACGGCCCATTAATACTTAATTAATACAAAAAAACACATAATACTCCATGTTAGCATCATGCTACATGCTAACGCTAGCTTCAACTGTCAGTTTGTCGCTTCTACTGAACAATCTGCTGTGAAAAAAGTGAATAAGCAAGTGCTTTATTTGTCATTGTACAATTGTACTACGAATTTGCATTCAGGTGTTGGGTTAGTCCGAGCCTGGTTTTACCTTCGTACTCATCGCGTTTCGTACAAGGGTCTGGAGCTTCACATTTGAGCTCCGTTATCAGGTGGGAGGGGTGAACTCCTTTGAAACGATTGGATCAGATTTTCGCTAGCTCTTGGGGGCATTCCTTGCACATTCCAAGGCTTCAATTTTAATTTCTGGATATTTGGGAGTCGAGCCAGAGCAGATTGAAGAACTTCCATTACTTTCGTATCCGCCGCCGTTGCCAAACTACAACCAGCACATGCGGCGCAAATGCTTGACGTCACAGACAAGCCCCGCCTCCCCGCTCCCCCCCACTGAGATCAGACCCAGACATACATGTAGGGAAATGATAACTAACCGGAGTTTATGGATGGCTAAGGCCAAGGGCTATGTTCCTCTGAAACAGTGCATGTTGTCACGGCAACAGTTTAAAACAGTTTGCCTCTATCTATGTCACTTCCTGTCAGTGTCCAATAAGGAAGTGAAACTATAAACATCACAAAAATGGTGAAACTAAAGAAAGCTGGGTAACATGTGAGCAAAATCTTAAAGAGGGGGTATTATGCTTTTTTCAATCACATAGCACCAGTCTACATCACACTACAATAGATACAGACGGCATCTCGTCATATAAGGGGGCGTGGTCTCGCCAAGGGGGAAAATAGAATCTTTAAAGAAACAACATTTTTCACTCTTTTTAGCCATTTTCTGGCGAAATATAAACTTATTTATCACATACAAATAAAGTCAAGTGTAAATCGGGCCCATATGGATATTTTCTCACAGCAGATTGTTCAGTAGAAATGAAAAAACTGCAGTTGTAGCTAGCACTGGCTAGCCGTTAGCATTCACCCGATGCTAACATGTAGCATCATGTTAGCATTCTTCGTTTTTTTTATGTATTTATGGGCTGTTGAACCACTTTGCTCCTCTCCATGTCTTTGTATCTTTATTTAGTAGAAAATTATATTCATAATTCATAATTTGTTACAGTAGTTTTTGAATAATTAGAGAAAATTTACATTTTTTCAAAATTGTTTTCCCCTTTAACTGTTTTCAAAAATGACCATATATGGGCGATTCCAGAGATGCCGTCTGTATCTATGATGACCAAACCTTCTGTTGGTCTGTAACTGCAGTAAATTAGAATAACTGCCTTGTATAAAATTGCTCTCTCAAAATGGCTGTAGTGAATGTCTTGAAATAGGCCTCTGTCTCTTTAAGAACCTCTGACCCTTTACGATACGCCCCCTCCACACGCTGTCTGTGGCATCAGTGGGGAGGGGGTTCTGCTGAGGAGCAGTGGTTGGTTATTCGGCTGGTGACGAAAGCTCGGAGGCGTCTCAGGAGGTGGGGGCGTTCCTAGGAGGACTCAGGCAAACCTATCCCTAAAATGGCCGCCATCAGAGTTTTTACAGATTAATCAAAAATACGTGAATGTGCCAAGGCAACACTTCAGGCATGTTTTTAATGAGGGAATGACATAATAACATGAGGTAAAGCTTGAAAAAGTCGATTTTGTATAATACCCCCCATTAAATATAATTGTGTTAACTATGTTTTAGCAAAACTTGTGTCTAATTTGCCGTTTGCACTTAAAGCGTGGAGTGGTTTTACAGTCGCAGTGAAAGTCTTTTACTGTTCTCTCTCTCTCCCCGGGCCGCTGTCCAACATGGCCGCCGCCGTGTCACCACTTATCACCGACACAAAGCCGACCCCCCGGAGGACGGTAATTTATAGAGATCCCAGTCTGAGCCGGGCGCACGTCTCCCAAAATAACCCCGAGCAAACGGACCGACAGAGGCCCTGCATTCACGGCCTGGTATGTGTAAACAGGGCACCAGTGTGACAGAGTAATCCGCCCTCCGGACCCCCCCCGCCGGTCCGCCAACCCGGGCCAAACACCCACACACCCCAGGCAGAACGCAACCGGCCTCAGGAGAGTGGGTAAAAGTTCAATACAACAACTTTTAAAGTGAATATGAGAGGTTTTCAGGATTGTTACAGAGTTTGGTTGAAAAATGCTGGTCGTTCAGCCAAAAATGTGGCAATTTTATGAGAATGTTCTGAGTTTAAAGCGACATATTCTGCATTCATCTGACCCAGAGTGTTTGTTTCGAAGAGATGTGTTTGTGTGGCCAGAAAGTGAGTATTTCACAGCGGTGGAGGTCAGTTCACTGCAAAGGAATATTTCAGGATTTTTGACATAAGGCCTGATTTCCTAGTTATCCAGAGTGTTGTTGATTTCTGGTCATATGTATTATTCATGCAGTCCTTATATTTGAAGAGTTTGTGGTGCTAGGCTAGTGCTAGGCTAGCACATGTCTATGGTAACTATTAGCCTGCATTAAAAACCTCTTCAAAATCATGGGGTCGTCCTCCAAACTTTGCCATATCTGATTTATGGAAAGCTCCTTTGTGATTTCCACATGAAGTAAAGCGGCCGCAGGTAAACAAACTACTGTAGATCCGGTAACCGAGCAGATCACTCCGACACCAGGAAGCTGATACTGCTCAAATAAGTTCTTTTAAATGCAAAATGGTTATATTTCAAAAAAATATTCAGTCAACACAGACATTTATATGGTTAGTCTGGTGTTATAAGTGATTTGCCTCAGGTGCACTGTGCTTGGGTCAGGCTGTTTTGAATGCAGGCTAGCTGGTACCATAGACATGCACTAGCCTAGCACTAGCCTAGCACCTTAAATTCAGTTTTCCGCCTGCAGATTTACTCAGTAAAAAGAGAACTGTACACTCAAGAGTACAGACACTTCAAAATAATACTACTTGAGGAAAAGTAAAAATTGTGATAAAACTCAAACAACAGTTTATATACAAATAAATGGATCCCAGGGAGAATAGTTATTGCTGTGGTAAATCCATAAATGCATAAATAAATAGTAGATAATAATGAAAAAATAAAATAGTATCAAATACATAAACCCCTTTCTTGTTCCCTTCTTTTTTCTTTCGATCATTAAACTCTATACAATTTACATCTTTCTCTATATTTTGTTTTTATATTTTTTTTCTACAAAAACTGCTTTAGTCCATATAAATCACAGGCATCTGAAGAAATATTTAACAGCAGTTTCTTTCAGATTGTTATAATATAATGATAATTATTAAGAAATACAACTGGATATGACGCTTTATGACGTAGCTGACCCTTCAGCCAATCAGAGCAAAGGCTCACCTGCCCAAACACCCTCGAGCTGATCCACGTGTTTTCATTGGACGGAGCGAGGGTCTGTCAAACCTAGTTCAAAAACCCGCGAGCTAAACACAGTTGTAATGTTTGATATTTTTTATCCTTAAATGACGAAACTGCGGAGAAATGAACCACATCCGTTTCATCAGGACATTTGGCAGCACGTTCTCCAGAGGAACTCCGAGAGAGACGCAGGACTTTGTGGAGAACAGCAGCGGAGCCGAGACCCGACTTTGCCGTGGTGACGGGAGAAGTTTCCCCGCGTCCGACGCACGGGAACCCGGCGCGGATCCGAGGCTCGCCGCGGTCACCGAACAACCGGTGACCGCGGTTGTTCGGTCACCGGTTGTTCGGTGACCGAACAACCGGTGGGACTCCGGGGGGACACGGAGTCTGAGACACAAGGACGTTTGAGGACAGAGATGGAAGTGACAGGAGAAATATGGAGTTGGCAGTGACGCATATGGAGGAGAAGAAGAGTCACGAAGACATCAGTGGTGAGTAGTGCTTTGGTGTCGCTGTTGTTGTGAGTAAAATGGCGATAACTTAGCCCACACATATAATGTTATATAAATTATGAGAGTGGTGAATCGTTACCGCTGCTGCGGTTTGGGGATGTGATGCGTAATAGCGCAGAGCGCGCTTGGAGAGCCTTTGGCACAGCTGGACGTTCAGTTCCTCCACAGGTGTGGCAGGGCTGAAGACCTGGAACGGCTTTTGGTCCTAACATATTGCAATTGGGGCAAATTTTGCAAGTTTGTGATTCATTTCTTTGCGTTTGAGTTTTGGAATCTTGATTGCAGTTGTTCAGATACTACGTACAATAAAGTCGTTTCTGAATTGGGTTTAATGTAATGTACATCCCCGCAATGGGAGCTCGGGGGCGCTGTTTTAGGAGACGTCTTATGGTCGTAATTCAGGGATAAGACAAACGACCACTTGTGTCGATGGATTTGGAGGACTTGTTGGGTGGTAGAGGACACTATCTCTGTCCCCGTCCCTGCCAGAGGAGTTGGGGGAATCACTTTCCCGACTCTGAGCCGGTCGGCCATGATGGTAGTACACTCGGGGGGGATCGAGGGGAGGGGGTCTGCGCCATGACGACGACTCCTCACCCTCAATAAGATCTGCAGTTGTGTCATTAATGCTCTCAAAACAAAACACAAGAGAATGGGGGAAAGTGAAGGAAAAGGAAATCTCTGACTGCACTTTTGCTCCGTGGCATTACTACTATCTCAGTTTATATTTTGCCGAAAGTAACTCAAAGTATTGTCAGTTACATTTTTGGAACAGTAATATGTGAAACAAACATATTAGGTTTTTAAAGCTATAATCACTAGTAGAGAATATATTACCATTTTTAAGTAACACACTGCCCAACACTGTTCACGGGAAACCTCTTACCTCCCTGAGCCCATTTTCTCGACTGGAGCTCACAGCCTACAGACCAGTGACGCCTCATTTGAAAGCTAAGACCTGTATGAAAAAAAAAAAATGATTGTAACATTTTTTTGTCACCTTTTTTTCATAGTTTTTTGTCACTTTTTTGTCACTCTTTCGTGGCTTCCAAGTAGATTTTATGTCGCTTATTTTGTTGCTTTTTCCGTTGCTTTTTTGTTTTTTTTCCATTGCTCTTGAGTCGTGTTCTTTATATTTTCCCATTGAAAGTTTCCGGCTAATTTCCTGGAATTTATCAGGAATTTTGATGGATATTCTGATGGATATTTGAGTCTATACGGTATGCTTCAATTATATTTATTCCCTGTTTATTCCCATTCTTTCCCTTTAATTCCCATGTAAAGTTCCTGATATTGAGCCCCCCTCCTCCCCGCGCTGTACACAGTTTAAAGTGCCGCTTTACGTGATGTCGAACAGTGGCTTTAAAGCGGCGCTGGCTCGTGTTTCAAAGGCCGTGTTTGGAAACCCGAGCGGCCGCAGAGTAAACAGAAGCCGCTCCGCGTCACGCTCATCCATCACCCGGCGGAGTCCGAGCGGGCGCCGCGTTTGACCCCGCCCCGGGTTACCTCACCGTTCCCACGGATCACCAGGGAAACACGAGACGGTGCTGCGCTCGCCTCCACACCCCTGAACACGCCGGTATGTCCATGTTTCCTGCTTTCATCAGTTCCTTTCAGTGGTGTCTAGAATTGTTCTACCAGGGTGATCTTATAGGGCTACATTTACTTAATTACTGTACTTAAAGGCACACTGTGTAACATTTTGGACTATACCATCAACACAAAACATGCTCCCAATGACCAGCTCGACACAGAAAATGCTATTACTGCAGTGCAAAAAATGGATCTGGATGTGAACCTAACATATTTAAATCTCAAATTCTGCTGACTTTAATTACATCATGGAGACGAGCTGGAGACGCACCCACTCCCGGTAAAGTTACAGTCATGTCTTAGGAGAGCTGAGCTGCTCACAGCAAATGCTCATGTTTTTTTTTGTTCATTTATGAGTTTTTTTTTCAAAGATGAAAATATCTGTCATATCTTGTATTTCAATTTATTTATTAAAGGGACTGGAGTTCAACAATATAAAAAAACGGCCCTCCATCATCAAACTCTGGCCCTCGAGATGATTTTGAGAGATATTGTGACCTCAAATGCCTGTTAAAGTACTCTATAAATGTGAAGATACTGTCAATTCCTTAAAATGTCTTAGCAGAGCACCCTTTTAGGCCATAATCCTAAAAGAATGATCATCTAAAGGAAGAAATGACTTAAATCTACTTGAATTTAGATTAAATCTAAAGTTTGAGTAGATTTGGTCTGGCCTTAGAGCAGATAAAACCTATTCTTGCCAATGGAACAAACACGTTTTGTTCAAGTTTTTTTCTTAATTCAAATTATTTTGTATAATTTCAAGTTTTTACAGTAAAAGTTCATTTGTCTGATTTCCAGTGGGATTTCTGTTTGTTTGATTGGCATAAGCGGTTTTATCTGATCTTAGATTAGTTCAAACTGACTCAAATTTATTCAAGTGATTTTAAATAATTTATCTAATTTAAGATTACATTTTTCCCAGTGTATATGATGTACAACACTGGCATGTATGTAGAAAGTCAGTTGCTTCAATTGGAGGGTCCGGCCCTTGGTCTTTTGACGATGAAGAAAACTGGCCCTCCACCGAGCAAACCTGCCTCCTCCTACATGTTCCAGCCATGTCCTAATGTGTAGAATGAGCTCAGACCTGTTCACCACAACTGCCTCTAAAATCCTGCGCTGTCACTCAAAAAGGTGTTAATTCGGGTCTGAAGTGCCGTCATGCACGAGCTTAATATAGAAGCTGCAGTTACACGTTTGGCCTGAGGTGGCAGTAGTGAGTATAAAATGGTTAACTTGCATCTAGTCCCTTTAAGTAAACATTCACACAGTGTGGAGGAGCTGAGCAGCTCTTTCAGTGGAAGACTGAGACACCCTCAGTACAAGAAGGAGCAGGTCCTTCATCCCCCACACTGAGACTGAGCAAGACTGTAAAGTAACATGTGCAATAACCCCTTTGCAAAACTACGTGCAATAATCTCTGTATCAATGTCACTCTCCTTCACTAAGACTGAAAGAATTTGCACTGCTGACATTTTTTATAGTCTGCTCTAACTTTTTTATTTTTTATTATTTGCATTCATTGTACATAAGATAGCTTTATTGACTATTTCATTGATTGCACATTTCCTGTCGATTTTGCACAACCCTGAGTGTTTCTTGAGAGCTGATTTAAAGTAATTTTCTCCATTGTGAGATCAGTAAAGGGTTATCTTGTTTGTATACTTTATTGTATACTTTATGGTCCCCGTAGGGAAATTTGTCCTCTGCATTTAACCCATCCTTCAATGCCACTGGGGCAACCCGTAAGGAGCAGTGGTCGACGGCCGTGCCGCGCCCGGGGACCCATCTCCATGATGTGGAGCCAGGCTGATGGTCAGAATCATCTGGCTGGAGGATTCACGTATTGCACATGTTTTTAGTGGTAGGGGAAACCGGAGTACCCGAAGGAAACCTACGCAGACACAGGGAGAACATGCAAACTCCACACAGAAAAGCCCCGTCCTGGTGGGAATCGAACCCGGGACCTTCTAGCTGTGAAGCAGAGGCGCTAACCGCTGCGCTACTGTGCCGCCATCTTATTTTAAAAATATATTTTTAATACATTTTATGGTATTTTCTTTGGAAATATTAGGATTTTCTCATTACTACAAGTTTTGTTTCTCATAATTTATATCTTTACTGAAACATATATCAGACTTTTATGCTCAAACAGTTACTCAGTCCTCACTCAAGGAACATTCTCTCCAAATACTTTTTTTACTTTCCCTTTATTTGGGCCACTTTGATTTACTTGTACTCGTACTGTCCCCACCTCTGGTAATGGTTGACCCGTAGTATCTGTCAAGTAATGAATACAAGTACTTTGACCAGTACTAAGTGAGTAAGTAAGTGCTCCATTACTGTCCACCTCTGGTCCTGACATGGATCTACACGGCTCCTCATCGTGGGCCGTTCTTCCCCACACTCTCTTCACTCTCCCCCTGTCCCGATAGGATCTGCCTAGTCCCGTTCGGAGACAGGCCGCAGCAGACAGTCCCAGGATCCGTGTCCGTCTCCGGTGTCACTGTGGCTCCACAAACACTTTCCCTCCTCCAAACCTCCCCGTGTCCGTCTGTCACCTGAGAGACTCGTCTGCAGCTGCCGAGGATGTGGGATCTCAAACACAAAGACTTTTATGTAAAACGGTGAGTGTTGGTTTAGTTTCAGCTGCCTCCTCCTCCTCCTCCTCCTCCTCCTCGTGATGTCGAGACCCTTTTCTCCCACATCAGTATTCTGAAGGCCAGACTCTGCAGGTGAATATGGAGAACATGTCAATTTGAAACTTTCCTGTTCATTACCGGAATGAATGTGAGGAAAAAACACAATGCATGTTTTCTTTTGTTTAATGTTTTCAGTGATTTAATCTGAATAATGGATAGAGCCAAGTTCTTCATCCCACTTCCATTCGAGTTGGAGAGTTTAGTTTATATCCTTTGTACTTGTGATTTTCTTCATATGAAAACAATATCCAAACAGAGGTCATCGTCAGCAACAGATGGAAACGTGCCAAGGGCGTCCCCCGCCATTAGACTCTTCTACACGGCAAAGAAAAACTCAAAAACACAGTGGGAGAAAAGAACAAACCTCGGGGAGAAACGCAGAAGGAGAGATCCACTCCCATGGACGGACAGGCAGATCGACCCAGGGCTGATGGGAGTCCGTCTGCAGACAGTAAACTCAGAGACGTCCAGACTGCTCCAAGTTCAGATACGAGATGTCCAGTCAATCAAAGCCAGTCAATCAAATCCATCCATCCATCCATCCATCCATCCATCCATCCATCCATCCATCCATCCATCCATCCATCCATCCATCCATCCATCCATCCAGTTTCTTCCACTTCTTGTGGGGTAGCAGTTGGAGTTGCCCAAATCGGTTCCAGGAGGGGTCAATCAACACCTCAGACTTAAAGGAATAGGCCACCGTTTTTACATACTAAAATATGTTCTTACCTCACTTTAGCCGAGTTAATATATCCCCGTCTGGTCTTTGTCCGTGCGCTCTGTCACGCAAACGGAGCACATACGCAGCCTCTCCCACATGTCACATAGCTCCAAAAAAGCTCACGATAGAAGCTACCAAGCTCTTCCACGTGTTCCCTATTTAAATAAAGTTACGTGAAGTGTTTTCACAGAAATGTAACGTGTCTTTAGGAGTTACTGCGCGGAAGTTTTGCTCCTCGTATCATTACGCCTCACAATATAGTCCCCCTTTTTATTTGCTTATAAAATCAACATGCTACATTTCTGTGTAAATATACTTTGCATGAAAACACTTCACGTAACTTTATTTAAATAGGGAACACGTGGAAGAGCTTGGTAGCTTCTATCGTGAGCTTTTTTGGAGCTATGTGACATGTGGGAGAGGCTGCGTATGTGCTCCGTTTGCCTGGCAGAGCGCACGGACAAAGACCAGACGGGGATATATTAACTCGGCTAAAGTGAGGCAAGAGCATATCTCAGTATGTAAAAACGGTGGCCTATTCCTTTAATCAATTACAGTAAAGGCAGGAGTGTAGATAAAATACATTCAATCATATGCACGGGCAAACAGAACTGTTTTCAGCCTGGATTTGAACATTGTCAGAGTTGAGGCCTGTCTCACGTCCTCATGAAGACTGTTCCAGACTTTTAAGCCTCAGACTTAAAAGTTTTAATTCCACAGAACAAAAAACAGTGTGGTTTAAAATATGACGCCTTCCCAGCGTTGTCATGGGTCATAAGGTGTAAAGTCTCAATTGGAATCCTTTTTTTTTTTAAGTTTCTTTTGGAGTCGCCCCTGGCCAGCAGGTTGTGGTCTTGCAGCAATGTCAGCTCCCTGCCATGAAGACCAAAGAGAAGCACTTTCCTCACCCATTGGTTTAAACGGAGTGAGATCAGTGATTCCAGCTTTAGTGTGTGTACAGAAGCTTTATCATGGAGGACCACATATTAAGTGTATGTAGTGCAGGGCCACCGATCGGTGTGCGTTTGGCAGTTTCAACCCATGCCCCACACGTAATATTAAAACCAGCTCTTTCCCAGAATATAATGTTAGTTTTTGAGGTCATAATGTACGATGTGTACCAGTTAAACATAAAGCCTGAAATTGGTCTGAGGGACACATTTGGTCCCCAGGCTGCAATGTGGCCATTCCTGGTGTAGAGCGTACAGCAAAAGGACATGAGGCCAAAGGAGGACTTGTTTTTTGGGGGGAACTCGTAGCTTTATAATCTGTGACGATCTGCACACACTTAACACTGTAAACGCTGGTTTCCGATACAGTATTTGAGACCCAACGTAGTTTATAGATGAACATGAGCCTGTGGAGGTTACGACGGGACTCCAGAGACGACCGGGTCACCAGAGAGTAAAGCCTTCAGTGATGTATCCTGCAGGACGGCAGAGTGAAAAGGTGTGTCCAGTGTTCGAAGGTGCTGATGAATGACGTCTCCACAGAGCTCAAAGAGACTCCATACATGTTTTTGAGAGCTTGGTATCCGACAGGTCTCGGAGACATTGCAGGGACGTCACAGAAACGTCTCACAGCTTTAGACCTCCTGGAGACCTCTTGGAGACCCTTTGGAGTCTCCATGCAGTCTCCATTGAAATTGAACATGTTCGTTTTCACTGAGACTACTTGGAGACTCGCCTGATCTCTAGGGGACGTCTTGGAGACATCCGTGTGACCATCGACAACAACTGGAGTCTCCACCTAGTCTCCAGGCCGGTGAGATCGGCCCTGTATCAATGGAAAGAAGCAGGATTTCGTTTATTGTCCGTTTGGTTTGAGGTCAGCGCGGGTTAACGCGTTTCCTTATTCTCTTTTTCACCGGTGTAAAGTTTGTGGCGCGGGGCCGTTGCTCAGACTCGCTGTATTCTAAGTGAATTTCACACTCCATTAGTTCGGCTCCAGGTCTGCTGCCTCCCCAGGACCAGGAGCCCCCTCCTCCCCGCTGCAGACGCCTCTCTCTGGGATAGACCCGTCCTGTCTCTGCCTCTGTCTGCGCCGGGACATCCATCAAATCCACAAACTCGCGCAGGAAAAGTGAGAGCTTTGTGATGACCTGTTTGTGTAAAGCTCTCAGTCTTCCAGGAGTAAATGTAACCTCCACTGGTCAAGGTTCACTTGCACCTTCATCTTCAAAGGCTTTAGCTCTAGATTAGCTGTAGAAACAGTTTTTGTAAGAAATTTCCCCAAAAAGTGTTTGATTATTTGATAGTGATTGGATTCACAAATCTGCCACATTACTCTAAGGCATGAAAGTCCTTTCTACTGATCAATTTTGTCAGCACTTTTGGACGCCTTTAATGAGGAAATAATTAGACCAAAGTTCACGTGTGCTGGAAGAGATGACTTTGAACTTTGTGACAGTTTTTGTCTTATGTGAATTGGCCCAAGAATTACAGAGAAATTAGCAATAAAATATGACTAGAAATCTGCGTTTTGACAGTTACCATAGTTACCGCTATGGAATTTTCAGCTCCTCCTCCTCAGAAACTACAAAAAACTTTTGAATACCACAATCAATATTTCTGAACCATATATGGTCACAATTTGGGGAAACTCTTCCTCTAATTAGTCAAAAACTGCTTTAACAAATGCTGCATTATGAATATAGTTTCTACTTAATAAAGATACAAAGACATGGAGAGGAGCAACTGCCATTTTTTTTTTCTGCTTCTACTGAACAATCTGCTGTGAATAAACATCCATATGGGCCCGATTTAGACTTGACTTCATTTGTATGTGATAAATAAGTTTATTTTGCCACAAAATAGCTAAACACAGTGAACAATTGTTTTCCCCCTTGGTGAGGCCACGCCCCCTTCTGTAACACGATGCCATCTGTGTCTTTAGAAGGTTGTGACCTCACATGAACACAACCTACATTATGTATATTGTGTTATCTCAGCAGCGATGGCGCCCTGCGAGAGGCCCTGCTGATGCAGCTCAACAACCGGAGATATGTTCTTACCTGAGCTTAGACGAGTGGATGCGTAACTGTCTGGTCTTCACACGTGCCCTCTGTCACATAAACACAGCACAGACACTGTTAGCATTTAGCCTCTCCTCCTCTCCTCTATGGGGCCAAACAGAGGGGAAGTTAGAAGTGACCAAGCTCTTCCACGTTTTCCCTATTTAAATATGAACCTTTACATGATCCAAGTAAAGTCACACACAATTAAAACATGTCGACTTTCTAAGCGGATAAAAAGGGGGAGAACATATCTCCGTATTTAAAAACGGTGGCCTATTCCTTTAACCTCTTACCCCCCGCCTTAACTGACTGTCTTTTCTCCAGTTCGGATTTACCCAGTGTAATGTCTCATTTGAAAGCTAAGACCTACAAAACTGATATAAAGGGATCTTTTTCCTTGTCTTGTTGCCGTAGTGTTGTCACTTACGAGATGTTTTTTTCGTCACATTTTTGTCACTTTTTTGTCACTTTTTCGTCACATTTTTGTCACTTTTTCTTCACATTTTTGTCACTTTTTTATCATATTTTTGTCACTTTTTCTTCACATTTTTCTCACTTTTTCTTCACATTTTTTTCACTTTTTTGTCATACTTTTGTCACTTTTTCGTCACATTTTTGTCACTTTTTCGTCACATTTTTTTATCAAATTTTTGTTTGTTTTTTGTCAAATTTTTGTCACTTTTTATCATATTTTTCTCACTTTTTCTTCACATTTTTGTCACTTTTTTTGTCATATTTTTGTCACTTTTTCGTCACATTTTTGTCACTTTTTCTCCACATTTTTGTCCGTTTTTTATCATATTTTTGTTTGTTTTTTGTCAAATTTTGGTCAGTTTTTTATCATATTTTTCTCACATTTTCTTCACATTTTTGTCACTTTTTTGTCATATTTTTGTCACTTTTTCGTCACATTTTTGTCACCTTTTTTCGTCACCTTTTTTCGTCACATTTTTGTCACTTTTTCTTCACATTTTTGTCACTTTTTTATCATATTTGATTGACTGCGGAATTCTTCCGCAGTCAATTATTGGTTTTCATGTTCTTTATTATTATTCCTCTTCCATCTTTTTCCCGATTTTCTAGAGCTTTCAGCACCTTCATGCTTTGTGCAATTTATGCAAGTTATGCATCAAAACGTTCCGCATGTTGAGGAGAAGGGTGCTATTACTTTTGGGACTTCTGCAACTTACGTTTTTTCCGCAATCGGCCAAAATGTCGGAGATTTTTCCCATTGACTCATAATGGGGCTGCCGCAAATCCATGCTTTTCTGCACTTTTTTCTGCATTTTATGCAATTTCTGCACTTTGTGCATGTTCAGCTTCTGCAACTTGTGGGTTTTGAGAAAAAATTGTCCTTCTGCAGTTTTCCAGTTTTTTTATACGAGAGTTTGAAATTTTTGCATTAGTGTGTATGGGGGAATCCAGCCAATGGGGGAGACTCCAGGCCTTTCAGCCATTTGTGCAGCTTCTGCCAATCAAGCACTGAGGCCATTTCAACAGTTTGACCAGTTTATGGAATTAAAAATGTTTATGCAACATTAATAATTTATGCAAAGTAACCACTTTATGGGATTTAACCAGTTAATGCATTTTAAAGCGTTTATGCAACTGACGAGTTTATGCCATTTAGGATTTATGCATTTTAAAGCGTTTATGCAATTTACATAATTTATGCAAATTGACCCATTCATGCATTTTGCCACTTTATGCAGTTTATACAGTTTATGCAACATGACATTTTATGCATTTTACCAGTTTATGCAAATTTGATTATGCAATTTGAAGAGTTTATGCAATTTCTGCATTCGCTTTCCGAATTTCCGCAGTCAATCGCAATGGCGCAGCCATTGCATTTCTAGTTTTGTTTGTTTTTTGTCAAATTTTTGTCACTTTTTTTATCATATTTTTCTCACTTTTTCTTCACATTTTTGTCACTTTTTGGTCATATTTTTGTAACATTTTCTTCACATTTTTGTCACTTTTTTTTAATCATATTTTTGTCACTTTTTTTTAATCATATTTTTGTCACTTTTTTTAAATCATATTTTTGTCACTTTTTTATCATATATTTCTCACTTTTTCTTCACATTTTTGTCACTTTTTGGTAAACTCACTCCCATTTCTTCTTGTTGCATATTGAAGTTCTATTGGAACCTTATCATGATCCAAACATGCAGAATATGAATCTTAATCTTCTGATCCGGGCTGTTTTATGCTCAAACACTGCGCACTAATTCACAAAGCGCTGCCATCTTTGGTCACAATCACACTTTGTTGTTAAAACCGAGAGCCTTGGCACCCAGAGCCCAGACACCATTAGAACGGGCGGTGACGAGACTCGCCCATAAAGTCCATCCTGGTCTCGGGTCGTTTCCTGTGACCGCGGCGCTTCACCTCGGCCTCGTTAAAGTCACAATCACTAAAGACCAGATTTACGGACAGAAAAGCTCCGCTGAAGACGGTCCGGCCCGGAGGATGAATGAAGAATGAAGAGACAGGACTTCTCTGTGGAAACGTGTGAGAGTTTATGCAAATGTCGAGCCTATTTTAGGACGCGGCGCTCGACTGGGAGAGATCGAGTTCAATTCTCCGTTTCATGAGAGAAAGTGTCCAGACGATGACTCCGGCAGATGTTTGACCGAGACACATGTTTTCCATCACCCATGAATTAAACCATCATCGCTCAAAATGTCACTCCATCGTGTTAGAGCGTTTTGGGATTCAGACGTGAGGAGCAGCACTCAGAGGTGGCCACGAAAGGAAAAGAACTTTAACTCGATTTGTGTTGGATACGAATACTTTTGCTCTACTGCATTTGGAGGATGCATGTCATACTTTCTACTCCACGACCTTTCTAAAAGTATAAACTTGTATTTAAAATTAACACACTCACAGTAGAATGTAAGACACCAATGAATGAGAGTGCATTTTCTCCAGTTCAGCTTTACCCAGTAATGGACCTACAAAACTGATCTAAATTTTTTTATTGCGTTGTCGTAGCGTTTATGTCATGGATTTGATGAGTTTTTGTCTCTTTTTTTGTCTGTTTTTGATGTGGTTTTGTTGTGGTTTTCTTTTTCACTTTTTCATCACTTTGTTCCATCTGTCTGAGGCAGACCTGGGCAAAACACGGTCTGCGGGCCACATCCGGCCCGCGAGGTGATTCACTCCGGCCCACGACTTGTAGAGCCTAAATTCATAAGTATGTCAACAAAAAAAGTAAGTCTCTAGCCCATTCCTGTGCGTAATAAAAGGAAAGAATTCCACAGGTGTCCAGCAGAGGGCACTGACATAATAAGAAATCAGGATATAAACAACACGTTGTAAATGGACAGTCTGCCCATGGGCAGCTGTGGCTACTATAGTAGCTTACTACCACAGAGTGTGGAGTGAATGAATATTGACACAATGTAGCAGAGACTTGTGACACAGGCTTGTAAAATACAATATGTGTGAGCTGTTTTTATGAGGCTACAGTCCAATTATTATTCATTTATTGAAACAAAAAAAAGTATTTTCCCAATAAAAAAACATTTTTTATTTTGGAGCTTTTGTTTATGGACCCGGCGATCCATCCCGATGTATTATACTTATATCCCGATATAAGTTTGAGTTATTGTTGGTGCGGCTCCGACTCAATTCAGGCTTCTCATGTGGCCCCTTATGAAAGTTCATTTCCCCCCCTGATCTGAGGTGATGTTGCTGTGATGTGTCTGGCCGGCTGATTCTTAAACTGTTTTTATTTATTTATTTGAAGGACAATGTGCAGTGTACAAGTGCAAAATACAAATAAGTGTGCAAAATCGTCAAGTTACAGCATTATTTAAAGTGCAGAAATATATGAAGTGCAAGTACCATGGGTATTGTCTGATGGCCAAATACCCGTCTGGTTCTGTTAGTGAGGGCAGGACTGATGGTCTAAAAGCAGTGGCCGTCAGGACCAGCAGGACCTTCTCTGCGAGCCCTGGCCAAATGAAGAAAAAAAGTGTAAAATGTGTAATTAGTATATTTAATTTCTAATTATTTATATAATGTTGAGTTGCTTATCAGCTAAACCCATTTGAGATCTACAAACATCTTCTTCTGAGACACTGAACAGTGAAGAGGCACCAAGAGCCTCCACACCTGCAGCACGGAGGAGGCGTCACAAGAGGAGCTACAGGAAACAACAAAAGGGACCAATGAGGAGATGGTGATAGACTGTGGAGGGAGCTGTGCAGGAGGAAGAGGAAGGACGAGGTGGAGCTGACCAGTGCAGGACACCACGCTCTGAGACGGGGACAGGCCCAGGAGGCGGTGCACCGTTTCAGATGATCAGAGGAGACAGAGGGCAGCTACAGTTTCTCCATCCTCCAAGGTCATGCGGGTGGAGTGGCTGAAGGACAACGAGATCATCGACCCGGCCGAGGACAGGAACTTCTACATCACCGTGGACACAACCTGATCATCAAGCAGGCGCGTCTGTCCAACACGGCCAACTACACCTGTGTGGCCAAGAACATCGTGGCCAAGCGCAAGAGCTCCACCGCCGTGGTCATCGTCTACGGATTTCCCATCAACCAGTGCTCCTCCTGTGACCAAAACAGTGAAGATGGCGGCCGCGACACAACGATCTTTCACCAAAGAAAAAAAAAAAAAAAGAGTGGTGCGCACTGAATGGGTGCTGCTGCCGGATGCTCTCTCATCGAATGCAATTTCTCCATCTGTGAGATCAATAAAGTACCATCTTATCTTATCTTATATTGGTAACCGCGCATGGGCAAGACTTTCCAGAAAATCCAGAAAATTGTTTGGAGTCGGAGGCTCCGCTGCTTTGGTTTGCATTGTTGATTCATCCTTTAGTGAACAAGTGCCACGCAGAAACGCAGTTTTATCCATACGCCCTTTGTCGATCACTTTTCTATGCGTTTGACTGCGTGAACCCAGGCTGCTATCGAAGGCCCAGTCTGAAACCCCACGGCCGCCACTGTCCTTTTCCACTGTAGGAAAAGGCTGATTGAAAGAAGGCAGAAGTTGAAGTTATGGGTCATGATGCGTAGTAAAAAAGTATTGGAACGGGTGCTCTTAAAGGATGAAGACAGTGATCAAAAATATAGATTAAAGTCCTTACAAACAAATGTGTGAAATGGGCAAAAATCCGAGGCGCCCCGATGGTAGATTAAAAGTCCCTTATTAACGAGAGATGCATATTTCTTTTGGAAAACTTCAGTCATCGCTGGATACAGACCGTAACGCTCTGCTCGTCAGTTAGAGTAGAATAAACTTCATTGTCCCTCATGGGGAAAGTTGAGAGCGCAGCTGTACGTATGTCTTTAGAGGGGGTGTTGCAGCATCATTAAGGAGTTTATGTACCAAGATTTTATGTGGCTTACCTTTGCTACAAGCTGAATTGTCACAGTATTTGTGCATTCACAAAGACAGGAGAAACCATCTTGAACTGCTCCAACCTTCACAGTTCGGGATTAAACCAAAAAGTGGTTTGGGCCAAACAGATAGAAATTGACAAAAAAACATGTATGCTTACTGGCAGATCTATAGTAAATTCCATCCATTGCCTGACACAGAAAGGTGGTGCCATTATATGTCTCTATAGTGTAGATTTTTAAACAAAGAAAATCATATATTTTTTAGATTGAGACACTTCCTGACCCGCTCTTTGTAAATGTGTTAATGAAGTGAAAGTTCCTGACATCCCCAGGACGTGACTGCTCGCTCCCACGAGTGCAGAGATCTGGCTCCTACAGAGAAAGTGTCCCGCGCCGTAAACCTGCCCTGAGCCGCTGGGCCCCGTAAACCTAATGGGTCCGGCGTTAATGACGAGCTGGCGCCTGGGAACCGCCGAGGCTGCCCGGGTCGGTGTCTGCTGGAGTCTAACCCACAACCTCAGGATAACCACTCTGCCGCTGGAGGATTCTGTCCTTACTAAATGTTGGTGATTCAGACACTCAAAACGTCTCCGCAGATCTCAAAAAGTCGAATGGAGTCTCTTTGAGATCTCCTTTGCATCCGACAGGTCTCGGAGATCATGCTGAGACTCCACTGAAATCAAACCTGTTTGTTTTCTCCGAGACTACCAGGAGACTCGCGTTATTCCCAGGGGACGTCTCGGAAACATCTCTGTGACCAGCGGCGACTATAGTCTCCAACTAGTCTCTCGGCCGGTGAGATAGACCGTTTGTTTGTCAGTCCGAGTTTGGAGACGCTGCGGACACTGCCAGTCACGGCCGTCTCTCCGCCTTTACGTTCTGTGGTGATGGTCTCTGGGACGCTCCTGGTGATGGACCGTCTCACCAGAAAACCTACAAAACAATTGATCCTGGAGCATGTTAGAGACCATTGTGATGGAAAGTAAAGGCACCATGCTGACCACTCACACAGCCACAGGGTCACTACAAGGTCAAACACTCACAAATATCAACGTTATTTTCCTTTTCATAACAAAGTAGCTTAATTTACCTTTAAAACGTACCTTCATATCCACTTTTTATGTGATCAAAGATTCCTTGCACTTTAGTGTAAGGGGCACATTCTAATGAACCCTTCATTAACTCATGATGGGGCGACAGTGGTGCAGTTGGTAGAGCGGGACAGCATTTTAAGGAAGGGGGCCCGGGGGCCTAATAAATAAAAACTGAAAACAGAGTCTTTTAAACATGAGCTGCTTTTTCCTGCAGTCTGAAAGATCAATAAAAAATATTTATTTTATATTTGTTAGTTTCTGGCAGCTTGTCTGTCAGTGGTTCCCCTGTAATGCCCCGGCCCCTGTATACCCGGATTCGCCCCTGCTCAAAACAGGTTCTGCGCAGCCCTCAGTCCCGCTGTCAGTGGGCTCTGTGTGGTTGAGGGAAGTAACCTCTAAATGTTGTAACTTTCCTGAGAACTTCTTAAAACACTGAAAAGTCCTCAAGATTTCTGTCATTAATCCATCTCTCTGGTCTAATGACCGTATGTAAACATCTATGCGCTGGTTTTAGGAAAGAATCCTGATCTTTCAACTGTTTCACTCAAATAAATAATAATAAAGTCACATAAAGTTATTGAGAGTCATTGGCCTCAAGTCCAAGTTCAGTCTCAAGCTCACAAACAGCAAGTCCCAAGTCAAGTCTTTTTAGAGCTTTGGTCAAGTAAGTCTCAACTTGAGTTGCAAGTCTCCCACCTCTGGTATCTTCTGCACAAATTCATCATCATCATCATCATGGTTAATTACTCATGATCACCAATGAGTTTGTGCCTTCATTAACTAATAATGAACTAATGCAAAACAATTGTATTATTTTTCAGTGTTCCTTCTTTGTGTTTAGGGTTCAAAGCTCAATAAATCAGGCGAGGAATTAGATATTGAAAAAATATTCTGAAAAATCAACAAAGAAAAACCTTTAACATTAAGTAAAAGACTGTGAAGCTCGGGGTCTGCAGAAGCTATTGAATTACCAGAATTCTGTGTTTGGATCTTCCTTGTTTCTCCAGACCCAACGCACTGTGGCCTGTGTTGATCAGTGACACTCTTTACTTTACTTTCCCAGCTGCATAATGGTCCGTCTTTCTAACTCCTCTACAAAACGCCCCCTGCACAGTGCGCTGTATATTGTGGTCATTCAGACACAGACGATAAACTCCTGACTTGTGTTTGTGCCGGAGGCGTCCTTAAATAAACATTTCTTTGTTATCAGAAAGAGATCTTCAGTTGGTGATTGTTACATTTTGCCACGAGGTGAATCTGGAAACCATTTCAGACATTTCAGTCTCCATTGTTTCAGGTCAAATCTTCAACATCGGAACAAATTCAGATAAAAACTTCACTTAAAGGTCACTTCCGACGCTCGAATTTGAATTTGAAAGATAACGAATTGGCACAACTGCGGCCTCCATGATGAACCCAAAGGAAAACACAGAAACTCCACACAAGCCCAGCCTTGAGTCTTGAGTTTTCTTTTGGGTTCCTTGCGCTTTACAATTTAAAATAATGTTTACGCAAGAAACGGACACAACTCGGCCGGTCAAGATGTCAAATCTCCATGGAGCGCCCTCTGCAGGCATAAGAGGGAAATACAAAGTAGGGTGGTCCAAAAACGTTGGATTAAGAACCCTGCAGTTGGTTCTTGCGCCGTATACTATAACATAGTGGTAACATACTATACAATTTGTGGTTTTACTCTCCAAAAACAAACATAAAATGCTGCTTAGAAAGACGACTAATCACTGTGGCTTTATTGGCATCACAAAACATCTCCCTGCGCTCTTTCACAACTTACCGTTTCTGCTCTTCGTTTTATGTTAGGCTACAGGTGAAGTCTTGAATAAGCTTCACCCCTCCTTTCTGCAACATCATTGACAACTTTCCTGAAGCAAAATTCAGTCCCTCCAGGATTTCGCGGGCATTTTTTTTCCAAAAGTTGAGATGAAAAGTTTTTTTGTCTGCTTAAAACACTGGATACTTTTACATAAAAAATTAACTTTTCTTTGTATTTTACATCAGTTTTAACCAAAGAGACTCTGGGGAATAATAAAAGACTTAAAGGATCTACATCATGCTATTTTAGCCATTCCAAAGTTAAGTATAGACATTTATATGATATATTGTACCTCTACCACTATTGAGCACTCATTTTTGTGATAAATAAAAGTGTTTTCTGGAGGTATTTTTCGAACCCGGAAGACACAACGCTTCGATTCAGTTAACTCCGCCCCCTCTCTCCGCACATATAACTTTACTGTAATATAAATAAACAGCAATAAGTGAAGTTACTTCACGATGCAGTTATACGGAGTTGACATCTGCAAAACAGCTTCATAAATGGCTAACACACATGCTAACCCGCGTTTGGACTGACTCACCTCTCTGGTCCATCGCTGTTTACATTATGGGACTCGCGTTGGTTATAAAAGTTAATCCACTTTGATTCTGGCGAAGGTTCACCAAACATCCATCAGTGACAGTCACAGAAAAACATTATTTTGCTGATAGTCGCTGAATCCTGGAGAAAAAAACAGCTTCTTGAAAAAGGTTAAATAAACTCCCGTCCTCGTAGCCAAACGCTCTTCTTTTTCTCCGTGACATTATCGTTAGGTAAGAATAAAGAACAGGTGTGTCCAGAATAGGTGACAACGAGCTCCATCTTCACAGCTGCAGCGCAAACATGACGTCTGTTCAGAAAGTACAGAAAGTAGGCGGGGCTAAAAGGTTTCTGTGAGCGCAGGGTCTGACTCCACACAAATCTGAATCTGAGGAGAACAGACCAAAGGACGATTGTCTGTTTACTTCACACATGGACACTGAACTTCAGCTCCGGTTCAACAGAACTATGACTCCTGAAGCTTACGCTGTAAAAGCCCCTCACACAAACACCACTGACTACATCACGGGGGAAAGGAGTGTCGAAACGCACACGCAGAGTTAAACTGTCAGATAAAGCCTATATCGGCAAATAAAGACCCAGTAGCAGAAAAAAGCAACTGGGACAGAGCGCGGTAGGAGATCCATGGTATAGGACCACAAAGCGGCTCACGTTGTAAAGGCCCAGGCGAGTGAGAGGAGGCGGAGCTTCAGGCCCAGGCGAGTGAGAGGAGGCGGAGCAGATGCGACAGTCCTTCAGTCTGAGGCGCTGGGCATATGCATGAAAATATAACAAGCAAAATATATCTAAATGATCAGAAACTCACTTTAGTTGCGCGTAAGTTGCAGAGTTAAGGAATCGTTGCGGGGAAGTCGCGGGCTTTTGGAAAAGTTGCATCTCCGCACTGATTTCGCGGAGTTTGCTCGATGTTGCGTTAATAGATCGCAACATCGCAAAATCCTGGAGGGACTGGTCATGCCGCGGTCACTTTCAAAGCTGTGAAACTTGGCAGTGAATTTAAATGATGTGAGGCTCTTTCAAACTGTCATTGGAGGTTTTGATGATTTCAGTCTCTTTTTTTTCATTTTCATATTTCATATTTCAGTCCACGATAATATCTTGTTTTTATTGATTTTGCGTGTCTCCTTTAATATCTCTGGTCCCTGGTTTCCCCTGAGACTCGGACACGTCTCGTCAAACGCTGCATTCGTTGAGTAAAAGACTCCTGTAAACTCCCACACGGGGCATAATTGGACGCCTTTGAAACCTCCTCCTCCTCCTCCGCGGCGGCGCTGGTCACGGTGTTCGAGTTATTCAGGTTCTTCTGTGCGTCCGCAGTGATGCCGTGGGAGCTGCTGTTTGATGCCCGACCCTCGTTAGTCCAGACCAGCGCTGAGCTGTGAGGTCCAGGTGCTTTGATCCCGGCCTGGCTTCAGTCCACGAGCGACGGACGGACAGACCAGAGCGAGGCCGTGTGAACTACAGCCTCACAAGGTGGATAAAATCACTCACGACAAAGGCTGACCAACCAACAGAGGAAGTGTCCAGGAAATTATGTGTCTATGTTTGAGCGAGGCTGAAATGACCTACGAGCATAGAATCACTCAAAGTAAAATTGTAATATTCCTCCGTAATTGAACCCCTGGCCCACAGGATGATTTTGAGGAATATTATTACACAAATCAGAGATCAATAAAAGCCTTTTAAAGAGACTAGGCTGCGTCCGAAACCATCAAATTATAGCCTCTATGACCTGACATTAGCTCCTGATCCTTAACCTTACATGGAGTCAACTGTTACATCTATGCAGTTAGTGCACTTTTGCTTCAGCAACATTTTCCCAATTTGACTGTCCTTACCCGGGGGAAGGGGGCGTGACATTTCCAACAGCTGCTGTTCTTCTTCTTTCAGGTTATTGGCAGACTGCAGGCAAACAAAAGGACTGCCACCTAATGTATTGCATATGTAACATAGAGTCCAAATAAAGACATTTAAGAAGAAAAAAAGAAATCCAGATGAGCCATCACATTTCCCTTTAGCCTTATTTTATCTCAACAGCTGTTCCTTAAAGCTACAGAATGCAAATTAGTTTTTACTAAATGAAAACAAAAGCACAAACTGCCTGTGCAGAATCTTATTCCATATTTTTTGGGGGTGGTGGAATTGGCAACGCGGTGGCCTATGGCACATAGCTCCTAATCACTGGTAAGTTAGCACCAGAGGTCCCTATGCTAAAGTGGCTGTAATCATTAGCATTGAGGCTTCTTTTCCTAACTCCTTCCTGACAGCCCAATTCGGAGGCTTCTTATCATGGCGGACGCTGACGCACATCCGGTTTGGTGTAAGAGCTCTTACCAATCTGCACGTTTCGGAAGGGGCTTTAATGCAAGTTGTTTTTATTCATGCTCACTACTGCCATCTCAGGTCTTACGCGTAACTGCAGTCTCTATATTAAGCTTGTGCATGACGGCACCTCGTGACAATGCAGGAAAATACTTAGTTTTAACATTTTTAAACACCGTATATTCCCTTCAAAGTAAATATGAATAATACTGTCAAGTCTTTAAGATGTATGATGTACAACACTGGCATTTTGCGAAAGTGATGCTTTATTTTGGCCGACTGTTCAGGGGTCCAGGCCTGGGTCAAAATCATCCCTCCACCAACAAACCCTGATAAACAATTTCACTCGATAAGGAAACAACCTTCAGTTGTGTCAATTCCCATTTAATTCTGCTAATTCCTATGGAAAATGTCCAACTTCAAAAATTCAGGGATTTGCACAACCTTAATATCACACGATAATTAAATAGAGTAAAGAAATTTCATTCTCTCAACTGTGATAATAAATAAATAAAAATAAACAGTGTCCAGAAGAACCTTTCCTCATCTTCCTCTTGTTTAAATGTACAGGGTTTATCAAAAAGGCGTTTCTGGAGGAAGGAAAGCTCTGTTATGTTAAGTTCATAAAGTGTAATATAAATATATCTGAATGACTGAATGACCAGGTCTGTATCCGCTGTGATGGATGTATTAGGAATAATAGGAAAACAGGGAAAACCATGACCCCCTTGGCCGTTTTGAATCCCCAGCACAAACATTGGTGTAAGTTAATTAATCTGTTCCCGTGACGCCGAGGTGAATGTGTGTTATGTAAATCGCTGTAACTCCGGCCCCCGCGTCAGAACAAAGGCCAGGAATTCACCGCAATTAACTCGTAAGCGTCGCATGCTAACGTCGTGGCCTACAAACGGCCCCGGCTTTTGTCCGGTCGTTTCAGACGGACCCCGCGCTGCCCCACGCAGCCTCCACGCCGCCCCCGCTGGTCAAAAGTTGCATGTGAGTAACAACGTTGTTTGGCCTCGATACACTCTTGCCTGGCACCGACTGGGGCCCCGGAGAGTCTGGATAGGACCGGGAACAAGGTTTGTCATCATTCAAAAAAAAAGGAGGCTTTTTGCAAGGATTCATCATCTGGATCTGTCTCTACTCTCTACTCCGCAACAACTGGAATAGAAAACAAACTTATTTATTTCACGGTGAACTCTTTTTGATGAGTCAGTGAATCTGAAGCTGCACAAAGTAAAGTCGTGCTGATCAGAAACATCACAGCGATAATGATGAAGTCAGAAAACACCAGCGGCCCATTCAGTCTCTATTTGACAAACCTGTACGAACCAGATTAAGGAAGTGTCTTGCCCAAGGACACTTCACCAAATCTATCGGATTTTTTTCCCTTCCGTAGATTTGTATGTGATGTTCCAGTAGCTGCCGTTCCTGCTTTCATACTTCACAAAGAAAATGGAGCACTTCTTAGTGACGGAAGACGGAGCTCATTTCGAAGACACCGACGCCGACTCTGCCTGAGATAACGGACATTACAGTAATTATCAAATTCCTTGGGAAATATTTTCTTTCTCTCAAGGTCCAAGGAGTGTCTCTTTGATCATAAAAGCCAGAATCAGCTCATTAAATATGAGCCTCTCTTCACTCCTCTTTCATGCACATCTCCACTGAAGTACGATGCTTTTATCCGGGTTTTTCAAAGCGCCGCAGTCCCTTATGCCGCAATATTTACCCAACAAGGGCAGAAACATTTGTAGACTAAAGGTCCCATCATGCACATTTATGTCCACAGAAATGTAATTCGAAGGTGGCATGTCATCAGTGATTCCGCGGGCCACAAAAAAAAGCATTAAATTAAGCTAAACTTAAGGTCTTGAATGTAATTATAAAGCATTGCGTTACCAACAGCAGGCACTGAATCTAAACTTATAGTAAGTTTACATTACTATACCGGAACAAAATAACACACACACAAAAAAAAAAACATGACAAGGTGACATAAACATGGTGACAATGCAAGGACAAATCTTGGATCAGTTTTGTAGGTCTGAGCTTTCAAATGAGGCGTTACACTTGCCTATAGGCTATGAGCTCGAGTTGAGAAGCTTTTAAGGCTCTATCCACACAAAGACAAAACGCTAATGTGTTCAGAAACTTTCTTTGTAAGCACGAAGCCAGCCCAGTAAATGTGTGCGTCCACATGGGTCGACTCAGGTCTGTGAAAACGGTGTGATTCATCTTCCAGGCCTGTGTGAGGCGCTGTGACGCTAACACAGGTGATAGAACAAGATGTAGTTTGTGGAATGTAAACAGTGAAAATGAAACTGATTCAAGGATTTAGGATCTACAGAAGAGACGAGGAGGAGAGTTTATTCTTCAGACGTAACGCAGAAAAGCAGAAAAACCTGTCAGTGACTTTTACTGTCAGTCCAAAAACAGAGACTGACTCGTGTTTTTGTTCTTGTCACCTGTGGCTTGTGAACGGCAGTGGAGCAAAGAGGAGCGGAGTAAAACCATCATAGACTCATTATAAGGTAGATTATTGATCACAGACACCACTCTGGAGCTGTGATGTCATCGCTTTAGTAAAAGTTGCGGAGACGTTGTAACAATGGCCTCCCGTAAGCGGCGTTTTGAGATCTTTCCTCTGGGACCTAGTTTGGAAAATGTTTGTTTACAGGACCCCAAAACACCGGGCTCATATGGATGATACACTGAATATTGATAAGATATTTTTTGTTTGGTTCTCAGCTTGACTTCATATGGACAGGACCTAAATTTGGGTAATGTGGAACCGGAGAAAATGCACTGGTAAGAGGTTAGTCCCATTGAGAATCTGGGATGTGCTGGAGAAGAACAACGTCACTGTGAATGTGTCAAAGCTCAAGGCGCTACAACCACATATAAGAACCTGGTGGTAATTGGCTGGTCCGATTTACACCGCCTTACCTATAAAATTTGCCACAAAAACGTTTACTCTGAACTTTTCCTCCATTCATCTGTTCTGCGTGGCCTTAAAACTGAGTTTAGCCGAAACTAAACCATTGTGTGGAGTTTAGTCAAAGTTATTTTGGGAGCGGCGTTCACATGACGAGATCAACCTTGTCGTTTCTAAAATTATTATAATCACGTTAAAATATAATCCAATCACAAACCTGCAGCCACTTCCCGATCCTAATAATACCTCCCCGTGTCTGTTACCCACGATGCACCTCTGCACATCCATTACTTTAATGATGTGGACCTCTCCCTCCTCGGCCCGGGCCAAAGTCGCTGATTAAGTTTTCCTGAAGCCGTTAGATTCCCGCGCTGATCAAAGCTCGCTCCTCGTTAGCCTCGGCCAAAAATATCAAAACACGCGCCGACATTTTTCATCCTGATGGTGGAATTACGGCTAATAACTCCAGGCTCGGTACAAAAGTAAGGCTCGGTTTCACATTAAATGCTTGTATTTATCACGTTTATTTGGGGAAATGTATTACGGCTTTAAAGAGGCTGACTTTTTACGTTTGAAATAATGTTTGTGTGAGGAGAAGAGGGTGAGGAGTGAGAGACTGGAGCGCCCTCTGCAGGCAGGAGTGGGAACTACATGTCATGAAACAGCGAAAACCAGCTTCTGCTTCACAGCTAGTGCCATTCTTCAGCTGGTTCTTATGGCAACTTGATTAATTAATTACTTTCCGATTAGAATGAAATGTTTTGCTGGTTGAGACATAGTTATCAACCAGCCACATCCTTGAACCGCCACCTTAACGTGGTGGAGGGGTTTGAGCGCCCGAATGATCCTGGAGCTCTGTTGTCGGGAGCTTCGTGCCTCTGGTAGGGTCTCCCAGGGCAAACAGGTCCTTGGTGACGGGTCAGACAAAGAGCGGTTCAGAAGCCCCTTATGAGAGACCAACAGGCCCGTTTAATCATGAGGCTGTGGACCCACCACCTGCAGGGGGAGCCATAGGGGCTGGTGCAATGGGATTTCCCACGACCCGGCAACGGAAAAGTGGAATTTAATGGATGGATGGACATAGTTTAGGCCAGTGTTTCCCAACCAGGGGTACCGGGACCCCTAGGTGTACTCGAGGACCTAGCAGGGGGCACTTGGAACTATTTCAGATTGAAATAAAGGGGGGAATTGAACATCGTTTTTTATAAGAAAAGCTATATTTTGCAGTGTTGCTTTGGGAGAATTTTAGTTTTATTATGACTGCAACATTGTCTTTTTTTCTTACAAATACCACTTTTAAGTAATCACTTTCTAAATATCTGTAACACTCTTGAGGTAGGGGGTACATGGACAACCACTGAAAGGTCCAAGATAATAAAGGTTGGGAACCACTGGTTTAGGCTATATCTTAACGAAGACAAAACCCTTTCAATTTCAGAAACTTTCTCTGTAAACACGGACACAGCTCAGTAACTGTGCGTCCACATGAAGCCGGTCATGTGTGTAAAACCGCTGCGATTCATCCACAGGCCTGCGTGTGGCGCTGTGATGCAATCGTTGATAATAGAACAAGAAGAAGATGGCGCATGCATGGTAAACTTTAGTGGAATGTAAACAGTGAAAATGAAACGGATTCATGGATTTAGGATCTACCGAAGAGACGAGGAGGCGAGTTTATTCTTCAGACGTAACGAGACACAATTCCAATATTTTTTCCCCCCAATATGGATTCCCACCTGGACGGGGCCGTGTGGAGTTTACGTAGGCTTCCCCTAACACTAAAAACATGTACAATAGGTTCCCCTCTGAGACCAGGACTCCTCTGAAAAAGAGATTCTTAATGTCAGTGGGACTTTCCTGGTCAAAGAAACAAATAAAAATGTACAATTTCAAAGTTCTTATAAAATGTATCCACTGAACAAGCCTAAAAACCCTCCATACGTCTGTTAAAGGGGTCACAGTTTCACATTTATAGGATCATTTCAAGCTTATTCATCATTTTAGTCAGTCTTAGCTTTCAAATAAGGCGCAAAGGAGAAAATGCACCGGGTTAAGAGGTTAATATGTCGGAAAGTACGGTATTTTACGTTATATTTAGCAAAGTCAGATGTTATGTGGGTCGAGGATTGTCATATGAGACTAGTTAGAGTTTCCATGGCAACATTTTCCAGCCTCGATGTATCAAACTACAGATTTAGTTATACTGACAGACCTCAACTCAAGTCTGTTTTTTTTTACAAGGGAACAATGTCAAGACGTTCACAAACCCTCTCCTTCTCTGATTATCATTCATAACCGAGGCTCCCGCCCGTTCGGACCCGGGATCCGCCTCTGTCACGGTGTTTTCGCTCTCCTCCTCTGATATATGCGCCTGTACGTCGGCAGGGCCCTCTCCCCTCTCGCCGTGTGGAGCCGTGGGGCCTCCGCGGCGCAGACTTCGGGGCACCGCTCGTGTTTGTGTGACTCCACTGCTGTCCGTAATGACTGCTCTGAGCCCCCCACACGCTCACGCCTCTAATCCCAGAGAGGCTCCCTGTCCCGGGCCGCGAGGGAACGAGGAGCATGGGCTTCGACAGCCTCTGGTGCTGACCGGACCCAAACGAGAGTCACCCAAACCCACTGGTCCAACAAGTTGTGCCCTATTATTTAAGTTTTAGGACACGAGACACTTTCCAAACTAAAACTAGCAGCTTCTCCGGATAAGAAACATAAAAAAGAATTCATGAGACGAACCGATGATGTTGTTCTGTTGGCTTCATCAAATCAGGACCGTCAGCTGCTCTGGGGCGGTTTTGCAGAGAGTGTGTAGCGGCCGGGATGGGGATCAGCACCTCCAAATCCGAGGCCATGGTTCTCCACTGGAAAAAGGTGCTTCCCCTCTTCAGATCGGTGGAGAGTTCTTGCCTCGAATGGAGGAGTTCAAGTATTTTGGGGTCTTGTTCACAAGTGAGGGACGGATGGAGCGTGAGATCGACAGCTCTCGATTCACCGATCAGTCTACGTTCCCACCATCACCATTTGGGAGATTTGGGTCATGACCGAAAGGACAAGATCTCCAATACAAGCGGCTGAAATGAGTTTCCTTCGTAGGGTGGCGCACCCTTCGTGATCAGGTGAGGAACTCAGTTACCTGGGAGGAGCTCGGAGTAGAGTCGCCGCTCCTTCACGTAGAGAGGAGCAGCTGAGGTGGCTCAGGCATCTGTTTCGGATGCCTCCTGGTCTAATTCCCTCGGCAGGTGTTCCAGGCATCCCATCGTGGAAGACCCAGGACACGCTGGTGGGACTATGTCTCCGAGCTGGTCCCGGGTCCCCCCAGAACAGCTGGAGGAGGTGTGTGTGGACCGGGAAGTCTGGGCATCTCTGCTGAGACTGCTGCCCCCGCGACCCGGCCCCGGATAAAGTGACAGAAGATAAGATAAGATAAGATAAGATAAGATAGCCCTTACTGATCTCACAATGGAGAAATGTACTTGTTACATTCAGCTCTTTGAAACACTCAGGGTGTGCAAATAGGCAGGAAATGTGAAGAAAAAACAATTAAATTCTATACAATGACTACCAAGGACATTGTGGGGACAAAAAGGATAAACAGTAAATAATAAGTAAACAGACTATAACAAAAAAGTTATAGCCAGTGTTAGCAGTGCAGGTTTACATCATAGTGCAAGTGGTTGATAATGGATGGATGGCCAGTAGATGTTTTAAAAGTATCAAAAAGTATTAATATATTAATTTAAAAAAAGGCAATATATGACAAAATTATCCCAGTCCTGGTAAAGAGTGTCTTTTTTTTCCCTTTAACTATTGGGGACCTCAAATCAGTATTGCATTTGATCTTTTTTACAAACACGACTATACTTTGTTCTGCCCTTCACGCCTCAGTCTGAGTGAATTCTTGATCCACCAGGAGAAAATATTTTGGGCCTTTTCATTGTAATACCTATAGGTTTATATCAGAGGGCTATTATCAGAAAACACACGTCTCTAATCCCAGCGCAGCTCACCATCTCTGTGTGCGAGAGCCGGGGATCCCGGGCCCAAAGCCTCCAGACCCCGGGGCCCAAAGCCTCCAGACCCCGGGGCCGGACCGAGATCGGAGTAAGTCCAGAACAAGGCCCCAGTAAATCCGCTCCTGTCGGGACGAGCTCAGACCAGCAGCTGCACCAAACGCTCCACCCTGTGACAAGGACTTAACAGGAAAGTCACTAATGATTCACACTTCCAGGTAAATGTTCATCATTTACACAGAGACTCCTCAAAACCCACGTGTTGGAAGTTCAAATGACTTCATTTCAGGGGAATTTTACATTTTTTTGGGCTGAACTTTGACTGATAAGGCAAGTCACGGCAGGTGAAAACACAAAATCATGAAGTGGAGCATTTGGAGATTTCTGGCTGGTTTCTCCCATAATGTTAATGTTGCGTTTATGATGTTTTCCAGCCTAGTTCCTAACAATATTTTTGACGTTTTTAAATATATTAGTTGCTGCCTGATTTATTAAGTTTTGAATCTCAACATTTATACATACGTTTTTCTACTTCTCCAAAAACATAACCCATTGAGTGACAAAAATGGAAACACTTTTTTTTTTTTTATTACGACACTGATACGCCTTATGTGTGATTTTGGCAGCTCGGTGATGAACAGAAGTCAAATATATGACGTTTAAAAACTAGCATTTTATATGTTTATGCGTTTCTTTTAGTCTGAGGGGGCGTGGTGTTGCGTAGCGAACAGCTGTAAGGCCGACACTTCTCTCTCGCTTTCTGGAGTGTTTGACAAAGCAGAGCGGCTTCCCATGGAGAGATCGAAACAGTTGCGAGTTTAACACCTCTACGAGTTTTTAAAATCAGTTCAAGGACGGCCGAGAAACATCCTGTTAAAGTCTTCAATCCGAGAACCAGGCTGTTTAAAAGGGCCTATACGGAGTTTAAAAATGTTAAAACCAAGTATTTTCCTCCCCCTACATGTTCCAACCATGTCCTAGTGCGCATAATGAGCCCAGACCTGTTCACCACAACTGCCTCTAAAATCCTGCACTGTCTCTCAAAAAGCTGTTAATTCAGATCCGAAGTGCCGTCATGCACGAGCTTAACATAGAAGCTGCAGTTACACATGACCTGAGGTGGCAGTAGTGAGTATAAAATGACAAACTTGCATCCAGCCCTTTTAAATACACACACGATAAAAGCGATCGATAACACGCAGTGTTTCAAAACAATGTTGTCATTGAAAATTTACCTGAAATGGAGATATTTAGGCATTTGCCTCTTTCCATAACGTTAGTGTCCGTCCAGAGAGGAGAGAGGAGTTAACCAGAAAGGAGAGTGTTGCATTAAACCATGGATATAACATAGAATACGCTGTGGTGCTACAAATATCATGAATAATGGTCTGGATTGTTGGCACTCACTGATTTCCAAAACCTCCTCTGAGCAAGTCTTTATCAGTAATGCTTGTGAAGGCTCCCAGTCGACTTTTTATCGTCGTGATACTTTAAATTGTCAACTGGACCAATTTGGCTGAGTTGAGGATGTTTCGCTTCCATTTAGAGAAGCTCATCCTTCGCTTTTGTGGTCAGAAAGTGAACATTGAAACAAGTCGAAGCATTTAGCCCACTAAAACTCATCTAGATCGGTATTCCTTCCTGCTCTGAGATAACGTCACTGATTTCAAGTTATTGACTATTAGACCAATTCTAACCACTCACAATCCAAATAACAGACTTGATGTAAAGCCGAGAGCTGAGTAGTGAAGTGTTCTCACCTCTGCAGTGCTGTGTTAGACGCCGATGCTAACGCGCTCACACCTGCTAATGAGGCCGTTTAGATGCGGCTGTTTCCCGTTTGTCTGCGACTTCTGCAGTTTATTCAGTCCATTCAGGAGGAAATGGACAGTTAAGGCCTCGCCGGTGTGTATTGGGCCTTGAATCCAAAACAAGGTCTGCCTCCCCCTCTCTGCTGTAAATGAGAAAAATGTGCAGACGAAACGCAGCACTGTTTTCCCCCCAAGGATGACCAGCTCCTTTCTTTTATTACGTTCATTATGTCGTCGTGTGTCAACAAGTGTTTATACAGTAACAGTTTAGAAAGACATATCACTAAAATGTCAAAAGAGTATTGAAACTGGAGACTCATTTGTGATTCTCATGTTTTATTATGACTTTGTTTTCTTGTAAGCAAAAGAAAATTAGGCCACACGTCATGAACTGATACTGGGATAAGATGACATAGATGTAAAACGCTGTGTACCTTTCAGATAGGAAAAGATATTGGAATATAACATTGTTGCATGTTCATTGTACATGTCGAATAGCAAATAAGAACGATGATGCCTCTACTGACGGCCTCTGGATTGTCTGTTTGAACGTCTGGTTACTGTTATCAATAAATCTGGCTCTAGACCAGTTACTAGTGATGGCCGGAGCTTGCATCGCTCTTTCTGAAGCATCAGAACATCTGGTCACGTGACTGTAGGGCTGTGCAATTAATCGAAATTCGATTACGATTTCGATTACAACAGTAAACGATTACAAAATTAGCATAATCGCAAAAAATCGATTCAAAATTTTTTTTTAATTGTTTTTTTTTTTTTTTTTTTAATTTTTTTTTTAATTTTTTTTTAAATTTTTTTTTTAAATTTTTTTTTTTAAAATTTTTAATTTTTGGATTTTTGTCACTTTTTTGCTGGATTTTTGTCTTTTTTTCTGCTGGATTTTTGTCACTTTTTTGATGGATTTTTGTAATTTTTTTGATGGAATTTTGTCACTTTTTTTATGGATTTTTGTCATTTTTTTATGGATTTTTGTCTTTTTTTCGCTGGATTTTTGTCACTTTTTTGATGGATTTTTGACTTTTTTTGCTGGATTTTTGTCTTTTTTTTAATGGATTTTTGTAATTTTTTTGATGGATTTTTGTCACTTTTTTGATGGATTTTTGTCACTTTTTTTATGAATTTTTGTCATTTTTTTATGGATTTTTGTCATTTTTTTGCTGGATTTTTGTCACTTTTTTGATGGATTTTTGACTTTTTTTTGCTGGATTTTTGTCTTTTTTTTAATGGATTTTTGTCATTTTTTTGCTGGATTTTTTTCACTTTTGCTGGATTTTTGTCACTTTTTTGATGGATTTTTTAAAGGCAACAAATAATCGTTTGAAAAATCGTGATTTCAATTATGACAAAAATAATCGTGATTATTATTTTTTCAATAATCGAGCAGCCCTACGTGACTGTCTCGAAAAACTGCTTCATTGTGTGAGCTGCGTGTCTTGAGCCTGGTAATGACAACTGGAGCAACAAGAACACGGACTATAATACGTGTATTAATGTGCCCTTATGTCATGAAAACTAGTGAACGTGGCTGATATTTGGCATTGGAAACTGAAAGAAATATATGAATGGTCGCTTTGTTACTTGCTTTGTAGCGATCTTGCAGGAAATAGTAATAGTGTAATAGTGTTTGGTTCTGTTATTATGTGAATAGCTCAAACAGTGGTTGTGAGTCAAAAAGCTGTTCTGAAAGGAAACGGGTTCTTCATTTTTTGTTTTGTTTTCTTTGCTATTGTTCCTTGTTGTTGTTTTGTTTACACTGATTATACTATGAGAAATGAAAAGTTCATCATTTTGAGTTGGGGGTAGGCGCTCATAAGCTTTTGCTTCAGCCTACTCCTTTTGAGCAAAATGTACGCTCAAATAAATAAATAAAATAAATAAAAATAAGTAAATAAATAAAAATAAAAATAAAACGTAAAGCGGGTCATCGGCTCAGAGCGTCTCACTGAGCTGCCGACGGATGTTTTCTCGTCCATATAGTGATTTTATATGTTATATATTTTCTTATTCTATACAAAGTCCTGCTTTTGAACGGATACAAAAGCAGGCGTGGAGCTGATCAGCCGAGGGAAACGTAAGGAGCGACATCTACAGCAAATGGTGCCAAAATTTCATTCATTTGTTTATTTATCAGGACAATGTACAGTAAAGCTCATTTCCATCTGTAGTCCTGGGGGCCAAAAGGAGAATTACAGTGTGAATATAGACAGTGCAAATAATCATTCAGTCATCACCATCACATCACCTCACATGGCATCACATCCATAACACAGGCTGTGGCACATCATTCCATCATTCAAGCTGAACTCCCTAAAAGTTTCCCATGAGACTAAAACTATGACTAAAATGTCCAGATATTTTAGTCGACTAAAAAAAGACTAAATATAAAGGAAAAGGAGAGACTAAAATCATCCAAACTTCTATTGACCGTCGGAAAGAGCCTCATATCATTTAAATTCACTGCCACATGAACAGGCCTGTGCTTTATTCATTCTTTTTCTGTCTAAGGCTCGGTGTTAAATTTTTTGTTTCACATCATTGTTTTTATTTTTCTGTCTTCAGTAACAAAGTACATTTACTTAAAGGTCCCCTATGCAACTTTTTATGTTAAAAAAATTAAAGTTGATATAAATACGAATTTGACCTTTCAGTGACCCAGCATGCTTGGGTGGTTAGCATAGCACCTTTAAGGCTCATTCATACTTCACAAGACGCAAGAGCTTCTTGTTCTTGCACCCTGAGCTGCAGAACAAAATGAAGTCAGCCTTGTCGCCATGGAACCGTCATCAGTTACAAGACGTTTCCATGGCTACAAGGCAAAAGTGACTTCATTTTGTTTTGCAGCTCAGGGTGCAAGAACAAGAAGTGCTTGCGGCTTGTGAAGTATGAATGAGTCTTTACTTTCCATCCCGATGACCTGCAGAACTGCTGACTGAACCGTATCCATGGTTACGTACACAAAACCAAATTAAACTGATCCTCAAGCATCATAGGAGTGAAGCGAAGACACAAAACCCATACACTTGATCACTGAAAGGTCAAATATCACCTTTCTTTTGTTAGATAGAAAGTTGCATAGTGCACCTTTAAGTACTCAAGGATCTTTACTTTAATCGTGTAGTATTTTTGTTGAGAAGTAAAGTAAATATCCTCAAATACTCTCCCAAAGTACAGTACTGAAGTAAATGTATTGTGTTACTGACTCCTCTCTCCATCTTCCAGTGCAGAGAAGGGCGTCTGGTGGCCTCTCCCCCCCGGTCCAGTGCCTCCTGCGGGGGGGTGAGGGGTGTGAGGTCCTGGGGAGAGGCGTTAGCAGCTGCTCAGTCTCGTGTTGTTTCTTTATCAGCTGCTAATGGGTTTGATGTACGACTAACAGACTCCACGTGGAGGATAAGATTCACCGATGAACCGTGAAGCGCCTCTGGGCCGCCTCTGGGCCGCCCCCCCGCCGAGTCACCGGGAAAACGGCACTTACCTGAGAGCTGGAATGTTTGGTTTTCTAGAATTTGATGCACGACTCTATGAGAGGAGCAGGTTTTGGATTAAATCTCCAAACGTTGGACATTGTTTGTGAGGGGTTACGTTCTTTATGTGTTTTTTTTTTACATATTACAACCACTTTTGGACAACTTCATGAGAAAATCACCTTTATTTAAACTGGACTGACAGGAGAAATTGATCTTTGTGCCAGTTTTTGTTTCCTGAGGTTAGATCCATTAGATATTAGACATTAGAGTAAGCATTTCTATTAGGGATGCACTGATACCACTTTTTCTAAAACCGACACGAGTACTTCAGTCTTCATACTTTTTCACAGCAGATTGGTTTGTAATTAGTTAATTTACTCATTTACATTTCCTTGAGTAAAGTAGGCGACACTTTTAAGAGAAGTTATATCAGAATTGTACAGATGCCATTTTATTTATTGCTCTGTCCATCAGAGACGGAACAGCTCATGTCCAAAAGCTCCTCAATGCTTATGCTTTATTCATTTATGTATTTTTATTTAACAATAATATTGAGATGTTACTTATTACTGCAGCTGAATGGTCTCTTTTTGTCTTTACTTCAGCTCTGTGTGGATTGTCTCGTGTGTTTGTAGCAACTTATCCAGTAGCTTCAGCATTTTCATTATTCTGCTGCAGCTCATTTTCGCTCAATACAAACAGCTGTATCTCTTTATTTTGGATTTTCTGAGGACTTTTTTTTCTTTAGTCGCTGGGTTAGTTTTTTCAACACTGGGTAAGAATTGCCAAAAGTATTAAGCTCGAGTTAGCGGCTAGTTAGCAACATTAGCCTGTATGCTGTAAACACTGCAGACGCTGCAGCACTAACAACATTTAGCTCTGGTTAAATCCAGCTGAGACTCAGATTTTGGGAGTGTCGTCTGTAATAAAGTCAGCTCTATGTGGAATATAGTATTTCCACTAAAGAATTCTCCAGTTTGTTGCTATTTTCTCTCCTCAGTGGAGAGCTGCGTCCTGCAGGAGCGCCGTCCACGTTAAGTGGTATTGTTTTCTGGTATCGGGAGTACGAGTATAAGTACAAGCGTGTGGTATCGGTCCGATACCCGATACTGGTATCGGTGCATTCCTAGTTTCTATATATGAAAATGAAGTCAAAAGTTGCAGATGACCCAGGTGGGCAATACAGTATATCGTCTACAAGATAACATTGAATATTGGACGACATGTGCATTTACAATATTGAGTTTATCTCCAAATGTTTGGTGCAAAGTGGGGGTGGGGGGAGTGGAAACAGTTGTAAAAGTTGTAAAAAAAAAAAAAGTTCTGCACTTTATTCTGCATCCTATGAGAGACATGGTCGTCAATTTTCAAAACAGTTTTCTAAAATATGACTGAAATATTCTGCGGCATGAACAAGTCATTGTGCCAAAATGAATGCCTTATAGGGAGACACCATCATATTGCCAAGACAAGACAAAGCTCTAATTTCCATTTTTTTTATTGTTTGTACAGTATATAAAGAATAAATAACTCGCTTAATTTACAGGATAAAACACGTCTGTAGCAGTATGTGAGGTCCATATCATCATCGACAGTCCATAGGTGGCGCTGTGTCCATAAATACAAATATATATATATATATATATATAGATAGAAGGCAATACTCTGACGATAAACTCTAGGTCCAATAACACTGGCTTTTTACAGAACAGATACATTCACCACGACTGCAGCTTATACTCGACTGCACGTTACAACTGTGTAATCACATTAAAAACAAAAAAACCTCTAAAAAGTCAATGTGCCAGAAAGAAATTCACAAATCCAGCAGATCCGAGGCTCCCGTTATGCAACTGAATGGAAAGAGAGTGCGGATTGCCAAGTCCCAAGAACAATTATTGAAGAACTACTCGCAGCTTTATGTCGTATCGTCCCGCATTAATCTGTGAATGCACCCGCCGCACGCCCAAAGTTGCAGGGAAAGGCTGTTGACAAGACTTTTGAAAGTGTCTAGAGAAAGCTGGTGAAAAATGTCCAAGATATAGCCAAAAGTAATCAAGAAATAAGTAAATAAGTGTTTTTTACTTGGCAAGTCAGAATTACTCACTAGTCTAATTTTCTTAACTTGAGTAATTTGATTTTTTTTTTTTTGCAGTGTAGGTGATTACTCAAAAAAATGTGTTATTGTTTGGCCCCACACTCACAAAGGCACAAAATATTCCCTTCTTAAAATGCGCCAATTTAGGAGCCACACTAGTCCATGGCATTTCTGTTTTCAGATTATCACATCTATTGAGTAAAAGCAACCGCCATCGCCACTTTGTCTAAGCTCCTTGTGTAGTTCCATGGAGAAGAACACTTAAGCTGTTCTCTCTTCACTATAGCATATTCTTTCACACATTTTTCTATTTCAAGTGCAAAAATTATTAAGCCATTGATGTTGTACTTGGCAAGTCAGAATTACTCAGTAATCCAATTTTCTTACCTTGAGTAATTCTAACTTTTTTTTTTGCAGTACTCAAAAAAAAAATTGGTTTCGCCCCAAACTCACAAAGGCACAAAATATTCCCTTCTTAAAACGTGCCATTTTGGAACCCACACTAGTCCATGGCATTTCCGCTTTTAGATCATCATAATGTTTGAGTAAAAGCAACCGCCGTCGCCACTTTGTCTTCGTTACTCGTGTATTTCCATGGAGCGAACTCTTGTTTAGTTGTTCTCTGTTCACTATAGCATATTCTTTCACACATTTTTCTATTTTAAGTGAAAAAACACTTATGCCATTGATGTTTTGTACTTGGCAAGTCAGAATTGCTCACTAATCAAATGTTCTTACTTTGAGTAATTTGAACAAAATTTTTGCAGTGTAGTTGATTACTCAAAAAAATGTGTTATTGTTTCGCCCCAAACTCACAAAGGCACAAAATATTCCCTTCTTAAAATTCACCATTTTAGAAGCCACACTAGTCCATGGCATTTCCGCTTTTAGATAATCATATTTTTTGAGTAAAAGCAACCGCCTTCGCCCCTTTGTCTTCGTTACTCGTGTATTCCCATGGAGCGGACACTTGTTTAGCTGTTCTCTGTTCACTATAGCATATTCTTTCACACATTTTTCTGTACATTGCAGATAAAAGGCATCTTTTTACTGGCAGCTCAGAAGTCTCCTGTACTTCTTCTCACACAGCAGTTGCGTTGCGCCGTTGACAAACAAGTATTTTCTATTAAACCCAAAGCAGATAAGTTAAAAAAAAAATGTCTATCATTAAATACTTTATTTGCCAAAACAGTCCGTGTACACAAAGCCGTCAGCTCGAGAGGAGTCCATTGTCCGCAGTAAAACATGTATATTAGGCTTCCATCGTTTGTAGCTCTGCTGTTTGGATTGCAGTAGTTTGCGTCACTGTCCTCCATTAGTTTTTTGTTCGAAAATAGTTGAAATGTCCCTTGGCTGAAGTCAAAAGGCAGAGCAGTCGCCCCTCTGTGTATGCACTGTGGAAAAAAAACACAAATCAATGAGTTACAAAGACAAATTGAGAATACACATCTTTTCTGTCTTGTTTTGACTAATTTACATTGACTTTCTGCAGTAATGCTGACTTGATTTGATTTGTTGAGGAGTTTGTGATGAAGATGATGAGGAAGAAGAAGTATATTATATAGAAGTGTTTTCAGTAAGTTGTTTTAATTATATGGATATGTTTTGGCTATAAATGAGAAGTCACGATGTAAAAAATGTTTAATTAAGCATGCTTTTCCATTGTAGTTAATCGTTTTATGTAGATTCAACTAAAACGTAGCATTGTTGCATTCAGATAAAACAATTATGTGGATTAAGTAATTAAAGTCGACTATTCATTTCATTGAATCTACCTAAATTGCCAAGTTGATTGTAAGTAATCATTTGAAGTAGCTTAAAGAATATATATGAAGTTACCATGATATATTTTTAATTATTATTTGCATGTCTTTTATTGTGGTTTATACCCTCTAGGTGCTCATGAAAGCATCTTTTTTTTCTTTTCTTTTTACATATTTGTGCAGGTTTTGGAACCATTTTGCTTGTAAAATGTGGCATAAGAATTAAGTGGATAAAAGTAATAATTTTGAGTAGACTGAATTTAAATAGTTACATTCTTGGTTTAAGATTTCATAAAACAGTCGAGTTACCATTTTTTCTTTAATATATTTTGTTCCACTTTCCTACATAATTAAGTCAAATGCGAGTAATCGTTTTAAGTAGAGTGAACTTAAATGCTATTGTTGGTTTGACTTGACCATTTTCTTGAATATATTTTGTAGCACTTTTCCACTTATATTTTTAAGTAAATTATAAAGATTCATTTTGAGTTGAATTTAAATACTAACATTCTTGGTTTAAGACTTCATAAAACAGTTAAGTGAATAAAGTTAAGAAGAGTTGAGTTACAATTTTCTTGAATGTATTTTGTCCCACTTTCCTACATAATTATTTTAGGTCAAATGTGACTAATCTTTTTAAGTAGATTGAACTTAAATACTAATATTGTTGGTTTGACTTGCCATAAAACAGTTATGTGGACCAATTTCTTGAATATATTTTACACTTTTCCACTCAATATTTTTAGGTAAATTTTAAGCATTAATTTTGAGTAGACTGAATTTAAATAGTAACATTCTTGGTTTAAGATTTCATAAAACAGTTGAGTGAATAAAGTTAAGTAAGTCCAGTAAGTCCAGTTGCCATTTTCATGAATATATTTGATCATTTTAGGTCAAATGTGAGTAATCGTTTTAAGTAGATTGAACTTAAATACTATTGTTGGTTTGACTTGACCATTTTCTTGAATATATTTTATAACACTTGTATTTTTAAGTAAATTATAAGGATTCATTTTGAGTAGATTGAATTTAAATAGCAACATTGTCTGTTCTAAGTCAGTTTTACTTAAATGTTTTAATTTACGGTGAAATAAAGCACTTACCTCAAACTTTCGCGGCTCTCTCTTCAAACATTTCCCCCCAAAAGTCCTCCGCAAACCCCTGCCTTTAGCTGCCGCAGGAGCACTTGCAGTCCGTGATGATGGGATACTGCACCGGGATCCAGGCGCACTTGAGCCCCCCCTTCCGGTGAACGCACCTCCACCTCAGAACCGTGAGGTGCGCGGAGTTGGCCGGGCGGCACTGCATCCCCTCCGGCACCGAGCACGAGCGCTTGTTCAAACAGCTCCCGGCCCGGACGTACCTCGGCCAGAACCTGGTCCCCAAGTCGGTCCAGGTGTAGACGACGGGGCAGAAGGAATAGGCCCACAACCACTGCTGCAGGCGCCTCTTCAGCTTCTTGTTCGCCTTGAGCTTTTTCCCCAGGTGCGCGTCGAAATCCACCGCGCGGATCTCCTTGGGCACCATCCCGCTGGGTTTCTGCTGCACATCTTGCGGGTCCTCGTTGTTGGCGTATCCTTCCAAATTCGGGGGGAAGACGGATAAGTAGCGAGCGTCGAATTCGCCCAACGCGCCGCGGAGTTCGGTCTCGTTAAAGTCCCGCTCCTTCGGGTCGAAAACCGGGTCGGGGTCCTCCTTAAGCTCCACCAGGGGTAAGCTGTCACTCGGGATGGGTCGGAGGAGGAAGTAATGCTGGCAAATCCCGTTGTGGATGAAAAGGCCGAGTGAGAGAATTAAAAGAAACATGTTGGAAAAGTAAAAAAAAAAAAAAAGAAAAAAGTTTGGAAGTTGTGAACTATAAAAGAGGTCCCATCTCAGAGGCGAGAAGCGGAGCCAGGGACGGGGCGATTGTGAGGGGGCTGTATCCGTGAGTGAGTCCTCATAGTGCAGACGGTAGTGTTCACATTCTCAGTGAGGAGGGCAGGAGAGGGTTTGGGGTTTTTATATGAGCCCAGGGAAGAGGGGCGGAGCTTAGAGAGGAGGGGGCGGGGCTAAATGTGGTCCAGTACAAGAGAGAGAGAGAGAGACAGGAGCATGATCTACTCACTATGGCTTTAGTCAGATATAAGGGACTCGAAGGGCTGTATAGTTTAGTTTACTAGTCAGGGACCATGGACAAATTACGTTCAATTTGGAGAAAAGATGATTTGGACCAGATTAAGTTAATGCTATGAAAAAAAATGCCATTTTATTTTATAGATAAAACTAAACTGTGCTGATTTTATGTTCGACTGGACTGTCTTATTGCCAATGGAACAAGAATGACTTTACCTGCCTGTGACTTGCTTGTCTCATTTGAAGTGTTTTTGTCTTTTCTTTAACCTCTTAACCCCCACCCGAACTGAGCGCATTTCCTCCAGTTTGGCATTACCCAAATCTGAAAGTTTTGTGGAAAAAAGAGTAACAAGATAGCAACAAAAGAGCGACAAAAAAAATCAAGAAATATTGAGGAAAAGTGACAAAAATGTTGTGAAAAAAGTGACGAAAAAGTGACAAAAATGTGACAATAAAGTGAGAAAATGTAATGAAAAAGTGACAAAAAAGTAAGAAAAATGTGAGGAAAAAGTAACAAATGTGACAAAAATATAACAAAAAAGTGAAAAAAATGGCCAAAAAAGTGAAAAAAATGGCCAAAAAAGTGATAAAAATTTTACAAAAAAGTGACGAAAAAATGAGAAAAATGTGAGGAAAAAGTGCCAAAAATATGACAAGAAAGTGACAAAAATTGTACGAAAAAGTGCCAAAAAAATGAACAAAAAGGTGACAAAAATATGATGACAATGTCACAAAAAACGGACGAAAAAGTGATGAAAAAGTGAAAAAAATATGACGAAAAAGTGACAAAAATGTGACAAAAATATAACAAAAAAGTGAGAAAAAAAATTGCCAATAAAGTGATAAAAATTGTACAAAAAAGTGACAAAAAAATGAGAAAAATGTGAGGAAAAAGTGACAAAGTGAGGAAAAAGTAACAAAAATATGACAAGAAAGTGACAAAAATTTGATGACAATGTGACAAAAAACGGACGAAAAAGTGACAAAAAAGTGATGAAAAAGTGACAAAAATATGACGAAAAAGTGACAAAAAAAGGGACAAAAATATGATGACAATGTGACGAAAAAGTGACAAAAAAGTGACGAAAATTTATTTTTGTGTAGTTTCCGAGAGGGCGTTTAAAGATACATTACGCAGCTTTTTTCAGTTGATACTTGTACTTATTTTGACCCTGTAGTGACCCAGCAGCTGTATGAGTATCAGCATGGTGTCGCGGTGGTCTCTGGGACGCTCCTGGCTCGGCTGTTTGGGGGGTTTTCGCTGCTGATGGAGCCTCTCACCAGAAAGCCGAGAAAACAATTGATTCTGGAGCATCTTAGAGACCACTGTGATTGGAAGTAAATTCACCATCCTGACCACTCATACAGCCACTGGGTCACACTACAAGGTCAAATACTCACAAATATCAACTTTTTTTTGCTCATCGAAAAGTTTCAAAACGCTTTTTTGTGGGTTTTTTTGAGAGAAAATGACTAATATTCTCTTTTCGCTAAGTGATCCCTCCATGTCACGGGGCATATTTGTTTTGCAGCGTTTCATTGCAGGACTTTCATCATCTCGTGTCTTGAGAGCGCCGCAATATTTCAATCTGTCACCGTGCGTTCAATTAAACCATCCAAATTAGCCCCAAACAAACAAGTCCTCGCCGCCGCCGCCGCCACCACCAACCGAGCCACGGAAAAAAAAATCCACCAGGCCCGCCGCAGATCACAAATCATTTAATGGAAGGACTTAGGAATATACGGCAGATAAAAGTGCGCCTGTGTGCGTCTGAATGAGCTAATTCTACGCAAGCGCACGCCGTTTAGTTTACGGTCACGATGTTGGAAAATGTCACCAGTGTAACGCTAAAGTATCGTAAAACATCACTCCCCGCGGCTTGACAGACGTGGCGTTCTGGTCGTCCGCACGGCAGGTAAACAAAACAGGCACGCCACGAGAGAAGTGCCTTTTACAGCAAAACAGGGAGGAAAGATGCAGCTTTGAAGGCTGAAAACCAAGAGACATGATGTTGTTCTTGTTCCTGTAGTGTTCCAAGCATTTAATCATAGCTTTGACCAGGAAATTTAATAAGGAGTCAGGTACTTTGATTGAAAATAACTTGTAGACAAATATGTTGTTTGCGGTTTGAGGTCACAAAGTATTATCCAATTATAATGTGTTTTCAAAGTCCATGGGCTCCCAGTTCTTCTGTTTACAAGTTGAAACTGTGATCACATGGTAACAAAGCCGACGTGGTAAGTCTGGAAACAGCCTCGAACAGGGCAGAACCTAAGAAGTTTGGATACTACCAACACACGCTCACAGGAAGATGACATCTTATGCCTGACATAAATGACTTTAAGCAGAGCTAAGTCACTTTTTTACCTTAATAAATCCTTTCCGTAGTCCCTCTGGGGGTAAAACAAGTGTAAATGGGATAATTGGGGGGTCTTTCATCTCTCCTTGGTGTCTCTGGCCAGAAAACCACAATTGCAACTTCCCTATCTCTGGGTCGGAGGCCCCAATACACACTAATAGTTTAAAATTGAGGTGGAGCAACTGAACATTCTATGGCGGTAACTATGATAACTATGATAACTGTGGTAACTGTGGTAACTGGCGAATTGCAGATTTTTTGTCTTCGGTTTTGGAAACGCAAGTAGCTTCGACATCTGCAGTGGCGCTCATGGCCTCTAGGGGCATGAGTTACTTAGTTCTGCTTTAAAAGTGCTTGAAATATCAACATTTTTGCCTGGCCTGCCAAATTACATGCTTTTTCATAGATATTTCAAAGATATAGTCTGGAACTGAGCATGAGCTCAACGATTTCCGGGTGGGCGTGATTGACAGACGGCATCCACCAATCAGAGCAACGCCAGATACGTCGCAGTAACAAGTGGCAGGAAGTCTTTCCAAAAACGTCCTTATTTACGAGGAACGCTTCGAATGCTGTTTCTTGCTCTGGTTTTAGAGATTTTATATATTTTCCCATATGATTTAAAACAGGCGAAAGAGCAGAAGAAAACAGTGTATCGGCTGCGCCGCCATCTTTAATGTTTTGGTAGAGTGCGTGGTGGCGACAGGTGGCGGCTTCCGTCTCTTGGTGCGTGATTTGGACCGATGTGGGCAAAATCGTGAAATGATTGGCTGCGACCCGCCGCCCAGATGGTTCTTCTTTTGAACAGAAAGGAGGAGTGTCTGACAGGCCAGGCTACTTTCACCATTCACATGGTTTGACAAATAAAAAATCTTGAATCTTTTGAGGTTTTCACTATCCTATTGCTAATTTAACAGGAATGATGTTTCTTGCCTTTGACCTTTTTTTTCCTCATTTCAAGGATGTCTTATTTTAAGTATTTTAAATACATTTTTTCTCATTTAAAGTGAATTAATGCTTGTCCCAATCTTATCTCGCAACAGTTCTAAGTGTATTTAAGTTTTTTTTTTTTACTGTGCTGTGAGCAGTCTATCTATCTATCTATCTATCTATCTATCTATCTATCTATCTATCTATCTATCTATCTATCTATCTATCTATCTATCTATCTATCTATCTATCTATCTATCTATCTATCCATCTATCCATCTATCCATCTATCCATCCATCCATCCATCCATCCATCCGATTGCACAATCTGCTGTTGGCATGCAATCCCCCGGAACCAAAGATATAAAAGGAGTCGCTTTGATCGGGACTAATTCAATAATTATTTGGAATCATAAGAGGTAGCTGGTCTTTACCTGTTCATGTAGAGCATTGCTCCCACCTCGGACCAAAACAAGGAAGTTCCCTTGTCAAAAACACATTTGGAGTAACATAAATAACTTTGGTCCGACTACTGCTCCTTGAGGTATCCCGCAAACAAACAACAAATAATATAAAAAGAACAACATTGTCAAGCCTCAGTTTATGAGTTATTTCATCTTTCTCCAACTTATCTATTACTACATTTCTTTCCCGTTATCCTGTTCACTTATTTCATTATTTCAAGTTTTATAACGTAAAATACCAATGCTGAAATTCCTTAAAGAATGCACACTTCACTCACTCACTCCGCTCCGTGCCATTTAAAAAGAGGTAATGTTCAGCAGAGGGAAAAAAGACTCCTAACCATGGCTTACCTGATTTATATAGAGCATTTCAGGGCCAGTTAATTAATAAAGCTGAGCCTTGTAAAAGTTTTACACAACCATTAAAATGTCAAGGAGAATTATCATCAAACACAAAGTTGTTACTTATTTGGTTTGAAAAAAAGTGTGTAGGTTTTCTGTCTTCGTCTCCAGGGGCAAAAGAACTAATGAACTGGTAGTGAATACATAGGTTTTTGATACATATATTGCATGTGCTCTATTGTTTTTGAAGATCTGTACTGGAGTTATGATTTTGTTGACAACTTATTACTTTTATAATACCTTTCCACAACTTTCCCGCGACTTAAAGGACAGTTCATGAACAGCTTCACTTAAATTTGCACGTATTCCTTCAGACTAAAGCGAGACCAGGGTCGTCTGCGTTTACGTATCTGCCTCACACGCCTTCACCTCGGGCCTATAGTGACCAACATTTGTGGTATCCGATTTATGAACCTGTCTCCTGCCATCTTAGGTTTATTATCTCCAAACATGCATATTAAAATCTCAAAGTGTATTGACAAGAGAGCTTACAGCCTGTATGCCAGTGTGATGCCTCATCTGAAAGCCAAGACCTTTCAGTTTATATGTGTAAGGTCTGTGTGAATGAAACCCAACTTACATCACATTTGCCGTTCCTAACCCTAATCATAACCCTTGACCCCTGACCCTTAACCTCTGATGGGGGGTAAGGCAAGTAACAGGTTAAAATGTTGCACAACCCATCTTATCTTAGTTCACGCACTTTTACAAGCCTAAGAGTTTTGACATAAGATTACCAAGGGAAAAAGCTATAATTCACTTAAAATAAGATAATTTTACTTAAAGCAGAACAAAGTAACTTGTTTACCGTAATAAATCCTTCCCGTAGTCCCTCTGGGGTAATACAAGTGTTAATGGGATGATTTGGGGGGGTCTTCCATCTCCCCCTGGTGTCTCTGGCCAGAATTCCAATACACACTAATGGAATCACGAAGAAGAAGCTAACAGGCTAACGGGCAAAGCTAACTAGCTCCACTTAAACAGTATTTACAGCCAAGTTTTAGTGAAAAAAAAAATCCATTGTGTAATTGGATGTACAATATCCCTCTATCCCTTTGTCTTTTCTGTCAGCGTAGTATTTACTCTCACAGACAATTAAAGAGTAAAAAAATGCAACATGCTACGACACCTGCAGTTCCGCTTATGGCCTCTAGGGGCATGAGTTACTTAGTACTGCTTCAAACCTTAAGTTCATTAGTTTTGTCCATATTTGGACATTTGCCCGTTGCCCCTATTATTCATACTTACAGTATTTTCTTGACAAAAGAACCAATAAACCCTAAGACTATGTTTTTATGTTGCCAAAGGTTATTTTTAGTAAATTGTTGAGGCAACCAATTTGGAGGTGACTGACCCCGCCCACTGCACGTAAAGAACAATCACATGACAAAAACTCTTGTCTATGGCAGGTGTGATCATTCAAACATCAATATCACAAAACACAACGTCTCCTGAATACCAGCACAACGAGACCTGAAAGTACTTTTTGTATATTTTATAAATATAGTGGTCTCTCGCTATAACACGGTTCACCTTTCGTAGCCTCGCTGTTTCGCTGATTTATTTTTAGCACAAGTTTGCATGCTTTTTTACAGCGTATGAGCGCAATATGTGCATTGTGTTCTGCGTCCTGATTGGCTAGTTGTAGAGTGAGCCCTCCTCTCGCTGCAGAGAGGATCTCTGTGAAGCTGACTACTTTGTGGATTTCATCTATTGCAGGTTCTTTTTAGAACATGACCCTGCGATAAACGAGGGAACACTGTACACCTTTTGTATATATTTTTTTACCACTTAAAAGGCAATGAACTAAATAATGTAACTTTGTTTACATTGCTTTTCTGCATGATAATGAACAATTTTTGAAAAATGTTACAAAAGAAATGTTATATCCCCAAATAACACTCTTACAGAGACTAGATGCAAGTTGGTAATTTTATACTCACTACTGCCACCTCAGGTCTTATACGTAACTGCAGCTTCTATATTAAGCTCGTGCATGACGGCACTTCAGACCCGAATTAACAACTTTTCTAGTGGCAGTGCAGGATTTTAGAGGCAGTTGTGGTGAACAGGTCTGGGCTCATTCTACACATTAGGACATGGCTGGAACATGTTGGGGAGGAAAATACTTAGTTTTGACATTTTTAAACTCTGCATAGTCCCTAGTTGAAATGATTGATTTCAAAGTATTTCAAGGATTGCCCTATAATGGCTTAAAAACATTATAATCAAGCCCATCCTAGAGCCTTGAATTATAAAAGGTCCGGTGTGATACCTCCAATGACGTGGCCTCGCTCGCCTTCTGTAACCGCAGCCTCTTGTTTGTCTTTGAGCGATCCTCTCGATGGGATATTCCAGGTCTAATGTGCTTGGATGGGACGGGGCTTGACACGGAGCCCATGAACTGTCATCGGGATCTGGAGACTGTTGTTTTTTTACTTCTTTTTTTCTTTTTTTTTCTTTTCCCTCCGGTCTGAGCGCGACATCTTCTGTGATAATGCGACGCTCTCATCCTGAAGCCTCTCAGAGACGCAGACGCCCCGGCCTAATTGAACAGTGTTTTTATTCGCGCTCCGACCCAAAACAGGGGCCTGGCTAATAAACCCCGCGCCGTAACGATGTTGTTTTGCTGCCGAGTCGATGCTGTGGAGGCTTCTGCGCCAAAACAGATCGGCTGCCGGGACGACTACCTGCTGTTTTCTCGTTCTGTGAAGAAAGCCAGACGTCCATTTTGGCAGACGCCTCCGAAGAGCGCGACCCAGGCTCCAGACGCCGCTCCTATAGACAAACACTGGAGTCTCGCAGACACTATTTTTCCTCTTATATTGAAAATTAGTGAGTGGAAAACGGTGGAGAATGGGTTTCCCGGGGCATTTGCACTTTCTATACTCGTGCAAACCAATGACTTTCCGATTCTGTAAAAGAGTCTGTGGCCTCGACTTATCTCCCCGGTTCCAGTGGATGAATTATAGAATAAAAGTGGCTCATTATTGTGCTTTACAAGCTTGAGTTGAAAAGCTTCTCTGTTTTTCTCAAATCCAGATGCTGAGTCGGTTTGTTCGTGGTTTGTAAGACACTTTTCAATCTCAACTTAAAGGCAACACTGGTGCAGATGGTAGAGCGGGTCGTCCCAGTGATCGGGAGGTCAGGGGTTAGAATCCCGGCTGAAGATGCTCACTGCCGTTGAGTCCTTGGGCAAGACACTTCACCCTCCCTGCCTCCAGTGTCTGTGTACACTAGTGTATGAATGAGAGTGTGAATGGGTGACAGGTTCCTTTGCTGTAAAGTGCTTTGAGTGCCTAAAGCAGGTAGAAAAGTGCTATATCAGTTGAGACCCTTTACCATTTAACGGTGCATTATGAAACTTTTTATATTAAAGGGACTATACAGAGTTTAAAAAAGTTGAAATTCTGTATTTTCCTCCCCCTACATGTTCCAGCCATGTCCTAATGTGTTTAGAATGAGCCCAGACCTGTTCACCACAACTGCCTCTAAAATCCTGCTCTGTCACTCAGAAAGGTGTTTATTCGGGTTTGAAGTGAAGTCATGCACGAGCTTAATATAGAAGCTGCAGTTACACATATAACCTGAGGTGGCAGTAGTGACTATAAAATAGCAAACTTGCATCTAGGCCTTTTAACTGAACACATGTTCTCCCGTTTGGCTAAGAAAGCTAAGTAGTAACCCCTAACGTTCCTTTTCTTTTGATGAAGTGAGTCTGCTGCTGCTGTGTCTGCGATGAACTGTTTTTAAGTGGCATGGTGGCGCAGTGGTTAGCGCTCTCGCTTCACAGCAAGAAGATCCCTGGTTCGATTCCCATCTGGACTTTCTCCTACCACTAAATGGTACAATAGATAACAATAATACATGTACAATAGGCTAGTATGAATGATGTGTGCAGTCTCCCACAGGGGAAGCTGAAGCTTTAAAGGTATAGTTTACTACCACAGAGTATGGAGTGGATGTACAATTGTCTCATGTAAAGCGCTTTGTGACTATGTCTGTGAAAGGCACTCTATAAATAAAGATCGTCTTCTTCTATTTGAATAAAGATCTTCTTATAATGGACTTTAATTATGTATTTTATCATGTTTGCTGGGCAAATGTATTTGAATGTGTGAGCAAGCCAAAGGGAAATGTCTGCCATCATTGTGCATGGTAGACAATACAGTTTTTTCTACTCTACTCTATTAACCAATTCTAAAACCTTCTTTTAAAAATGGTCAAAATAGAAACAAAAATGAGACATAAACAAGGATGAAAATGCAACAAAAGAGCGACACAGACGTCACAGAAGTGACAAAAATGACACAATTTCACGGCTTTTGCAATGTTGTAGCCACTTCCGGGATATCTCTGCCTTGCAAGTGACAAAACGCCATAAAATCAGCATCGTACGGGGTGAGTTTTGTCATTTTTAAGATGTTCAGGAAGGAAATTAGCAAAAATCGCAACTTTGACCACTGCGTGAAAAATCTATGTTTTTACCTGCAGAGATCTCGCATTAAGTTGGTGCAGTCAGAGGAGAGATAAGTGGACAGGAAGGAAGGAAGGAAGGAAGGAAGGAAGGAAGGAAGGAAGGAAGGAAGGAAGGAAGGAAGGAAGGAAGGAAGGAAGGAAGGAAGGAAGGAAGGAAGGAAGGAAGGAAGGAAGGAAGGAAGGAAGGAAGGAAGGCACATAAAGGGCTAAACAAATTTATTTGTGGACAAGTGTCAGGCCCAGATTGTGTGTATAGCATAGACATAATAAATAATAGACTTTTCTCACTCCTCCACGTTTGCCATAATAACTATGTTCAAAAGGGAAATCCTGGCAAATTTACCTCCTACACAGCTCTGACGGAGCTGTGTAGGATTGACAGGCTAACAGCCTGTCAATCAAAGTCTGGCCCTCATTAGTATACCACATTTCTAAAATGTCCTTACGAAAACCAGCCTGGTTCTTTAATTGTAAATAACTCGGCGTTATCACAGGAGGAATATCTAACTGTAGAAAGCTTAACAAAAACAGAAACCAGGCTTTGCAGTTGTTTATAACGTGTGCAAAGTGCAATGCTTTCTAATGGGGAACTAGCTTCAGCTGCCGCCCTTTTATGGAGGAACTACAGCAATGGTGAACCCCTAGAGTCAAGAAGCAGTGCAACCAGTGGCCGATGTGAAAAGATAAAGCATTAGAACCGATTCTACAACCTTTAGTTATCAAAGCCAACGCCCTACGAGGTGAGCTAAAACTCCGGGGGGTAAGAGTTCCGGTTTAAATGAGGAAATGAGGTCCCAGCACGTCCCTGATTAGCTCTGAGAACCGCCGGGCATGGTCTCCTCCCACACTCAGGACTAAACATGGAGTTTTTCAAGACAGGCCTCAAATCCAGTTCTTTTTGGCCATGAATGTCTGACACTGAAACACGCTCTAATGTTTGTCACCTTGGAACATGACGGTGCCAGGGAGTCAAACCCAGGACCCTCTGGCCGCCGTAGGCCTGAATGCGAGTCGTTCCTTGCGTGTGCGGGCGCCGCGCTGACCTCAGCTCTCCCACAGACTGTAGCTCCTGTATGTCCGGCCTGGATCTGCGGCCACGGCTTCAGACCAGGAACAGAGCCGTCTCTATGGACCCGGGTCTGACCACAGTTTAGTCAGCTCACTCACCTCCACCACACGGCGCGAACGTCAACGAAAAATACTTTCTGCAGACTTTAACATGACATAAGACACGGAGACGTTTACTCTTTCCACCGCGAGTAACTCTGCAAGTCACAAAAGCTTCATGTTTATATACGAAGGTGAAAACAAAAGCTTCATTTCTTTTACCTTGTCCAAAGAGTGACATCATTTTTTACAGGGTATTCCCCCAAAAATCAATCAACCAACAACCCAGGACCCATTAAAGATTAAAAAGTCTTAAAAACAACCATCAATATTTCTGAAACTTAACGGAGAGTTACTGATCCTACTTATTTCTCACTCATTAGCCCAAAATGCCGCACCTACTGCTAAAAAAGGAATATTTACTAAAGTCACTACTTCCAGGGTTAGCATAGCTGCCGTTAGCATTTATCTCCGCTAACCAGGATGTAGCAACTTAAGTAAATATTACATTTATATTAGTCAGTTCAGCATTTTTGGCTCATGGGCCTGACAAATAAGTATGTTCAGTAACTCTCTGTTGAGTTTCAGAAATATTGATAGTGGTATTAAAGAGTTTTTTGTACTGTCTCGCACATCTGTGAACCCGGAAGTAAAGCTGTGACGTCACCACAACGTATTGGCATTGTTTGAGAACAGGTTCATAAACTAGGAAGTCTTCTCGGTGCAGACATGCAACAATGTGCAAAGAATATTAAAATAAATAAGAATATGATCGGAAGGTCAGGGGTTTGAATCCCAGCTCCTGAAGATGCACACTCCCGTGGTGCATCTTCTTTACACTTTACTCTCCTTTATTCCAGTGTCTGTGTACATTGGTGTGAATGGGTGACTGGTTCCTCGCTGTAAAGCGCTTTGGGCCTAATGAAGGTTGAAAAGTCCTACTGTATATAAGTTCAGACCATTTACCATTTAAAGGGATATTTCAGGATTTTTGACATAGGGCCTTATTTCCTAGTTATCCAGAGTGTTGCTGATATCTGGAGATATTTTTTTTTGTAATTCAATATTCAGATTTATTATAGGGCTCTTCACAACGTAAGTAGAAGCTCCGTTGATTTGAATGGGATTTCCCAGCGTTCTACCGGTCATTACTTTCTGATAAAGGACCTCTGAAAAAAATAATGACCGCTGCCAATGGCAACGGAGTTCGTGCTTTCATATCACTCTGAGCGTACGTTGTAGCGACACTATCTGTCCCCGTCACTGCGAGAGAAGTTTGGGGGAATTGCTCGTGAAGTTAGCGTGAGTCTGACTTTCAACTTACCCTGAGATTCACCACCATTCCTCCAACTGCGCCTTCAACTAAGTAGCTAGGCTAGCTACTAGCCTTGCTGCTTCTAGCCTAGCAACGCGCAAACTTTTGGGAACTATTTGTCGCGGAAGTCATTAAATAAACCTTTCGACCTGAGTTCAGTTGGCAAATGGCCGTATAATAAGCGGGATAATGTATAGAACGCTCCGCTTCGCGTCGGGGTCCGGTTCGCCCTGTCGGTGCTTGTTTTCCCGATAATGACCAGCGTTCTATACATTATCCCTTACATAAATGTCTGTGTCGATAGAGTAATTTTTACCATTTTGCATTTAAAATACCTTATATTTGAGCAGCATCAGCTTCGTGGTTGTTTAAGCTACGCAGCGGCGGAGTGATCTGCTAGAAAATAGTCCTTCAAAATGCGATCATTCATGTAATGCAAGGTCAGTTATATTCCAAAAATTATTCTATCGACACAGACATTTATATGGTTAGTCTGGTGTTATAAGTGATTTGCCTCAGGTGCTCTGTGGAGAGGGACACACTGTTTTTAATGCAGGCTAGCTGATACCATAGAAATGCGCTAGCCTTGCACTAGCCTAGCGCCACGTAGCTCTTCAAACATAAGAACTGCATGAATTACAAAACAAAATATCTCTGGATAACTAGGAAATGAGGCCCTATGTCAAAAATCCTGAAATATCCCTTTAAAGGAACAGGCCACCGTTTTAACATACTGAGTTCTTACCTGAGCTTAGACGAGTTGATGTGTTCCTGTCTGGTCTTTGTGTGTGCCCTCAGTCACGCAAAACGACCAAAGCTGTTGTTGGCATTTGGCCTCTCCCAGTATATTCCTATAGCTCCAAAACAGGGGTGAAGTTAGAAGCGACCAAGCACTTCCACGGGCACAAAGACCAGACGGGTACGTTTCAACTCGTCTAAGCTCAGGTAAGAGCATATCACAGTATGGAAAAACGGTGGCCTGTTCCTTTAACCATCATCATAAGTAAGTATGAGCTTCCCGGGTGTTTCAGGAGAATGAAAAGCGCCGGCTCTTTTGTTAATCACCGGTCATGACTCAGTCCCCTCCTCCTCAGATTGGGGTTTGGAAAGTGCTTCCTTCCTCCTGACCTGGGGCCTCTGGAGCTGATTTCCGAGCGGGTTCACACCTCGCTTCATTGAGCCCACACAGAGGCGTTGACTCAGGAGGTGTCGGCGTCGTTTGTTCAACACTTTCGCTCAGTTCCTCCGCGCGATGAGAGTTCCTTTTGATGAGACGCACAATGCGCACTTTAGCGCCTCGCGGTCACAGGAAAACAAACAGACCTCCCGACAACAAGCGAAACGTCATGTCCCAATACTAAAGTCCTCACATGACGCCACAACACGAGGAATGTGAGGAAATGTCCATGTACAAAAGCAACTTGGACAAGAGTTCGATCGAGAAAAATTGGTTTAATTTTAATGTCAGAGTGAAAAACAGATGCTTTATTGGATGACATTTTGACAAGTCTTTCCCACACGTGTTCATTCACAAATACTGACATGTTTGGTTTCCATGTTTTGGTTATATTTATGTCCGTAATCTACAGGAGAAGTTTCAAACTGATATCTCTAAATTGAACCTCTGACCCTCCACTTTAGCCCAGCGCATTTTCTCCAGTTCGGTTTGAACCAAATCCAAAAACTTCTTGACTGGAAGTTTTACAGCCGATCAGTGTTAATTTTGACAACATATTTTAATTTAGTTTTAGTCTTTTGACGAAAATGTAATTCGATTTTAGTCAAGTTTTAGTCAAAAAAATATCTTCAATTTTAGTCTAGTTATGGTCGACTAAAATTGCAAGTAAATTTAGTCGACTAAATTTAAGACGAATTTAGTCGACTTTGCATTGATAATATTGATTATAATCATATTTAATCTTGCTCCTCTGCTTCATGGAGCTGCTCCACATGAACAAAGCTCAGAGCTGATCCTTTGGCAGAGAATTTACATGATCTGAGGCTCTTTCAGACGGTCAATAGAAGTTTGGATGATTTTAGTCTCTCCCTTTCATTTTTATTTAGTCTTTTTTTAGTCGACTAAAATATTTGGACATTTTAGTCATAGTTTTAGTCTTTAGTTTTTTGGTTTCTTTTGAAAGACACTAGGTTAAACATTTTTGTTTCTACCTAGTGTCTTTCAAAAAGAAACCAAAAAACTAAAGTTTATTACTTAAGAAGACATAATGAATGTGATAAAAGAATAGTTTTAGTCTCATGAAAAACTTTTAATTTAGTTTTAGTCCAATTTTAGTCATCAAAAATAACACTAAATTAAGACTAATTATTTTAGTCGACGAAACTAACACTGCGGCCGATAGACCAGAGTAACGCCAAAGTTGAAAAATGTATCTTAAATGTATCTTCTTTCTCACATAGTGGCACTTTTCAAACATTTCTTATCATGTTATGGCCGATCCTGCCTTTGCTCTGCCCGATCCCGTCAGACCTTTTTAAAGCTAAGCAGGAAGGGCCTGGTCGGTACTTGGATGGGAGACTGTTTGGTAACACCAGGGAACCTAAGTGAATGTAGTGAGTGAGTGGTTGGTGGTGGTCGGAGGGGCCGATGGCACAGACTGGTTGCCTCGCTTTCATCAGTCTACCTGTGGAGATAAAATGGCAGTTATTCTGTTTAACAATGCTAAGGTTAATTTGATCCCAGACACTAAACTATGAACAATTTGTATGAGACCCAAGGACAGTATTTCAGCTGCCTGAGAGTTGAATGTTAACTATTTGAATGACTACGTATACAAGGGCTGTAACTATATAATGATATGTGATTCTCAATGTTACAAACGGACTTGAGAGAGACATGGGAAGTGCTCTGAATGCAGCATGTCGCCTCTCTGAATTTGTGCTCTCCTGATTGTTGCTCTTGTTAATAAATCTGGCTCTGGACACGATCCGCTACTCTCCGGGAGTTTTTTGGTCATATTTTAAACTTCCACATACCCCAGGGAAGCTGTGGTTACAACAGTAGCAAAAGAATGATCTGATGAAGGCTCATGCTGAAACGTTATCATCATTCTTGATTAAAAATTGGACATCGGCTACTTGAGTACAATGTTGTTTTTTGTCAGTGGCTTACCACCACCAAGTATGGAGTAGCCTGCTTCTGTGTGCGCTTGAAATTTCGAACTTCACAGCAGTCTGGGGACCATGGCCGAAATCTTCGCATAGATTTGGGAACCAATCACAGAACGAGGAGGGACGGCGAGACGATGACGAGCTATTCGATATACGGAAGCTTGTAGTTTGTTTAGGGATAAAACAATATTGTTTATTTACGGATCCAACATGGCAGCAGCGACTCCATCTTTTGATCAAGCTTTATACCATGTTCTAAATCAGGGGTCACCAACCTTATTTCAGCTGAAGGCTACTTTAAGAGCATTAAGTTGTTCGAGGGCTACCAGTTAAAAACAAATCCTAAAGACTTAAACGTACACTGTTCACTTATAGGATATTGACCCCATATTATATTAAAATAGCTTTATTTTAAACTCATACTGAGTCACAAGAACCGAAATAACTGCAATTTTAAGAATTAGATTCAAGAAAATGAAGTGTTTTACACTTTAGATAAAGTCCCAAGAGCTACTGGACATGCCCCAAAGGGCCCCTGGGTGCCCGCGGGCACCACGTTGGTGACCCCTGCTCTAAATAGTTTAACTCGAAAGTTTACAGCAGGTACGTCATCGGATACGATTATACGATTGGCTACATGCAGACACATATGATAGACATTCAGCCCAATAAACGGCTATAGACAATTGTAAACCACACCTCTCCTACAAGTAAAGGAACTGGTGGTCGTCAAACTAAATATATTTGTGATTTTAGTCTGCCGTTAGCCAGGCTATTATGGAGTGAATAATAGTGCAATGTAAAGCATCTTTGAGTGTCCAAAAAACACGCGTTTTCGTCGCTTTTTCGTCATGTTTTTGTTGCTTTTTTGTAAGGTGACCAGACTCTTCACTGCACGGTAGCACAGTGGTTAGTGCTTGTGCTTCACAGCTAACGTCCGAGTTCGATTCCCACCAGGGACGGGGACTTTCTGTGTGGAGTTTGCATGTTCTCCCCGTGTCTGTGTAGGTTTCCTCCGGATACTCCGGTTTCCCCTACCACTAAAAACATGTACAATAGGCCAGGATGTATGAGAGTGTGTTTGAGAGTTCGCATGGGGACGATGGATGGAAATTAGCCCAAGGCTACAATCCAGTGTGGCTTGTTCATTAACTTGCACTGTCCCTACCAAATAAACTAATAAACTAAAATAAACCAATAATTATACACTGGGGCCCAAAGAGAATTTATGGAGGGAGCCATATCGGGACGTTGAATGATACATTGTTTGTATGTCGATTAAATGGAACAATCACCAGCAAAGTGAGAGACTTTTGTGCTTATTTATTGGTTCTGTAGCGAACGTAAACTTTGTGTTCGACACGTACGTAGCTAAATCATCACGTTTCAAGTGAAGAGCGGCGGCTTCATGGCATGAGACCGATGGAACACCGGGAGTCCTGGGATAAATCAATGTTTTTTGGGAAATCCACTGGGACATGGGACGGAGGGCTCAAAACTGGGACTGGACATCTGGTAACCTTACTTTTTTGTCACTTTGGTGCTTTTTTTCCCCCCAAGAAGCTCTTAGACATGAGTAAAGCCAAACTGGATAACTGTGGTCGGTTCACGCGGGGGTTAAGAGGTTACCAGTTTATTCCACACGGTGAAGTCCTGCAGACGCCTCTCCGGAGCCTAAACCGAGCGTCGTGCTGCGGCCCTAACCCCTCCGCCACCGCATGAGCGCACATATTCCTGAGCCTGTGCCCTGAACGTGAATGTGCGAAGTGTACCCCATCACCTCATTGACCCTTAAACACATGCGGCACCTCGTCAAACCCGGCCGCCGCGCTCCAATACAGTAGCGCCCAGTGTTGTGACGGCGGCTCGCGGGCTGTAGACACATTAACGAGAGCGTCATTAGCACATTGACTTTTCCCACCGTCCGCTCGCCGCTGCGCTGGAGCCCGCGGGAGCCCGGCCTCGCCGACTGAAGGGGGCCCTTGTGCCGCGCTCCGCCACAGCATCCAAACAGTCATTAACCAATAAAGTCTGTTTGTTTGTGCGGGTCGGCGGCCAGCCCCAGAGAAACGGAGGCTTCTTACGGGAGCGGCTGACATAAGGGGAGCGTGTATGGTAAATGACGGGGCGCTCGCACGGCCAGGCCCTTCGTCGCTGGAGCGGGACGGCCCAGGAATGTCAGACGAGATGAATTAAAGGTTAATAGAATGACTCTGATTCCCAGCCGTGGCTTCTCTAATGCTTTTCTGGCTTTACTGTGAAGTGTGGGGTTTGAAATGGCCACTGTGTTTGCATTTCTGCCTTTTTTAAAGCACGGATTGTCAATTCAGGCTCGTTTAATCTCCCGTGAAGAGCGGGTGTTATGCTTTTAGTAGGTATTTGGTAATAAAGCGGAACGCCTCTTTATCACGCACTTTGTTAGAAAAACAGCTGAAAGAAAATACCCTTAAACTCCTTTCTCCCTTTGCAGCCACTGGGGAAGATCTAAAGATTACTCAAAGATGCGCGAGTGGCTCGACCGTTTATTTTGCATAACCTCCCACACACACACTTTAACATGGGCATATCCTGCATAATTGAGGCCTTTGATATTTTAGGTTTTATAACACCCATGTACGGATAAGACAGTGACTCTGAGACACAGGGGCCAGGGCTGGTGAGGAATTTGCCTGGAGCTCCCCCTGCAGGCAGAAGAACAGAACATACATTCAGTTTCAGTGAACAGCGTGAGGAGCACAGACCGGGCCATCACAAAAAAAAACATATAGACTTATTGTTCAATAAATACAGTGTTTTTCCGCAGGGCATTAAAAATAATAATAATAATATTGGCATACACTTGTTTTGCGCTTTACAAGCCTGTATTACCAAGTTTCTCAAAGCGATACACATTATCATTATTTATTCATGCCATACTCAGTAGTTGTAAGCTATTGTTGCCCCGGGGTAGACTGATGGAAGCGAGGCTGCCAGTCTGTGCCATCGGCCCCTCCGACCACCACCCACTCACTCACTAAATTCACCCAGGTTTCCTGGTGTTTCCCAAACGGTCTCCCATCCAAGTATGGACCAGGCCCTTCCCTGCTTAGCTTCTGAAATCTGAAATGATCAGGCAAAGCAAAGGCGGTAAAGCAGTAAAATCCATCCATCCATTTTCTTCCGCTTTATCCGGGGCCGGGTCGCGGGGGCAGCAGTCTCAGCAGAGATGCCCAAACTTCCCGGTCCACACACACCTCCTCCAGCTGTTCTGGGGGGACCCCGAGGCGACACCAGGCCAGCCCGGAGGCAGAGTCCCTCCAGCGTGTCCTGGGTCTTCCAAGGCCTTGTCCCACTAGGACATGCCTGGAACACGACCAGGAGGCATCCGAAACAGATGCCCGAGCCACCTCAGCTGCTCCTTTCGACGTGATGGAGCAGCGACTCTACTCCGAGCTCCTCCCGGGTAACTGAGCTCCTCACACCCTGAGAAGGAAACTCATTTCGGCCGCTTGTATTCGCGATCTTGTCCTTTCGGTCATTACCCAGATCTCATGACCATAGGTGAAGGTGGGAACGTAGATCGATCTCAGCTCCCTCTTCACCACGACAGTCCGATACAGCGACCGCATCACTGCTGACGCTGCACCGATCCTTCGGTCGATCTCACACTCTGTCCCTCACTCGTGAACACGACCCCGAGAAAGTTGAACTCCTCCACTTGAGGCAAGGACTCCCCACCGACCTGGAGCAGTAAAAGCCATTCAATGAGTTGGGCCAAAATAAACTGGCATTTAATCTGAATTTCTTCGAATATTATGACATTGCTCAACATTTTTCAGTGTTTAAATTACCTGAAAATACAGCTGCAGTTTTGGCTGAGATTGACCACATTTTTTTGCTCTAAAGTTTCCCGTTTTGTCCAATTCTCTTTCACCTGTTTTTCTGCATTTATGGCAAACCCTGTAAAAACCCTGAAGTGACAGATAACCCATACTTTTGTGGGCATTCGATTGCATTTCATGATAATGCAACTTCACATGATTGAGTACAAGGCCTTACTGTCATTATTATTTTTTAAAGTTTCCATAAGGAAGGAATAAGGCACAAAATTATAGCAGTATGGTATCAGAAAAAAAAGATAAGGCACTACTGGTATCGATGCAAATAAAAGTATCCAGCCTCAGTCCAGGTCCTGCAGGGTGGGTGGGGCGGCAGACAGAGGAGGCTCCGTCAGCTTCACGTGAGTCGATCTGAGTAAACACAAGTGATGGATGTGCCGTCTCTGCCATGAGCTGCTAATGAAGCCTGACCGGCAGCTCACGGCCTCCATAATACGGCTTTAATATGGACTCAGAGGACAAACGTTTATGCTCAGAGACAATCTGTAAGGATTGTAACGAGTAACTGCTGTCAACTATAAAATTCATCTATATCAAATCTATCAGTCTAATAAATCGTCCTCCTTGTGGATACAGCCAGATGTGGTCCTACTTGACTGCATTACTTGAGTAAAAGCACAGAAACTACTGATCAAATATTACTCCAATAAAAGTTAAAGTTGCTCAGTCAAGTCAGTGAAAGCACTGAAGTATTGGCTGTAGAAAATACTTAAGGAATTTGAAACCCTAAACAAAGGGTTCTGAGCTGTTCAAAATGTTCAGCACCCAAAACAAATGTATCTTAAATGTGTCTTATCAAAGGCCTTCGGTGAGTGACCCAGAAAGGGGGAGTTTCTCATAATAAGCTGTTGGGCTTTTCCCATAGAATTATGGAAAGTTGCTTTAAATTAAGTGTTGTATTTCGGACAAAAAATACACGATTACCCCTATTAGTCATCCATCCATCCATCCATCCATCCATCCATCCATCCATCCATCCATCCATCCATCCATCCATCCATCCATCCATCCATCCATCCACCCAAATCCACACACCCAGCCACCCACTCACTGCAGGTAGTGGGTCTACAGAAGGACGGCCTCATGGTTCTAACCGAGCCTGTTGGTCTCTCACAAGGGGCTTCTGATCCGCTCTATGTCTGACCCGTCACTTAGGCCCTGTTTGACATGGGAGACCCTACCAGGGGCACGAAACCCCCGACAACAGAGCTCCCAGGATCATTCAGCTTCTCAAACCCCTCCACCACGTAAAGGTGGCGGTTCCATGAGGGGCCCCTATTAATAATACTATAATAATTTGATGTATAAAATGCCTTACTTATATATTTATTTTCTTCTTCTGAGACACTAAAAGGCACCAAGAGCCCCCAAAAAGGGACAAACGATGAAGTATCCGGGCAAGACTCACACCTGCCTTCTAACCCTGCTGTTGTTCTGGCCAGATTCTGCTAAAAATGTTCCCCAGCTTTACTTAGTTTGACTATTTGTGTGATGTTTACAGTTTCACTTCCTTATTGGACACCGACAGGAAGTGACATAGATGGAGGCAAACCATTTTAAACCGTTGCCGTGCCGACCATGTTACGCCAATGGGAACTTTATCTGTCACTTCAGTACCATAAAAAATGAAAATAAACACTTTTCTGCCCAACATTTCTTCATCTAAATCACTTCTTCGCTGAATTAAAATGATAATAATAATTTTCAACTGTTATTATTGATCTTCATAAATCATGTTTTCAAAAGTGTTAAAACCTGAAATCCCCTCGTGCTCCAAACCGACCCGGTGTCCTCCCTTTTGGCCGAGTGTCCCGGTGACTGCGATGCCGTCACACTGGCCGTCGCCCCACAGCGGCAGGCGTGTGGTGGTCCCGCGCACAGAGGCCGTTTGTCACTCCCCCCACACACCCCCTCCCGCCCTCCGCTTCTGTCCCGCTCGGCTCCTAATTCACACTCCATAAATCAAGATGGACCGTCCCAGATGAATTCATGTCTCCGCGCGGGGCTACAGAGCCACCATTGTCCGCGGACACGGCCCCCGCGGCGGCGTGGGCTCGGGCGCTGTCTCCGCACTCGTCTGGGGTCCCGCGTTGAACCTGCGTGGAGGTATGGATGTCATGTCGGGAGATCACGCTGTCGACACGAAGCGAAAATCACCCCAGGAGGAAACTGAAGGTGAAGAAGATTAGGGATCCTCAAGGCGGCATGGAAGAAGTTTCAGAATCTCGTTATCAGGGGCGTCCGAGCCAAGCGTTAGTGACCACAGGCTTTTTTGATCAACTGTTTTCATAGTGTACTGAGCTGCTAATATCTGGTTATTACACCTTAAAGCAGGGGTGGGCAAGTTTGCGTCACCAAGGGCCGATTTTCATCATAGCCAAAACACCGAGGGCCGAACCTCACTATTGGAGCCTAAAGTTAAGAACCATTTTCTGCAAATACCAATGTTTTACATCAGTGGTTCTAAAGTGGTCCGGCTCCGAGACCCGCCATTACCTTAATGACAAGCTGCGACCCAAACAAGCCGTAGATTTGCTTCTAAGACTGAAATTATGATCAAAACAACCCAATAATACAAATTTTAACAGACTCCATTGTGTTTCTGTGTAGTTTCAGATAGAAAATATTGAAGAAAAGTTCCCTATAGGCTCGCGACCCACCTTTGAGTCCAAACCTACCAGTTGAGAATCCCTGTTTTACATTATTTATGACCAAGTGGCATGTTCTCCGAAGACATTTAAAAAATACACCGTAAAAAGACACTATTTCTCGCATTTTAGGTATTTAATCCCTTATTTGCACAATAATATTTCGCAAAATCATATTGGGGGCCGGATTTGACGTTGCCTTAAAGGAACCAGAATGCTCTAAATTTCATAAATATACTGTATATCAGGGGTGGGCAAGTTTGTGTCACAGAGGTAAGAAAAGTAAAGAACCATTTTGTGCAAATGCCAATGTTTCATATCAGTGGTTCTAAAGTGTCCGGCTTCGAGACCCGACATTACCATAATGACAAGCTGCTGTTTGCAGACGATGTTGTTCTGTTGGCTTCAACAAATCAGGACCTTCAGCTGCTCTGGGGCGGTTTGAGTGTAGCGACCGGGATGAGGATCAGCACCTCCAAATCCTGGTTTTCCACCGGAAAAAGGTGCTTCCCCTCTTCAGGAGAGAGAGTTCTTGCCTCAAGTGGAGGAGTTCAAATATGCTAACGCTAGCTAGCGCTTGCTATGACTGCCGTTTTTTCGCTTCTACAGAACAATCTGCTGTGAATAAACATCCATATGGACCCGATTTAGACTTTACTTTATCTGTATGTGATGAATACATTAATATTTCGCCAGAAAATGGCTAAAAAAGAAAGATAAATATTACTTACACAGATGTTATCCGTCTGAATAAGTCATATTTTCAAAAGCATTAAAACCTGTCTTGAAGAGAGCTTGCGTCGGTTTGGACATAAAGCAGTACTAAGTAACGTGTTTACCTTAATAAATCCTTTCCGTAGTCCCTGTGGGGGTAATACAAGTGTTAATGGGATGATTGGGGGTCTTTCATCTCCCCCTGGTGTCTCTGGCCAGAAAACCATGTTTGCAACTTGACTGCCACTGGACCGGAGAAACCAACACACACTAATGGAATCACGAAGAAGATGCTTGCATGCTATCGGGCAAAGCTAACTGCGGGCTAACGTCACTTTAAACAGTATTTACAGCCGAGTTTGAGTGAAAAAAAATTATTTCCATTGTATAATTGGATGCACAATATCCCTCTCTCCCTCCGCCTTTCCTGTCAGCGTAGTATTTACTCTCCAAGACAATTAATAAGTTAAAAAATCGTGACTTGCTACGACACCTGCAGTTGCACTTTTGGCCTCTAGGGGCAAGAGTTACTTAGTACTGCTTTAACTTATTGCTACAGGAACAATTTCATTTGTTAATTTATTTGGGGCAATGCAAATAAATGAACAGGCAACTAATTTAGAGCTGTAAACGCGAATGAGAGAATGAGAGACGTGAACTTAAAGTCAGCCTCGCGTCGCCTGAAATAAGTGAATTAAAGCCGTTTATCGCGGATTGCTGATGGGGTTGTACCTGCTGTACTGACTCTACCCCTAAACCCGTCCCCCATCCTCACGTTGAGTGACGTAACTTCGCTCGTCGCCTCGGCTGCGTCGCCTCCAAAAATAAGACTCTTAATTGCCCCTGTTTATTTCTGCTCCCGAGTGTTTTTTCGCAGCCCGTTTGCGGCGCTCTGGGAGGTAAACGTCGGCAATGGAAAAAGCGAGGACAGAGACATTTTTACATTTATTTTCGTTATTTTTTTTCCCGCGCCCATAAATAAGTCCTTTTACAGAGCGGGCGCCGCGTGCTGGGGCGGTGACATCATGCGGCGTGTTGACTGGGGGAGATGAGTGATGCGAGCCGCTGTCTGTAAACGCTAATGCGCGGGGCGTCCAGCATGGGGGGGGGTGGGGGTATAGGGGCCCCATGGGTCAGAGCGAGGGACACAGGGGACCACTGTCACCTGCCGCGGCCCCGTGGAGAGGCTCCAGACTGGGGGAGCGCAGGGGGGTCTCCTGGCTGCTCCTATAGACTAATATAGGCACAGTGTTTTACTACGGCCCAGGCATACGACATGTCTGGGCCCCGGGGGATAAGACACACACCCCCCAACGGTAAACACGAGGGGGGAGGAGGCTCATGGGAGACTGTGGGGAGAGAAAAGCACTGAACGATTTCATTAACTCTGGATTAATTAGAAATGTGATTAAAGGAGGTTAGATTCGACGTTCACATGACGTCACAGCATTGTAAAGAGCCGATACAGACGGCATCTCGTCACAGAAGGGGGTGTGGCCTCGCCGAGGGGGGAAAAAGAATCTTTTGGGAAACACAATTTTTCACTCTTTTTAGCCATTTTCTGGTGGAATATGAACATATTAATCACATACACATAAAGTCCAGTGTAAATCGGGTCCATATGGATGTTTATTCACAGCAGATTGTTCTTGAAGTGAAAAAACGGCAGTCATGGCAAGCGCTAGCTAGCCGTTAGCTCTAGCACAATGCTAATATGTAGCATCATGTTAGCATTCTCCGTTTTTTTTTATGTATTTATAATCACAGATGGCATCTCTGGAATCACCCATATATGGTCATGTTTTAAAACAGTTAAGGGGGAAAAAAATTTGGAGAAAAATCGAAGCTTTCTTTAATTATTCAAAAAGTGCTTTAACAAATGCTGAATTATGAATATTGTTTCTACTAAATAAAGATACAAAGACATGGAGAGGAGCAAAGTGGTTCAACAGCCCATAAATACATAAAAAACGGAGAATGCTAACATCGGGCTAATGCTAATGGTTAGCCAGCGCTAGCTACAACTGCCATTTTTCACTTCTACTGAACAATCTGCTGTGAATAAACTTCCATATGGAACTGATTTAGACTTGATTCTATTTATGTGTGGTAAATAAGTTCATATTCCACCAGAAAATGTCTAAAAAGAGTAAAAAATTGTGTTTCACTAAAGATTCTATTTTCCCCCTTAGCGAAGCCACGCCCCCTTCTATGACGCGATGCCGTCTGTATTTATGGGCTGTGGAACCACTTTGCTCCTCTCCATGTCTTTGTATTTTTATTTAGTTGAAAACTATATCAATAATTCAGCGATTGTTGAAGTAGCCTAGTTTTTGAATAATCAGAGAAAGTTTTGATTTTTCTCAAAATTTTCCCCCTTAACTGTTTTAAAAAATAACCACATATGGGCGATTCCAGAGATGCCGTCTGTAACTATACGTTTGTTGTGACGTCACAGGTCTACAATCAATATTTCTGAAACTCAGCAGAGAGTTACTGAACACACTTATTTATCAGGCCCATTAGCCAAAAATTAACAAATTAGATTTTATGACCCAACAGAGTGTAATAAAGCTTTAATGCTGTGACGGAGAGTTCTTATTCATAGAGCCGGATTTAAGTCAAATGGGCCCCGGGGCTGAAGTTTTTTCAGGACTCCCCATATACTGTATGTCTGTCTGTCGGATTTCTCTCTCTCTCCGCAATGAAAAGATAAATGTTTTTTCTTTTCATTTGAACATGCAGAAGTAACTTCTTAAAGGGGCTAGATGCATGCACGGCATTTTATACTCACTGCTGCCACCTCAGGTCATACGTGTAACTGCACCTTCTATTTTAAGCTCGTGCATGACGGCACTTCGGACCCGAAGTAACAACTTTGTGAGTGACAGTGCAGGATTTTAGAGGCAGTTGTGGTGAACAGGTCTGAGCTCATTCTACACATTAGGACATTGTTGAAACGTGTAGATGGAGGAAAATACTTCATTTTGACATTTTTAAACTCCGTATGGTCCCTTTAAACATAGTCATAGTGAAAAAAACAGTTCAACATAATCACCCCAATTTGAGCTCCTGGCCCTGGCGGCAGAACCGTTGCTACTGCCGGGCTGGTGGGGGGACACATTTAAAAGGGGGTCCACAGAGATTTTTAGATTTTAATGGATGGATGGAATATGGTGCAGTCTCATGCATTTTAACAGACCAATAGGTATTTTCCCCCAGTGTCAACTCAATGAAAATGGCTCAGACCTTGTTTAGACCTAGTTTAGTCCTGGTTTAGTCTTGGTTACATGTGAGGGAGTCTGCAAAGAGAGAAGGAACTCTCTCCTTTTCTCCTTATGCCCAGGGGCCCTCCAACCTGCTGGGCCCCCGGGCTTCGCCCCTGTAAGCCCCTGCATAAATCTGGCCTTGCTTGTTATACTGTATATATAAATGGAGGAGTTGGTCACTGGTAAATAAATACATAAATATCTGATGAAAGGTCCATGAGAAAAGTAGAACATGATTGTTATTGCAGTGCTGTGGACAGTCACTCGATGAATCCTGTTCGCTTTGGCTAAAAACAAGGACGTTTAACACTGTGAGAAGATGAGAACCTTTCCTGATCAAACTCTTGCATGATCTGATTAAATCTTTGAAGTGCTGTATCTGTCTGTCCCGGTGTCCGTCCGTCTCCTTCAGAAAAGCCCAGCTCAAACTCTCAGTCACATGAGTCCTGACGTCTCCCGCGGGACCAGACCCCATTCCCCGAGAGTAACGCGACCCTCCGCTCACTCCGGGTCAACGTTGGTTTGTTTGGACTGGAGTTCAAACAGAGCTGTCCACACTTCTGAGGGAGAGACGGCTTCATGTGGGACAGAGACCGTCTCCAAACAGGCTTTTCTTCCACTTGTCCCGTACTTATTGTGGCAAAATAATCGAATCTGAGTCTTTGCTGCGTTTGTTGGAGAGTAAAAAGTCTTCAAGGCAAGTTCAGTCGCAATTCAAAGTGCTTCACAATGACATGAGATTGAAGAAAGGGAGAAGTGCAGATAAAATACTTTCACTCTCAGTCGTACATACACATTAGGCTTCTGACTCCAGATTGTAGATTTATTGGTCGTCTAGTGTCCGACACTTCAACTGCAGAGTACAGACGACGACTCAAGAACCTTCGCTGAAGTTTCTCAGACATGTTTGGATTTGGACGGTCAGGGTTGAGGCCTGCCACAAATTTTCTGGAAGTCTGTTTCAGATTTTCGCTGCATAAAACTGAAGCAGCCTCACCATGTGTAAAGTGCCATGACAGGTTTTTATGCTTTTGAAAATATGACTTATTAAAAGGATAACATCAGTTGCATAATTATCATTTTATTTCAGCGAAGCAGCAATTTTAATGATGAAATGTTGGGCAGAAAAGTTATTTTTACTTGAATTCTTAAGCTACTGCCAGGAAGTGACATAGAAGAAGGTAACATTCCATAGATAACGAAGGGGACGTGGCCTAAATCGGGTCCATATGGATATTTTCTCACAGCGGAAAGACGCCAGACATAGTTAGCACTAGCTGTCGTTAGCATTAGCACAATGCTAGCATTCTCCGTTATTTATGTATTTATGGGCTTTTGAACCACTTTGCTCCTCTAAGTCTTTGTATCTTTATTTAGTAGAAAACTATATTCATAATTCAGCGTTTATTAAAGCAGTTTTTGAATAATTAGAGAAAGTTTAGATTTTTCTCCAAAATGTTTTCCCCCTTAACTGTTTTCAAACATGACCATATATGGTCATGGAGAGGAGCAAAGTGGTTCAACAGCCCATAAATACATAAAAAACGGAGAATGCTAGCATGATGCTACATGTTAGCATCATGCTACATGTTAGCATCGTGCTACATGTTAGCATCGTGCTAATGCTAACGCTAGCTATGAATGCCGTTTTTTCACTTCTACAGAACATCTGCTGGGAGAAAATATCCATATGGACCCGATTTAGACGTGTCTTTATATGTATGTGATAAATACGTTAAAAAGTTTCCCAAAAGATTATATTTTCCCCCTCGGCGAAGCCACGCCCCCTTCTATGACCAGATGCCGTCTGTATCTATAGCAGTTTGTACTCATTTCCCATTGACTTAACATGGTCGGCACGGCAACAGTTTCAAATTGTTTACCTTCTTCTATGTCACTTCCTGTCAGTGTCCAATAAGGAAGTGAAATTATAAACATCACAAAAATGGCCAAACTAAAGAAAGCTGGGCACAATCTTTACCAAATCTTTTTTGTTGACATTTTTGCCACATTTTCACAGCTTTTTGTCACTTGTTTTTTCTCTCTCTTTTTTGTTGCTATTTTGACACTCTTTGGGAGTTTATCACACAAGTTTGACTCCTCTCTTTACAGTGGACAATGTCATATTTGCGACAACAACTATCAGGACAGGGCCCATTTGTCTCAATCCAGCCAGGTCTGACTGACTGAAGGACACGTCTTATCCAGCAGGCTGTTAGGAAGCTGAACTCTCCCCTTCCCTCCCTCATCGTGCTCATATCTACAGTCCTGGATAGTGCAGGTTGAGAGTAAAGCACCTTTAGTAGTCGACTAAACCGAGCCCATAATGAAACCCCTCTGTGCAACAAGAGCCCGTTGTCCAGGAGCCGCTCAGGAGCAGCCCCGTAATGGAGTCCGCGGCGTCAGGGCGAGATATGCTTCACGTCAGGGCCTCGTAAACCCCCGGGGAGCCCAGATAAGAGCGCTGATGTGTGGGCGCCCCGCTGTGAGACGACCCCGCCGTGGGACAGCGGTCTGGAGCTCTGTCACCGGCCTCTGTGATCAAAGCGCAGAGCGGCTCCAACGCCGTCTGCGACCACCGGACGGCGGCTCAGATGGCACGGCGACAGTCTGGAGGAAAACCAACGCACGGACGAGGAACTGATGATCCCGCTTTGGGGAAACTCTGCTTTGATGGGTTTAATGTGTTTATTTAAAAGACACTGCTCGTGTGTCACTGAGAGTAAAGCCCACAGTAAAAACAAAATACAAGCCACCGTTTGTAGCCACACTGCAGAAAAGTGATGTCTTGATAAGTTAATTGATAAGTTGATAAGGCACTCCAAATTCTGTTTTAAGGGATGAGAAATGATTTTAGAGTCAAAGTCAAATCGTTGTTCAAGGCGAGATAATGGAGGTGAAAACAGATTTTTTTCATTTTTTGGCACTTTTTCATCACTTTTTTGTCGCATTTTTGTCACTTTTTTGTCACATTTTTAACACATTTTGGTCACTTTTTTGTCACATTTTTATCACATTTTTGTCACTTTTTCAACACATTTTCGTCACTTTTTCATCACTTTTTTATCGCATTTTTGTCACTTTTTTGTCACTTTTTTAATCACTTTTTTGTCACATTTTTGGCACTTTTTGTCACCTTTTTCTCACTTTTTTCTCACTCTTTTAATCACTTTTTTGTCACATTTTTGTCCGTTTTTCAACACATTTTCATCACTTTTTCGTCACTTTTTTGTCGCATTTTTGTCACTTTTTGTCCTTTTTATCACTTTTTTATCACTTTTTTGTCACTTTTTTAATCACTTTTTTGTCACATTTTTGGCACTTTTTGGCACTTTTTGTCACCTTTTTGTCACTTTTTTCTCACTCTTTTAATCACTTTTTTGTCACATTTTTGTCCGTTTTTCAACACATTTTCATCACTTTTTCGTCGCATTTTTGTCACTTTTTGTCCTTTTTATCACTTTTTTGTCACTTTTTTAATCACTTTTTTGGTCACATTTTTTCAACACATTTTCATCACTTTTTCGTCACTTTTTGTCACTTTTTTGTCATTTTTATATCACTTTTTTGTCACCTTTTTGTCACATTTTCGACACTTTTGTTATCACGTTTTGTCACTTTTTAATCACTATTTTGTCACAGTTTTGTCACATTTTTGTCACTTTTTGTCACTTTTTTTGTCATTTTTATATCACTTTTTGTCAGTTTTTTTAATCACTTTTTCGTCACTTTTTCATCACATTTTCGTCACTTTTTTGTCACTTTTTAATAACTTTTTTAAATCACTTTTTTGTCACTTTTTCGTCACCTTTTTATCACTTTTTATCACTTTTTTGTCACTTTTTTGTTGCATTTTGGTCACTTTTTGGTCACCTCGCGCCCGAGCAGACAGAGATTCTTAACCGAATGCCTAAACAGCGCTGTAGTAAAGTGGGTTTTCCTCGTCCGGAGCTGGGGGAAAGCTGAGCCCTGACGCCGTGTTGACGTTGGGGAAAGTGATCCTCGCTGTAACGGTCTTTAACGGCGAGAGCGGGTTTATTGTGGCAGTAAATACCAAACTCTGACACGACTCCCAGAGGAATCGCCAACGCACATTTACGGGAAAAAACATGGTGTTTTTTATAGTTTACAATATGAGTAATCCGATTATCCAAGTACATGTGATTTTGTATTTTTCATGTGCATTGTACAAGGTCATTTTTTTTAGTATTCTGACTTAAACTAAGTCTCTCAGGTGCGTGTACGTTTGTTCCCTCAAACAACAAAACAAAACAACAATGAAATTACCCAGAAACATGTGCTATAAGCATTTTTCATTTCATAAAATGAAACAAAATGGCACATATTTTATTATTTCTATATGATACAAAAACGGAAAAATGAAAATTTAAATCACAGGCTCAGTGCGTCATTATTTAGTTATGTCGATTTGCGTATAGTCGGAAGTTTGTCTGTACGCTTCACATTAAAATAACAGGCCACCGTTTTTACATACTGAGATATGTTCTTACCTTAGACGAGTTCATTTGTACCTGTGTGGTCTTCACGCGTGTCCTCAGTCACGTATACACAGCACAGGCGGCGTTAGCATTTAGCTTCTCCTCTCCTCCTCTATAGCTCCAAACCAGGTGAAGATTTAAGCTACCAAGCTCTTCCACGTTTTCACTATTTAAATATGGTTACGTGAAGTGTTACACGATAAAGTATAATTACACAAAATTAAACAACGTGGGTTTTCTAAGCGGATAAAAAGGGGAACTATATTGTAAGTTCCCCCTTTTTGTCCGGCTACCAGCGGCACAGTAGCACAGCGGTTAGAACTCGTGCTTTACAGCTAGAAGGTCCCGGGTTCGATTCCCACCTGGATGGGGTTTGCATGTTCTCCCTGTGTATGCGTAGGTTTCCACCTGAGACTCAGTTTCCTCGACCACTAAAAACATGTACAAAAGCCCAGGATGAATGTGAGCGTGTTTGAGAGTGCACATGGGGCACGACAGATGGAAATTAGCCCAAGGCTACAGTCCGGTGTGGCTTGTTTACGTGCATGAGACCCATGTATGTTGTCCAGACCAAATAAACCAATACATTTAGGCCATTTACTGAGGCAGCTCTATAAAACAGTGTATGTATTTGATCACTTTTATGAAGTTTGGCACATGAAGAATGTTTATTTTATTTTATTAAATGTGCTCCTGTCAATCAACAGTGCATGAATCACTCGAGGGTGTCCCTCAGCTAAAGGAGGTATAATAGTTAGCCTTAAGGCTCCTTCCCCTAGCTCCTTCCTCACTGACAGCACTATTCGGAAGCTTCTTATCATGGCCGTTAGACCTATTACCAATTTACTGGTTTTGGTTCCAGCCCGAGTTACTCATGACTCCTTTGTGGCAAAAACAATATCGATTGTGGTTAATGCGCTCGTCAATCACACCTCAGGAACTTGAAGAATCAGAAAAATCCCCGAGTAGACGTATTTGGCTCGTGTCAGTCATCTGCAGCGAATGTTTCCAATGGATTTCTCTAAATTTAACTTTTCTGCCATTCCACCTGCAGCGCCTGACCCGTGCTGTTTATGTGTAGAACTCCCTCTTCTGAAAGAACAGGTGTACTCAGGCTCACATTCATCTCTGCCACTCAGTCGGGCGAATGTGTGTGTTATAAAACCCGCGTCTGAGCCGAGCGAGAGCAATCACTCAAACCTCAACGTGAACGAATCTCGAACAGAAGTTTGTCTGAAAGTGTCGGCCGATCGCATCCATCACCGCGGCCGAGTCACTAAACGGTTTGTGAGACGTCGCCTCGCGTATTTGCACTCGATATTTCACCCAGGTGTTTTCACAGCTGACAGATCGCCTTTGCCCGCCGAATAAAAGCACATTTAGACGGAGCGATGACTAATCCGCCCCGCCGCAGAAAGCTTAATGTCGTTTTAATGGGCCCCCGTCGCTCAGTCAGGCTCGCGGGCCCGAGATGGGAACGACACATGTCCCTAGGAATCCATCTTTAAGTCCACAGTTCTCCAAAACGTCGAGGAAAGAGATCGAAATGTTTCAAAATGCCCCGAGGGAAGGAGAGAGTGCTCTGACCTCACAACTGGGAGGTGCAGGGCTCGATTGCCAAACCCTGTGAGGACTTTCTTTGTGGAGTTTGAATGACCTTCCCGGTCTCTGTGTTTCCGCTGTTGGAGATCAGGGACCGTTGGGTCACTGTCCAGGGGCGGAGAACAACGTGGGCTGTGCAACACGGGACTGACCCCTCTTCATGTGTTTGCACGGCAGCAGCGGGACATGTAATATACACTGTGTTCCAAATTATTATGCAAATGATATATATATTTTTTTAAATTGTCAACTCAAATGAAAGTCAGCATAATTTTCAAGTCTTTAACTGTTCGAGGATAATATGAATGTGACTGAAAAAAACTCCCAAAAAGCTTCTTGGGAAAAAAGCACCAAAATAGCCACAAAAAATGAAGAGAAAACAAGGATGTAAACGCAACAAAAATGTGACAAAAACTCAACAAAAATGTGACAAAAATTCAACAAAAATGTGACAAAAACTCAACAAAAATGTGACAAAAATGTGACAAAAACTCAACAAAAATGTGACAAAAACTCAACAAAAATGTGACAAAAACTCAACAAAAATGTGACAAAAATTCAACAAAAATGTGACAGAAATTCAACAAAAATGTGACAAAAATGAAAAAAGAAAAAAAAAACATACAAAAGGTGACACAACACAGCAATAACGTGGGGAAAAAGATCAGTTTTGTGGGTCTTAGCTTTCAAATGAGGTGTTACACAGGCCTATATAATAGCCAAAGAGGACAGAATGCATTTGGTTTCGGCGGGTTGTAAGAGGTTAACAGGTCAAGTTTTATTTTAACATAGGAGCCCTTGTGTGAGAGCAGCTTCAAAATTCTTAAATCCATTAAACTTGTTTTTGGTAGGGCTGTCACGGCATGAAAATTTTACCTCACGGTTATTGTGACGAAAATGATCACGGTTTTCGGTATTATTGCGGTATTTTTTTAAATGTGTGTTATTATGTTCAGAAAGCATTGATAGTCCTGCACAAACTGAAATAGTGTTTATTATATTAACAAAAAATACAGACAAAGCCTTATCAAAAGTGCAACTTTTCACATCAAAGTAAAAGAACAAAAACGATGTGTTGTTGATGTTTCCAGGTTATTATATGTACTATTTATAGCGCCAGAAACGAAGAAGAATATTTTTGAACTAGATAACCCGTCTATATCAGGAATGTTCTTCTCAGTTTGTTTCCTTCCAGTGAGCTTTCGCTTTGCAGATTTGGGAAAATGCCATCAGACGGTGATCATTGTTAAATTCATAATACTGCGGCGAGAGTGAATCTGCCACCGGGAGCCCCGTAACGCATTGTGCCATTGTGCGGAGGTATCCGGACACGGCGTATGCTGGCGGTAGCGTTGCAGCCGCACTATGGGGCAACTCGTTACATTCTCCCTCAACCCAAAGTCCCACATCAGCATTTCAGCTAAAACGCTAACGCTAGCTGCTACTGCTATAGAGTTGAGACGGTCACGCAGGAGAGTCAGAGGTTCGAAGTATTGCTGCCTCTTTAGAGACACTTTTTCCTGCACGTTCCGCAAACAGGAAAACTGTCTCTCTATCAACTGTCCTTCGGCTTTCTTAAAATACCCAAAATGTGTCCAGACCTTAGACTGGTCTCTGAGGCTGATAGATCCTGCGCGCTGTCGTGCCAGACATGATTCCAGCTTCGAGAAAGTTTTGTTTTGGTTGTAGCTACAGAGTGCGCCTGCGCGGCAGCTTAAGGAGATGAGACGCCGGCTCATAAGGGGCGCGGTAATCCACCGTGGTAAAATATTTTTTCAAAAACAAGACGGTAATTATTACCGTCAACATTTTTACCGGGGTTTACCGCTACACCGGTAACCGTGACATGCCTAGTTTTTGGAGAGTTTCTGCTTGGATTTGTTTGCAGGATGTCAGAATAGCCTCCCAGAGCTGCTGTTTGGATGAAAACTGCCTCCCACCCTCATAGATGTTTTTCTTCTTGATGCTCCAAAGGTTCTCAGTAGGGTTGAGGTCAGTGGAGGAAGGCTTGCCTGGATACCTCCTCGTTTGGGGGGGCTCTTGGTGCCTCGTCAGTATTTCTGAAGAGTAATGTGTGTAGGCCTAAAATGTCTTTAGCTCATAAGCTAGCTGTTTGTTTACTTTAAAACGCTGGGTCCTTCATGGCCAGTAAAAATCCACTGAACCTCCCAAAAACACAGTAAACATGTTGAAAAGTATCCAGTAAAACCGTGTGGAACATAGAAACTACAAATGCAGCGTGAAATCTCCTTCTCTTCAAAACCTTTGCAGATTTTTTGACGTCCCATTACCCGGGGCTATTTGTGTCGTCTGTCTATTTCTAGATCCTTTCAGCGTGTACGCCCTAAAAAGGAATATCTGCCTCCGTAGTTAAACTCTCATCTCTCATAATTACCTGCTGATTTGTTCCTTCAGCGACAGCCCGCCTCTGCTGCCCCGCCGTCTGCCCCGGAGGGCGTGTGCGTGGGGGGCTGGAGCCTGTTATTATAAGAGCCTCTTGTGCAGACAGTTGTTTTATGACGCGGCCGATATGAATCTTCACACTCTCCGGTTTGTTTGCGGCTCGCACACTTTTTACACACTTTCCCAGCTCGCGCGGAGCCGGCTGTAAAGGCGTCTGTGGACTTAAACGCTCTTCATAAAACCCCGGCCCGCGTCGGTCAGAGGAGCGCGTCGGGGCAGGGGGCGGCCATGTTGGGACCAATAAAGCTCTCAGCGTCCGCAAATGAGCTGTCTCCGAGATTCACTGCCAAAACAAAGATCTGCAACGGCCGCGATCCCTTTAGAGAGGATTCTGTATCTGAGACTGAGATCTTCCCCGTTTTTGTGATTTAATTGTCTAGTCCTGGCCGGTGCTACTTTTGATGACATGAAATATAGATATTCTAATTTTAGTCAAAGTCTTTTTGCAGCGTAAAATAACACTAAAATTAAAAACAATGACTAAAATGTCCAGATTTTCTGTCAGCTAAAACACGTGAATGTCGAAAGAGCCCCATATCATTTTTTTGTATTTTCTAACCATTTGGAACAAACATCGTTTTTATCCTTTTTTGTTTTGGTTTTTTGATAGACCTCTTAGTTATCTGCTCTAAACCAGTCCAGACCTGATCTACACCAGCATAAACCAGTCCAGCCAGACCTGATGATCTAAATCTGGTCAAAACCCATTCAAACTTCCTCTAAGCCAGTAAAAACCAGGTCTACATCAGTCAAAACCTGTCAAAACCAGCATGAACCAGTCCAAACCAGGTCTAAACCAGGTCTAAACCAGTCCAAACTAGCTCTAAACCAGTCCAAACCAGGTCTAAACCAGTCCGAACTAGGTCTAAACCAGTCCAAACTAGTCTAAACCAGTCCAAACCAGGTCTAAACCAGTCCAAACTAGGTCTAAACCAGTCTAAACCAGTCTAAACCAATCCAGACCAGTCTGAACTAGGTCTAAACCAGTCCAAACCTGCTCTAAACCAGTACAAACCAGGTCCAAACCAGTTCTAACTAGGTCTAAACCAGTCTGATCTAGGTCTAGAGCAGTCCAAACCAGGTCTAAACCAGTCCAAACCAGTCTTAACTAGGTCCAAACCAGTCCAAACTAGGTCTAAACCAGTCGGTCAGAGGAGCGCGTCCGGGCAGGGGGCGGCCATGTTGGGACCAATAAAGCTCTCAGCGTCCACAAATGAGCTGTCTCCGAGATTCACTGCCAAAACAAAGATCTGCAACGGCCACGATCTCTTTAGAGAGGATTCTGTATCTGAGACTGAGATCTTCCCCTGTTTTTGTGATTTAATTGTCTTGTATTTAATCTGGAAAGAGTCTTTTTTTAGGGGAGTCCTGGCCGGTGCTACTTTTGATGACTGAAATATCACGATAATTACTATATTGACTTATCGTCCAATAAATAGTAGATAAACTAAATATTTTTGGGCTCGATGTTTATTATCTGTGCATTTATTGGCTTTCCCCCATTTTTTTTATTTGTAAAACTTTGATTTTTAACTGTGGTATTTTAGGATATGATGATGCACTTTTAGAACAAAGGTTTACTGTCATGAGAGTTGACAGTATCATTAGAGTCAATAATTGCTTATCGCGATACTTCCCTGCCTCAATATATCGAACTTCAAATTCATTATTGTGCCAGGCCTTTATAGAACCATAAAACAGATTAATGTTAATTTATTCCTTTTCCTTCCATTATTTTTTTTTTATTTGTATCAATGTTTCAATTTATTCTATTACATTTTGTCTCCCTCCCTCTCCATTTTTGCCACTTTCGTTTGCGGGCCCAACAGCACCAAAACTTTAATATCAAGATATAATATTTATTTCCATGCTTTCGATCATTTATTTTTCCGATACCAGTATTGCAAGTGGGGTAAGATGCCTGGCAGACGACTTGCGCTCAGAATACATGCCGGCACCACTCTGGTTAGGGACCGTCAAAAAATTATACGCTGAACAACTCAATGGAAAAACAATGTGTTATATTTCTTCAATAGCTTTAAAGGAACAGGCCACCGTTTTTCCATAATGTGATATGTTCTTACCTGAGCTTAGACAAGTTGATGTGTACCTGTCTGGTCTTTGTGCCCGTGGAAGAGCTTGGTCGCTTCTAACTTCAACCCCGTTTGGAGCTATAGGAATACATTGGGAGAGACCAGACAGTTACACATCAACTCGTCTAAGCTCAGGTAAGAACATATCTCAGTATGGGAAAACGGTGGCCTGTTCCTTTAAGGGCTTGTTGACCACAAACCACTTTGGAATATTGGGACTCCTTATGGCCTTATGACCCATTGAGCACAGCAATAGTACTAATGTTGTATAGTTTGTATGTGCAAAAAATTAGTTAACTAGTTTGTCAACAAGATGAATAAAACTGCCTCAGTATATGTTCTTTAAAGGTGGGGTATTATGTAAAAATCACTTTTTTTTACGCTTTTTATCATGTTAGTGTGTCAGTCCCTCCTGAAAAACATGCCTCCAGTGTTGCTCAGATTGATTAATGTATTTTTGGGAAGTCTTTGAATCTCCTGCCAGCAGCCATTTTCCTGCTGTTTTGCTGGAGGGGACGAGGCTCCGCCCATGTTCTCTTCCTCAGTTCAGCCTACAGCAGACTTAGCTTTTAATGTATCTATTTTAAATACATTTGTTAGAAACCCCTGGCTTATGTTGTCTGTACTCATTCATATACACATAAAATAATAAAGAAATCTAAATCGCCGCATCAGGAACAGTGTTGCTATGAGGGAAAATTATTTTAAAGCAGCACTAAGTAACTTGTTTACCTTAATAAATCCTTTCTGTTGTCCCTCTGGGAGTAATACATGGGATGATTGGAGGGTCTTTCATCTCCCCCTGGTGTCTCTGGCCAGAAAACCACACTTGCAACTTGACTGCCATCGGGTCGGAGTCACCAATACACACTAATGGAATCACGAAGAAGAAGCTAACAGGCTAACGGGCAAAGCTAACTGCGGGCTAGCGTCACTTAAACAGTATTTACAGCCAAGTTTGAGTGAAAGAAATTATCTCCATTGTGTATTTGGATGTAAAATATCCCTCTGTCCCTTTGTCTTTTCTAGTAGTAGTAGTATTTACTCTCACAGACAACTAATGAGTAATAAAACGCAACATGCTACAGCACCTGCAGTGTTGCTTATGGCCTCTAGGGGCAAGAGTTACTTAGTTCTGCTTTAAGTTGTTTTTGATATCCATCCATCCATTTTCTTTCGCTTTATCCGGGACCGGGTCGCGGGGGCAGCAGTCTCAGCAGAGATGCCCAAACTTCCCGATCCACACACACCTCCTCCAGCTGTTCTGGGGGGACCCCGAGGCAACACCAGACCAGCTCGGAGACATAGTCCCACCACCGTGTCCTGGGTCTTCCACGAGGCCTTGTCCCACTAGGACATGCCTGGAACACCTCCCGCGGGAGGCGACCAGGAGGCATCCGGAACAGATGCCCGAGCCACCTCAGCTGCTCCTTTTGACGTGTTTTTGATATCTGCTGCATTTTCCAAACAATTTTGGGTAGCATAGTTATTTGAGTATTGTATAGAATGGTAGCATGTGCTTGAAAACAACATAATCCCGCCCCTTTAATAGAGTTCCTTGAAACCAGTCAGACCATTATTAAAACACGTTTAGATCTAAGAAACCGTCTAAACGATCACATCTCGGAAAATAAACGAAATAAATCCCCATTCCTTTCAACTCGGTCGTGTCCGTGTTTGTTTGCTCGGGGCTGAATGGATGTTCCTCTGCGGTCGCTTGTGTTGCGTTTCCAAACAAACCGAGACACAGAGGGAGGGAGAGACGGCGCCGCGAGTGCAACTCTTATCTCTGCCCCCGCTCCGCGCCGTTGAGCAAAACACGTAAATCTGAACGCCTGGCCCCGCGCCTGTCACAATCTCCGCGGCGTTCAGGCGGTGGGGGGGGGGGAAAGGATGCGCGAGCCTTCTGTTTATTGTTGCGTTCAAGTCTCAGAGACAGAAACAGTTCACGTTGTTTCTCTCTTTTCGCGGAGAACGCGTCCGATGGCTAATCTACGGACAATCTGTCTGCAAACAGCCGACGGATTGTTGTCTTTGCTCGAGCCGCCTTCTCTCATTTCCAACAGCAAATTGGCAACATAAACCGGCGAGTTCGAAGCCTTTGAGGAAGGCGCTTCAGTAAAACAGAGCCTTATTGGTCTTTAATGAGGGGTTTCACAGGGTCGGAGAATCGTGTCTGCAGTTTGTCTTCGAAAACTGTCGAGCAAAGTCAAAATAAACCTATAAGACCGAGACTTCCTGTGAGATGATCTGTCACACCACACATACGGTGCAAATTGCTTGTGAAAATCCTGTTTTCCTAGTTAAGATACACGGCAGTACATCGCTATATAGAGGACAGTGCAAATTCATTAAACATGTTCTGAGGATAGGATCATCAGCACTATTATTGCTTTGACAGGTCCTTGAGAACTGTGGAGGTTTGTGTTGGGGCCTTTTTTGAGTATGAGGGCATCAGGGTAGGATGGGGTCCACATCATGAGTGTTCAGGGAGCCTAAAGGGGCCAACCAGCTCTCTTTTGCTTTTTAACTGTGTTGTGAAGCACTTTGTGGGCTTTGTCTGTGAAAGGTGCTATATAACTAAAGATTGCTTACTTACTTACTTACTTACTCTCTCCCCATGATTCCAGGCCAAAACATGACTCCGCCCCCTCCTTACTGACGTCACAGCCTTGTTGGGACATTGTGGTCATTCACCAACCATCCACTACTCCATCCATCTGACCATCCAGGGCTACACAGCCTCATCAGTGAACAAGACTGTTTGAAAATGAGTCTTCATGTATTTATGTGCCACTGCAGCCGTTTCTGTTCATCAGCTTCAATGAACAGTTTAGGGGAGGCCGGAGAGAAGGTTTATGCACAACTGAGAGTCACCATGATGTTCGGGAGACTCCAGAGGCACCCGCAGCTTCAAACACATGTATGCTGCTTTGTAGCAGCTGTTCTATTCATCTGATGTATTTGTCTGGCTGAAACCGTCCATATTGTGCCTTTATCTGCACAAACCCGTGTGTGCTCTGAATCAGCCAAAGCGTGAAATAGTTGAATGCCTTGGTCTAGGTATGAAAACCTTCGATGTTTCATGAAAGATTAAGCGTTTTCATCGTACTGATAAGAGATTTGTGGATGATTCAGAGACACACGGGTTTGTGCAGATAAAGGCACAATGAGGACGGTTTCTGCCAGACAAACACATCAGATTAAGAGAACAGCTGCTACAAAGCAGCATACAGGTATTTGAAGCTGCTGGTGCCTCTGGAGTCTCCCGAACATTAAGGTGTAGGACCCTCCAGAGGCTGCAGTTGTGCATAAACCTTCTATCCGGGCCTCCCCTAAACTGTTCATTGAAGCTCATGAACAGAAACGGCTGCAGTGGCTCAGAAATAGGACTCATTTTCAAACAGTCTTGTTCACTGATGAGGCCGTGTAGCCCTGGATGGTCAGATGGATGGAGTAGTGGATAGTTGGTGAATGGCCACCATGTCCCAACAAGGCTGTGACGTCAGTGAGGAGTCATGTTTTGGGCCAGAATCATGGAGAGAGAGCTGGTCGGCCCCTTTAGGATCCCTGAAGGTGTGAAAATGACCACTGACTGACCACTTTCTTCTATGCTACAAAAAGAAGAGCCGTGCTTTCCTGAACAAAATCATCTTCATGCAGGACAATGCACCATGTCCTGCTGTAAAGAAAACCTCTGCATCACTGGCTGCTATGGACATAAAAGGAGAGAAACTCATCTTGAAACTATCTTGATATTAAAGTTTTGGTGCTGCTGGTCCTCAAAAAGAAGGGGTGAAAATGGAGAAGGGGGGGAGAGACAAAATGTAAAAGAAAAACATGAAACACATGTTAACATTTTTTTGAAAAACTGGGGGAAAGTGTGGAAAAAAATTATAAAAAATTAAAAAATGGAAAAATAAAGAAAAAAACAAAACAAAAAATTGACAAACGAGGAGGTAATCGGGCAAGCCTTCTACTATATATATTATATATATATTCTGCTATACTTTCTTTCGCATCTGGCCCTGGCTCTAACCAACAAACAGAGGGCGATACGTAATAACGGGGGGCGTGGCCAAGGGGGAAACACCCCTCTCTCCCATTTTTTGCTGTTTTCTGGCAGACTTTAAACATATTTATCACACAATAAAGTCAAGACAAAATCGGGTCCATGTGGATGTTTTTTTTCAGCCATTCGACACGACATTGGATCCGATCCAAACCGTTACTTTTCAAAGATGCTGGATCCGCAACCGTCCGAACCTAATCCTGAGTATCGCACTGGGACGTCTCTCGTCCCCCTTTACAAACACCCCTGCTCTGTGTTGATGTAATTGCTGTGATCAGAGCCTCGGAGCCCGGGGCAGACTCCACATTAACACAATTATGAGTTAGATAAAAGCAGATAATGACAGCCATTATTACACATCATTATTATACATCATTATTATACATCATTATTACAGAGACAGACTGACAGGAGCTGCTGCGAACTCATAAAAACACACTGTATGAATAAAAAAGGAAAGAACGTCGCCTCAGCCAGAGTTCACGAAGCCGCTTTCTCTCTCAGGATTGTTTAGTGGAGCTTTTAAACTGGAGCGTGGGGGTCATTGAAAAACAATCCACAGGTTGACTTTGAGATCATCTTTGTAATTATCTTACCTCTGATTGCTTTGTTCAGGGTTTTACACCTTTCCCAGGTCAGATTCCTGCGTTTATGAATTTCTCTGTTAATGTTTAGGTTACGGACGTGTCACACCTTGTGCCGATCAGTGAATACACACACACACTGCACATGTTTCATGCATGGCTGCAGGTTCAGAGACAGACTGAGGACGGCGGGTGATTAGCTTTAATTGGTGTAATCTTTGGTTGGAATCATGAGGTGTTCGCGGTGGTGAAATGGAGTGTGTTTTGAGATACATTTTTTGAATGCCGGCCAGGGTTTCGGTTTAAGTCGTGTCGTGTCATATTATATAAACACAACAGTCCTGGATGGTGCAGTAGTGCTCTGGCAGAGTGGTGAGCGCAGCTTCTCAGGAGTGAGAATACAAGCAGGAAAGTAGCTGGACATCATAAGCAACAAAGAATATGGTCGTTGCTTGATGTGGCTACGTTATTTCCGTTAACCTGAAGTTGTGAGCGAATGTACTTCCTGTTTCTGTGGACCTTAGACCTCTTCAAATAAGCATATTTTCTAAAGATTCCATGGTGGACAGTGAGTTCCTGGTAGATGATCACTTTGTGCGTGTTAAGAGCTTGATGTAAATACTTCAGTGGACGAGACGTCTGCGTTTATACAAGTCGGAGAGTTTGTATTGATGCTGAAGGCTCACAACTCAGAACTAAACCAGGATTAAGCCAGGGCAAAAACATGCACTATCAGGACGAAGGCAGGTCTAAATCACATCTACGAGTGCTAGCCGGTGCAGTGCAGTTTTCCAAAACTCACACACCATCATAGCCTGGTTAAACCAGACCCTCGTACTCATTGCGTTTCAAAGGTCTGGAACTTCACAATTGAGCTCCGTTATCAGGTAGGAGGGGTGAGCTCCTTTGAAATGATTGGATCTGATTTTCGCTGTGATGTATATTATGCGCCCGAGTGAGTGAAGCAGCTATTATATCTCTATCATAACTTTTGGGGGAAATCCTTGCACATTCTGAGGCTTGTTTTAATTTCTGGATATTTGTGAGCCAAGCCAGGACGGATTGAAGAGCTTCCTTTATTTTAGTATCCGCCGCCATTGCCAAACTACAACCAACAAATGTGGCGCAAATGCTTAATCTGCCTCCCCCGCTCGCTGAATAGTAGGTTGAAATTCAGCCGATGTAACGCGGCCACTGAGATCAGACCCAGACGTGCATGTAGGGAAATTATAGTTGACCGGAGTTTACGCATGGCTATGGCCAGACTAGCACCATCAGCTTCATCGTCTGCTTTCACAAACATCCACAACTAAACTGGAGTTCCTTACCTTAAAGTCGCTGGTCAAGCCACCGATGAAGACAGGAACGTACGTTGTCCATCTGCCGTAGACCGCGAAGACTCCTGCTTCTGTATGGGATCATCCGAGAAAAACTCCAAAAACACGATGCACACTGTCCCTGTGCTTTGGTTTGGAAAAACTGTCAGTCCGTTTAACAATAAGCCTCTTGTTTTCTCAGTTTAGCCACTTTACACCGTCTTACAGAGCCATGTTTTCATTTGAGCCTGCGCTAGAGAGGCTGGCAAAGCCGCAGACACACTGCGATCCCGCGTTCATGCCGGAATCACAGTGTGCCGGCGTGGATAATGCCAAAAAATATATATTTTTATGGAAAATGAGGTGTGGGCCAGATTGAATTATTAAGTGGGCCGGAACTGGCCCGCGGGCCGCCTATTGATTAGGCCCGTTCTAAAGTATAATCTCAAAAGGTCTGCACATTCATTAATGATTTCTAACTAGGCTTTGACATCACCTAAATGTGGTCGATGAGTTGACAGTAGGGCTGAAACGACTTATCGATTAATCGACGACTAATCGATTATTGAAATAGTCGACAACTATTTTAGTAATCGATTATTCGTTTTCTGGTTCACACAGACCCAAGTAGAGTAAAAATGACCTGAAAATGTAGTTGTTTTTGGTGAAAACCTACTTTGTTTTTATAGTTAGGGTCTGTAGTGTTTTGTAAATTTCATGAATATCTGTCTGTGTCTCATCCAATCAGAAGCAGAATTAGCGCCAAGAACCTCCTACAAACATTTACTTTAAGTTTACTCCATCAACACGTCCTCAAGTGGCGCCACTTTGGCGTTATGTGATAAAAAAAATTAAAATTTTCCAAAACCATTCACAGCCAAGAAATTAGCAAAAATAAGCGATAGATTAATCGATGACAAAATTATCGTTGCAGCCCTAGTTGACAGCAGCTGAAAATATCTGGACCGTTCATTATGCAGGATGCAAACTGTCCGCATACCTTATGATCAAACGCCGCTTCTCCTTTTTATTCATGACGAGGATTTTTCCCACTTGAAACTTACAGCTTTTGACCTCAGGGCGTTCCAGATGAATAAACCTGTGTCCAAACAACACGGCTAATGCTACAACAGTTTCAAAACATGCCAAATCACGCTACAAACCTGGACCAATCACCTCTGAGTTTAGTTGTTGTAATTACCAGTCGGAGGTCGGAAATGTACGTGTTAAAAGGAGCGCAGCACTAGCATAGCCACATCATGCTAGGGGCTAACAGAGCGACAGTGGCTTTTTTTTTCTTCACAGCGCACACACAAAAACATGCACAAAACACAATCTCTCCTGACCCCACTTCAGGAGGGCAATTGGCGGGTAACATTTTTCAGACTCTTATTATTTTTAATTAGGAAAGACAAAGTGTAGAGCTAAATGTTAGGTATGCAAGCTACACAAACACGAGCGCCCAGAGACGACGGGAGATAATTGCAACGTGTCAAGATTTCACTTTGGAAAATCAGTCAAACAAGGATTCCCGGGAACTCTTGAGTCACAAATACCACAGAGCGCCGGAGCCAAGTGTCTCCCTTTGTTTTTTTTAAATTGCGCTGATTAAGTCTCACAGGCAGAGAAAACACCTCTTCACCAGCGTCTCATCGGAGTAATCATCTTAATCTCTCGCATTAAATCAATGCTTCGAATGTCGCGTTCTGTCATGTTTCGAGCCGAGTTAGCGTTAGCCAAGAAACATCGCAAATTAACCGTAATCAAGGATCTTCTGACGACGCTTAGGTAACATTAGCGTGCAAAGTGCTCATCAAAGGGGAGCCATTTTTAGGAACTGGGACTGTTTCAAACCACAAAACATTCTTGGATATCTCGAAAACAGAAGTTGATGAAAAGGGTTGAAATTACTCACACAAAAAAAACCCACACACACAAAACAAGTATTGGTCCTCATTCATTAACATTTTTGTAATCCCAGCTCCTGAAGATGCACCCGATCGTTGTGTCCTTGGGCAAGACACTTCACCCGCCTTGCCTCCAGTGCCTGCGTACATTGGTGCATGAATGAGAGTGTGAATGGGTGACTGATTCCTTGCTGTAAAGCGCTGCGGGCCTACACATGTCTTTCGGTCATGTGACTTTTGTTGTTATGGCAGCCATTTTGAATACCAAAGTAGATTTATGCAGTACTACAACATGTAACAATATCTCTACTCAGGATTTAAAAGAAAGACAATTGATTTACTCGTAGTCATTGCTGAAGAAGATAACAGTAAAAACATGGCCCCAGAGACGCACGATTATGTGAAGAAACCAGTGAGTCAGTGTTTAAGACGTTAGCATGTTACCGGTTAGCATTTAGCCTTAACAGCTCAGCTCCGACCCTGAACCACACTCCCAACATCTAGCCTTGGATACAACATGTGATAGAGGTCAGAGGTCAGAGCTGTTACTGTAGTATTTCCTCAGTGTTCATAGATGTGAGCCACACATGTGTTTTTCGTGTTGAAGTAGTTGACAGTTGCTAACCGGTAGCATGCTAACGTCTTGAGCAGCTTAAACTCAGACTGAGACTTTGTCGACATGACAAACTGTAAAAATCACAGAGAAAGGTTTTCTGTGTCCTCTTTGATGAGTTAAAGGTATAGCGGAGGATGTTCTTTTTCCGTGTGGATCATCAAGACGATTGGTCCTCCTAATTGTCAATCATTCTGGTGATATGCCTAAGGCCGTCGTGCGTGCTCGACCCTTGTTAATTTCTGCACATGCGCACTTTCAGGCCTATGTGATAACGCTGTTAGCCATTCATTGCTGCTCGCAGAGGGCACCGAGTCGTTTGAAAATGGCAGAGGGGCAAGAGAAAAAGTGTCTTTGTAGTGTATGAGAAGAAGAGAAAGGCTTCTGAAGAGAGAAACAAGACCAGAGTGTTTTTGGGAGATCCTTCCTCCTCGGAGGCAGGTAGAGCGTTGCGCATGCGCATTTTTTTTTTAAAGTGGAGAGGGCGGTTCTTTCCTAAAATTCGTGAAAATCCTCCTGTATACCTTTAATTTAGTGAAGCAGATCTTTAGTAAATCCTGTAGCCAGAGCTGCTACGTCTGTGCCACATTTGTTGGTTTCTTCACACAAACGTGCGTCTCTGGGGCCGTGTTTTAACTGTCATCTTCGGAGACAGTCTAGAAAAATGGTGCTGTCAATCAGTTGTCTTTCATTTTCATCCTGAGGAGAGATATTGTTGCATGTTGTAGTACAGCATAATGCTATACTTCGGTATTCAAAATGGCAGCCGGAACTATGTGTGAAAACATTGGAAACACATGTATAATGAAGGTAGAAAAGCACTATATAAGTTGAAACCATTGACCATTTGTTCGAGGTGACCCAGACGGGGGCCGCCTGCAGACGCACAAGTCTGCTGTGATCAGAAACCTGCTGCTCGCTCGCCTGTATCCCGCTCCTCTCTCTCCTCAGATGTTAGATCTGAACAAATAAAATATGAGTGATTGTACTGTAGAATAGACCCCTTTTCAGAACAAACTCTGATTTATTGCTGCCTATGGACAACAAGGACTGGACGGTTTGCGATCTTAATCCGTTTGCATCGGCAGACGGATTAATTACCTAGTGTCTTTCAAAAAGAAACCAAAAAACTAGAAACTTTGCTTCTACTGTGAATCTACACTTGAGAGAAATATTCACATGTAATACACGTCTTCTTCCACCAGAGGGCACTACATCTCTATTATTTACTTCAACCAACAGCTGAAGTCTCTGACAAACTAATGAAAGGCACAATATATATTTCCTTTACAGTTTATTACTATAATTAGTATTTAGTATTAGTATTTCATGATAGCTATTTCATCATTGATGAGTTTCCTGTTTTCTAAATGTAGTTGTATTTGCACGTTTACTTTCAATTTGATGAAATCCTGTAGATTATTGACATTAATAAAAGAAAACAGGCGACAGTGGTGCAAGAGCGGGTCGTCTCATGATTAGAAGGTCGGGGGTTACACACTGTTGTTGTGTCCTTGGGCAAGACACTTCACCCACTTTGCCTCCAGTGTGTGAATGAGAGAGTGATTCATTCACCAAAATGTATTATGTTGATATAAAAGTATTTTTTTACTCATTAATTGTAAGTATTGGGAGTAAATACGACACTGACAGAAAAGACAAAGGGAAAGAGGGATGTTGTACATCCAGTTACACAATGGAGATATTTTTTTCACTCAAACTTGGCTGTAAATACTGTTAAAGTAGTTAGCTTTGCCCGTTAGCCTGTTAGCTTCTTCTTCGTGATTCCATTAGTGTGTATTGGGGCCTCCGACCTGGTGGCAGCAAAGTTGCAAATGTAGTTTTCTGGCCAGAGATACCAGGGGGAGATTAAAGACCCCCAATCATTCCATTAACACTTGTATTACCCCCAGAAGGACTACGGAAAGGATTTATTAAAGTAAACAAGTTACTAAGTACTGCTTTAAAAATACATTTTGCCTTCGAATCTCAATAAATCAGGCAAGGAATCAGATATATTAAAAAAAAAAAAACTCCTAAAAAAATCTTCAAAATCTAACCAAGTACAAGGATAACAGATAAGGAGAATCTTGATCTCCATCGTTGCAGCTTCGTGACCTTTAATAATACGATCCCAGCCAGAGCTTCTGCAAACTCGAAGAAAAGCAAAACACAGAGACGACTTTTGTATCATGTTTTCAATAAAATGTAATCATCAGTAATCATGTTTTCATCTTCACAGCAGCATTACACAGTAATCAATATAGTCGTACATGAACAATCCGGTTGCATTCGAGGATACAGTTAAAAATCATGTAAACATTCCCACTATACAGCAAGACACACGGAACAGGAAACAGGCTGCATTCAAAACATTCTCGACACATGGGCCACTTAAAAAAAAAGTTCAGTTTTTGTCATATTTTTTTTTTCCAATTTAGTTCAGTTTTAGCCGCGTTTTGATCCAGATTCAGCACTTTCGAAGCTTTATTTTGACGCAAAACGTAAACATAAATTGCTTACGAGTTTTGTTGATTGATTGATTGTATTGCCATGTTTCAGCAGAAAGTTACAACTAAAAATAGTAAACAATCACTGGGAGAAAGTTCAGTGTCTTCTATATCAACAAATAAATGCACAAATGGACAAACAAGAAATTATTGTTTTCACATTAGCATAAAAAAGAGCCATAAACAATTACAACAATTACAAGGAATGGTCAGGTATTTCCTTTTTGCTGTATTGCTGTACATAACGTCTCCTCTGTTATAGTAACTGCAAACACGCAACTTTATCTGAATCTCCTGCTGAAATAACAACAGGTAAAAGGACAATCACACCTAATTTGAACAACATAGCTCTCAATTTCTCCAGGTGAAAATATTTTTTACTTGATAATTAATGCCATAAAAGCAGTACTAATGAAAATCCAAAGTAAAAGTAACATTTCTGTGTGATCAGATGTTAAAAAGAGCCTTGCAGTCGGCTCTACAGCAGGTTAAAATCAGTTAAATCCTTTTAGAATGAATACGGCTAAAGCTCTGTCGGACCCGGAAGTAGAGCGATGACGTCATCACTTAACAAACGTATATAAAGTCTGCAGATGATGTCACAGAAGCCAAATGAGCATTAACTTTTAGGGATGAATACTGTTATTAGAGGTCAATCGATACTGAACATGATAGAGACGTAGATGTGTTAGTTATATATATCTATATTAGTGTGATATACATTATTATATGGACATGCTGTATGTCATTTTGAAGCACAGAACCTGGAGAATCCAATCGCTGAGTTCATTTTAACCTCACAATTGTATTTTTGTATCCCTGCGCAAAATGCCACGGTTAGCAACAGTATGCTAATGCTAACGGCAGGTAATCAAGGCTGGGACAGAAACTATCAGTGAATCACATAAAGTATTGAAATAAAATCGACCACTGCTCGAGTAGCCAAGTATTTATGTTTTTGCAGGATTATAGACCAGACATTTGGAAAAATTACCCCAAAAATTAGCATAAGCCTCAAAAAAACATATCGGTCAAGTGCCAAGTTCCAGTTCTTGAACGCAGCCCATTTAACAAAAACACACTGAAATGCATAGATTTTCCAAAGTTTACAATCGATGCAGCACAAGTAGATGAAAGGAGGTACGGCCGAGCAGCAGTAAGACATGTTTGTTTGTTTTTTTTGTCTGAGTTTTTGAGGTATTTACCAAAGTCAGTGCACACGAACAGCAGAGGTGTGAAGAGAAAAACAACAAAGTGGAAACCGATAACGCAATAACAGGACAATAATGTAATAACACTGTTGAGTCGATGACGTAATAACGATCGAAATTATTACGTTATTGACTTGTCACGCAGAGAATGTCCAAACTGCAGCCAATAAAACATAAAAACAGACTGTTTCTTTGTAAATATTACGATTTGGGCTGTTTTTAGCAGTTTTGATGCTAAATTTGTTAAGTTGACGCCAGGCCAAGACCATTAAAGATTCCAATAATTTTACAGTTTTTGTTTTCACCTCATTAATCAAATTTTACATAAAAATTCTGTACTTTTGTGTGGCAAGTATCTTTCACCCAAACAGCAAACGGCTTTTTATATTTTGAAACTGGTCACGTTTCTTATGTTAATGGCTGTTATTAAGTTATCGGATCCGACAAACCAAGTTGTGACTAATTTACAGCACTAGCATAAAACATGGTAAGGCAAGTTTGTGTCATGAAGGGCCGATTTTCTTCACTGCCAAAACAGCAAGGGCCGAAACTCACAATTGTAGCCCAAAGTAAAGCACCTGATCTCTACAAATATAAATTTTGCACATAATATACTGTATGATGTGTTTTGCTGGGAAATGTGAAAATATTGATTGTGTTTTCCACATTTTAGAGTCGTTTTCACGTATTTGGTCTCTCATTTATGAATAAATGTTTCTTCAAAATTCTCTCCTCCGGGCCTGACGTTGCCTACCCCTGGCATAAAGTGTCTCTCCGGGAACTTACAGCTCGGTTTCTCCAAACTTTATTGCACCACAAAGTTCTTGACTTGCATTTTACAATGACTTGATTATTGGCGCTGGTTCCCTGTCAGTCTAGCCCAGGGCATTAGTGTCTGGAGTGAAAGAATAAAGCAACGCGAGTGTTCAAAAAGTGCAAAATAAATCCTATGCAATCGTCCTAATGCTTTAAATTATATAAAGTGAACTATCTAGTCCTATAGGTCGCTTTGTGAGCGGGAAAAGCAAGATGTGATGAATGTGTTTCGGAAAACCTTTCAACTAAAACAGGGTTTCTACAGGTGGCAGCAAGTCAAATATAATGCGTTTTAATGCCTAAATGAAATATTTTTAATGCCACAAATCACAAAATCTTGGCATGTTTCCTTTTGTGAATGAGGGGAAATGTCGATATTCAAACTAAACTGGACACAACTTTTGAGATGAAGATTGTGTAAAATTCAGTGAAATGTTTTAGAGCATAGTTTGTGTTTCTGACAAATGTGTGCAGTAACATGTCTGATTCAATGCTTTTCAGCGCCTTGATTTAGGCATAATTAATTTAACGACTTTTTAATGCCCTGTAAAGAATCGTTTGACGATAATTTCAGGGACGGATGAACTGATTTGACAGGAGGAAAAAGTGCAAAGGGAAAAAGTAAACAAAAAAAGTGCAGAGAAAAAAAGACATGACCAACATAAAAACCTGAAGGAGGCGCCCGTGCCCTTTCAAAATAAAACTCATCCAGTAAAAGTAAAAGCCCGAGGCGGCTCACTTCTTCTTGTAGTTGTTGCAGGCCTTTTGCATGTCTTTCAGAAACCCAGGCACTCCGGACTGAGAGGAGAAAACGGAGACACAGGATTTAGCATCACTCAATATAAACGTATTATTTTTAAAGCGGGTATATCATGCAAAATCAACTTTCTTGAATTCATTTTTTGTTCCCTCATTACTGTCAATGACAGACCTGGAGTCATATTTCACAACATTCACAACATTCACAACAGTTTTGAGTAATACGGACAAAGCTGTTAAATGTTTCTTCTTCTACGGCGTCAGCGCCTCATTCTGTACTTCCTGATTACACCAAAATAAGGATTTTATGTGTATTTTTAGGCTCCATGTGCAGGACATGCCCCCTATTCGAGGAGTCTGTGTGTAAAGCACTGACCTTCGCGGCCCAGTTGATGAGCCACGGTGGGATGGAGCCTCCGGGGTTGTCAAAGTAGTTCATAAACACTGCAACAAAACACAGCTATGGATTAGGTTTCAGGGAATACACTCTTTTCTTTACATTCTTCAGCTTTGGACACGTTATATTTCACCTGAATACAAATAAATGGTGTAATATTCACAATAAGCTGTTGAAATATTGCACTGACTCAAAGTTTGTCTGTTTTTAAAAAAATCACACCATTAATTAGACTGTTTAGACCACATGCTGCTCTGATTGCATTCAATGAGTAACGGAAATCTCATCAGTCTTGTATATTAATATTTTGAGATTCACATTTATTTGCTAAACTGCAACTTTCATGAAAGTCTGTCACTTTTTTTGGACATTTAGAACATAATAATTCAATTTAAAACTAAGTTTACAGCGCATAACTTTTTTTCCCTGCAACCCTTGAATGCCTCCTTTGGTGCCTACTTGCTTTTGAAGAAAAAAAAGGAGGAAAAATACCTGACAGCTCCTGTAGATTTTGGATTAATAAACAAATGGACGTTTCATGAGGATTTCAGCTGCAGCAGAGCAGGTCGGTCAGATGTTTGTCAGTTCACCATCTTTTTGTAAACTTCTACCATAATGCAAAAGTTTTTTTTTACTCATTAATTGTCCGTGAGAGTAAATACTACACTGACAGAAAACACAAAGGGACAGAGGGATATTGTACATCCAATCCCACAATGGAGATCATTTTTTTCCACTCAAACTTGGCTGTAATTACTGTTTAAGTGGCGCTAGTCCACAGTTAGCTTTGCCTGTTAGCTTCTTCTTCGTGATTCTATTAGTGTGTATTGTGTATAGTCCATACATGCCTTTCAGTCATGTGACTTTGGTTTTTATGGCAGACATTTTGAATACCGAAGTAGAATTATGCAGTACTACAACATGTAACAATATCTCTACTCAGGATGAATATGAAAGACAACTGATGGACAGTGGCGTTTTTATGTACTCGTAATCATTGCTCAAGAAGAAAACAGTTTAAACACGGCTCCAGAGAGTGAGTCAGTGTTTAAGATATTAGCATGCTACCAGTTAGCATTTAGCTTCGACCTCTCCAACAGAAAGCCCTGAACCACACTCCAAACACATGTATGACACTCAGTCAGTGTCGTACATGTGTTTGTGTTGAAGCCATTGACAGTTGCTAACCGGTAGCATGCTAACGTCTTGAGCAGCTTAAACACTGACTCAGACTGAGACTCTGTTGACATGACAAACTGTAAAAATCACAGAGAAAGGTTTTATGTTCCCTCTTTGATGTGTTCATTTAGTCTTCAGAGTGAAGCAGATCTTTAGTAAATCCTGCTGCAGCTCGACAGACAGAGCTGCTATGTCTGTGCCACATTTGCTGTTTATATCACATAAACGTGCGTCTCTGAGGCCGTGTTTTTACTGTTTTCTTCTTGAGCAATGATTACGAGAACATAAAAATACCACTGTCAATCAGTTGTCTTTCATTTTCATCCTAAGTAGAGATATTGTTACATGTTGTAGTACTGCACAATGCTACTTTGGTATTCAAAATGGCCGCTGAAACTATGTGTGATGTCATTGGAAACGCATGTATAGTATGTGTTTGTGTGGTCCTCACTCTTGGTGCCCGAGGCTCCGTCGCTCTCGATGGCCAGGCTCTGCTTGTAGTCGTTGACCCGGATGACGCTGCTCTTCTCATCGCACAGCGTCTGGGGAGCGCTGCGGGCCAGAATCACGTGGATCCTCCGCCCGTCCACCTCCAGGTCTCTGCGCTCGCGGATGTACACGTACTGAGGGACAACAGCTCAGGAAAACATCTGCCTCGCCCCTTCCACACAGACTATCCTCTCTGTTAACTACGTCCATAAATCTCACGTTTTCTGGCAGCTCTGACCTCAGAATCCTTCCTCATTTGATCGAAGACGGCCAATATTGGGCGCCGCGGTGCTGCAAACTGCCACTGGGGAAGACTCAAAGATTACTCAAAGATCCTGTTTGTGAACGATCTGATGAACAACTTTCTCCCATTTTTGTCTCGTCTCGTCTCATTGACGTACATTCGTAAACGCCTCGTCATGTTCTAGTCCCCAAAGACCTAATTCTAGCTTGTCATCGTTACGTTATCGTCATTTAAAGGGATGTTTCAGGATTTTTGGGCCTCATGTCCTAGTTATCCAGAGTGTTGCTGATTTCTGGAGATTTTTTTTTTTTGTAATTCATGCAGTTCTTATATTTGAAGAGTTTCATGGCGCTAGGCTAGTGCAAGGCTAGCGCATTTCTATGGTATCAGCTAGCCTGCATTAAAAACAGTCTGACCCGCTCCACAGTGCACCTGAGGCAAATCACTTATAACAAGTGTGTCGATAGAGTCATTTTTGGAATATAACTGACCTTGCATCACATGAATGATCGCATGTTGAGGGACTATTTTCTAGCAGATCACTCCGCCGCTGCGTAGCTTATACAACCACGAAGCTGATGCTGCTCAAATATAAGGTATTTTAAATGCAAAATTGTTAAAATTACTCTATGGACACAGACATTTCTATGGTTAGTCTGGTGTTATAAGTGATTTGCCTCAGGTGCTCTGTGGAGCGGGTCAGACTGTTTTTAATGCAGGCTAGCTGATACCATAGAAATGTGCTAGCCTTACACTAGCCTAGCGCCACGAAACTCTTGAAACAAAAGAAATGCATAAATTACAAAAAAAATATCTCCAGAAATCAGCAACACTCTGGATAACTAAGAAATGAGGCCCTATGTCAAAAATCCTGGAATATCCCTTTAAAAAAAGAGGCGTCAACGAAATGATATGGTAATCGTCTTCGTTGACGAAAACAACACTGCTCCAGAGACGACTCCGGTTATGAGAGAACGTAAAAATTTGCACAGTTTTTGAACACATTCCAACTGCAAAGTGTTTGATGGGTGATTGTGAGTCCTGAGGTCACACCGGTTGACAACCACTAACCTAAAACATGCACAACAGGCTAACTCTTCAGCTCCTGACCAAGATTAAGAACAAGAGGTGGCTTCTGGCTTATTCCTCTACAGTCTCTGGACAATAAAGTGGACTGGAAACCTTTCATGTGTAAAGGCAGCTCTCTCAATAATAACGGCAAAAGGATACGTCTCTGTTTTGAAGAGGAAATGGGTATTTGACTTCCCAGTAGATCGCCTTCTGCTCGTCGAAGTCCTTCTCATACAGCTCTGCAACAAAACAAGAAGAACATATTTAATTAGGGCAGCATCCGACAACTGTCTTGAATATCGCAATACCGAAAAACCATTGCAGCAAAGTACAATCGATCAAACTGTGTCAAAACAAGTGTAAAATTAAAAATTAAAAAAAAAAACACATTTGAAAGTTAAAATCTCGTGAAATTTGTGATACGGATTGTGGCTTCTTCTGATATGGATATTGCACCACCTATATAACAATTGCAATTATTTGTGCAGCCCGATATCAAATTGTCTTTTTTCACTAATGTGTTTGAAAAGATCTGTTGTAATATACTAGGGCTGCTCGATTATTGAAAAAATAATAATCACGATTATTTTTGTCATAATTGAAATCACGATTATTCAAAAAATAGAAAGTCTTTATTATATTTATATATTTATTAATAAAAGAAAACTACGCTGAATATTTTCTGTTTTCTGAACAGTCATAAAAGTACAAATGATTTCAAGTTTGCCTCGATTGAGGAGAGGTCTCTGTTTCACACCTGCCCCCTGCTGGCCAGCCCTCACACCTGCGCAAGCAAAGTGAGCAGCGCGGCCTGATGACATCATCGCACTGTGCTGTTTGTTTTTACGTCAGGCAAAAGCAGGAGCCATGGCACGTTAAATACGAAGTGAAAATAATCCCAGAGCCATGAAATAAAGCGAGTCTGCTTTGAAAACAGTTTCTGAACACATTCCAACTGCATTCCAACGGGATTGGGCCTTAAAATAAATAAATAAAATAAAATAAAATGAAAAAAAATAAAATGAAAAAACAGATTTTTTTTCCCGATTATGCTAATTTTGTAATCGTTCAGTGTAATAATCAAAATCGTAATCGAATTTTGATCAATAGGCGCATTGAGTTGCCTTGTGTACGAAATATATATAAATAAAGTTGCCTTGCCTTGCCTTAATTGCACAGCCCTATAATAAACTATGAAGCCTCTACATCGCTCTATGAAAAGCCTAGGCTCTACTTTGACCAATCACAACAGTCACAGAAGGCGGCTGACCAATGGGAGCAGACTAGTGGGAGGGGCTTAGACGCTACATACTATTCCATAAACATGAAGACAGAATGAGTTACCTTCGGTTTACTGCGACGAGAGCGAGAGAGAAGAGCACAACATGGAAATGAAAACTTACAGTGATGAGCCGAGGGGTGAGGCAAAGAAAGAGGGAAAATATGGAACAGGAAAGGAGCTTAAAGCTACACTGTGTAACTTTGGGATTGAATACACAGTGACAGTTGCAGTGTTCACCTTTGACGTAGCTGTCCCACTGCTTCCTGTAGGTGAGGTCCATGTACACCTCTGCACACACATCCGCCGGGCAGCCCGACAGGACGCCAAACACTTTGTACTCGTAGAGGTACGTCTCCTGCCAAAACCCGAGACAATGGTTTTACGATTAAACATTAACAACACACGCGCTATTGTGGCTCAACCTAAACCGCGGCTCACGGAGTCAGATCAGGAAGAAACGCAGAGAGTTTGCAGATTCAAGATTCAAACTTCATTTTTCTGTAATTGTATGTTTTCATTTGGAAGTAAGACTTTTTACAGACCAAATTCAGACATACTGTATTTGGGGAGACGAAGTGGGCAATAATGAACAGAAAAAGAATATATTCTTTCTTTTTCATAATATATTCTTTCTTTTTTTATTTAAAATACCATTAAAAAAGGGCACTTTAGTAGGGCTGGGCCGATCCACTTTTCCGATACGTATCACGATACTCATGGGCCGATCAGATATGTATCACGATACTCATGGGCCGATCTGATATGTATAAGGATACTCATGGGCCGATCTGATACATATCACGATACTCATGGGACGATCAGATACGTATTGCGATACTCATGGGCCGATCTGATACGTATTGCGATGCAGGAAGTAATTATGATAAGTAATATGTTAAATAAATAAAAAAAATAAAGGCAAGTTTATTTATATGGCACATTTCATGTACTTGACAATTCAATGTGCCTCACAGTAACACCAAACAGAGCAAAAATAGAATAAAAAGCATTAAAAACACAATAAAAAGCATCAAAAACAGTACATGAGTCATGTGTCCAAAGTTTATAAAGTAAAAGCCATTTGACATGTACTGTGTTATGTTTGAAAAACTGCATTAACACAAAATGTAACAAAGGGATGAGTAACTGTTACTGAAAAACAAAGAGTGATGATAAAAATGCCTCCAAACTCAAGTATTGAAAGTATTGCGATACTTGATAAAGTATCGACACTTGGTATTGGAACAAAAAGTATTGCAATCCAAGTCCGATCCGATATTTTGTCCCAGCCCTAATGTATAGGTTTACTACATTGACATAAGATGCAAAGATATTGTTTTCTAATATGTTGAACTTGACTAAACTATTTATTACAGAAAAAATATATAAAAAATGTTTTGATGATACTTGGAACATTTAATTTGTTGTTACTTTAGGTCAGTGGTGACAGAGGCGGGTAGTACTAGTTACATTTACTCAAGCACATGTACTTGAATAACTTTTTGAATTGTACTTCTTAAAGTAGGGACAAAATATCGGACTTGGGTCGCAATACTTTGTGCTGCAAGACCAAGTATCGATACTTTATCAAGGATCGCAATACTTTCAATACTTAGTTTTCCAGTACAGTTACACAGCACTTTGTTACATTTTGAGTTGATGCACTTTTCAATCTAAAGACTTCAGTAAAGGTCAATGGCATTTGGTTTATAAACTTTAGTCACATGACTTTTTACACATTTTAAACATATTATTGATCATAATTACTTTCTATATCGCAATACGTATCGGATCGGCCCAAGTATCGTGATACGTATTGGATCGTGGATTGTGATCGAAAAGTCGATTGTCCCAGCCCTACTATACATTACTATTTACTTCTACTTGATAATATGATAATGAAGTATCTGTACTCTTACTTGAAATGCTTCATATTTTTAAATGTATTTATAAAGTAGATGTAGTTCGTCTTGTGCACCTTGTTCTTTAGAATCATTTCGTTTTTCGGTATTTTATGCCATTTTCTTTTTAAATAGCACTATTTCCACATGATTTTGTCTTTTGTTTCACACAATTTATGGCGTCATTGAAAATATCACAGTACTCAAGTAACATTTTCTAAAGTCCTTCTTTACTCTTACTTGAGTAATTGTTTGGGTCTTTACTTTTTACTTGTACTTGAGCACAATTATTTTTAAGGAACGTTGCTCTTTTTTGAGTAAATATTTGAGTAACTGAGTAAATATTTTGTCTCTACCCTCCTCTGGTGATTCACGGCCTTGTATTGTATCTTGTGACGCCACTGCAGACGTTTCCATTCAAACTACACAGTGAGAAGAACCACCGCTTTAGGTGAAGATGGAGCAAAGTTGGAAAACAGATTCTTGTGTAGATTATTTATTTGTCTCCAAGAAAGGATAAGCCTCATAGTATGAGAGAAACAGTATCTCTATCCCCTCTTGTATCCTCACAGCTGACTGTAGGGCAGTCTGTAAGTGAGTGTTTCATTAACTGTCCATTATTAAACAGACATCGTGCTCCGGACATGTCATCGCTTATAAACGATAATCCTAGATTTGTGGCCACTATTGACAGAAAGGGCATCTGACAATAGAGCTGCTCGATTATTGAAAAAATAATAATCACGATTATTTTAGTCATAATTAAAATCGCGATTATTCAAACAATTATTTGTTGCCTTTAAAAAAAAATCTTTATTTTATTTATACATTTATCAAATTATTAAATTAAATTATTATTAAAAATTATGCTGAATATTTTCTGTTTTCTGAACAGTCATAAAAGTACAAATGATTTCAAGTATGTCTCGATTAAGGAGAGGTCTCTGTTTCACACCTGCCCCCTGCTGGCCAGCGCTCACACCTGCGCAAGTAAACGGAGCAGCGCGGCCTGATGACATCATCACACAGCGCTGTTTGTTTTTATGTCAGGGAAGAGCATGAGCCATGGCTCGTGAAATGCGAAGGGAAAATAATCCCAGCGCCATGAATTAATGCAAGCCTGCTTTGCAAAAAAAAAAAAATTGATAAAAAAAAAAAAAATAGAAAAAATAATAATAAAAATAATCGGGTTTTTTTCAGATTATGCAAATTTTGTAATCGCTTAGTGTAATAATCGAAATTGTAATCGAATTTCGATTAATTGCGCAGCCCTATCTGACATACAAGTTTGCTACATTGTAATAAAGCATGTGTTGCTGCAGCAGTAAACAGCAAACGGATCAAGCTAAGTAATAAACTACAAATTAATGCTAAGAAATGGCATTGTATTACACACTTGTTACATTATGCTATATCATACTAACCATTTAAACTATTTCTCTTAACTTTTGTTTTCACTTTTAGAAAACCGTGTTGTTCATAATAAGCGGATCAGTGTAAAGGAATGCAGGCGTTGTCAGCAGTGCTTTAGTCATCATGACACATAAATGAATTAAAACATTATTTGTTCGTGCTATTATCACTGCCGTTTTAAAGTGTACACATCAATGGTTTATTTCACACGTTGCTTCCGTAATGTCGGTCACGTGTTGAAAGATTACGGCGAGGTGAGTTCAGAATTGCACTTTTTTCGGGGCAGGTTTGGCGGCTGGTTGGACAGGTTTGACGCTCCGGCTATTCCCACGTTCACCTCTTAAGTAAACAAAAAAAATAACACGAATAACTGGTAATACAATGTTATATACACGTGTCGGAATCTTGTTGGTTATTGCAATGGTATACTTTGTCAAATAAATCTAAAAAAACAGCGCTAACTCGTAGTGAATGTCCTCCGTGAGCAAGAGTAGAACAGCGGCTCTCCCAGCTGACCGTATCCGCGTATAGAGCGCCGGTTCCCGGGGTGTTACCTTGTCGTAGAGCCGGTAGATCTTGACGCCCATGGTCTCGGTGAAGCTCTCCCATCCTCCGTCCAGCTGCGGCTCGTCCAGCTCCCTCCAGGCCGCCTGGAAGTCCTCGTCCGTGAACTGCAGCACAGCCATGGTCCGGGGTTTGTGCTTCACTTGCAGTCAGTCAGAGGCGACCGGAAGTACGACTTTCAAAATAAAGGCGGGTGAGAAAACAAAACAAAACCAAAAAAAATGGATGAAAAGAAAATACAAAAGGTAGATTCAAAGTAAATCTCATGAGCACATTGTCAATGGAGATGTGTATTTTATAGCAAATAGTGCGTTTGACATAATTCAGGAAAATTCACTGTTGCCATGGAGATCTGTGATGTTTGTGGATGCTAGCTTACATTTCCATAGACTAACATGAGCTTAAAACAGTAGAAAAGTGTCGGAAAAAAAAAACTGTAAAACAACTGGTTAAGTTGTGTCTAAGAGTTTTAATGTGAACAATAATTCCAGGATTTACCTTTTAAAATCTCCATTAGATTAATATTACTACAAATCCCATGATTCTTAGCGATATGACATCACAACTTTTACCTTTTTACCTGCTTTAGGCACTCAAAGCGCTTTACATCAAGGAACCAGTCACCCACTCATGCTCTCATTCATACACCAGTGTATGCAGACACTGGAGGCAAGGCGGGTGAAGTGTCTTGCCCAAGGACACAATGACGAGGCTGTGTGACCAAGTTTAGTCATTTATTCATGCCATTCTCAGTGGTGGTGAACTACTATTGTAGCCACAGCCGTCACCGTGGCCCATGGCGTCGGCTTAGGTGGGGGTTGTGGGGTTAAAGTGCATATGACAGGTTGTCAAGTTTTTTTAATTCTTCTTGATTTGGTTGGATAATACCCGTGTTAAGGAAAATATCACAGTTTTACACCCATAAAATATCAGCTTGAGGAGAAAGTATGATTGAAGAATAAACCACATTTGGATAAACAATGCTGAATTGTATCTGGATTCTTCCCTCGATGAAGAGAATAAATAAGAATCATCAATGGCCTTTACGAAACCTAACCTGAGCTAGAACATATGGACTATGCCTGGTGTCTTTTCAGTTATTTTGAAGAGTACTATTATTTTAAAGCAGTACTAAGTAACATGTTTACCTTAATAAATCCTTTCCGTAGTCCCTGTGGGGGTAATACAAGTGTTTATGGGATGATTGGAGGGTCTTTCATCTCCCCCTGGTGTCTCTGACCAGAAAACCATGTTTGCAACTTGACTGCCCCCGGTGCGGAGAAAGCAATACACACTAATGTAATCACGAAGAAGAAGCTAACATGCTAAAGGGCAAAGCTAACTGCGGGCTAACGTCACTTTAAACAGTATTTACAGCCAAGTTTGAGTGAAAAAAAATATTTCCATTGTATAATTGGATGCACAGTAACCCTCTCTCCCTTCGCCTTTCCTGTCGGCGTAGTATTTACTCTCCAAGTTAAAAAATCGTAACTTGCTACTACACCTGCAGTTGCACTTATGGCCTCTAGGGGGAAGAGTTACTTAGTACTGCTTTAATTTGATCAACTTTTTTTTATTGGTTTTATACTTATTATTGTTTTTTTGTATACCTTTCTCTGTTATTTTTCTGACTATCGACTTTCCCATCCTTTTCCAGCATAAAAATCACCCGTTTTACTTTCTTCAGTTTTATTTTGAAACTCCCCACAGGAAGCCCCCGTCTCTCTCTCTCTCTCTCTCTCTCTCTCTCTCTCCCCCTCTCTCTCTCTCTCTGCAGTGACATTTCTGGAGAAGTTCTTTGTGAATGGGCCACAGTCTGAAGCTCAGCTCAGACAGAGGAAGACTTTGCCTCATCAGTCTCTGCTCAGACCAGCGCGCCGTCACACTTCACCCCAGGTTCATCACCGTTCCGAACGTTTGGAGAAGTTCTTCCACGTTGTTTTGACTTGACTGTCCCAAGCCTGGACTGGAGAAACATGGGGAACAGCTGCAAGGTGAGTGCCGAAACTGAACTAATGCTCTGAGGAGATGGGATTTTCACACATACAACTTTAAGGTTCTTTTTTTGAGCCAGATTTATTGATCTTTCAACCCCGAAAGATGAGGCGGAATTTGAATTTTTACAGGTTTAATTGATCAAAAAAAAGTAGCTTAATCAGGGTCAAGCAAAACAATACAGTTCAGTGGGGGGAAAAAAGAATTTACTTGGATTAAAAGTGTCTGACTTCGAGTGGAATTCATGCTTGTTCCTTTGATGTTTGCATTTTTATCTCCTCTTAAATGACTCAGTTTCAACATAAAGTCATTCAAACAATCATTTATCTCACTTAAGATTGTAAATGTCCCCAGTGTTTGGCTGATGCTGATCCAAATCTCCTCTCTTGTCATCGGTGCACATTTTTAACATTCAGCAAGCATGAAAAATCCACTTGTTCTCTTTAATCTGTTGTTTTCAGTCAACATTGCAGCTTTAACACATTGTTCAGGCCTTTTACCACAAAGCTGCGATGTTCCAGCCAATGCCCTCATGTGCCCGAGTGTTATTTGTAAACAAGAGCAGAGGAAAGTGCTGAGGTTTCAGGACGCACTGTCAGGCGATCAGGAAATGAGCGTCTGTGATGAGACCGTGATGTCTGGATTCCTAAAGGCTCTTTGACGGGCAGGAAAACACGTCTTTGCTTTTCTTCGGCGTCTAAATCGGCCCCAGATCTTCCACATAATAAAGCAATAACATTTTTATATGGTATTGTCAGGAAGTTTGTCTTCTGCTTTCGACTCACGCGTCGTACTGGGAAAATGACCGTCTTAAGGCGAGACACTGCAGGCGAATAGGGAAAAAAATTATATTTACAAATATCAATTTGAAACTTTTGCTGTAGATCACTGGCATAAATGTGAGAAAAAAATACATTGCAAGTTTTCTGTCATTTTATCTTTTCATATAAGAACAAGGTGTTTCATGCCTAAAAATGTCCCAAATTTCCCATCTTTTCGGCAACAACATCTGCATAATGGATAGAGCTACATTCAAATTTATGGTTTAATTTTATTGATAAATGAGTTACCAAGACTTTTTCAGAGGGGATTTTGGATTTCTTGTTTAGTTTTAAAATAAGCTGTTTTTTGTGGAAAGATTTGTAAAAATGTAATTTTTGCCTCATTTTTTGACATTCAAAACTCAATAAATGGGGCTAGGGATTAAATAATAAAACATCAGAAAAATGGCTTAAAACAGCTTGAATTCAGGTTTTTTTTTTATGTTGAAATTGAGTTTTAACTGATCTAGGAGAAGGTAACAGTGCTAATGCCGATGGTACAAGCAGAAATCCCTCTCAAAAGCAGAAAATAATGACACGTAATAATAGGGCTGTGCAATTAATCGAAATCCGATTACAATTTCGATTATTACACTAAACGATTACAAAATTAGCATCATAATTTCAAGAAATGTTTTATTTTATAATTATTATTTTTTTCCCTTTGCATTTCACATGCCATGGCTCTTGCTTTTGCCTGACATAAAAACAAACAGCGCTGTGTGATGATGTCATCAGGCCGCGCTGCTCAGTTTGCTTGCGCAGGTGTGCGGGCTGGCCAGCAGGGGGCAGGTTGTACTTTTAGTTGTTCAGAAAACAGAAAATATTCAGCATAGTTTTTAATAATAATTGTAATTTAATTTAATAATTTAATAAATATATAAATAAAAGAAATACTTTTTTTTAAAAGGCAACAAATATTTTTTTTGAATAATCGTGATTTCAATTATGACTAAAATAATCGTGATTATTATTTTTTCAATAATCGAGCAGCTCTACATAATAAAATGAATGAACAGAAAATGTGCTCATTCCATTGAAAATAAAAAGTTGACTGGACCAAACTGTAGATTTTTTTTTTTTTATATTTCGAATTTTATTGAAAAAGTTTAGCATTACAAAAATGCTCCATCATTCCTATTTGCGTCGTAGTCTTTCATACATCAACAAACGGAAAACAAAAATAAATAAATCAAATGGAAAAAAAAAAGGAAATAATAATGATAAATAAACCGGGAGCTCACAGACCTTACACATCCATATGATGATTATTTGACATACATCGGGTTTATGTAAAGTCATTCCGGATTGGGGAAATAAAACGGATCCATTTGTTCCAAATTGAGCTTAATTAAAGTGTGTGTTAATTTTTCCATTTTAAATATTTCCAGAATTGTTCCATGCCAATCGTCAAGTGACGGTGGGGTTAAATTCCTCCATCTCCTAGTGATGGATTTCTTGCTAGCAGCTAAAAGTGCCTGCAACAGCTTCAGATCCCACCTCCCACCTTAAACACCTCATTTAAGGTTTTATGAACTCCAAACCAGTAATGTTGTAGTGAGGGACATTCCCAGAATATATGGAAGTGCTGATGTGCCTCCATAGAACCACATTTTCTCCAACACTCGCCGTTTTATTCCTAAATTTGCCTTGGTGGCGAGATAAAAAGTTTTTCCAACAGTGTTCTCTCCAGCTCAATGAACTGGTGGAAGTCCATTGAAAGATGCAAACCTCTTCCCAGTCCCCCAAACTGTAGATTTAATCTCTTATGTCATTTCTTCCTTAAAATGATTCATGTTTTTCCAAAATCTTCCCCTGACTCTAATAACCTCCAAGACCGTCGTACAAACTGCTCCCTAAACTTGCCCTAAAAACCAAACAGACCATGTCCTCTTTTGTTCAGACCAAGCGTTAAAGAACGACAACGGGTATTTCCTTAAAGTGACAGGTTTTAATGCTTTGAAAATGTTACTTATGTAGACGGATAACATTTGTTGTAAGCGACACATAAACAAGCAGCAACCTCCCTCTGGTACAGCTGCATTTTTGCCTTTTTCCGAGATCTGCATTTGTCGTTGCCGTGTTTTTATGGGGATCGGTGGACTTTTTTTTTCTTACTACTGCAAAGAGTCCATAATGGTCTCTTCCATAAGCAAACAGCTGGCTTATGAGCTAAAGTAAGTAAGTGCTTTAAATTGTGTTCAGGTGTTAGTCCTGAGCCGCTGTGACTGAGCCGCTGCCACTGTGGGCCGACCTGACCAGCTTGTTTTTGGAGGTCGGGGAAACTGTTGCACCTGGAGGAAACCTGGCTGCCTTCAGTCTCCTCTGATCCTCTGAAACGGTGCAGCGTCTCCTGGGTTTGTCCCTGTTTCAGAGCATGGTTTCCTGCACTGGTCAGCTCCACCTCCTCCTTCCTCTGACTCCTGCGCAGCTCCCTCCGCTCCACAACAGTCTTTGTCTCTGCAGGAGATACGAATATTGAGATTGAAATTGATTTTCACATGGGTCAAAACCATTCATTTTTAAGTCATTAAAGGAATAGGCCACCGTTTCTACATACTGAGATATGTTCTTACCTAACCTTAGCCGAGTTAATATATCCCCGTCTGGTCTTTGTCCGTGCGCTCTGTCACGTCACAACGTCCGCGCAGTAACTCCCAAAGGTTATTGACGGAAGTGAGTGGGGGAAGTCTTTAGGAGTTACTGCGCGGACGTTTTACTCCTCGTATCATTACGCCTCACAATATAGTCCCCCTTTTTATCTGCTTATAAAATCGACATGTTACATTTCTGTGTAAATATACTTCGCATGAAAACACTTCACGTAACTTTATTTAAATAGGGAACACGTGGAAGAGCTTGGTAGCTTCTATCGTGAGCTTTTTTGGAGCTATGTGACATGTGGGAGAGGCTGCGTATGTGCTCCGTTTGCATGACAGAGCGCACGGACCAAGACCAGACGGGGATATATTAACTCGTCTAAGGTTAGGTAAGAACATATCTCAGTATGTAAAAACGGTGGCCTATTCCTTTAAGTTATATCAAGTTATTTTTGGGGACTACAACTGGGACCGAGACCGAGTAAAACCGGGACTAATCAATGGTTCTGGTTAAATCTATTCGGGACAAAGGCCTCGGAACTGGGACTGTCCCGGTGTAACAGAATATAACTGTCTAACTTTTCACAATCTGAACAGATGTTCAGATGTTATTGTTATGTTCTCAAAGTCCTTATTGTTATTGGTATGTTCTCACTAAATAACCATTAAGGAGAAGAAAGAAAAATGCATGCATTTGTGATAAGGCCTAGTGAAAGTGTCTTGCCCAAAGACATAACAACAGCCTGTACCTGCAGGAGCATGGATTTTAACTGCCAACCTCTTGTTAACCTCTTAACTCCCGCCGGAACCGAGAGGATCTTTTTCCTCATGTCATCAGATTTTTTTTCCATCATTTTTTTGTTGGGTATTTAACTCATTTTTGTAACTTTTTTTGTCATTTCTTTGTCATTTTTTGTCACATTTCTGTAATTTTTTCGGCAATTTTTTTAAATCACATTTTTGTCATTTTTTGGTCCAATTTTTGTCATTTTTTTTGTCATTTTTTTGTCACATTTTTGTCACATTTTTGTTGTATTTTTGTCACATTTTGTCACATTTTGTCACATTTTGGTCATTTTTTTTGGTCCAATTTTTATCACATTTTTTGACATTTTTTGTCACATTTTTGTCACATTTTGTCACATTTTTGTCATTTTTTAGTCAATTTCTTGTGACATTTTTGTGACATTTTTGCCACTTTTTCATAAATTTTCCGTCACTTTTTTGTCAATGTTTTCTCACTTTTTTGGTCACATTTCCATCATTGTTTTCGTCTCAGTTTTGTTGCTATTTTCACTGCTTTTTGCCAGAAGCTTTTGGACTGGGGTAAAGCCAAACTGGAGAAAATGTGTTCGGTTCAGGTGGGAGTTAAGGGGTTAAAGGACAACCCACTCTATCACCCTAGACTACTGTGTAATTCTTGGTATATCACTTAACATAATTGTCATCATTGGCGGTAAAATCTGGCCTGGGGGGGTATGAAATAGCCTGGGCTATAATATACCCCGGAGTATAAAATAGCCTAGGCCCCTTTAACTCCGGGTATAGTCCAAATCGGGGGTATACTCTGGCCTGTTACACCCATAGACTGTAAACAATAATGGACGTCTTCTGCTCACTCCTCCCCGTTTACCATAATGACCACGCTCGAGCGGAATTCATGGAGGATTTACAGACTCATCCTCCCCAACTCTGATGAAGCATGTTCCTAAAAAGGACATAAGGGCGGGATCTTCACTGTAGACTCCGCCCTTGCGTGACGTGTAGCTCGCGCTGCTCCAATGCTAACAGTCCGACCCTCATTAAGTACGAGATTTCAAAAATTCTTCTTAGGAAAACCAGCCTGGTTTCTTTAATTGTGACTAACCCAGCGTTATCTCAGGAGGAATATCTAGCCTAGTCTAGTGTTGGAAAAAAATGAAACCAGGCGTTAAAGTTGTTTTTAAAGGAATAGGCCACCGTTTTTACATACTGAGATATGTTCTTACCTAACCTTAGCCGAGTTAATATATCCCCGTCTGGTCTTTGTCCGTGCGCTCTGTCACGCAAACGGAGCACATACGCAGCCTCTCCCACATGTCATATAGCTCCAAAATAGCTCACGATAGAAGCTACCAAGCTCTTCCACGTGTTCTCTATTTAAATAAAGTTACGTGAAGTGTTTTCATGCGAAGTATATTTACACAGAAATGTAGCATGTCGATTTTATAAGCAGATAAAAAGGGGTACTATATTGTGAGGCGTAATGATACGAGGAGCAAAACGTCCGCGCAGTAACTCCTAAAGACTTCCCCCCGCTCACTTCCGTCAATAGAAGCTGCGTGACTTGTAGAGAGCTAGCAGAGAACAGTTGAAGAAGCGTCGATAACTTGTGAACAATGCCTTTTACGTGCATCGTGCCGGGCTGTGATAACAAGCAGAAAGTATATAGTGTAGTAATGTTTCACAGATTTCCAACTCACCCCGGACAACGACACAGGACTCAGGACCTCGACCATGAGGTAGGAATGCGAGAGCACTTTCCGATAATATATTTTCTGCTCGTTGTAAAAGGCTCTCTACAAGTCACGCAACTTCTATTGACGGAAGTGAGCGGGGGAAGTCTTTAGGAGTTACTGCGCGGACGCTGTGCTCCTCGTATCATTACGCCTCACAATATAGTACCCCTTTTTATCTGCTTATAAAATCGACATGCTACATTTCTGTGTAAATATACTTCGCAGGAAAACCCTTCACGTAACTTTATTTAAATAGGGAACACGTGGAAGAGCTTGGTAGCTTCTATCGTGAGCTTTTTTGGAGCTATATGACATGTGGGAGAGGCTGCGTATGTGCTCCGTTTGCGTGACAGAGCGCACGGACAAAGACCAGACGGGGATATATTAACTCGACTGAGGTTAGGTAAGAACATATCTCAGTATGTAAAAATGGGGGCACTAGCGGCGATATGTAGGTACTACAGCAATGGCGGCCCCCAGTGTCATGGTCATAAAGCAGAGCAGCCAGCGGCCATTGGTTACACCGGGTAAACTGGGGCATCTGGTCACCCTGTATCGTACTTTAGTGTATATTTAGGTAATTTTCACTCCTTTTCTTGCTTATTCCCTGATTACTGTATATTCTTAACTGGTGTGGTTTATGTCTATCAGGGCTCTGGAACCTTCCACAGCCAAAGAGCCACTTCAGCTCCTTTTGAACCAAATACAAATATAAATAAACACTAGCTGTGGCGCACGCTCTCGCACACGCTCGCACACTCTCGCATACGCTCACACACGCTCGCACACGCTCGCACACACGCTCGCACACGCTCGCACACGCTCGCACACACGCTCGCACACATGCTCGCGCTCCCCGGGAATGTCTCAGCTCGTGGAGGAGCCGCCGCCTGCGTCATCAGAGGCCGGGCGGTGGAGCAGAGGAGTAAAGTGGAATCATGTGGAGGAAACACATGTTCGCGGCCGCTATAGAGTTACCGCACGGCGCACACGCATGATGGAGGGACGGGGCTTACGTGACACGTGAACGTTTCCTATAGTAGAAAGTCGGTCAGGCGCCGCTGAAAGTCCCATCTTCACCCGTCAGCAACAGCAAAGTAAATAAAGATCATTTGAATCTATGAGTTATTATTGAATGGTTGGCGAACAGCAGTCCTGTCCAGCCAGGCTTTTTCCTTTCCTTTACAAAGTGGATTTCTTCAATTTCCTGATGGGCGTGATTGACAAGCGTATAAACCAATCAGAGAAAAGCCGGATATGACTCATACAGTATTTCGTAAACAAGGAGGTTAGTGGTTTTACGAAGCATCGGCCAGAAGAGCGGAGACAAATCTGAACGATCTGGATACAAGGTTTCATTGGTCATTTTAAGTTTGATGAATTAAAGTGAGCAGTAAATGAGCTTACCACTGGGGGGCGCTTCTGCACACAGCTCAACAGGTGAAGCAGAACAAACTCTGTATAGTCCCTTTAAGTGAACAGGGCGTATGATCAAACATGGGGCCTAACTTTTTCATGCTGTAAATTCACTTCTACGTCCTCCAAAACCAACACATACGTACAGGTACTCGTCATAAAAAAAGTGAATTTACTTCTGTTTTTCAACTTAAACTGTGAAACTAATATATGATAGACTCATTACATGCAAAGTGACATATGTAGCCTGACATTTTTAAACTCTGTATAGTCCCTTTAAAGCTACACCGCGTAGAATTTTACCGAATAAATACAATTCAAATACAAGCATTTATTTTATGACGGACATTTTCACCATTGAAAAATACCTCATAAATATTTATGAGGCTCACCTCTCCTACGATATGACTGTAAACTTTACCAGGAGTGGGTACGTCTCCAGCTCGTCTCCATGGAGATGTGACTAAAGGCAGTAGAATTTGAGATTTAAACAGGCTCATCTCATCCAAATCCATTCTTTTATTACACACTGCAGTAACAACATTGTCTGTGTTGAGCTGGTCATTAGGAGCATGTTTTGTTTTGCCGGCAACAGTGTAGTCCAAAATGTTACGCAGTGTACCTTTAAGTACGAAATGGGAGCATAAATGAGCCTTTAGAATCTTCTTCTGTGGCTGTTCTTCCGTCGTGGCAGATTCCAAAAGCAGCTTGTGTAGTCCTGCGTATCCAGGAAATGCCTTCCTTTCTCTTTTTTCTCTTTATGGAAACAGCTGCACAGAGAAGGGGAGCAAGAGGAGATGGGAGGAGCTTCTGTGGAGATCACTTGAAAACAATGAAGTGACATAATATTGCATTTTCTCATCGACAAAGTGTAAGATAGGGATAAAGATGTGTTGAGATAAGAGATGATGACCAAATACCTGCAAAAAGCGTAAAACTCATAGACTTAATAAATAATAGACTAGGATTTACAGACTCCTCCTCCACAGCTCTGACGGGGCATGTTCCTAAAAACAGCATAAGGGATCTTCACTGTAGACTCCGCCCTTGTGGGGCACGTAGTTCAGTCGTAGCTGCACCCGAGCCATTAGCTCTGATGCTAACGGCCTGTCAATCAAAGTCCGGCCATCATTATGAGATTTCTAAAATGTACCTTATGAAAACCAGCCTGGTTTATTTAATTGTGACTAACCCAGCGTTATCACAGGAGCAATATCTAGCTGTCAAAACTTATTTTTTTTTTCGAAACCAGGATTTACTGGGGGGTATTATGCAAAATGGACTTTCAAGCTTTACATCATGTTTTTATGTCATTCCCTCATTAAAAACATGCCTGAAGTGTTGCCTTGGCACATTCACGTATTTTTGAGTAATCTGTAAAAACTCTGATGGCGGCCATTTTAGGGATAGGTTTGCCTGAGTCCTCCTAGGAACGCCCCCACCTCCTGGAGACGCCTCCGAACTTTCGTCACCAGCCGAGTAACCAACCACTGCTCCTCAGCAGAACCCCCTCCCCACTGATGCCACAGACAGCGTGTGGAGGGGGCGTGTCGGAAAGGGTCAGAGGTTCTTAAAGAGACAGAGGCCTATTTCAAGACATTCACTACAGCCATTTTGAGAGACATTTTATACAAGGCAGTTATTCTAATTTACTGCATTTACAGACCAACAGAAGGTTTCGTCGTCATTGTAGTGTGATATAGACTGGTGCTATGTGATTGAAAAAAGTATAATACCCCCTCTTTAAAACGTGTGCAAAGTGCAATGCTATCTGATGGAAAACTAGCTTGTTTTGCCGCCCATATACTACAACAATGGCGGGCAATGTCGGCCCCTAGCGTCGCGGTCATAAAGCAGTGCAACCAGCAGCCATTGTTAAAACTTCCTTTTTAAAGCAGTACTAAGTAACTCATGCCCCTAAGCGCCACTGCAGGTGTCGTAGCATGTTTTACGTTTTTTTTTTACTCATTAATTGTCCGTGAGAGTAAATACTACACTGACAGGAAAGACAAAAGGACAAAGGGATATTGTACATCCAATTACACAATGGAGATCATTTTTTTCACTCAAACTTGGCTGTAAATACTGTTTAAGTGGCGCTAGTTAGCTTTGCCCGTTAGCCTGTTAGCTTCTTCTTCGTGATTCCATTAGTGTGTATTGGTGGCTCCGACCTGGTGGCAGCGAAGTTGCAATTGTGGTTTTCTGGCCAGAGACACCGACCCCCCAATCATCCCATTAAAGCAGTACTAAGTAACGTGTTTACCTTAATAAATCCTTTCCGTAGTCCCTGTGGGGGTAATACAAGTGTTTATGGGATGATTGGAGGGTCTTTCATCTCCCCCTGGTGTCTCTGGCCAGAAAACCATGTTTGCAACTTGACTGCCACCGGTCCGGAGAAAGCAATGCACACATGTAATCACGAAGAAGAAGCTAACATGCTAACGGGCAAACCTAACTGCGGGCTAACGTCACTTTAAACAGTATTTACAGCCAAATTTGAGTGAAAAAAAATATTTCCATTGTATAATTGGATGCACAGTAACCCTCTCTCCCTTCGCCTTTTCTGTTAGCGTAGTATTTACTCTCCAAGACAATTAATAAGTTAAAAAATCGTAACTTGCTACTACACCTGCAGTTGCGCTGATGGCCTCTAGGGGAAGAGTTACTTAGTACTGCTTTAACACTGTATTACCCCCAGAGGGACTACGAAAAGGATTTACTAAATTAAACTTAGCACTGCTTTAAAGTGTGCTAATTTCTTCTCTCCCTCAGGCCCCGTAGTTCCGCACCGCCCCTGCTCTGGCGCCCCCTGCCTGCTCCCCCTGCGATGCCCGAAGAGGTCCACGTCTCCAAATCCGCCATGAAAACCCCCGCCGCATCCGACAAAGCCAACGGCGCCTCGTCCTGCTCGCCGCCGCCGCCGCCGAACGACCGCCACGTGACCGTCAACGTCCCGCTGGTCAACGAGGTCCAGCTCACCGCGGCGACGGGGGGGGCGGAGCTCTCCTGCTACCGCTGCACCGTCCCGTTCGGCGTGGTGGTGCTGATCGCCGGGATCGTGGTCACCGCCGTGGCCTACAGCTTCAACTCGCACGGCTCCATCATCTCCTACTTCGGGCTGGTGCTGCTCTCCGCCGGGCTGGTGCTGCTCGCGTCCAGCGCCATCTGCTGGAAGGTCAGGATGGAGCGCAAGAAGGAGCGGCGGCGGGAGAGCCAGACGGCGCTCGTGACCAATCAGAGGAGCATATTTTCGTGAACGAGCTGAGGAGGAAATGAAACTTAAACTTTACGAGGAAGCAAAACTAGACTCTTGGAAGGACTTAAAGGGAGGGATGCGTAACAGGACTACCACAGAACGATGTTAGATACATACTTTAAATCTCTCATCGCCACAACGACGTACTGTCAGAGGTACTGAAGCCAGGACGAACTTTTAATGGACAGAATGACGGATTATGGACTGATTTGAGTGGCACGGTGGTTATCCTGCCTTCCATAAAGAGGTTAATCTCTGCTCTGGGGGTGTTTCCGTGACCCAGAGTGAACCATGGGCTGGACTCGGTGACTGATTTGGAAAAGGACAAGATACACGGCGAAAGTCATAGCTTTGAAGGCGAGACACAGCAGGTGGTTGAGATTTGTTGCTATTTTTTACCCCTTAACATCTTAAAGGGATGTTTTTAGGATTTTTGACATAGGGCCTCATTTCCTAGTTGTCCAGAGTGTTGTTGATTTCTGGAGATTTTTTTTCCATTCATGCAGTCCTTATATTTGAAGAGTTTAGTGGTGCTAGGCTTGTGCTAGGCTAGTGCTAAGCTAGCGCATATCTATAGTAACCAGTAGCCTCCATTAAAAACAGCCTGACCCAAGCACAGTGCACCTGAGGCAAATCACTTATAACACCAGACTGACCATATAAATGTCTGTGTCGACTGAATATTTTTTTGAAATATAACCATTTTGTATTTAAAAGAACTTATATTTGAGCAGCATCAGCTTCCTGGTGGCGGCGTGATCTGCTCGGTTGCCGGATCTACAGTAGTTTGTTTATCAGTGGCCGCATTTCTACACGTGGGATTCACAAAGGAGCTTTCGACAAATCAGATCTGGCAACGTTTGGAGGACGACCCCATGATTTTGAAGAGGTTTTTAATGCAGGCTACTAGTTACCATAGACATGCACTAGCCTAGCACTAGCCTAGCACCACTAAACACTTCAAATATAAGAACTGCATGAATTTAAAAATATATATCTCCAGAAATAAACAAACCTCCGGACAACTAGGAAATGAGGCCCTATGTCAAAAATCCCAAAAACATCCCTTTAATGTCAGAGCAAAAACAAGACCAAACTCACCCTTTACAGTGATTTTCTTATGACTTTTTCCTCGACTCTAAACGAGCACAGCATCGCGGCGCTTTCTCGTCTTCCCCACGTGTATGTATTCACAATTACTGATACGTTTGGTATCCACGTGTACTGTAGCACAAAACCCTGTGACTAAGACGATGCTGTAATCCAAATATGGTCATTACTGTCCTGGGAGACAGCCGCGGATAAAACTTTAGGACCTGTTTTCTGAAAACTAGGTTTTCTTTCCACTCTTGCAACGATATCTCCACTTTAGCCGCTCCTACAGACTCCACACTTTCCAGTCGAGGACTTAAAGGAATAGGCCACCGTTTTTACATACTGAGATATGTTCTTACCTTAGCTTTGACGAGTTCTTTAGGACCTGTCTGGTCTTCCCCCGTGCCTTCAGTCACGTAAACACAGCGCAGACGGCGTTAGCATTTAGCCTCTCCCTCTCTCCTCTATAGCTCCAAAACAGGTCAAGATAGAAGCTACCAAGCTCTTCCACGTTTTCCCTATTTAAATATGGTTACGTGAAGTGTTCCACTACAAAGTATAATTACACAAAATTAAACAATGTAGATTTTCTAAGCGGATAAAAGGGGGAACTATATTGTAAGGCGTAATAATACCAGGAGTAGTTCGAAATCCGCGCAGTAATCTTCACTTTACTGCGCAGATGCCAAACTACTCCTGGTATTATTACGCCTTACAATATAGTTCCCCCTTCCCCCCTTGTTTTTTTGGCCTGATTTATTGAGTTTTGAAGTGTAAAAAACAAGGCAAAAATAACTTTAATTAGGTCCAGTAATACCGTAACTATCATATTCAAAATCTAAACAAGATCCAAAGTGTTTGTAAATATTAGGGCTGGGACGATCCACGACCCCATTATGATAAGTAATATGTCAACAGTCATGTGTCCAAAGTTTATAAACCAAATGCCATTCGACATTAATTGAAGTGTTAAAGCAGTACTAAGTAACTCTTCCCCCTAGAGGCCATAAGCGCAACTGCAGGTGTAGTAGCAAGTTACGATTTTTTAACTTATTAATTGTCTTGGAGAGTAAATACTACGCTGACAGGAAAGGCGAAGGGAGAGAGGGTTACTGTGCATCCAATTATACAATGGAAATATTTTTTTCACTCAAACTTTGCTGTAAATACTGTTTAAAGTGACGTTAGCCCGCAGTTAGCTTTGCCCGTTAGCATGTTAGCTTCTTCTTCGTGATTCCATTAGTGTGTATTGCTTTCTCCGGACCGGTGGCAGTCAAGTTGCAAACATGGTTTTCTGTCCAGAGACACCAGGGGGAGATGAAAGACCCTCCAATCATCCCATAAACACTTGTATTACCCCCACAGGGACTACGAAAAGGATTTATTAAGGTAAACACGTTACTTAGTACTGCTTTAAAATTGAAAAGTGTATTAGCACAAAATGTAGCAAAGTGCTGTTACTGGACAGGACAGGAAAAGAAGAAAAATGTCTCGCCTGGTGAGACCAGAATGATTCCCCTCTATAGTTTCTTATACAGAGTGGGATCAGTCTGGACCCCCCTGTCCCTGTTGGCGGCATCAGAAAAATCAAACGAGCCCGTACAATCAGATTTGTTTATTTGCGTCACGTGTTGTTCATGAGCAGCATCACTCACGGGACTCACAGAAGTTCCCCAATACCAAACTACGAATGGCGCACGAGAGAGAAAAATAGCTTTTCTCCAATCGGCGGTAAATGAACAAAAACACATCGACAGCAGGTGAGTTTCATGATTCATAATCCGCGAATACTGACGCAAAACCGCTAAAACGCAACATCAAGAAGAAGTTTATTTACCATCGGTGCGGGACCCGGAGACATGAACTCGAGACATTGCACTAGTCCTACTATTCAAGTCTGTCTATGCTTCCACAGAAGAGGCATAAATACCCTCTCTTAGCGTCAGGCTGATATGCAAGCAAACATTCAGTGGCTGAGAGTCTGAGCACCACAGTCAAGGCTCTGACAGTACAGCTTGACCCAGTATGATAAATAGCGATTCAATGTTATCCTCTAACAGTATCGATCCGGTATTTCGACCCAGCGCTAATGCAAGTACCTTATTTTTATATGAAAACATAAAATAAATGGTAAATGGTCACATTTATATAGCACTTTTTTACCTAAATTGTCGCTCAAAGCGCTTTACATCAATGAACCACTCACCCACTCATACTTGTGTCTTGTGTCTTGGCCACAGCGACAGTGTGCACCTGCGGGATTCGAACCACAGACCTTCTGGTCACAAGACGACTTTCTAACGTTCATATGAATAACCTAATAGTTCACCTGCAGTGTCTCGCCTCAACGGCTCCTTGTGATGAACAGACCTAATGACGGCAAAGGGAGCCGCCCGTTTGTGCCAGTTTCCACTATTTTCACAACCACCAAATCCATAATAATAATAATAATAATGCCTTACACTTGTTTTGCACTTTACAAGCCTGTGTTGACAAGCTTCTGTTATCACTCATTCACTCCATACGCCGTGGTGCTAAGCTACTATTGAAACCACAGCCGCCGTGGGGTCGACCAACACAGGCGGTGGGTGAAGTGTCTTGCCCGAGGACACAGTGACAATCTGCACGTGCCGGAGCCGGGATTCGAACCGTCAAACTCTCAGCACTAAGACGACCTGCTCCCCCTGAACCGCTGCCGCCCCCGAATCACAATCATTTCATCATTTCTCTGACGAAAACACAAAGACTGTGTTGGATCTTGTTGGAACTCCTTCCTGTGTTTAACCGTATTTACCTAAAGCACTTTGATTCATAACCGGAGACTGAGAACTCCCACGCTGCGAGAGGTCAGTGAATGTAGCACATGTGTATGTAATCATCTCTGTTTACTGTATCCGACATGTTATCTCAATAAATGAGTCGCAAAGATTACTCGCTGTCTTCTGGAGGTGTGGTTTCAAACATCAGAGACTGTAAGTGCAAAAATGGTCTTTCTCACAGCGAAAACGCCCCAAACATGTACAAGAGGCCAATCCTTAGTTTGCAGTGGGCCAATTTCCCGATGGGACAATGACATGTTCAGATTTCATTTCAGAACTACACCCTCAATGACCAACTGTTTTAGGTTGTGCTGACGACATTCTAGATCGTCATGCCTTCATTTGAGTCGGAGCAGGAGCCGATGCAACTCACAGTTATGGAAAACAAATGTCCAAAGAGAAAATGTCCCAGTGTTCTTGTTGATCATTATTTGGGTCTGATTGGACCAACTAAGGCTTTATCCACACGAAGACAAAGCACTTATATTTTCAGCAACTTTCTTTGTAAGCCTGAAGCAGTTCAGTGAATGTGTGCGTCCACATGGGTCGGCTCAGGTCTGTGAAAACGGCGCAGTTCATCTTCCAGGCCTGTGTGAGGCGCTGTGATGCCAACACAGATAATAGAACAACAACAACAGAGGCGAGTTTATTCTTCAGATGTAACGGAACTAAAGTAGAAAAACCTGTCAGTGACTTTTACTGTCAGTCCAAACACACAGACTGACTCGTGTTTTTCTACTTGACTGCAGTGGAGCAAAGAGGAGCGGTGTCAAACCATCATAGACTCATTATAAGGTCAGTAGATCATGGATCACAGACATCACTCTGATGCTGTGATGTCATCGCTTTAGTAAAAGTTGCAGAGACATCGTAACAACGGCGCCACGTAAACGGCGTTTTGAGATCTTTCCACTCTGGGACCGAGTTTGAAAAATGTTCGTTTACAGACCCCCAAAACGTGAAGATGCACTGGATTGATACAAATTTCTTGGTCCTCAGCTTGACTTCTTATGGACAGTGCCTAAGTGAATAGTTTTGAAAACTCTCTCCACTTTTGGACGCCTTTATGAGACAGTCATGTGACCTTAGTTCATATGAGAGAGAAGGACTTCGGACAGTTTTTGTTTCATGTGGATCAGTCCAGCCATTACAGAGATATTAACCATAAACCAAGCCCAAAATTCTGCATTTTCACCATAGTTAAAACGCAAGTTTATTCCATGTGGAAAATAACACATTTTCAGACATTTTTTGTCTGTATTTTTTGCTGTTAAAATTTTAATCGTTTGAAAACACACCAGACCCAATAATGTTCATTGTCAACCTTATCATATCTGGATATTTTGTACCAAAATCCTTGCCTCGCTAACGCTCGAAATTATTCGAGCGCACACAGCAGCCTGGGGACCATGGCCGAAATCGTCGCATGGATTTGGGAACCAATCACAGAACGAGGAGGGACGGCAAGACGATGACGCGCTATTCGATATACGGAAGCTTGTAGTTTATTTACGAATAAAATAAAATAAAATGTTTATTTGCGGATCCAACATGGCAGCAGCAGACGCGGCGCTATTTTTCGATCAAGCTTTAGACCGTGTTCTAAATACTTTAGCTCAAAAGTTTACAGCGGGTACAAATACGTCATCGGACACGATGATACGATTGGCTGTGGCCACGTGCAGACGCATGATAGACATTCGTAGCGCCCACTTGTGGTTTTAGTCTGCCGTTAGCCAGGCTACCAAGATCCATGATCCTGCCACGAAGCTGTGTATGTGTGTGACAGTCTTTCAAAATAAGCATTTACATCCTGGGAACAAACGAGAAACAAATAATGCAAGTTTCCTTGCATTGATCGCAGTTAAGTGGCCCCTTTCAGTGACAAAAGTTTTGACGTCAAGAGATGTCCGGAAAGTGTTCCTATTCTTTCTGTGAAATGACTTATCCCAGGCTTGTCCAAAGCAATTAATCACTGTCCACAGTTATGAACTGCAAATTAAGTGAGAAACACATTTTAACACATTTTCTTGAAATGTGTCAATTTGACAAACTCTTCTCAAGAAATCTGTCCAATGGGGAAATCAAAGAGGACCTAACAGATTTAATTTTCACATTTGCCTGTCTTTAGTCTCACATCCATGGAGCTGGAGACGTCCCACTCGCAGGAAAGGTACAATCAGGTCTGAGGAGAACTGAGCCGGGCACAGCAAACACATGTTTGTTACATTTATTAAGCATTTTTCAACAATAAAAATATCTGTAATAAACTAAATGCTTGTGTTATATTCTATGTATTGTGTGAAATGTTACGCGGTGTGGCTTTAAGTGTAAAAACTTTCCTTATGGACAGATTTCTTGAAATTAGTGACTCAAATCAAGAACAAATTTAGTTATTTCAAGATAAAGGAACTTATTTCTAGATGACTTTTTGCAGTTCATTAATTAACTTACATTCTAGAGCGACAGCACTGTGTTAAGACAAAGTCTGCCCCCCTGACTTCAAACCTTCACATGAATCTCCTGTTCAAAGTTGACAGACAGAGTTTCAATCTTTTTGACAGAGCAAAGTCTTCGTGTGCAGAGGAGCCTCCACATAAATCCGAGCCGCTGCGGAGGAAGAGGCTGACCCCCTCGGGCGCTAAGTCTGTCCCGGGACGAGCCACACGGGGCTAAAAATACCCCCTGCCCCTCCAACGCTATGCGCCTCACTGACACAGGACACTACTACTGCCGCTCCGCCTGCGTCAGAGGCCGGGCTCCCCGGGAAGACCTGGGCCGGAGCGGGTCAGTCCCCGTCCCGCTCGGGTTCAGGGCTGATCCCGGGTCCTGGCGGCAGCTGGAGGGGCCGAAGTGCGTCACTCGGAGTTTCCACTGAGTGACGTTGGTAAACAGCAACAGATTATGTAACGGACAGAGGCCTGCGGAGCTCCGGGGGGACTGGGGTCCACACGGGGGTCCACACGGGGTCCACACGGGGGTCCACACGGGGGTCCACACGGGGGTCCGTATGAGGTAGGGCTGGGCGGTACTGACAATAATTAAAGCCTCGATATTTTTGGAGACTTTCTCGATATCAATGATGAAGCGATATTTTTGCAAACCATCAGAACTGCGTTGAACATTTGCTGCCAAACGTCTGAATTTACATCGTTTTGTCGCTTAAAAAGATGAACAGAACACAAAACCAAATTTTTCCCGAATTTTCTCCCAATTGTCACCAATTTATGACATCTTGAAATCTTCCCTTTTTTTTCCTATAGAATGAATGCAAAGTTGACACACGGGGAGTGACCTTAAAGCTGGTCTACCTGCCCAAACTCGTTTCTAGCTCTCACAGATCCTCCCACACAGTGTTGGTTTGGTCAGCGATTAATATAACAATATCACTTTGTGGATGAACCTTTTTTAAATGACAATAACGTGACAATGACAAGCTAAAAGACCTGACGAGACGTTTATGAGTTTATGTCAATGAGACGAGACGAATCGGTCGAATTTCAACTTACCATTCAGCGAGCGGGGGAGGCGGGGCTTGTAGGTGACGTCAAGCATTTGCGTCGCATTTGCAACGGAGTTCGAGCTAATACAGGTCTTTCATATCACTCCGCACGTAGTAGTCGAGGACACTCTGTCTGTCCCCGTCACTGAGAGAGAAGTTTGGGGTAATCGCTCGTGAAGTTAGCGGGAGTCCGACTTTCAACTTACCCAGAGATTCACCACCATTCCTCCAACTGCACCTTCAGCTAAGTAGCTAGGCTAGCTTCTAGCCTTGCTGCTACTAGCCTCGCCAAACGTTTCCCAGCAACGCACAAACTTTTGGAAACTATTTGCCGCAGAAGTCATTAAATAAACTTTTCGGCTTACATAAAAGTCCATCCATCCATTTTCTTTCGCTTTATCCGGGGCCGGGTCGCGGGGGCAGCAGTCTCAGCAGAGATGCCCAGACTTCCCGATCCACACACACCTCCTCCAGCTGTTCTGGGGGGACCCCGAGGTGACACCAGGCCAGCTCGGAGACATAGTCCCACCAGCGTGTCCTGGGCCTTCCACGAGGCCTCTTCCCACTAGGACATGCCTGGTCATGACCATAGGTGAGGGTGGGAACGTAGATCGATCGGTAAATCGAGAGCTTTGCCCCTGACTCCGCTCCCTCTTCACCACAACAGTCCAATACAGCGACCGCATCACTGCTGACGCCGCACCGATCCGTCTATCGATCTCACGCTCCATCCGTCTCTCACTCATGAACAAGACCCCGAGATACTTGAAGGCAAGGACTCCCCACCTGAAGGGGGAAGCACATTCGTCCGGTGGAGAACCATGGCCTCAGATTTGGAGGTGCTGATCCTCATCCCGGTTCACACTCGGCTGCAGAACCGCCCCAGAGCCGCTGAAGGTCCTGATTTGTTGAAGCCAACAGAACAACATCGTCTGCAAACAGCAGAGATCCTGAGGTTCCCAAACAGGGCGCCCTCCGGCCCCTGGCTGCGCCGAGAAATTCTGTCCATAAAGGTAATGAACAGAACCTATTTGCCGCGGAAGTCATTAAATAAACCTTTCGGCCATCAAAAAAGTGTATGAAGTTTATGCCGTGTGTGTTCAGTTGGCAAATGGCCGTATAATGAGTGGCAGTACTTATTTTCCCGATAATGACCAGCATTCTATACATTATCCCTAAAAGCATTTTCGTCCACAAGACTAAGACTAAACTAAAGGTTCTGCCCTGAAAACCCTGCCCCACATCTGCATTGTTCACATGAAGTCACAGGTTTCAGCCAGAACTCAGACGTGAATACGGCGAACGACCAACGAAAACATCAAACTAATCCTCCTTCCTTCCGCAGTCGAAATGAGTAAAAATGAGCTCTGTTTAGACACAAAACAACGGCATGTTTTTCTTTCGCAAATGTTTTGTTTAGATTGTGGATCTCTCGGAGCAAAAGACACTGACTACGACAAGAGAATAAATCGATGAGGATTTATGGTCAGGGCAGTAAGATGTTTGACTTACTTAACATTTGTGACTCAGTGACTTCCATTTTACGAGAGATTATTTGTACAAGACACTTGAAGGGAAACAGTTTCCAACAGAGACGCTAAAGAATTCCAGTCATTTACTCCAGATATTTGTCTATTGGGTCTTTCTGACTCCAGCAGCGGTTTTAGATCTGGATCATGGGTAAGGAAGGGTTCTTTTGCAACAATATTTGTTTTTCGATACCGATGCCTGAACAATACTTTTCCGACACTTACCCGAAAATAGAACAACAATGTTTTGGAATATGAAGTTCATCTCCAATGTCAAGAAATGTGTGGAAAATGGGGAATAATTTTGGGGGGAATTGGGAGAAATTGTGGCAAAAATTAAGAGAAAATCTATCACAGTTTTGTTCTTTTAATAAGATAGAAGGTTTGTTTGCCTGCTTTACTAGTTTCGATCACTTCCTGTGATCTTCCACAGAAGTGCCCCCTGGTGGTGGAGGTGACGTGTTGTAGGCAGCTTACATGGATTTTCCTGTCAGTAGGGAGAGATAACGCCCCCTACTGACTGATGCCTTCTCCAGGACGGAATCCCAGGTGTGGGATAAGGTGTATGGTCCGTCGTCCCGGTTCATAGATGTCGGTGCACGTTTCCTGATCTCGAAGGCTTCTCTGATCCAGCGGTGGTACTTGTTACTTTTGACATGGATGATGTGGTCTGATGGTCTGATGTGGCTGATTTGAGATTTTCTTGCAGTGCTTATCTTTTATTGTCTATTGGCCGTCTCCTTTTCACATTCCTCCTGGTGTTTTTTCACCTCCATCACCAGGTGAAGCTTCTGAGGAAGATCACAGGAAGTGATCAAAACTAGTAAAGCAGGTAGGCTAAACCTGCTGTCTTACTGAAAGAGCAAAACTGTAATAGGCTTTACCTAAGAGGACAGTATGAACCTTTTACAAAGAAGGGAAAATTTGGAAAAAAAAAAAAAAAAAAAATTGAAAGAAAATTGGGTAAATATGTGGGTAAATAGGGAAAATATCAGTATTAAAAAATGAGAGAAGAAATTGGGAAAGAAAAAGTTCCATAAGATTACAAGAAGCAGATCAATCAATCAATGAAACATCAATATAAAAAATAATTAATTACAGTAAAAGGCAAGAGAGATAAAATACTTTCAGTGTTATATTCACGGTTAAAAAAAGAACTCTTTTCAGCCTGGATTTGAACATTGTCCGAGTTGAGGCCGGTCTCACATCCTCGTGAAGACTGTTCCAGATTTTTGCAGCATGAAACTGAAACGCAGCCTCACCGTGTTTATTATTGACCCTGGGAACCACCAGGAGCCCCCCTCCCTGAGGTTCTCAGGACCTGAGATGGTGCATACGGCTGTAACATGTCAGAGATGGACTTAAATTTTGACAGGAAGCCAGTACAGAGACCGGAAGCACTGGACTAATATGGTCGTATTTCCTGGTTCTTGTCAGGACTCGAGCAGCAGCGTTCTGGATGTTCTGCAGCTGTTTCACAGCTTGTTTAGAGAGGCCAGTGAGCAGCCGTTAACTGTTGCACATTTAGTGCCACTACAGTAAAAAATGTAGACGGTATTGAAGAGTAATATCCATAAATTGATATATTTTAGTATGGATTTAATCTCAGACCTAAAAAATAAAGGTTGTAGTAAGGTATTGAAGATTATATTTATCCAATATTCTCATATTTGAAATGTATATAAACCTATTTGTTTATATACATTTCAAAATAAAGGTCCAAACCTTAAAAGTAAAGGTTGTAGTAAGTTTCTAATACAATAATTGGTAACTGGTGTAAATTTAGTGCCACTTCAGTAACAAATGTAGAAGATATTGAAGATTAATGTCCATAAATTGTTATATTTTGGTATGGATTTCAAAATAAAGGCTCAGATCTGAAAAATTAAGGTTGTAGTAAGTTGCTGGTATGATAATTAAGAGAACAGCTGCTACAAACCTTCTATCCGTTCTCCCCTGAACTGTTCATTAAAGCTGATGAACAGAAACAGCTGCAGTGGCTCAGAAATACATGAAGACTCATTTTCAAACAGTCTTGTTCACTGATGAGGCCGTGTAGCCCTGGATGGTCAGATGGATGGAGTAGTGGATGGTTGGTGAATGGCCACAAGGCTGTGACGTCAGTAAGGAGGGGGCGGAGTCAGGTTTTGGGCCAGAATCATGGGGAGAGAGCTGGTCGGCCCCTTTAGGCTCCCTGAGAATGACCTCTGAAAAATATGATGAGTTTCTGACTGACCACTGTCTTCTATGGTACAAAAAGAAGAGCCGTGTTTTCCTTGACAAGATCATCTTCATGCATGACAACGCACCATGTCCTGCTGTAAAGAATACCTCTGCCTCGTTGGCTGCTATGGACATAAAAGGAGAGAAACTCATGATGTGGACCCCCTCCTCCCCTGACCTCAACCCTACTGAGAACCTTTGGAGCCTCAAGCAAAACATCTATGAGGGCGGGACATCCAAACATGTCTCCAAGTCTGGTTTTGACACGATTCCTCTGATCTTAGCAGTGTTTTTTTAGATGGTAAAAAGCAGCTGATGCTATTGCTTTGTTGTGGCTGTTTAAGTTCAGGCCTGAGTCCATAGATTTCTAACCTAACTTTTCTGTTTTAGAGAGACACGTTATTTGAAAGTCCAACTTACTCCAATTTCCTCGGCTCTAAGACGGCAAACTCCACTCCAGCATAAGAACTGCAACACTGAAATGCTACGCCTCACACAACCTCTTTATGGCGCATTGCAACATGAAGCGATGGAGAGGAAACATGTGGAGGAGAGCGATTGAGAAAGAGTTTAATAATGCGAAGGGAAAACGGCTGTGCTTCCTCGGAGCCCACAGTGAGAGGCGTAATCAGATACAGCTGAACAACACGGCCCCGGCTGAGACCGGAGGGACGAGAGGGGGAGAGGGGGGGGAGTCCAAGCAACAAAGGGGGCAGAAAAAGAACCCAAAACAGTGACTTAATCTGCTGAGAGGAACGTCGCAGTTTGCAAGTTTCCATGTTGATATATTCTGTTTATATAGAGCTCAATGTCATGGAAATATCAGTGGAAATCTACAATGTGACAGATATTAAAGTGTGATTGTCCCCTGGGCGTTCCCTTGTTTCGGGGCAGGTGAAGGGGGTGGGGGTGCACTGTCAGGCGAGAGAGGTGCGGAGCAGGGTTGCCAGGTCTCAGCAGCCAAACCCGCCCAAAAATATCTGAAAAACTGGCCAAAATCCGGCGCGGCTGGAATTTTCAATTCTTTTTACTGGTTTCCAGGGCCCATGAGCTCTTTCGATGAGGCAGAACCGCCCGTTTCGCTCTCGCACGGAAAAGGCAGCTCTGCTTGCCTTGATTTTGAGATTTTCTCTTTCAAATACTGCGTTTCATCAAGAAAGAAGTTTAAAATAACCCATCCATCCATCTTCTTCCACTTGTCCGTTGCCGGGTCACATTGCACCAGCTATGGCTCCTTCTGCAGGTGGTGGGTCCACAGAAGGACGGCCTCATGATTCTGACTGGGCCTGTTGGTCTCTCATAAGAGGCTTCTGGAAAAAAAAAAGATCCCATATTACAGAAAAAAAAACATCAAAACTGCTCGGATTGCTTTGTTTCACCTGTGGCAAGGCTTAAAGGGGCTAGATGCAAGTTAGCCATTTTATACTCACTACTGCCACCTCAGGTCATACGTGTAACTGCACCTTCTATATTAAGCTCGTGCATGACGGCACTTTGGACCCGAAGTAACACCTTTCTGAGTGACAGTGCAGGATTTTAGAGGCAGTTGTGGTGAACAGGTCTGGGCTCATTCTACACATTAGGACATTGTTGAAACATGTAGGGGGAGGAAAATACTTAATTTTAACATTTTTAAACTCCGTATACACTACAAATGTACCCAACTAAAAACAAGGGGAAAAAAATCTTAAAATAAGACATTTTGTCTTGTTTTAAGGAAAAAATTCTGCCAATGGGGTAAGCATTTTTTTCTTGCTAAGAATCCTTATTTCTAGAATATTTGTCTTATTATAAAACAAGAAAGAAGCAGTAAATTTAAGCAAATAAATAGCTAGAATTGAGCAAAATGTCCTCAGAAAAATTGAATTTAAGGAAAACATTCTTATTTAAGTGAAAACATGTGGTTGCTTGATTTAAGTAAAATGTTCTAAATTACACACATTTTTGAGCAAATTGTTCTTAATAAGTACTAATATTTAAGGAAAATATTGCCCGTGCCCGGGGACCCATCTCCATGATGTGGAGCCAGGCTGACGGTCAGAATCACCTGGCTGGAGGATTCACCTATTGCACATGTTTTTAGTTTAGAATCCACTTTTTGCAGTATAGTCCCTTTAAAAAGCCTAATGTCAAAAAACGTACACTCCAAAAAAGAGCCTTCAAATAACCATACATTCATATTTTTTTCTGCTTCTTTTTACAAAAATCTGTGGCTTTTGGGTCATTTTGATCATCAGCATGGAGTGAATGAACCCCCTCCCTCCCATGTGTGAAGCGCTTTGGGTGTGACTTTTGTCATATGAAAAGTGCTGTACAAATCACTCTAATCCAAGTACTGAATTGAATACATGTGCCACCTTCGACACAGCGTCCTAACTTTGTCCCACAGAAGCAGAGACGAGCATCCGGGTTGCCAGGTCTGCGGTTAAAACCCATGTGTGGTCATAACCCAAAAGCCACTGTAAAAAGAAGCAGAAAAAATATGAATGTATGGTTATTTTAAGGCTCTTTTTTGGAGTGCAGACACGGAAAGTACATCAAAGTCATATATTGCAGCAACAGGGAAGAGGTAGAAATATCTTTAACTGGTGATGCAATGTGGAAATGCAACCGTCCCGGGGCAATACAACTTCACCTCTTAACTCCCGCCTGAACTGAGAGCATTTTTCTCCAGTTCAGCTTTACCCAAATCCAGCCAAGGCCAGTGTGACGCCTCATTTGAAAGCTAAGATCTACAAAACTCATCTAAATGGATCTTTTTCCTCACGTCATCAGACTTTTTTTTCCATCATTTTTTTTAGATATTCAACTCATTTTTTTAACTTTTTTGTAATTTTTTTTTCTTCACTTTTTGTCACATTTATTTGTCATTTTTTCTCTTTTTTCTGTCATTTTTCCGTCCATTTTTTTGTGAACATTTTTTGTCCATATTTGTGACATTTTTGGCACTTTTTCATCATTTTTTGTAATTTTTTTTTGTCATTTTTTTGTAATTTTTTTGTCATTTTTATAATTTTTTTGGTCACATTTTCATCATTGTTTTCGTCTCAGTTCTGTCGCTATTATCACACCTTTTTTCCAGAAGCTTTTGGATTGGGGTAAAGCCAAACTGGAGAAAACGTGCTCGGTTCAGGTGGGAGTTAAGGGGTTAAAACCAGTGTACGTTGGCTTATGTTGAAGTAGTATAACAATATTGAAAACAAGTACTTTGGCCGTCTCTGAAAAGTGTGTTTGTGTTTAAACCCTGTGCTCTGTTTAAAGGATCTATATCATGCTATTTTAGCCATTCCAAAGTTAAGTATAGGCATTTATATGATATATTGTACCTCTACCACTATGGAGCACTCATTTTTGTGATAAATATAAGTGTTTTCTGGAGGTATTTTTCAAACCCGGAAGACACAACGCTTCGATTCAGTTAACTCCGCCCCCTCTCTCCGCGCATACAACTTTACCGTAATATAAATAAACAACAATAAGTGAAGTCACTTCACGATGCAGTTATACGGAGTCGACATCTGCAACACAGCTTCATAAATGGCTAACACACATGCTAATATGCTAACACACATGCTAACACACGTTTGGACTGACTCACCGCTCTGGTCCATCGCTGTTTACATTATGGGACTCGCGTTGGTTATAAAAGTTAATCCACTTTGATTCTGGCGAAGGTTCCCCAAACATCCATCAGTGACAGTCACAGAAAAACAATATTTTGGTGATAGTCGCTGAATCCCGGAGAAAAAAACAGCTGAGTGGCCTCTTCCTGAAAAGGGTGAAATATAAACTCCTCGTCCTCGTAGCCAAACGCGCTTCTTTTTCTCCGTGACATTATCGTTAGTTAAGAATAAAAAACAGGTGTGTCCAGAGTAGGTAACGAGCTCCATCTTCACAGCTGCAGCGCAAACATGACTGATCTGTTCAGACGCGATGTGTTTGTTTTGGCCACAGCTGACCTGGAAGCACCTCGGGCACATCCTTTTTTTTTTTTTTTTTTCTTTTTTTTTTTTTTTCTTTTTTTACTCTTTGTTTCTCTCTTACGACAGAAATAATGAAAAAGCTGTTTTACAAATTAAAATCAGGCCGTAAGCATAGAATTAAGACATTACATTACAGACGTTGAGCACTTCCGTTCCGCTGTTACGACACAACTGAACACTCAGCCGTTCACCAGGAGAGGGAGGAGCAGCTGCTCAGAGAGCAGGATTCAGGAGGATTACTGAGAGCTGCGTGAATGAAGCCACAAACCACTCTGGGGGTGTTTTTGATAAGGAAATAGCATAACAACATGGCTAAAAGCTCCAAAAAGTCGATTTTGCATGATATAGGACCTTTAAAGTTTTAACTGCACAGTCCTCAGTTTTATTCCTCAAAGTGAAATAAAACACTTGTGATTTGTAAGTGAGGGGTTCGGGGGGCGGCGGCCGGGCCCCCTCGCTGGTCATGTGAGGCTCGGAGAAGTTCCAGATGTCTTTAAGTCGGCGGGACACTTCCTCTCGCCTGAAATCGAGCGTGAAATCCCTCTGTTCGGCGACTGCACATTTCTGACTCAGCGGGACTCTGATCCGGTTCAGCTGGGACTTCAGCAGCTCCGGTCTGGCCTGGACTGAGTGGACCCGACGGCTCCGGGGTCTGGGTGACGTCAAACCCGGATCAGGGAGGAAGCGACGAGAGAGAGGTCAGCTGTGGAGACGGCTAATCACTCTCACGGAGCTCCGGACCACCGCCAATTATGCTTTTACGTCTGTGAAGGGAATATTTACATGTAGCGCAGTCAAAGAAGAAGAAGATCATGTGGAGGAAAAAGGAAGAAAATGTCCAAATGTTTTCCATGATCATTGTTTGATGTGACATATTCATCTTATGGCTGAAAATCTTTTCTACTGACCAACATCACGCCACTTTTGGACGCCTTTATGATGAAATAATTAGACCATAGTTCATATGTGCTGGGTCAGAGGACTTTGCACCTTGTGACGGTGTCTGCTTCATGTGAATCAGCCCAGGAATCACAGAGAAATTAGTGATAAACTAAGACTAGAAATCTGCATTTTCAGCTGCTCCCAGGGGCGTAGCACCAAATCCTGGGCCCTGGGTACAAACTCTCTTGCCGGCCCCGCAAATAGGTGTTGAAAAACAATTGGAGAACTTAAAGAATAATTGAAGAACTATATTAGGCTCTTTAGAATATTGTGATGTCATGTAAATGGAACCTATTAGATAAATAAGAGGGAGTCAGTCAGTCAGTCAGTCATCGCTGAGAAAGATAAAACTATATGTGTTTTTATCTCCACAGGCAACAAAAAGTTACACATTCTTATCTCTATTCATGTTAACAAAAAAAAACATTAAAACAATAGGGACGACCAACTCACTGTCACAGACGATTTTCCTGTTTTTGACGGTGAAAAACAATGTATTTATTTATTTATAAAGAAGGAAGAGTCTATTTCAAGTGAAGGGTTTGAGCTTTTTGTGAAGTGTAACAACTCTCCTTCTGTCATTCACTGAAAACAAGAGAGTCTGGTAAGATTCCTCAAACAAAATGCCGCAGTCCCAGTGACAAAGACTCTCTAATCACATTTTTACTAAAACACATCGGCTGCTTCTAAAGGAGTGCTTTGTTTGTGGATGTTGTAAAGCGTGCGGCCGGTTCGTGCGTTGTTCGAATGTTTGGAAAGTCTGGGTTTCTCGGTCTGCAGGACGGGGAGCTGCGTGAGAGACCGACAGCAGGGCGTGGTCTGTATAAACTCAGCTGATTAAAACGGCCTCTGATTTATTTCCATTGGGCGGATCCGGGTTTTCTCTCTGTAAATCAGATCCAGAAGTGCCGCTCTCCGCACGGCATGGCGGCCATGAGCTCACACACGAGGGTCTGTCCGCGGAGGCCGGCTGGAGTTTTGTTATTCTGCTCTGTGGAAAAGGTTTAAGACACTTTCTATTGGACTTCGCCTCAATGTTGCACAGGTTTATTTTAGGTCAAAGCGCGAAAAACCATCTGACTGAAACACTGATACAGATATTTATGGCCCCACATATGCATCAGAACATAAATCAATTGTCACTTAGCATTTAGTGCATTTACGTCTTTGTTTTTCACCCAGAAAATGATCCCATAAACTTTATCACTGATGACCGGACCGTCTTACCAGATGATGGGAGAGTGAGACCACTTTGCAAAGCCTCCTCCAGCACATCTCAAACATCCTCAGTGGGGTTAAGACATGGACTCTGTGGCGGCTGATCCATTAGATACAGACGCCATCTCTATAATCGCCCATATATGGTCATGTTTGAAAACAGTAAAGGGGGAAAACAATTTGGAGAAAAATCTAAACTTTCTCAAATTATTCAAAAACTACTTTAACAAATGTTGAATTATGAATATAGTTTTCTACTAAATAAAGATACAAAGACATGGGGAGGAGCAAAGTGGTTCAACAGCCCATAAATACATTAAAAAGACAGAGAATGCTAACATGATGCTACATGTTAGCATCGTGCTAGTGCTAACGCTAGCTGCAACTGCCATTTTTTCGCTTCTACTTCTACAATCTGCTGTGAATAAACATCCATGTGGGCCCGATTTAGACTTGGCTTTATTCATGGGTGGTAAATAAGTTCATATTTCACCAGAAAATGGTTAAATAGAGTTAAAAATTGTGTTTCTCAAAAGATTCTGTTTTCCCCCCTCGGCGAGACCACGCCCCCTTCTGTATCTCATGCTTCCTGAACTGCTCTTTCACAATGCCATCTTGGAATACGCCCGAGCCATCAACCTAGACCTGACCCAGTTTTTTTCGGCCAGGAAGTGTATTTTCATCATCTAACAGGGGGTTCACAAACTTTTCAGGCCGTGACCCCGGGACCCCCTCCTGTAAAATGTTATTAGCATTTACAATTAAACCATGCAAAACGTTTAAAATCGATTTTCCGATGTATCGCGATATTTTGCGGGACGATACAATACCGTTTTATTTTATATTTTTTCTGATATCGCTATATTTTGGAGGACCTCATGCATATTAATGAGTGACGTCATGCATGTTAATGAGGCAGCTGTGCTCCACTGTTTTCACAGTCAGTAGAGGCCAATAATGATGAAGGATTCAGTCAGGGCAGCAGGGGGCAGCACCACAACCTGGACCAAGCACTCACACAAACATATTACTTTCAATGATCAAAAATCTTTTATTCAATTTTCATATTCATAGGTTTCTTCACTGGCTCCGCCTCCAGACTTGAACGAGCCCGTCTGCTCCGGCCGACAGCAGAGCCTCCCCCTGGTGGTCGAAGCGCACACTGCACACCGGCCCCTGGTGCCCGCCCACTTCAGCCACATGACCCGAGCTCGGCCGCAGGAGGCGCACCAGCCCGTCGCCCCCGGCAACAGCGACCTCCTCACTTCCTGTCCCCGCGGGGCAGAGGCTCACCTGATTGGCTCCTGACGGCGAGGTGGGGGCGGAGAAGAGCGCAGAGCGAAGCGAGCGCATGTCCCAGAGTTTGACGTCCCCGCCGGCGTCGCAGGAGGCGGCCACGCGCCCCGGCGTGTCCGCGGTGCAGTGCTCCACGGGGTGGGCGTGGCCTGTTATGGCGGCGGCGCAGGTGCCCACTCTCTCGTCCCACAGCAGCAGCGTGCGGTCGCGGCTGGAGCTCAGCAGGAGGTGATCGCAGCTCGGCAGGAAGCGCACCGAGCTGACCACGTTTCCATGGCGACGCAGCACGGCGAGGGAGCGCCCGGTCTCCGCGTCCCACAGGCGTACGGTCCGGTCGGAGGAGGCGGAGGCCAGGGAGCGCCCGGAGCGGGAGAAAGAGCACCCCCAGGTGGCGCTGAGGTGTCCGCGCAGCGACAGGAGGCAGAGGCCGCGGCCCAGGTCCCACACGCCAACCGTGGAGTCGCCGCTGGTCGTGGCGAGTTTGTCTCCGTCCGGACTGAAGCTGCAGCTCGTCAGCCAATCAGAGTGGCCCTCTCCGGAGAGCAGCAGCGCCGCTACCGGCTCCGGCTCGGTCGGCAGCGCCCACAGCCGCCAGCTGCGGTCGTCGCTGCTCGTGGCGAGGAGGCGTCTGATTGGATGGACCTCGATGTTGCTGATCGGCTGGTGGTGAGCTCTGATTGGACACGTCAGGGTGAAGTGGGCGGGGCCTGTTTCACACGTGTCTTCTTTGGTGCAGCTCTGGTTCTGTTGGAGCTTTGTTTTGTTTCTCTCTGCGCGGCCGGTCCTGACGCTGCTCCTCACGGACTGACTTTGATCCGTCGTCTGTCGGCGCCGCGTTTCTCTCTGACTGGACTCTCGGACATCCTCCTCCTGGATCTCGGCCTGAGTCCGGCTCTGGATCTGGGTCAGAGTGCGGGTCCTCAGCGCGGTCTCGTGGCCCCGGGTGAGTGTGGTCAGTGTGGAGTCCAGGCGCCCGCGGTGCTCGCTCAGCCGCGCCAGGTCGTCCTGCAGCGCCCTCTTCTGGTCCTCCACCTGTGAACTGCCATCACTGTAGAAGTCCCGCTCACGCTCCAGAACCACCAGAGTCCGGCTCAGGCCCAGGACGCGCCGCCGCAGAAGCTCCGCCTCCACACGCACCTGCTCCAGCTCTGATTGGATGAGAAAGCGCTGTGTCAGCACATCCGGGACAAATCCTCTATCGATCTGGTACCACTCTCTTTGGAAGTGGTCCAGAGTCCGGACCAGACCGAGTCTCAGCAGGAAGTTCCTCAGAAAGTCGTCCACAGTCTCTGTAATCTGACCCACAGCCTGCGGCTGCTCCTGCGGCTGCTCACGGACGCCCTGGTCCCGGGTCAGACCCTGCTCCTCGCTCATGTCTCTGTCGTTTAACAGAAGTTACCTCTGTTTGGCTCTGGGCTGTTGCCTAGCAACATGATGCTAACTGTTGGAGTGTGGTCATGCTGCGTTCAAGTGAACTGGGGAAGCTCGTTGGTCATTGTTCCCTGTTATGTCGAGCACTTTGTGGTTTTTATCTGTGAAAAGAACTTTCTACATAAACTTTACTTATTTAGTTTGTTTGTGTTCATGTATTTTCTATGTTGAAAAGTGGGGATTTTAAGTGAGCAAACCATTTCAATTTGGTGTCTCAAAAGCTAAACAATAAACCAAGATAATTGTGGAGAAAAAACTATGCATAGAATAACAAAGCATCCGCATCACCTTCATGAACTTGAAGGCTCTAGTTTTGTTGCAATTTAGGCTTTTCCACACGAAGACAAAACACTTCTGTTTTCAGAAACTTTCTTTCTTTGAAGCAGCTCAGTAAATGTGAGCGTCCACATGGGTCGACTCAGGTCTGTGAAAACGGCGCAATTCATCCTCCAGGCCTGTGTGAGGAAAATCCAACCAGGATAAAACGTTATCTCGGAGTTGTAGCGTTCCAGTTGTCCAGGTCGGAAACATCGGAGGTAAAAGTTACAACTTTGTTGCTCATATTCGAGCATCATATTCAGTTTACAGATAAACTTCATTGTAATATTTTTTATAATTGTTGTAAATAGTGATAATTTAGCACTAGTAGTTAAATGTTTTTGTTTTTACCGTTAACAATACGACGCTAGCAACAGAGCAGTGAAGCTTATCCATTTCGCATTGACATCTAGCAAGTTTATTTGGGAAAGATCTGCTAAATAACGCGGTTTATTGAAGCTTTACATGCAGTACATGTCATGTGGGGCGCAGGTGCTCCTTCTCGGGGGAGCTGATTCTGTCCCGAGTTTCCGAGTCAGAATTACGGAGTTGTAGAGGGTTCCAGTTGAAATTTCCAAGTCGGAGCTCGGAAATTCCGACTTCCGAGATCAAGTGGAACGCACCATTATTCTTCAGACGTAACGGGACTGAAGCAGAAAAACCTGTCAGTCCAAAAACACAGACTGACTCGTGTTTTTCTACTGGTCACCTGTGGCTTGTGGACTGGAGCAAAGAGGAGCCGAGTCAAACCATCATAGATCCACATAATGAGTAGATTATGGATCACAGTTTATAAAGTCATTCCTGTTAAGAATTTGGATGTGTCTGCAAAGTTAAGACTGAGTTTAGACCAAAACTAACAATACAAAGTACTTGCTCTCTTTCATCGTGTGTAACCAAAGAAAAATCAGGTGTGGTGCCTTTAATGTCTCACAATTACGTGTTATTTCACTATATCTGGAGACCAATCATCACAGCTGGGACATCAAATGTACTATTACAGAGAAAGAGAAACGAGGATCTTAGGGAGGACATTTCAGTAACTGTAAATACACGATCTCTTACAGGTCAACTGGATAATGCGTACATATATATCTCCTGTCAATAATATCCCAGATACATGTGTAAAGTGCAGTAATGCAAAAGTACCCACTGCATGTAGGAATGTGAGAAACTACAGGAATTCTGGAGGAGCATTGGACAGGCTATTAATACTATGCTAAACATTACAATACAAAGAAATCACAGACTGTTTATATTAGGAATTTATCCAACAGATATTTTTATACCTGAAAAATGCTAAGACTCTTGTCAATTTTGATCTACTTCACGCTAAACGTTTAATAACACTTTTCTGAGTGTCCAAAAGTAGGGCATTGGGTACGAGAAATAGCATCAGCTCTAGCATTGAAAAAATAACCTATATTAGGTAAAGGGGAATCCTTTAATCAGATTTGGCAACCTTTTATTACTTACTTGGAAAGGGTGGATCTGTCATGTGTTGATGGAAAGTGGAGATTTGTAACTTCAGGATCATTGCATAGCATTTGGAGTTTTGGAGTGATTTTATTATTATTTATTTTATTTTATTTTATTTTATTTTATTTTATTTTATTTTATTTTATTTTATTTTATTTTATTTTATTTTATTTATTTATTTATTTATTTATTTATTTATTTATTTATTTATTTATTTATTTATTTATTTATTTATTTATTTATTTATTTATTTATTTATTTTTATTTTTTTTTTAATTCTTTTAATTTTTTTTATGATGATTATTATTTTTATAATTCTTATTATTGCACTTTTGGCGGGGTTCGATTTGCATGGGTCGGGCTGCCACTGTTTTGTATCCCTCTATATACTTATATATTATTATGAATACTTTGATACATTTTGTACTTCTGTCAAAGCCTGTAAAACAATTCTTGCTTTTTGAGAAAACTCAATAAAAATATTGTTGAAAAAAAAAAAGGAAAGAAAGAGAAACGTGAGGCGAAAACCCCGTGTCCGTGACATGAAGTCGCCCTCGGAGTTTTGGGCGTGTGGTGTTTGTGTGATGCGTTCGAGGACAGAACAGACCGCTCGCTCTGCTGACGTCAGCCAGACAATGAGAACAGTCACTCAGAAAGCAACGCCAGGCCCGGGGGCCACATCCGACTCCCAGGCCTTCATTCTCTGGCCCGGGATGACTTTGAAAGGAAAGTCATCAATCACTAATGCAACAGCGAACAGTAAACCTGACGACGCCGCGGACGTCTTTTATCCAAACAATGTAGACGCTGAAGGCGGGCCAACGAAATACTAGAGCGTGTGACTGTGTTTGTTTGTGATTTTCTTTTGGTTAATGAGAGTAAAACTGCATCTAAAGTCCTCAAATACTTGCATAGACTCAAAGAAGCTAAAGGCAAATAAAAAGAACTGACTCACATTCACTGCTCTGTCCAGATGAGGTAAAGTAGTAGGTTACATATGCTGGAATACAATAATAAACCTCTGATTTGGGCTGATCCGTGGCCTCAGAGCTCGCCCCGTGTGAAGCGTCCCGATCAGAGGAAGCTCAGGGAGGCGCCGGCACAAACAGAATCAAACGGAGAAACTCAAACAGCTGGAGGAGAGGAAGGAAGGAAGAGCAAATGTGGATGTTATACAAATGTCCACATGCCCCGCCCTCAGAGTGGTCAGCCCAGCCCTAAAGCCTGAGGATGGGTCAGGGGGTCGAACTGCACTGAAGGTTTATGGTGGTGGTGAGAAACTTCTGTAGTTTCAGTTTCCCCTGGGGCGGACAGACAGAAGTGTGACTCGCTCCACCATCCTATTGCACGTGTTTTGGGTGGTAGGGGAAACCGGAGTAGCTGGAGGAAACCTACACAGACACAGGGAGAACATGTGGGCTGATTCAGACTGATGGGAATCTTTATTTTTATAATCTCCAAATGCGTCAGCAAGTTTAGCTCAGCTTCAGCAACTCAAATACTCAAAATACACCAACTGAAAAAAGTTTTTTCTCTCAATATCTGCAAATTCAAAAGAAATATGAGTGTTTGGAAATGACGACCAAAAGTTTATTTTGTCTTGAATTCCCGAACTTTTCCTTTTTCTTCCCTGTGAGATGTCAACCTCTGTTATCTGCATGTACTTAAAAGTTCATATGAACTATTCACCTTATTCCGGAGGCTCGCGTGGGCGCCGCCATGAATTGTGCCCGCCCCTTTTCTCCTATCAGTTAACATGGGGCTGGAGAAGTCCAGATAAAATCAATTACGAAAACAAAGCCGATTTCAGGCCGTGCAGAGAAACGTAAATGAACATTGGCCATTTTACACAAATCAATCGACTGAACATCAGATTTGAGCGGAGAATATTGTCCCTCGTTCTCCGTTTAAATGAACGGGTTTCGCGCTCGACCAGAAGTGTCTGTACAACGGAAGTGCCGAGACAACGCAAAATGAGCCAAAAGTGGGCGGGGAATAAGGTGAATATGAGACACATTTTTTGCTGAAACATAAATAACAAAATTATATTAAAGATTTTGCTTAACTTTTACCCAGTTTTCTTTAGTTTTATTTTTTGTTTAGAGTTTCACTTCCTTGTTGGACACTGACAGGAAGTGACATACATAGATACAACAATTGCAGTGACAACCATGTTATGTTAATGCAGGGGTGCCCAAAGTGGGGCCCGCGGGCCAAATTTGGCCCGCCGAAACAATTCTGTTAGCCCGCCAGAGAGTGAGCTACTTTTGCGCTGCATGTGATTCATACCAACTCTCTTCCATTCATTCTCATGGTAAATATGGATGCAGTACACTTTTTGACCACCAGGGTCAAATTGGGGGCGCTGTTTCACTCCTTTCGCAAAGTTAAGGAAACACTGTTGTGGTGTCTTGGTATTTATCAATCACAGAGCGTTGTAGCTGAAACTTTCACAGTTTTCCAACTTTTATTGCAAAGGTTGTTGACGTCAACAACAGTATATGTTAAAAATTGACTTATAAAAGAATTGATGCTGAACTGACAATTTTCAACAACAAAAAATGTTGCACTATATTGCTACAATTGTTGGTTTTGTTCTACTAAAACTAGGCTTTTGCTATAGTTACCATTTGTTTTGATATAGCATGTTATTTGCATAGATAAAATCACATGCAAATGTGGGCTATTGAAAAAATAAAAAGTAAATAGAATAAAGTAGCTTTCTAATTTGCAGTTAAATGTGTTTTTCGTGCTTGACATCGCCGTGTTTGGCCCACGACTCACAGGCACTTTTTCATTTTGGCCCTCGGAGACAAAAAGTTTTGGCACCCCTGTGTTAATGAGTGAGTCAAACTGCTATGGAAGTTTACCTTTATCTATGACACTTCCTGTCAGCAACTTAAAAATTCAAACAAAAATAACTTTTCTACCCAACATTTCTTCAATGGAATAGCAATGAAGCAGATGTTTTGTCTAAATAAATCATATTTTCAAAAGTATTAAATCCTGCCATGTGCACTTTAAGTGTTAAAACTAATTCATAATGTTGGAGTCCACAACGTGTGATGGAAATGATGCAGACCCTGAGAGGCAGGAATATTTTTGCAAAAAATATATTTTATTTGACAATGAATACATTTAAACAAATTAATTATTTCTTGTGATTATGGATGAAATATGAATATGGATGAAAATTGGATCAAGGGACAAACGGTCCACTTTTCAAGGCCAAAAAATAATTACACAGCTATGATATATCTTTTTCAGGGCTCATCTTAATTAGCACTCATTTTGGGAGAAAAAAAAATTAATAGTATTTCAGTTTTTCATATATCTGCCCAGGACAGTAAATTGACGGCTGTTTTTTGACCCTACTTGCCCTCCTTCCTCCTGCACCTGCCCCGGGACGGTGAGAGGAGCAGGCTTTACATAACGAGGGGGTAATCGGATCGAGTCGGGAGCTTTTATTTATGTTGACAAAAACCCCGGAGGACAATGTGGGAGTGTAAATATTTGCGGACGTTTGGAGTTTCTCACTGAGCGGAGCAGGAGTTCAGCAGTTCAGTGAGTGTGTGGGGCCGGTCTGGTTACGCAGAGGCGTCCCGGGACAGGAGGGAGGTGAGGGGTTATGGGGGCGAGGGAGGTGGGGAGGGGTAACGTGAGCTTTTTGTCTGGGGCCGTTCCATGAAGTCACAGAGGGGCCTTATGCAACACTTTAAAGCGACGGGGAGCGCTTTAAAGCAACACTGCGGAACATTTCACTCAATAAATGCAAGCTTTTATTTTGTTATGAGGCAATGCTGGATTAGCATTACAGTTTTACTCTGTGTGATTCTCACTGAAGACATGAAAATAAGGGGAAATAGTCCCTTTAACCTCGTAACTCCCACCTGAACAAAGCACCTTTTTCCAGTTTGCCTTTACCCAAATCTAAAAGCTTTTTGAAAAAGTGTCAAAATAATCTTTCAGACGTTTCCTCTGCTGTGACAGACATTTCAGGATAGAGGAACTTTTGCAATTAACTGTGGAATAATGCTGCTGCAGACGCTACAGAAAACATTGTGAAATCCCAAATTAGTGTTATTATAGTGCTTTCATTGTAAAAATAATTTAGTCTGATTACAGTGCCTTTATTGTGAAAATCCCCTATTACTTTCATTATAGTGTTTTTTATTATGAAAATCCCCTATTACTTTCATTGTAGTGTTTTTTAATGTGAAAATCCTTTATTATTACAGTGCTTTTACTGTAAAAATCGTCATTTAGTCTGATTACAGTGCCTTTATTGTGAAAATCCCCTATTACTTTATTATAGTGTTTTTATTGTGAAAAACGTTTTTGTTACAATGCTTTTATTGTGAAAATCCCCAATTACATTTATTATGGCACTTTTATTGTGAGAATCCCCAATTAGTCTTTTTTATAATGCTTTTATTGTGAAAATCTTATTCTGAATGATCACACTCAATGCTCAACTATCAAATCAGATCCTTATGCTTCAGTTTGTATCTGTAAAGAAGCAGCTCAGTTTGGTTCCTTGTGTTGATTCATGATTTCTCCAGGATGAGCTCATTCCAAGTCCCAAAGTCCCAATACTCAAAGTAAACATAGGTTTCTGACTTTGATTCAAGTTGTGCACAGCTTTGTCACGTGTTTCCATTGTACTTTTCTGAAGGCATCTGAACCAACCCCTCTGTCTACTTTAAATACTTCTCTCTGTGACACTTGGCTCTGTTGTCAAGTGTCGCCTGAAAACTCTTCACGTTTCTAAAGTTCATCGTTCATTTAAAAGTGACTTTTCACCACTAGTCGATCTGTCAGTTGTTGGACATTGGTCAAAGTTTTCTGCAGTGATCTCAGATACAAGCTGTACTTTTCACATAGACTTTACCTAAACTCTATTATCTAACACACACATATGTAACCTAAACATGTTTAAGTGGTGACTAACCAGGTTTCTGCCCCTCCCTCTGTCGAACTCAGCCTTGCTCTGAACGTCCTGGTTCCTCCTCACACACACTCACACACTCTCTAAAGTCAGACTCACACACTCTCTATAGTCAGACTCACACACTCTCTAAAATCAGACTCACACACTCTCTATAGTCAGACTCACACACTCTCTAAAATCAGACTCACACACTCTCTATAGTCAGACTCACACACTCTCTAAAGTCAGACTCACACACTCTCTAAAATCAGACTCACACACTCTCTATAGTCAGACTCACACACTCTCTATAGTCAGACTCACACACTCTCTATAGTCAGACTCACACACTCTCTATAGTCAGACTCACACACTCTCTAAAGTCAGACTCACACACTCTCTATAGTCAGACTCACACACTCTCTAAAGTCAGACTCACACACTCTCTATAGTCAGACTCACACACTCTCTAAAGTCAGACTCACACACTCTCTATAGTCAGACTCACACACTCTCTAAAGTCAGACTCGAGAGAGAAATGGCGCAGAAAGCCCTGGACCAACACAACCTGACCTGTCCCATCTGTTTGGACTTCCTGAAGGATCCCGGGACTCTTCCCTGTGGACACAGCTACTGCCTGAGGTGTGTGAAAAACCACTGGGACCAAGAGGACGGGAAGCCTGTTTACAGCTGTCCTGAATGCAGAGAGAGCTTCAGCTCCAGGCCAGTGCTGGCCAAAAACATCATGTTGGCAGGTTTAGTGGAGCAGCTGAAGAAGCAAGGCCTCACAGCGCCCCCTGCTGACCGCTGCTATGCTGGAGCTCAGGATGTGCCCTGTGACGTCTGCACTGGGAGGAAGCTGAAGGCCGTCAAGTCCTGTCTGCAGTGTGTGGCCTCCTACTGTGAGGGCCACCTCCAGCCTCATTATGACGCAGCGCTTCAGAAACACCAGCTGGTGGCGCCCTCTGACAAACTGCAGGAAAACATCTGCTCTCAACACAACGAAGTGAGGAAGATGTTCTGCCGCACTGACCAGCAGCTCATCTGCTACCTCTGCTCTGTGGACCAACACAAGGGCCATGACATGGTGTCAGCCTTGGAGAGAGCCCAGAGGCAGGAGCTGCTCCAGAGCCTCCAGCTCAAAGAGACAGACCTGAAGAGGCTCCAGCAGGAGGCCCAGGACATCAGCCGCTCTGCCCAGGCAGCAGAGGAGCACCATCTGAACCAACCAACGTCACACTGGCTCTGAGAGGACCACCATCTGAACCAACCAACGTCACACTGGCTCTGAGAGGACCACCATCTGAACCAACCAACGTCACACTGGCTCTGGGAGGAACACCATCTGAACCAACCAACGTCACACTGGCTCTGGGAGGAACACCATCTGAACCAACCAACGTCACACTGGCTCTGGGAGGAACACCATCTGAACCCACCAACGTCACACTGGCTCTGAGAGGAACACCATCTGAACCCACCAACGTCTCACTGGCTCTGAGAGGACCACCATCTGAACCCACCAACATCACATCGGCTCTGAGAGGACCACCATCTGAACCCACCAACGTCACACTGGCTCTGGGTGGACCACCAGCTGAACCCACCACCAGAGAGGACTTCTTACAGTACTCGACAGAGCTCACTCTGGACACAAACTCAGCACACACACGTCTGAAACAGAAGAGCAACAGTAACGAGTGAAGCTCAGAGCTATCCTGATCATCAGGACAGGTTCAGTCAGCAGAATCAGGCCCTGAGCAGAGAGAGTCTGACGGGCCGCTGTTACTGGGAGGTGGAGTGGAGCGGGACTTGGGTTGGTGTTGCAGTTTCATACGGAGACATTCAGAGGAAAGGCTCTGATATAAGTAGATTTGGAAACAGTGATAAATCCTGGGCCTTACGCTGCGACAAAAGGAAAAACAGTCATTCATTTTATTTTAACTCCGTTGAGTCTGATGTCTCTGGTCCGTTCTCGTCCAGAATCGGGGTTTACCTGGACCACGGTGCAGGGGCTCTGTCATTTTACAGCGTTCAGAACCAAACCATGACCCTGCTCCACAGAGTCCAGACCAGGTTCACTCTGCTGCTCTACGCTGGAGTCGGGTTTAAATGGTGGAGCTTTGGAAACACGGCACATTTTCCCAAACTAAAGTAGCAGCTTTCCATCTCACACTGTGGCCATCTCACAGTGTGAGATGTACAAGAAACACACACACCAACTTGTACTGCTATCTTAGTGAGGACACTCACAGACATAATGTATTACCCAGACCCTAACCATGAACCCTAAGCCCCTGACCTAACCTTAATCCTAGCCCTAAACTTAATCTAAATTCTAACCCTAATCCCCAAAACCACATCCTGACCCTCAAACAGCCCTTCAAATAAGTGAGGACCACCCAAAATGTCCTCACTTTTCAAAAATGTCCTCACAATGTCGCAATTACAAGAACACACACACGCACACATGTTTGTAATGCTATCTTTGTGAGGATACTCATAGACATAATGTATTACCCAGATCCTAACCCCTAATCTTAGCCTTAATCCTAACCCTAAAACCACATCTTGACCCTCAAACAATCCTTCAAATAATTTCAGAAATGTCCTCACAATGTTGTAATTACAAGAACACACACACACACACTGCATTCACTCACATGTCCTGGCGATGCCGTCCCCTTGTTTACCTCGAGCGGTTCGATCTCCGTGGGACAGACAGGTGATTTACTCTGAGGGGGCACAGAGGGGGCAGAGGAAGACCTGTCCCAGTGAAGGATGTGTTTGTGGAGGATGGGGCTGGGTCACATTGTTTTGTATCTGCGCGGCTGATCAGCCTGGTGCCGGCGCCCGTCTGTCCCGTGAGCCGCGGTGACAGACGCACAGAAGGGGGGCCCGTTTGTTCCCGAAGGCAGCGCGGCTAAACTCGGGCTCCACAAATCACTGCAGACGCTGAAGTGAGCGCCGGCGGGTCAGCGGGAGCCGGGGTCTGGGAGAGTCTGATAAATAAAATCCTACCACAGTCCTGGACTCGACCAAGCCTGAGCCAGAACTACTTTCTCATTGGATCAAAAGAGAAAAAAAGAAAATGAAGCTTCAAAGGCTTGAACTCACTAAATAACTTACTAAAGCAGGCAGCAGCGAGTCAGATATAATAATTTTAGCCATTTTTATGCCAAGTTAAGATATGTTCATGTTCACAAACACAAAAGGTTTGTTCAAATATTCCACAGATGAATGAGGAACAATTAGATTTTGTGTCGAGCTGGTCATTAGGAGCAATTTTTTGTTTTGCTGCAACAGAAGAATAAAAAATATTACGCACTGTGGCTTTAAAGGGGGGGTATTATGCAAAATCGACTTTTTCAAGCTTTACATCATGTTTTTATGTCATTCCCTCATTAAAAACATGCCTGAAGTGTTGCCTTGGCACAATCACGTATTTTTGAGTAACCTGTAAAAACTCTGATGGCGGCCATTTTAGGGATAGGTTTGCCTGAGTCCTCCTAGGAACGCCCCCACCTCCTGGAGACGCCTCCGAGCTTTCGTCACCAGCCGAGTAACCAACCACTGCTCCTCAGCAGAACCCCCTCCCCACTGATGCCACAGACAGCGTGTGGAGGGGGCGTGTCTAAAGGCTCAGAGGTTCTTAAAGAGACAGAGGCCTATTTCAAGACATTCACTACAGCCATTTTGAGAGAGCAATTTTATACAAGGCAGTTATTCTAATTTACTGCATTTACAGACCAACGGAAGGTTTGGTCATCATTGTAGTGTGATATAGACTGGTGCTATGTGATTGAAAAAAGCATAATACCCCCTCTTTAAGGCCTTAATATTTTTTTGCTTTTTAATTTTAGGGGATGTGCCCCTCCTGGAACCGCTGTCTTAATGTGGTGGAGGGGTTTGAGCACCTGAATGATCCTGGAGCTCTGGTGTCGGGGGTTTCGTGCCCCTGTAGGGTCTCCCAGGGCAAACAGGTCTCTGGTGACGGGTCAAACAGAGAGCAGTTCAGAAGCCCCTTTTGAGAGACCAACAGGCCTGTTTAATCGTGAGGCCGTCCTTCTGTGGACCCACCACCTGCAGGAGGAGCCATAGGGGCTGGTGCAGTGTGATTTGGGCAGGTCCAACAGCGGCCCCCACGACCCGAAAACGGAAACGTGGAAGAAAAAGGATGGATGGATTTTGTATGTGTCAAATTCATTATGACCTCACCCTGTGCGACTGCGTCTTATCCGAGGAGACCTCACAGTGAGTCACGAGGTCGGCCCGATGTTCCTCAGCAGGTTCCTGAGCTCTCCAGCTGCATGACTCCATGTGCCACAGAGATGGGAAAACTAAAGGGCCTATCACACCGGCCTGGAGACTAGCTGGAGACTGGTCACGGCGATGTCTCCGATACGTCCCCTGGAGATAAGGTAATCTCAGTGAAAATGAACAGGTTTGATTTCAGCGCAGTTTCCGCATGGTCTTCACGAGGTCTCCGAGAGGTCTACGTTTTTTTGAGTGAGGATTTTAGAGGCAGTTGTGGTGAACAGGTCTGAGCTCATTCTACACCTTAGGACATGGCTGGAACATGTAGGGCAGGGGTCGGCAGGTTTGCTCGGTGGAGGGCCGGTTTTCTTCATCGTCAAAGCAGTTGAAGTAAAGCATCACTTTCTACATATGCCAGTGTTGTACATCGTATACACTGGAAAATGTTCCATCTTAAATTAGATAAATTACTTAAAATTACTTGAATAAAGGTTGTTTATGTTAAATTTGAGTCGGTTTGAACTAATCTAAGATCAGATAAAAATGCTAATGCCAATGGAACAAATAGAAATCCCTCTGGAAATCAAACAAATTAACTTTTACTGTGAAAATTATGTATTATTCACTTAAAATAATACAAAACAATTAAGAAAAAAAGCAAGAATAGGTTTTATCTGCTCTAAGGCCACACCAAATCTACTCCAATTTTAGATTTAATCTCTTAATCCAAGTAGATTTAAGTAATTTCTACCTATAGATGAATATTCTTTTAGGATTATGGCCTAAAAGCGTGTGCTCTGCTATTTGACCTCTGATTTGGATCATAATATTTCTCTAAATCATCTCGAGGGCCAGAGTTTGATGATGGAGGGCCGGTTTTCGCCCCCGGGCCTGACGTTGCCTATGTAGGGAGAGGAAAATACTTGGTTTTAACATTTTTAAACTCTGTATAGTCACAATACTTGGTTTATGATACCGATGCCTGAACGATTTTTGTCCTTGAGAACCAGATTTGTCCACCTACTTTTTTCTATAACATACTTTACTATACTCTTTGCTGCATGGTGTCCCTCAGGGATCCGTCTTGGGGCCAATTTTTGTTGTTGTTGTACACTAGCCCTCTTGGAAAAATCATCAGCCGTTTTAAAAATGTGTCTTATCACCTCTATGCTGATGATATTCAACTGTACTTTTCTTTTAAGGAGTCAGAGATGCACAGACTGTCAGAGTTAATGGATTGTCTTTCAAGTGTAAAGTTGTGGCTTCATGAAAACTGCCTTCAGCTAAATTCTTAAAAAACTGAGTCTTTGATTATTGCTCCAGAGCAGAAAAGCCCCTCGATTGTAAACCACCTTGGTTCTCTGGGCTCCTCGGTTCAGTCGAGCATCAGAAATCTTGGTGTTTGGTTTGACCAGTCTTTGTCTCTTGACAGCCACTCGAGGCACCTGCTGAAAAACTGTTTCTTCCATTTGAGAAACATCGCCAAGTTGAGGCCAATTTTATCCAACTCTGATCTAGAATTGTTGATTCATGCTTTTATCTCGTCTCGTTTAGATTATTGTATCTCCCTTTTTACTTGTTTTAACAAACCTACTTTGAATCGTCTTCAAATGGTTCAAAATGCTGCAGCGCGGCTTTTAACAGGAACTAGCAGACGGTCACACATTACTCCCATTTTATCCTCGTTGCACTGGCTCCCCGTCAAATTTCGAATTTAATTCAAAATTTTAGTTTTGACTTTTAGAGCGCTGCATGGTCAGGCTCCCAGATATGTATCTGACCTGCTGTGCCCTTACTCCTCGGGTCGCACCCTTAGGTCCTCGGGCCAGAACCTCCTCACTGTCCCAAGAACCCACTTTAAAACCAGAGGTGATCTGTCCTTTGAAGCCGTTGCTCCTAAATTGTGGAATGACCTTCCTTTGTCGCTGCGTACAGCCGACTCTGTTGATCCCTTCAAAAAGCAGCTGAAGACGCTGCTTTTCAGACGAGCTTTTAGTTGACAATGCTGTGATTGTTCCTATGTAAATTCTGTATTGTTTTCTGTGATTCTCTGTGAAGCACTTTGTGATTTTATCTGTGAGAGGTGCTATATAAATAAAGTTTCTTCTTCTTCTTCTTCTTCTTCTTCTTCTTCTACTTGTATTGTTTAACTGTACACAGCCCTTAATTGGTTTAATGAACAAATTGCTTTTGATACAAACAGCTCAAGTCCCTCCTCTTCCTCAACGATTTACAGGAGACATTATCCCATCGGGCACGAGAGCGCCGGGAGGACAAGCTCCACTTGACCTGTCAAACCCTGGACCTTTTAGAGGCAGAATTAAACCAGGAGATTCATGAGCAGAACATGCGAACTGTAACAACCCTGTGAAAAACCCACGGGTTTGAGAAGCATCATCACATCTGTTTCTGATGCTCCAGAGCTCTCCCACCGAGTCCTGATGTAATCGACCTCAGCGTCCTGCGTCACCGCTGCAGAAACATGAAAACAGCTCCAGTGTGTCACCTCGACCCCTGACCTCTCCAGATGTCGCCCCCCCCCCCTGCCTCTCGTACGCACTCATGTCGAACAGTTTTCCCTCACTTCACCCGTGTGCGCCGGAGACTCTGGCTGCGGTTGTTCCATTTCCATCATCATGTCTGACTTCCACCCTGATCAGCCTTCACATGAGGGAAGGTTTTACACTTCAGTCATGATTATATGAATCAATGATGACTCTCACACCTTTACTTTCCATCACAGTGGCCCCTTGACACTCCAGGATCCAGGATGTTTTTTTAGGGTTTCTGAAAGGTCAAAACGCACCTTTAAGAACAGTGAAGTTTACTCAAAGGCATCTCGTATTTTAGACAAAGTTCAACAAGATTTTGACCTTTTGGTGTCACATGAATCTGACCAATTAGGAAGTCGATTTGCAAATGTGCCTTTTCTTCTTCTTTTTCTCCACTCAATTATAACATGGCATTACAATCCATTTCAGATTCAGAAACCTTTATTTATCCCAGGAGGGCAATTAAGTTTGCAGCCACAGCTTTTTAAAATAGAACATAAAGAAAAACATGCACATCCATAACATGTCAATCAACAACGAACATTGTCGTTTTCTGTCAGTGCTCATTTTACAGTCATTAAAACATTCATATTCACATCATGGGGGAAAAGAAACTCAGCTTCAGCCTACTCGATATTGTCCTGCCGTCATTGTTGCTATACACCGCCCTCTGGTGGTGAAACGGTTAAATACAAAGAGTTTTGATGAGAGGCTTTTGGATATCTTCAGTAACCATATAAACATGTTATTTGTTCAATAAATTGATGAGAGCGGGTGCTTCACACATCTGTTTCACACCAGGTGCGTGGGAGAGGTCATGGGTATAGCTCATAACATGTAAAAAATAGAATCTCCCGCACACTGTGAATCCTGCAAAATGTGAGGTTTTATTAATCAATGTTTCGGCTCTCGGCCTTCAGGCAAATGGCTATAGAGTGAAGGAGCCACCTTAAAAGGGGGAGGTCGCCTCATGACACATACACATTACATCAATATATCAATATATATACACATAGATAAAGTATATGATTGATATTGATGTAATGAGTATTTGTGTATGCACTGTATTGGGTGTCATATGGCCTGTGTACCTTTTCTTTTTGATGCAGTCATTTTTTTTGTTATCGGCCACCCCCCCTTTTAAGGTGGCTCCTTACCACTCAAATCACATTTGCCTGAAGGCCTAGAGCCGAACCATTGTTAATAAAACCTCACTTTTTGCTAGGTTCACAGTGTGCGGGAGATTCTATTTTTTACATTTTTATTTGTTTAATAAATAAGTAAACATATGTAAATATGTAGCCTCAAAATTACTGTGCATCTATTTTATGAACTTTCAGGCTAGTTTTTCCAGCATTTCTTTGGAAGTGGCCCTGAAAAGTGACCCTGGAAGTTGTGCTCACAAACTCATCCAGTGAAGAAATGAGATGCTTCAAATATGCGAGAAAAGTTAGGAATGAATTTGGATCACAAATAACATTTTGATTTAATGTCTTGCTCTTTCAATGTTGGGAAAATCCACAGTGAACATGGAAATCCGCCATGTTTGCAGCTCTTATATATTTTCCACAGACTAATATTAGCTAAAAACAGTTCAAAAAGTGGAGAAAAAAAGCCATGGAACAATTGAGTTACTGCTGGCAAATACATCTAACACTGTGGTGTTTTAATGTGTACAATAACTCCAGTTTTTACCTTTTAAAATCTCCATTAGTTTATAATTGCTTCTAATCCCATGATGATTAGCGATATGACATCACATTCCTGAACACTAAAGGCTTTAATGTCGAAAAAAACATGAAAAACATGAAAGATAATAAACAGCAGCAGAAATTATGAACAAAAATCTGTAATTTTTACATATTCAGATGTTTAAATACCTTTTATAGAGGACAATACTATTGAAAGAAAACCTGGAAAAGGCTCAGGAAGATAACCTCTCATCACAATTTTTCTCTCCTTTTAGCCATTTTCTGCCAGACTATTAAGATATTCATCACACACCAATAAAGTCAAGCCAAAATCAGATCCATATGGAATTTTTTTCACAGTAGATTGACCAGTTGAAGCAAAAAACGGCACTTGTTGCTAACGTTAGCACTTGTAGCATGAAGCTAACGTAGCTTTCCTGGTTAGCATTGTCCAGTTTTATGGGCTGTTGAACCACTTTACTCCTCCCCATGTCTCTGTATCTTTAAACTATTTTCATAATTCAGCATTTGTTAATTGTGGCTGCTTCGAACGCGACCAAACAACAGGACATTTGCTGCTGTCCTTTGGGGAAAAGGACAGCAGTAAAAGTCCTGTCGTGTTTGGTCTCTCGGTCACAGTAAAAGCAGCTGAGCGTTAGCCTCTGCGCCCGGGTTAGCGCGTTAGCCGTGAGTGGCCGCTTTATCCGTCGCGCTCTGCTCCTCCTGGTCAGACAGATGGCTCGATAATCCCACTCACAATCAAGATTAGGACTCTCTCATCTACGCACCACACCGCCCGCCTCACTCTCCCCCCCCGGCCTCAGCTCCGCCGGGGTCTCTCCTCCGCCCGCCCTGATATAACCGCCGCAAATCCGCGCACATTTCAACACAGGACAGGGATTAAGTTATTATAGGGGAACATTGATCGCTGCGACTCGGGACAGAGCAGAGAGGGAGACAGAGGAGAGAGATTAGTGTATTTTTACCGTCGTATCCAGGTCCGTCCGACTGGAGCTCGCCGGATTGAGCGAAGAACGACCGAGCCGACGCTACAAGGTGAGACTTTGCTTTGCGTGAACTTGATGTGCTGTGTTTGCTTTACTTGTTTGTTTTGCGTGAACTTGATGTGCTGTGTTTGCTTTACTTGTTTGCTTTGAGTGAACTTGCTGGGATTGTAGATTGCAAAGATGGAGCAGAGGTGTTATATGTTGTATTTTCAAAAGCAGAGGGGGTCAAGGTAAAAGTACATGTACTCCATACTGCAATACAAGTAAAAGACGCTCTGTCAAATCAGTGCTTAAGTGAAAGTACTGACGTAGGCTGGTAGTTGTAGATACTCAAGCGTTCAAGTAAAGTACAAACGTGTTTAAAACGTGTTGGGGAAAGTGACCAAACACAGAAATAGGGTCTGTACGGCAACACGGCGGGGACAAACCTTCTTCCTTGTTGTGAGTCAGTGGTGTTTGACTTTACATCTGCACAGCGCCACCTGCTGTTCATAAAGTGAGCATTATTGGGCTTTTAAAACAAACAAAACACATGGACTTTGGAGCTTTTTTTTAGAAATGTAGAAGAGTAAAATGAATATGTTCTTAACACAAATGCAAAGGAAGTAAAGACTTAAAGCATATTCAACCAATCTTTATTCATAAAGCACTTTTAAAAGACTAGTTTAAAGGAACAGGCCACCGTTTTTCCATACTGAGATATGTTCTTACCTGAGCTCAGACGAGTTGATACGTCTTTGTGCCCGTCGAAGAGCTTCCAACTTCACCCCCGTTTGGAGCTATAGGGATATGTTGGGAGAGGCCAAATGCTGACAACATCTTTGGTCGTTTTGCGTGACTGAGCGCACGCACAAAGACCAGACAGGTACACATCGAGTCTTCTAAAACGGTGGCCTGTTCCTTTAAAGCGCAGAACAACAGCATCAATGAAACAAACAGCAAAGAAAGAACACACAGGCAAAACAGTCAGGGATTATATACAAAACAGATTATAGCAAATCATTAGATTAATAACATTGGCAACCAATACTAAATAAACAAATGAATAATACACTGCATATAAGAAAAGACATGAAAGTGTGTTTTAAAAGAATCTGATTTTATTTTTTTCCCCCGGTAGTGTGAAACTCATGAACTTGCAGCCTATAGTTTGTGAATCATTTCTATGACAGTTCCCCTGAAAGACTCAGGAAAGTTACCAATTGGTTTGGACACAGACAGGTTGATTCACTCGCTCCCTTTTTCATTGACTGTAAATAAAAAAAGAGGCTAAAAAGATTTGATTTGACTGATTTTCTCTGCTCTGTGGGGCTCGTAAGGGGTTAAAAATGCAGCGTTTTAAAAGCCCTATACCTGAAAACACTGAAACACTGAATTAAATGTTGGTCCAAACTCATTCCTAACTTACCTAACTATATCCACATTCACACAACAGGCTAAAGTCCTTGTGAAGTCAGGATTTTTGGAAGAAAATCCAGACTTAACAAGGACTTTAGCCTGCCGGGGCATATGTGTGAATGTGGCTATGTTTGAAGCATCCCAACCAGTGGCGTCTCTGATTTCTGCTGGGCCACCCCGGGTACCACCCCACTCAGGGGGGCTGAGGAGGCATGAGGAAGACTATCTGGGCAGTGTTTTTTTTTATTTATTTGACAGGATCACTGTACGTTAAAGCAGTACTAAGTAACTCATGCCCCTAGAGGCTATAAGCGTCACTGCAGGTGTCGTAGCATGTTGCGATTTTTTTTAACTTATGAATTGTCCTTGAAAGTAAATACTACTCTGACAGAAAAGACAAAGGAAGAGACGGATATTGTTCATCCAATTGCACCATGGAAATATTTTTATTTCACTGAAACTTGGCTGTAAATACTGTTTTAGTGGCGCTAGCCCACAGTTAGCTTTGCTCCTTAGCCTGTTAGCTTCTTCTTTGTGATTCCATTAGTGTGTATTGGTGGCTCCGGTCCGGCAGTCAAGTTGCAATTGTGGTTTTCTGGCCAGAGACACCAGGGGGAGATTAAAGACCCTCCAATCATCCCATAAACACTTGTATTACCCGCAGAGGGACGACGGAAAGGATCGAACAGTTCTGTAAATGCTTCAGAATTATCCAAAAGGCTATTTTTTTTTTTATTATTCATCCATAAAATATGACCTGAAGCTGTAAAATAACCTGCCATTTTAATTTAATATTCCTCACTTTATGTTGTGCTGCTATAAAAATGTTACCAGACCACCTCAGAAAAAAAAGTCATCGGCACCAACTTTTCACTGGTGTTTGTTCCTGGGATCTGATCAGTCAAAACATGCACATTAGGATCACCCCGGGTTGATTATCCACATCAAAACCCTGGAAAAGTCAAATGGATTTTGTCTTTTCAGCTGAGGATGTCTGTCTGTTACCACAACTCATTATATTCCTGTCTGTTTTTTTGTTTTTGGAAACTGCTTTAATGAGAAAGAACAAAGGGGAAAACTGAAGGGAACACTGTCTCAGCTTTATTTATAGAGCGCAAACACAACTCAAAGTGAACTTTTAACAAGATAAACCCGGCTGTTTTTGTGTATTCCAAACAGTCAGTCTGTTTTTGGAAACGTGCGGCGGTGATTTGGCGTGACGCGATTGGTTTAATGAGAATCCACAAAAGACCAACTCGGCATCTTTCATTGCACAAAACAAAGTCACGCACGCAACGTTTCAAGCAGGGGGGAGGGAGATCACGCAGATATCAAGGACTATCGGGCTACAAACACCTTCAGAAGTTTGTTTCTTTACAGAGAGAGAATGTTCTGCAGAGATGTGGAGTGTCTGAAGATCACCAGGATGTTAAGAGTTTCCAGTAGATGAATTAAGGAGTTAATTCCTGGAAGAAAAGAGGCCGAGGGCTCAGACAAAAGGCTCGTGGGGCAAGTCTCCCTGGAAGGCGAGCGTGATACTCTGAATCTTCCCCTGGCACTCGGAATCGGCAATTTATTTACGTCACCAACGCGTTTTGACTTGTGGAAGTGTTCGTAATTTAGGAAAGGTCTGTGTGGGAAATTCATCAGTCACGCTGGAAAGGAGAACAAGTAACAACAAGTCAAAGCCCATTTTGTGCAGTTTAGTTTACAATATGCAGGACAGAGGAGCACGATGCAAACACAACCTGATTTCGATGTCTTTGTCAGACTCATAGAAATCACAGAAATGCCTGTAGCTCTGAGACGTTCCATCCCTCATACACATGAATTGGAAAGACAGTTGCAATACTGAAGTGTGGCGAGGTATGTCTTGTCCTTTTCATGGCATTTACAGGATCTACTTTCTGTGGTTTCTTGATCATGAACATATTATAAGATGATTTGTAGTGGCCACTGGCTGTGCATCTGACCCCACAAAAAGCAAAATCGTAGCTGAATTTGAGTTAGCATTAGGGCTGAAGATATCGTAATCGTATTGATATCGAGATATGAACATACAAAACATTAAAATCGAAAAAGCCAAATATAAACAATACAGATTTTCATCAATAAAACTGCACTATTTTCTGTATTATGTTTTTATTTGGCTGAAAAATGCTTGGTTTTCACCGAACCCATAGTTTACCGTATCGATATCGAGATATCTGGCATGAATATCGAGGTATAACATTTTGTCCATATCATTCATATTCGTATCAGCCCTAGTTAGCATTTAGCTCAGAGATAGTCGTATGTGGTAATTTGTATCTAATGTAAAATCTCAAATCTAAGAGGCCAGTGTTATGCCTGATTTGAAAGCTGAGACCTACAAAACTCATCTAAACAGATCTTTTTTTGTCTTTTGACATTTTTGTCACTTTTTTGGTCGCTCTTTTGTTGCATTTTCATCCTTGTTTTTGTCTCAATTTTGTTGCTATTTTGACACTTTTTTCAAAAAGCTTTTAGATTTGGGTAAAGCCAAACTGGAGAAAATGTGCTTGGTTCAGGTGGGGGTTAAGAGGTTAAAAGCCCTATACCTGATGTTTTCCCAGCCAAGGCCATTAAAGGAACAGGCCACTGTTTTTCCATACTGAGATATGTTCTTACCTGAGCTTAGACGAGTTGATGTGTACCTGTCTGGTCTTTACGTGTGCGCTCACGCAAAACGACCAAAGATGTTGTAGGTATTTAGCCTCTCCTCCTCTCCTCAATGGGGCCAAACGGGGTGAAGGTAGAAGCGGCCAAGCTCTTCCACGTTTTCTGCTTTTTTGGCAATATTTTTCTGCTTTTTTGACCATTTTTTTCTGCTTTTGATCATTTTTTCTGTTTTTTTTTCTTTTTCTTTTCTTTTTTGACTATTTTTTTCTGCTTTTTTGACATTTTTTTCTGCTTTTTTGACCATTTTTTCAGTTTTAATTACCATTTTTTTTGCTTTTTTGACCATTTTTTTCTTCTTTTTTGACATTTTTTTCTGCTTTTTTGACTATTTTTCTGCTTTTTTTGGACATTTTTTTTCTTCTTTTTTGACATTTTTTTTTCTGCTTTTTTGACCATTTTTTTGGCTTTTTTGACCATTTTTCTGCTTTTTAAAAATCATTTTTTCTGCTTTTTTACAATTTTTTGCCGCTTTTTTGTAAGTGTTCTATGGCGTTTTTGTAACTTGACGTCTCTACGTTGTCATCTCTATTTTGGCGCTCATTTTCCAGAAGCTTTTAGATTCGGGTAAAGCCAAACTGGAGAAAATGTGCTCGGTTCAGGTCGGGGTTAAGAGGTTAAAACATACACATTGCTTAACATTACGCACCGTCGTATTTACTGCTGATTTCTGACCATCTCTCTCTCCTCCTGCAGTCCCTCCGGCCCTCGCGGCGCTCTCTCTCTCTCCCTCCTCGTCTCGTCTCGTCTCGTCTCGTCTCGGGGGCAGGCCGCGGAAGCCACGCCCCCCGCGCTATGCTCCCGGCGCCATGGGTTTTCTGGAGAACTACCAGGAGATCGACCCGGTCACGCTCAACCTCTGCATCCTCATCGCCAGCTACGTCATGCTGCTGCTGGTCTTCCTGATCTCCTGCATCATGTACGACTGCCGCGGCAAGGACCCCACCAAGGAGTACGCGCCCGACCCGGCCCCCACCCAGTCGCCCATCCGCCTGGTGGTGATGCAGAGCTCGCCCGCCCCCGTGGCCCGCTGGGACACGGCCAACATGATCACCACCTACCACGAGCACAACGACTTCAGGGAGAAGAAGTCCACCATGGTCTGAGCCGGACCTTCTGGGGGGGGGGGGGGGGGGGGATTTCATGTAAATACAAGAGTGACTATTTTTGTACCGTTTTCCAACTTCCCCGCCTATATTTATACAACAAACTCCACCGCAATGCCGATATTTTAGCGCCGATTCACATTTGTGTAGATAAAGTTCATCAGAAAAGTTTATTAACATGGCAAAGCAATGTCAGTAGCAGGGTTTTTCTGCACTCACTGAGGACGTAACACTTCCATATTCATCTGTGTGGATCTGGTTCACTCAAATCACCAGAACACTATTCAAAGCCGATATCCTATAGCCAACAAAGGGCAAATATCGGCCCGATTATCGGTCTTTCTCTTCTGCAAACACACCACAAGAGCAATGTTTTCATGGAGAAGAAGTCCCGACATTTTCTTTTTTCATACTTTTGCTTGATGACCACCTTCCAGGAGCACAATGATGTCATGAGATTCCCGTAGGAAATGTTGGAAATGTAATTTTTGGGTTGGGACATTCAGTGGACGCCCCAAACAGAGACTAAAAACTACTGTGGTCAGAGTTTAAAGGAGATTCGATTGGTCATGCCCCATTTCTGGACTTTCTGCTGGATGTTCTCTGCTCCTGATTCAGAGAAACCACCACCGGCATTGGGAGGTCGGGCCCAAATGCAGCAAACGTGAAAACCCGCCTGTGGTCGAGGACAGATCCAGCGCGATGCGAACTAAAGACTTGCGGATTCTTTTGTAAATATAAGAGTTTTTTTTGTACTTGTGGTGATTTGTTGTGAGAGAACTCTTGGACGTCGCCGCAGCTCGCCGACCGGACTATGATGCATTTGGATTTGCATCGCACCAGACTTGGACGGTAAGAAAAATATATTTTGGTTAGAGATAGACCGATATGGGTTTTTCTACAGGCGATATTTTTGGCTGATTTTTCCAATTGTCTCGTCTGTAATCTTATGTATGAAGCTTCTAAACTGTAAAATGTGGCAGTGTTGAACAATGACAGCAGGGGGCGCTCGGGTCTATAACCTTTGATTATTATTATTGTAAATATTCCGTACATAGCTGTAGGCGGGAAGCTAGATTCTAATCTATTCCCATTGTAACTGTTGTCATAGTAACAATAAACAAATGTCTAACTGTTAATGGATATATCAAATATCCATAGCTACCAGAGGGAGCTTGTTTGAAACACAAAAATCAGCAGATTCCAAAACAAAAAAAAAGTTGCATTAATTATGATTCCGGAGATATATTTATATATTTATTAGATCGGTCGATAGCCAATATAGAAATTTACCCAAATATCGGCCCGATACATCGGCTCTAATTTTAGTGAAGCACAAATAGAAACAGCTAATTACTTAAAATGGAGTTGGTGCAGCTAAGATTTCTATTGTAACTATGGTAACCGTCAAAATGCTGAATTTTGGATTTGTTTTTCGATTAACATCTCCGTAACGGCTGGACTTATCCACATGAAATAAAAACTGTCATTAAGTTCAGCGTCTTCTCTCTCAGAACATGTACGCTGAGCTCGAATGACTCTCTCACAAATGTGTGCAAAAGTGGAGACAATGTTCAAAATGATTTGCTCGATGTTGGTCGAATGAATGTGGCAGGTTTGCGATTCTTTCCAAAACTGTGTCTCACCTGTTGAGTTTCAATCTGGAATGTCATGAACGCAATAGATACAGACGGCATCTCGTCGTAGAGGGGGCGTGGCTTCGCCGAGGGGGAAAACAATCTTTTGGGAAACACAGTTTTTCACTCTTTTTAGCCATTTTCTGGTGGAATATATAATATAACTTATTTATCACATACAAATAAAGTCAAGCCTAAATCGGGCCCATATGGATATTTTCTCACAGCAGATTGATCAGTAGAAGTGAAATAATGGCAGTCATAGCAAGCGCTAGCTAACTGTTAGCATTAGCACGATGCTAACATGTAGCATTGTGTTAGCATTCTCCGTCATTCAAGTATTTATGGGCTGTTGAACCACTTTGCTCCTCTCCATGTCTTTGTACCTTTATTTAGTAGAAAACTATATTCATAATTCAGCATTTGTTAAAGTAGTTTTTGAATAATTAGAGAAAATTGTTTTCCCCCTTAACTGTTTTCAAACATGACCATATATGGGCGATTCCAGAGACGCCGTCTGTATCTATAGATACCCATATATGGTCATGTTTGAAAACAGTTAAGGGGGAAAAACAATTTTGAAAAAAATCTAAATTTTCTCTAATTATTCAAAAACTACTTTAACAAATGCTGAATTATGAATATAGTTTTAAACTAAATACAAAGACATACAAAGATACAAAGACATGAAGAGGAGCAAAGTGGTTCAACAGCCCATAAATGCATAAAAAAACGGAGAATGCTAACATGATGCTACATGTTAGCATCGTGCTAATGCAAACGCTTGCTACGACTACCGTTTTTTCACTTCTGCAGAACAATCTGCTGTGAATAAACATCCATATGGACCTGATTTAGACTTGACTTTATTTGTATGTAATAAATAAGTTTATTTTCCACCAGAAAATGGCTAAAATATTCAAAGGGGGGAAGCCACTCCCCCTTCTATGACGAGTTGCCGTCTGCATCCCTTTAAGGATTTATTGTATGGATTCTGCCCACCTTGTAGACCAGTGGTTCCCAATCTTTTTTGTCTCGTGCACCCTTTGAGTCTTTCATTTCTACTTAAAGTACCCCTAAACTCTACGCTGCAGCCAATTATTTTGAAAATGATCCACTAAACTCAGATTTATTAGTATTATGTTGTGTAATGTTTTCAAAATGAAGCAAAAAAGTATTGAGATTCAACCTTCATACAGTCACTATATTTACTTGTGCTTGAAAAGGCCCCTCTTTCGCCCTGATCTTTGCTTTTGTCTCTCTGACATGTTTCTGATGCGATTTCAGATTTTCTCTCTGAATTGGCCGATGTTCAGGGATTACTGTTCATCATTTGGTTTTGTTACGTAACTGCAGGATGTCAGTGCTGCACATTCAGGCATATGTGGAGTGTAATCTACAGTATTCTCCTGCTCCGCCATGATACCCACTGACCAGCGCGTTAAAGTCAGAGTCTCAGTCTTATTTAAAAGCGGCCTCTGTAATCTTTACTGGGAAGTTTAGCTTTAGCTCCGGGCCACTGTAAGGCAAACAGACCTGATATCTGCAGGTCTGGTGTGGATTCAGTGGATTTCAATGCTTTGTGTCAACACGGAGAAATGTCAACAACAGTCGGCAAAGAACTAGCGGGATTTAGGTCTGGCCTGTACTTGCATGACCCTCCCGTGCGGAGTTTGCATGAACCACTTTGCATGGGCGGGGTTTTCTGTCTGGTCACAATGTGAGACTCACGGAGACTGTGCGAGGGATTTCTGGACGTTTGCATGTTCTCCTTGTGTCCGGATGCTCAGGCTTTTTCCCAACAGTGGTGGAAAAGTACAGATTCAGCAGGAGCAACATAGATAGATTTCGGTACCATGTTTGTGGCTGTTAGCACATGTTCCATAGACTAGCATCAGCTAAGAGTATAAAAGTGAAGGAAAAGCAGTGTAACAACTCTGTTAGCTCCAATGGGTAAATACATGTGTTTTAATGTGAACAATGTAGCACAATATGATACCTTTTAAAATCTGTATTTGTTTATTAATGCTGCTAGCTGCTCAATGATATGACATCACAACCCTAAACTCTATAGGACCTTAATCAGATACAGACTGTCTGTGTGGTTCGGTAATTTGACAGTCAAAAAAAAAAATCAGAGTTGACTAGGCTGGCGCAACGGCACACACAGTGATGGAACTAAAAGAATATCCATCATTAGCACATATTTGAGGAGGTTGTCATCAAACAAGCAAGGAAAATGATTTCAGATCCATCCTTACGTCCTGCACTCCTAGTATGAGTTGCACCCATCCGGACAACCCTATAGAGCAAGTTTGCGTAGTGGAGGGCCGATTTTCATCTTCGCCAAAACACCAGGGGCCGAACCTCACCATTGTAGCCGAAAGTAGAACTTTTTTCTGCAAATACCAATGTTTAACATCAGTGGTTGGATCTTAAGTGGCATGGCTTCGGGACCCATTATTAAGCCCACACAACATTTTGTTGAACAAGACTGAAATTATGATCAAAACAACATTTTAACAAACTCTGTTAGTGTTCCCATGCAGTTTCAGATGGAAAATATTGACTAAAAGTTCCCTTTAGACTCGCGAATCACTGAAATTGATTCCGCGACCCACGTTTGGGTCTAGAATCCCTGTTTTACATTATATAAAATGACCAAGTGGGATGTTCTGCCAGGACATTTTTAAAATACTGACACTATTTCTCACATTTTTAAGGTACTTTAACAGGTATTTCCTCTCTTATTTGCATAATAACATTTCTCAAAATCATCTTGGGGCCAGAGGTTCTGTGCTGGAGGGCCAGATTTGGCCCCCGGGCCTGAAGTTGCCTACCCCTGCTATAGAGTCTTTTTTGTAAATTGTTCCATGTTGTGGGGGCAAAACCCTGAAATGCCACCTCACCAGATTCTGTGCGAACGCTTGGTAAAGACAGTAGCACTGATCCTTGAGAACAGCCGCTCATGGTCGAATAAATTCACAGAGATATGGTGAGAGCAGACGCAGAACGCCCTCATAAATGAACATAAACCAGTGAGTGAGTCTGTGAGTTTCCAGAGCAGTGTAGACAGTCAAGCAGTTTCAATACTTGAGTTGGGGCAGTCATATAAATGCGCTTCTAATGAACAATCACTTAAAAAACAGGCAATGTGAACCAGGGAGCTATGTTAGCTTTATGCTACATGATGCTAACGTTAGCAACAAGTGCAGTTTTTCGCCTCGAATGAACAATTTGCGGTGACAAAAACATCCGTATGGACCCGATTTTGGCTTGACTTTATTGGTGTGTGATAAATATGTTCATAGTCCGCCAGAAAACTGAATAATAATAATAATAAGTGGACACTCAAGGACGCTTTACATGGGGAATGAGACAATCTATAGACATATCTATACCTGATTTTTCCCCCAGTGGAGAAACAGTTATATATTGTCAGACATTGGTGGGAAAATACACTGAGCATGTAAGTTTAAAGCAGTACTAAGTAACTCTTCCCCCTAGAGGCCATAAGCGCAACTGCAGGTGTAGTAGCAAGTTGCGATTTTTTTAACTTATTAATTGTCTTGGAGAGTAAATACTCCGCTGACAGGAAAGGCGAAGGGAGAGAGGGATACTGTGCATCCAATTATACAATGGAAATTGTTTTTTTCACTCAAACTTGGCTGTAAATACTGTTTAAAGTGACGTTAGCCCGCAGTTAGCTTTGCCTGTTAGCATGTTAGCTTCTTCTTCGTGATTCCATTAGCGTGTAATGCTTTCTCCGGACCGGTGGCAGTCAAGTTGCAAACATGGTTTTCTGTCCAGAGACACCAGGGGGAGATGAAAGACCCTCCAATCATCCCATAAATACTTGTATTACCCCCACAGGGACTACAAAAAGGATTTATTAAGGTAAACACGTTACTTAGTACTGCTTTAAAGCAAACGTATCAATGTCATAAAGCGACAGGGAAGTTTTCTGACACTTCTCTGACAGTGACTCTGCAAGTTGTAGAATATCTTACAATTGTGGCCAACTCACTACCCATATATGGCAACACAACAGAATGCAACAGTAAAAGTAAAAATCTATTTATGTGAGTGCTGCACTGTTGCATTGAAGGATGGGATGGCAGAGACAAATCTCGTCAAGTTCAGCTTTAAAGTCATTCCAAAGTTCAGAGTTATGCAGAGAGCAATGCATTCCTCTCAGATTTCCCTCCGCGAGTGCGATTCTGCGAAACTAAAAGCTTTTTCCCCCACTGGCTCACAAACTCTTCTAGCTCTAAATAGCATTAGCGCCGATGTCTCCTGTGTACATTTACCGTGTAGAGGAAGCTTTACGCTGCGTCACGTAATCCTTTCAGTTCTGAGAAATGAACTACAAATGCAGCCCATTCATAAAAGCCCAGGTCGAAGTAGGGCAGAGCGGTATAGGGAGAACACAGAGGGCCGGCCTCACTGAGCAATATACAAGATCCGTCCAACGTTTACCCTCCTGTCTCTTTAAGAAGCATTTGTGTGAGATGCGGCGTCATTAATCCGACAAGAGGGAGGACGGCGGCAGCAGCACGCCACTGTTTGTGTCGTCAGTGGAGTCTTTGTTAACAGGGTTATGGAGGAAGACAGAGTAAAGAGTCACCTTTTGCAACACAGTTTATTGTAAAATGTATTAGATTGTGGGGAAATGAGACAGATCTAGAGCAGTGGTTTCATTCGTATTCAGGTCACAAATGGCTGTGACCCTGATACTGCAAGAACATCAATCTGAGCCCATAGATACTCGTTATTGATTGATGTGGTCAATCAATGAGGTGCCCTGTCTGTGACCGGGGCTGCACAATGTATCGCACAAGAAAAAAGAGGAAAAAAAGATGTACTGTACAAATAAATTGTATTAAGATAGGGGGAAAAAACACAACTTTTTTTTGCAACTTTTGGAAAAATGTCTTGTAAAATCCTGGAGGGGCTGAATATAAAGTGATGAAATATCTGTATGGCACTTTTTTCTTGGAAAGTGCGCAAAGGTTCAGTTTTTAGTGTTTTTTATGACCAGAGATCTGTTTTTGTGCTATAAAAATCAGCAGTGTTAATTTCGTCGACTAAAATATTTAGTCTTAATTTTAGTCAAAGTGATATTTTTGATGACTAAATTGGACTAAAACTAAATTAAAAGTTTCTCATGAGACTAAAACTATGACTAAAATGTCTAGATATTTTAGTCGACTAAAGACTAAGACTAAAACTAAATTAAAATGTGTTGTCAAAATTAACACTGAAAGTCACATGTTTTGAATCGAATCCATTAAGCTTTAGCTTCACAAGTGTCCCCTCAGCAATTTGCCTGATGAAGGTCTCAGGACCCAAACGTTGACTAATCCTAATAAACTATTTTTGCAAGGTTGGCAGTGTGTGGGAACTATTATTATTATTGCTCATGTACGCTGGGATTTCCCTCATCTCCTACGCACCTGCCTCTGGTAATGGATGTGCGAAGTTTCTCTCCCACAAGTGTCACCTCTGAAATATAGTAACAAAAAACAAACTCTTCACATCGTCATCGCAATATTGCACATCCGTACAATACGTTTTTTTAATATCATGCAGTTTTTCTCTGAAAATGTTTCACGATCCACTTTGGGGTCTCGGCCCAACAGTTGTGAACCACCACCTTGTTAATATACAAAGACTAAGGGTATATCATTTGGTATGTAGACAAAAAGAGAATTTTGTCAAAATAACTTCGACACCAACTGAAATAGGGAAAACTTAGACAGGACCTTTAGAAATCCTCATTGTTGTCCATCCATCCATCCATCCATCCATCCATCCATCCATCCATCCATCCATCCATCCATCCATCTTCTTCCACATTGCTGGGTTGTGGGAATCACATTGCACCAGCCCCTATGGCTCCTCCTACAGGTGGTGGGTCCACAGAAGGACGGCCTCATGGTTCAAACCGGCCCTGTTGGTCTCTCACAACCTGCTTCTGAACCGCTCTTTGTCTGACCCGTCACCTAGGACCTGTTTGACCTGGGAGACCCTACCAGGGGCACGAAACCCCGACAACAGAGCTCCCAGGATCATTCAGGCGCTCACACCACTCCACCACGTTAAGGTGGTGGTTCCAGGAGGGGATTGTTGTTCAGTCGACATTTAAAATCAGGTTCTCCCTCACGTAACAAGACAGACTTACGATGCTCGTTTTAACAGTGTTCAGGCGCCTTTAGCCCGAGTTTGTCACTGCTCCCACCCGTGTTCTCTGCTGAGAAGGATTACAGTTTAATCAGGTCAATGAAGACGGTTAGAAAGGTCAAAGGGCGCCACCAAGGGCGGATAACAACGCACACTTTCCTCCCGATACAGGACGCGGAACCTCGAGGAAAGAAAAAGAACAATCGCAATTTTTCAGATAATCGTTGGAATAAAACATGTCAAGATTCAGGGAAAACAATTAAAGAAGACAAAAATATAAGCTATAAGCTGCTACGTTTGCAGAGGATTTGAGCAAATGCTTCACACTGTGGTGGAGCAGGGGTTGGTCTTGGTTCACAGCGAGACGGTTGGCAGTTTCATTCCAGGATCAGAGTTTAAGTTTTCTTCCTGTTTCTGAATGTTTTTCCTCTGACTTCATCGGTTTCCCACATCAACCCAGAACTGCACTGTGGCTTATGGACGAGGATTACACTGTGGCTCAGGTCGGGAGGTTTGATCTGGAACCGAGTGAGGGCTTTCTGTGAGGAGTCTGCATGTTCTCTTTGTGTCTGCGTTGGTTTCTATAGCAAAGGTAAGGTTCCCTAAAGCCCAGTGTACCCAGCACAAGTGTTTTCATCTTTCAGATTTTTAGATGGCAGAAGATGTGAAGAGTGTAAAATCATGAACTTGGCCTCGTCTCCGCAGTGTGATGGGTCGAAGAGAGAATTGTAGCTACGACCAAAGTCTGTCGTAGAGAGATCAACGCTGCAGAGAGAAGAGGCTCACTTATGCGGCTAGGGTTCCAAAACTTCAGACACGTCATCTTTGGTCGAACAACAGCTCTGTGTCCGACTGTACAATCCGTTTTTTGAGCTATGGCTTTGGATTTTCTCCATGACGAGAGATCACACCTTGGTGGGGCCTTGGTCCACTTGACCTTTGCTCTTGGCAGGTTTGATGTCAGTGGGTTAATGGATGAAGGATGGGTCAAATGCAGAGGGTTTTTCTCTGGGAGCATCGGGGAACAGTTAAAGGAACAGGCCACCGTTGTTCCATACTGAGATATGTTCTTCCCTGAGCTTAGACGAGTTCATACGTACCTGTCTGGTCTTTGTGCCCTTGGAAGAGTTTGGTAGCTTCCAACTCCACCCCCGTTTGGAGCTATAGGAATACATTGGGGGAGGCCAAATGCTAACAACATCTTTGGTCGTTTTGTGTGACTGAGGGCACGCACAAAGACCAGACAGGTACAACTCGTCTAAGCTCAGGTAAGAACATATTTCAGTATGGAAAAACGGTGGCCTGTTCCTTTAACAAGAACATTCTTTTCGGATGTATGTTAGGGTTAAAGTTTGAGGTCAAGTTGAAATCCTGAAGATCCTGTTCCCTAAGACCTGGGTGGGAAGACAAGTCCTACTGCTGTACCGTGTCTTGAGGAAAAGGGGGAAACAGTGGTTTGCGCCCAAACGCAAAAGGCAAGACTCTTATGCAGACAACAATTCAACCTGGATTGACTCAAACAGAAAAAAGCAGCGATTAGGAAGATTTATTTAGACATTGATGTATGAAAGTCATTATGGATGAGCAGCATGGAGTTAGAGATGTCTTCCCCCGGAGCCTGGACACTGGTGGTGGCATGGAAGACCTGTGAAGAGGCAGCAGGTAGAAGCCGTGGACGGAAGAGGCGGAGATGGGGCGGAGGCGGGTCGCAGCACAGCTGGGACGCGAACGAATTGCTGGGGCTTAAAAGCGGGACCGAGGGCGATGATTGGCTGCTACGGAGGTGCGGCTCTTATGCTGATGGCTGAGATGGAGGTGTGGCCCTCATGGAAGCGACCATTGGCTGAATCAATGCTTCTCGACAATTTATGAGGCAAAGTGGAAGAGCACTTTCTGTTCAGAATCAAATAACAACATGGATGTCTGTAGCATTGCGTTGTTTACCCATTTACCAAAAAGCATTGCTGTTAGTGTTGCTCTGTTATGTGTAGTCAATATAACATTTGTTCATGTAGGCCTATATAGGAAGGATCTCTGTTGTTATGACTAAAACATAAAAGTTTGACTCAAACTTACTCCCCTCTCTTATCTACATTTCATTCTTACATGAGGATCTTTAGTGGATGGCTATTTTTAGCTTTCCACATCCCTCCAAGAGTCTGAATTAGATTGACCTCTCCCTGACCCCGGCTCCTTTGTCCGACCGTTGCATAAAGGCCATTTACGTAAACAAGATCCGTGTGAGTGAAACCGGGGATTCTGTTTGCGGGAGTGGACCTTAAACACACCACAGTCGCCACCTGAGACGCCAAAGTGCGAGTCCTGCCCAGACCAGGGACAGCCCGGGATCAAGTTCAGACCAGGTCCGAACGAAGACGAGACAAGGATCAATGACGGAACTGACACTGAGGGTCAGACTGGAAACATGGGGCTGTCTGTGTTTCCATGACGAGAGGAAACAAGAGTCCATGATGTTGAATTGTATATTGCACTGCAGCCAATATTTCTATTTTTATAACATCCAAGCTCAGAGAGAAAAGTTCACAGCATTCATTGAATCTCTAGTTGGTAGTTTAAATGTTGTGTCTTGCCTTGCATCTGAGAAGCTTTGTCAGCAACTAATGGCATACTTATGCAGTGGGAGGGGTTTAAGCCGAGACATGGCAGGTGAGAGTATAGAGTATTCACGCAGTGGTCGAAGTGGAGATTTTGTAGCAAGCTTCCTCCCATAACATCTCAGTTTGTCAGAGTATAAGAATGACAAATGACTTCTTTTTTTTTCCGCTATAGCGCCATGGGATTTTTAAATATCTAATTCCGAGCCTGATTTATTCAGCTTTGAACAAGGCAAAATTTTACTTTTTAAAGATTTTTTCACTTATGATTAGCTTGTTCAAAAACTCCAAAGATCCAAAACCCCCACTGACAAAATCTTTGTTACTAATAAGTCAAATAAATAAAACAATAAATTTGAATCTGGATCTATCGATTATTTTTATTTTGTCGCTGAAAATATAGGCAAATTTGGCCATTTTTATGCACAAAATGCCTTAAATATAACATCTAATGACAGAAAGCTTGCAATCCATGCATCCATTTTCTTTTTCGTTTCCGGGTTGTGGGGGCAGCCGTTGGAGCCATTGCACCAGCCCCTTATGGCTCCTCCTGTAGGTGGTGGCTACACATGGTTCTAACCGGGCCTGTTGGTCTCTCATAAGGGGCTTCTGAAACGCTCTTTGTCTGACCCGTCACTTAGGACCTGTTTGCCATGGGAGACCCTACCACGAAGCCCCTAACAACTTAACTCCCAGGATTATTTGGGTGCTCAAACCCCTCCACCACATTAAGGTGACATTTTTTGTCATATTTAAGTCAGTAATGTTGCGCAAACGTTTCATTGATATCGATGATATCAATATCTCTATATAATCACCTGCGGTGTCTCGCCTTAACTCGTAATGGCACCCCCCCATCTTGATACCAAATGGAGCTCAACTGTCCTGCCTCTTGTCGGTGCTAGAAGTAAAAAATCCTGTAGAAAATCATCATCGATTTTCCTAAAAAAAAAAAAAAGAATATTTTTAAAAGCTCGATGGAGGCTAAATAGCTTGTGCTAACTGTGCATTACTGAAAAGGTTTTTTTTTCTTTTTCTTTTTTTCTGTTTTTATGAATCAAAGACAGTTACATTTAGCTCTCCAGCATGCAATATAGATTTTAAATGAATCAGCCCCTTGAAATAAAGATCATAGAAGAAAATGTACATAGGGGAAATTTTAATGTAAGTGCCTTAGTTTTTCTTTTGTTTTCAGTTTCAACTTTGTGCTCTGTGAATAACAAAGAGCGCCTTCATCACATAGAAATTACTTAACAATTTCCGAAGACTTAGCTAAATATTTTACTCTTTTGGCGAGATTTTTGACTTTTAACCACATCATGTTGTTCCCTTTATCCAAAACATACTGCACGTGAAGAAAATTAAAAACGTAATAATTCAACTTAATTGCACAGCGCTTACAGGAGGAGAATGAACAATTTATTTTTACTTTCATGCCATAATTTATTTATACTTTCTTATATTATATTTTATCATATCTTTTTAGAATTTATTTTATATAACAGTACTTTCCCGTATTTTCTCCAAGTCCCGCCTACCTCGTCTCTGATTGGCTCGTGTGCCGGTTTCCTCGCCTCTGATTGGCCGCTGCACTCCTCCATCTCCACTCTCTCCGACGACGGAGTGACAAGAGATCATCTACCGAAAATCAGTCACTGCCGTCGGCTCGGAGGAACAGACGGACTCGCTGTTGCACGGGGGGGGTCTGGAAGTCCTTTCCCCGGCTGCGCTCGCTTCTTTTCGGCTTGGCCTGACCACCACCGCCGCTTCTTTTATGGACACCCGAGACAAAACCGCGTAGGAATGAACAGCATTTGTCACATAATGGTGTTGAGAAAACGACTAAAAGCGTGTGATTGTAGTGGGAGGCTGCGATGCTAAGCAGGAGCTAACGCTAACCTTCTTTTTTTTTTCTTTTTCTTTTTTTGCGTTGTATTTATTTATTGTTTTGGGACATTTAATTGCGCATTCCGCCTTATTTTCAACCGGTATTTTTTCGCTGGTTTGTTGATTTCTTTTCGTGCATGGAAACCTTGTGTCGAAACGGAAAGATGAGGCGCGTGAACAGCTTCAATAGGTGAGAAACAATGCCATTTATTCCGATGTTTTATTTATTAAGCCACTGTACATGGTCGTTATCGCGGGGAGATAACCATGTCACGTATTGTACTCACGACACGCCTTTATCATGTCAATCATCGGCTTCCTGTTACAATAGACGTGTCGTATTTCTGAATTGAGCGCTGCTTTTTTGGCTCGTATTTGCATTTTAAGGCACTGGAGGCACAGAAGAACCTCAAAAAACGAAGTTCACACAATAGAAATAGGCAATAGTGTGTCAAATGTCTGTGCATGGCTTGACAGATTGGACGTGATGTACATTTATGGTTCCAGTAGTCGTCGGGTTATGCAATGTGAAAAAAAGCGATATTCGATAATTATGTTAAACAATCGCGGTAACGATGCTTTTTTACGTATTTTTGCTAAACCGCTTCAACGCAGTGTGTTCCAGTAAACATCAGAAGCAATGCATTTCCCAAACAGCGACAAAACTACTTCAAGGCTAAAATGGAACTAAAATAGGGCAACTGAGTGATAAAGTAAACTTATACACATTGTTTAAGTTACCATGCATGTTTCTTTTAGGCTGTGTTGGCCAAGACTGTGCAAATTTCAGTCAAATGAAAGACCTCAGTGATTTTGCATTTTGTGGTTTGTATCAATGCCTCAGCCTCACCTAGTATTGTAAAAACAAAAGGCGATATTGGAGGGTTTGGTCAAGATGGCGCTTTAGCAATACGTCGCCATATGTTGTGCATCGTATGTCGTAATACTTTGATGTCCAATGTTCTAAATGGCACAAATGTTTTCTACTTAAAGGAACAGGCCGCGGATTTTCCATACTGAGATTTGTTTTTACCTGAGCTTAGACGATGCGTACCTGTTTAGCATCTCCTCCTCTCCTCTATGGGAGCAAACGGGGGTGAAGGTAGAAGCGACCAAGTTCTTTCACGTTTCCCCTATTTAAATACGGTTACGTGAGTAGTTACACGATCCAAGTATAGTTGCACAAAATTAAACGTGTCGATTTTTTAAGCGGATTAAAAAGTACTATATTGTAAGGCGTAATAACACCGTAGGAGCACTTCGACGTCCGCGGAGTAAAGTGAAGATATTACTGCAGCCAATCATTTCCCGATTTTACCAATATCGGTCCAATCACAGACCGAGAGGCAGGAGTTCATCGCACCAAGAGACGGAAGGGGTCACCACACTCTTACGGCAGCACGGTGGCGCAGTGGTTAGCTCTCGTGCTTCTCAACGACAGGTCCCTGGTTCAATTCCCACCTGGACGGGTCATTCTGTGTGGAGTTTGCATGTTCTGCCCATGTCTGCGTAGGTTTCCTCTACCACTAAAACCATGTACAATAGGTTCCACTCTGGGGCCGGGACTACCCTGAAAAAGAGATGTGTTACTTCGGGTCCAAATTGCCGTCACGTACGAGCTTAATATAGAAGGTGCAGTTACATGTATAACCTGAGGTGGCAGTAGTGAGCATAAAATGGCTAGCTTGTAGAGATGCGCTGGTCGACCCGAAACCCGCGGATTCGGTCGGGTTGGGTACCTCAAAATTACGGCAAACTTCGGGTGCGGGTGGGTCGGGTTACAAAGCGCACTTTTTTTGGTTTTGTCCTTATATTGTTGGCTTACTACATACAGTGCATTCTTATCCATAAATGCCACAAAAGTCGACTGTGTTTAGTTGAATGTTTAGTTTTATGGGGTAAATGTATCATTAGCATGTTATGTTTAGATGTCACCTGGCCTATCGCTTCTGTATAACTTTTATCATCGCTACAAAAGCGTCACAATAGCCGTGCCCAAGCACATAATGACACGCACATGTGATGAAAGTAATGCATCAACAAGAAGCAAGGTGAAACTAAAATAAAAGACATAGCATCTTACTGACCTGAGGAGGGCAACTTCTTAGCGTCAGGTAAAGCTGCTCCACTTTAGTCCAAACCCCGTATACTTGACAGAAAGACTCGTCATGACGTGGTGGAAGTGAAGCCTCATGATAGTTTCTGCTCCTCGTTTCCTGATAAGTCCATTCGCGATTTCAAAGGTTCCTCAGCGGTGCAGTGAGGAGCAAAACAAAGCATCAAGTGCTAATTCTCCTGTAAACTTGCCGTCACGTGACGCGCTCCCGTTTGAGTGATATCCAGCTGCAGCGTTACTCATGCAGCAGTTTTTTAATGTGCGCGGGTCGGGTCGGCAAACTGAGAGGCCTTTCTCCGGGTCGGGTGGGTCAGGTTGGTGCGGGTCAGAAAAAATGCCGACCCGCGCATCTCTACTAACTTGCATCTAGCCCCTTTAAATAAAGATCAATCAATCAATCTTCCAAAACATTAAACACTGCTCTTTCATTTGTTTTTAAATAATTTGGAAAATGTAAAATCCTTATAACTGGAGCAAGAAACCGTGTTGGAAGCGTTGAAAAGGCTTCCTGCCGCTTGTTCCTGCGTCATATCCAGTGTTTCTCTAATTGGTTGCTAAGTTGCTAAATTGCTAAATGCCAGTCATATGCACACTTTTCAAAATGTTTTACTTTAAGCAATACGAAGTAACTTGTTTACCTTAACAAATCCTTTCCGTTGTCCCTCTGGGAGTAATACAAGTGTTAATGAGATGATTGGAGGGTCTTTCATCTCCCCCTGGTGTCTCTGGCCAGAAAACCACAATTGCATCTTGACTGCCACCGGACCGGAGCCACCAATACACACTAATGCAATCACGAAGAAGAAGCTAACAGGCTAACGGGCAAAGCTAACTGCGGGCTAGCACCACTTAAACAGTATTTACAGCCAAGTTTGAGTGAAAAAAAATATTTCCATTGTGTAATTGGATGTACAATGTCCCTATGTCTTTACTGTCAGCGCAGTATTTACTCTCACGGACAATTAATGAGTAAAAAAAAAACGCAACTTGCTCTGACACCTGCAGTTGCTCGTATGGCCTCTAGGGGCAAGAGTTACTTTGTGCAGCTTTAATGTCTGACTGATTTAGATTTGTTTTATGACTTTTCAGTCAATATTCAACACAAAGTTTCTGTGGTAGAGCGAACAGTGTGTTCCCGTCAGGATTGGCCTCAGACAAAGAAGATGCGGAGTCTAGTGTTGTACAGCTCGTTGTACAGTTGTTGTATAAATGACAAAAAAGCGCTTTAACCTGATAAAATATTTACTTTCTGTTGCAGGTTCATGAACAGACGAGCCTCCGCAAACTGCCGCTACCAACCCACCTGCTACGAACACGCCGCAAACTGCTACACTCACGCTGTAAGTCCAGTCGCCTGAGCAGCTTAGTGAGCCGTGTGATAGGCTGCATTATTCTGTAAAGAACTTATTGTTTGGTGTTGAGTTTGTTAAAACTTATACTGGTGGAATTAGCTGTTACAATTCTGGCTTGACCTGGTTTTGGTCAAAATTGTATGTGTACCATGACACCCCTAAATGGTACCTAGCCCTAGGGCTGCTCGATTATTGTCAAAATAATAATCACAATTATTATTTTTTTATTATTATTTTATTTTTTATAATTGAATTCACGATTATTCAAACGACTATTTGTTGCCTTTAAAAAAAAGTCTTTATTTTATTTATATATTTATTTATACAAAAACTATGCTGAATATTTTCTGTTTTCTGAACAGTCATAAAAGTACAAAGGATTTCAAGTTTGCCTCGATTAAGGAGAGGTCTCTGTTTCACACCTGCCCCCTGCTGGCCAACCCTCACACCTGCGCAAGTAAACTGAGCAGCGCGGCCTGATGACATCATTACACAGCACTGTTTGTTTTTATGTCAGGCAAAAGCATGAGCCATGGCCCGTGAAATACGAAGGGAAAATAATCCCAGCGCCATGAAATAATGCAAGTCTGCTTTGCAAAAAGAAAAAGAAATTGAAAAAAAAAAAAAGTTTTTTTTTCTTCCCGATTATGCTAATTTTGTAATCATTTAGTGTAATGATCGAAATTGTAGTCGAATTTCCATTAATTGCACAGTCCTACCTAGCCCTAGTCTTTAGCGACTTAAAACAAGCTTTGAACAACCGAGTAGGGCCCAATTTATACCGATTTTTGGTGTCCGATACCAATATGCATGGGGTTGGCCGATATCCGATACATAGGCCAATATTTAATTGAATTTGATCTAAATTTGTTTTATATTTCGAATAGCCTATAGTTAAGCATTTATTATTATAGTAAAGGTTTCAATCATAGACATGTATCTAGTAGAGGTTGTGTGGGTTTTTCTAAGGCCGATTGCACCGCTGGTATTTTAAAAATACCGGCACGGTGGCACAGTGGTTAGCGCTCACGCCTCACAGCTAGAAGGTCCCGGGTTCGATTCCCACCTGGACGGGGCCTTTCTGTGTGGAGTTTGCATGTTCTCCCCGTGTCTGCGTAGGTTTCCTCCGGGTACTCCGGTTTCCCCTACCACTTAAAACATGTACAATAGATTCCCCTCTGAGGCCAGATTCCCCTGAAAAAGAGATTCTTAATCTCAGTGGGACTATCCTGGTGAAATAAAGGTCAATAATAATAATAATCCTGTGTATGAAGTTTCTAAACATGTCAGTGTTGAACTGTGACAGCCGGGGGCGCTGTATATTCATGTGTAGTAGGTACTTCAGGTGGGAGCTTGTTTTAAAAGACAAAAATCAGCAGATTTCGAAAACAAAACGGGTAAGCCTCTATCTCTTATGGTTCCCAAACAGAAAGCAAAGGTCTACAAAATAAAATAGCTTGTGACCGGTTTTCACCGCAGTGTTTCTCCACTTCCCTGAGGAAGTTGTGGGAGGCTCCTTTTAAAGTTCTGACTGAGCTCTTTCCAGTGCAAGAAACGTCGCTGTCACTTTCAGGCCCGGAGATATCGGCCTTTCTATCAGCCGATATCGAAAAAATAAACCCAAAATATCGGCCGAACAATATATCAGTCAGACCCTAAAACCTTTATATGATTATTAGTGCTGTTATGTTGATATTTGTTGCTGTTATTGTTGTTTATCTGTCCAGTTAACAGAGAAGTTAGCATGAAAATAATAAGGAGAAGCGTTGTTCGACCCCAATGTATCTGGACAGTTAGCAAGTCCGTTAGCCCGCTCAATGTATTTTTCCTATAGCCGTTAGCATTAGCCATCAACCATAGCAAATTATGAACTTTCTAGATGTTTTCAGCTGTTGTCCTATTGATGTTTTTAGGGAAGGTCAAAGCCTTTAGATTTTACTTTAAATACAAATTATTGTATAAAAGTCTTGTGAGCTAAATGCTAACTCAAATTCAGCTAAGTTTCTGCTTTTTGCGGCTCGGATACACATCAAATTAGGGCTGAAAGATATATCGTTATTGCATCGATATAAAGATATGAACATTCAAAACATTAAAATCGAAAAAGAAAGATACAAACAATATATATTTTCATCAACAAAACTGCACTCTTTTGTGTTATGTTTTAATTTTTCTGGAAAATGCTTGGTTCACCTAAGCCATAGTTATATCGTGTTGTATCGATATTGAGATTTCCATATTGTGCAGCCCTACATCAAATAGCCAGTAAATGTATCATGTAAGATGTTAATGATAAAGAAACTGCAGAAATTATTATATATACACCATGAAAAGAACAAAATATCGGGCCGATATTTGGGGATTTTACAATATCGGCAATCGGCCAATCTAGCGCCGAAAAAAGCCGATATTTCCGGGACCGAAAATGATAGATGACTTCCTGCAAAGTCAGAGCTTTAAAACGAGTCCTCCCACAACTCCCGAGGCCTCAGGGGAGGAGAGAAACATCACAATGAAAATCGGTTAGCTTTGAGTTTGTGAAACACAAGTTTCACTAACCCTCTGTCAATATGGACAGGCTGCATGTCATATTAAGTGCTGAATCTGGAGAATTCAATCGCTGAGTTAGTTTTAATCTCCACTCTTGTATTTTTGATCACAGCGCAAAATAGACAGAAACTATGATTGGATCACCTAAAGTAATAGAATAAAATTGGCCAGTGCTGGAGCGGCCAAGTATTTGGTTTCACAGGATCATAGACCAGACATTTGGAAAAATCGGCCCAAAAATATCGGTCGAGCATATCGGTATCGGACAGTTAACATCCCATGATATCGGCATCGGCCTTAGAAAAACTCATATCAGTCGGCCTCTAAACGTACCTCACCATACTTTAGTATTGCACCTGGCCTCTCTATTCTCTTTTATTATGGGGATAGAAAGTAGGATTGCTGTCAACATGTGAGGACTTTCTTTAAAAATGGTGAGTCCCTCATGGCGTTCTTCCGTGGACTGTCCGTGTGAATTCCCCGCGCTAACCAAAGGTGTTGTTCTGCCCTCAGCTGCTGATCGTGCCCGCGATCGTGGGCATGGCTCTGCTGCACCGTCTGTCGGACACCAGCTGGGAGCGGATCACGGCGATGATCTACGGCCTGGGCCTGTGCGCGCTGTTCCTGGTCTCCACCGTGTTCCACATCATCACCTGGAAGAAGAGCCACATGAGGTCTGATCCTCCACACGCCACCACGCTCATCCACACGCCACCGCGCTCATCCACACGCCACCGCGCTCATCCACACGCCACCGCACGCCACCACATGCCACCACACGCCACGGAAGCATCAGTGACAACACGGTTTAGTCGCCATCCTCCCTTTGGATTTTCGTGCTCGCCAAAAGCAATTTCAAGGTTTCTGCGAGGCTTTAAAGGCATTGCATTTATTTCCAACGAGTGTTAACACATTGAGCGCCAACAATCCAGACCATTTTTCATGATGTTTGTAGCACCACAGCGTATTCTGTGTTATAGCTATGGACACAGGCTATGGCTCGTTTGAAAGGTGAGACTCTAAGCCTGCCAGAACAATTCCGTTGGCCCGCCAGCGAGTGACCTACTTGTGCGTCACATAGGGTTATTACTGCCCCTCTCCCATTCATTCTCAATGGTAAATATGGATGCAGTACACGTTTTGGCCACCAGCGTCACATTGGGGGCGCTGTTTCACTCCTTTCACATAGAGAAGGAAACACTTTTGTGGTGTTTTCCAAATGTATTGCAAAGGTTGTTGACATGAACAAAGGCACGTGTTAAAAATTGACTTATAAAAGAATTGATGCTGAACTGACACTTTCGAAATAATCTAATGTGGCATTTTCCTTGAGTTAAAGGAATAGGCCACCGTTTTTACATCCTGAGATATGTTCTTACCTAACCGTAGCCAAGTTAATATATACCCGTCTGGTCTTTGTCCGTGCGCTCTGTCACGCAAACGGAGCACATACGCAGCCTCTCCCACATGTCATATAGCTCCAAAAAAGCTCACGATAGAAGCCCAAGTCACGCAGCTTCTATTGACGGAAGTGAGCGGGGGAAGTCTTTAGGAGTTACTGCGCGGACGTTTTGCTCCTCGTATCATTATGCCTCACAATATAGTTCCCCTTTTTATCTGCTTATAAAATCGACATGTTACATTTCTGTGTAAATATACTTTGCATGAAAACACTTCACGTAACTTTATTTAAATAGGGAACACGTGGAAGAGCTTGGTAGCTTCTATCGTGAGCTTTTTTGGAGCTATGTGACATGTGGGAGAGGCTGCGTATGTGCTCCGTTTGCGTGACAGAGCGCACGGACAAAGACCAGACGGGGATATATTAACTCGGCTACGGTTAGGTAAGAACATATCTCAGTATGTAAAAACGGTGGCCTATTCCTTTAACGAATGAATGAGGTAAAGTCACTGTAGGTGCTGTAGATACAGGTTTTTGCCCTATATTGCTACAATTATTGATTTTGTTCAACTAAAACTAGGCTTTTGCCATATATAAGATAGAATCAAATGCAAATGTATACTGAAAAAACTTTTTTTTTTTTTTTTTTAGTTATCTGTGTTATATGTATATGTGTGTGCCGTGTTTGGCCCGCGATCCACAGGCATTTTTTAAATTTTGGCCCTCGGAGACAAAAGGTTCGGGCATCCCCGCTCTAAGCTCTCAGTCGGTGAAAACTGTTTAATTCTACGTGCCTCAGTTCCTCCTAAATCCTAAGCTAAACAGAGGCTAGTCTTGATAAAAATCACAGTTTTTTGTTTTTCTAGAAACAGAGATATCGCGTGTTTTATAAAACATCTGCCATTTGAGCCTTTTAGATTTGGGTAAAGCCAAACTGGAGGAAATGTGTTGGGTTCAGGTGGGGGTTAGTATGAACCAAACAGAAGAATAAATCAGTTACATTAAATTTACACATTTCTTTACCATTTTACAGCAATAGAGGATTTGGGGGAATATGAAAAGAACGATCGATGAATCAAAAGCAGACACAAAAAAAATCTAAATTAACTTGAAATTAGATTGTTGGAAAAAAATACTCACTTCAAGTACATTTTAACTCACTTAAAGATTATTACCACAGTTTGAAGCTTTAAACACTCCTATTGGATTAGCAGAGTGTAATTGTACGCATTATTTAGGAAGAACCCACAGTCTCTCATATCAAGAAACACCAAAGTTTTAACATAAAGCTTTTTGCAACAAAGAAACTGAAAACAATGGTCTGTTTCTGCGACTGGAGGCGTCAGGCTGATCCTTCACTCACCACAGATTTATTCACACTTCCATTCGAATCTAAGTAATGGTCGCGTCTGGTGGATTTGTAATGGCAAAGCATCTTCCTGCGCTGTGAAGACGAATGCTTTTGTATAACATAATCAAAAGTCTGTAATATCTTGTGCTTCCTCTTCCTGCTGCTCGACAGGCTTTTAGAAAAGGCTTTTATGACGTTAAAATGGAGTCTGGTCTCAACGTTTCCTCCAGCGTTTTTTATAATTAGAAATGATGCTCCATTTTGATGAAATTGATTGAAAATGATTTATGCCCAAATTAAGGCCAAGTCATTAAAAAGCAGTAAATTGGATTCAAACTTGAAATGTTAGTTGTGTCCAGACTCTCTCCTTACTTTCCTGACATATTTGTATCGTCCCAATTCTTCACAGGGACCAGTTTATCGGCACATTTCACAACTCGCAGGGTCTTTTTCAGGGTCACTGTCAAAGAAAGGCTTGAAAATTTTCCTGAAACTTCATGAACGGATACAAGTGCTTTGAAATTAGATGTGGGGTTTTTCTCACAAATGTCTGAGTTTATAATATACTTACGGACAAAATGAATGAGAAAAAAAATCAGGTGTAGTCCTTTTAACCTCCTATCCCTCGCCTTAACCAAGCACATTTTCTCCAGTTTTGCTTTACCCAAATCTAAAAGGTTCTCGACTGGAGCTTGCAGCCTATAGGCCAGTGTAACGCCTCATGTGAAAGTTGTTGCTGTGTTTTCATCACATTTTGGTCTCTTTTTTTTGTCTTAATTTTGGGGTTTTGTTATTGTTTTTGTTATTTTTTTGGTCTCTTTTTCCCCCTGCTTTTTTGGTGCTTTTTGTCATGTTTTCATTTCACTTTTGTCGCTTTTTAATTGTGTTATTGTTGCTTTTCCGGCACGTTTTTGTCAACATTTTGTTGCTTTTTTGTTGCATTTTTTTTGGTCATATTTTTGTTGTTTTTTTCATAATTTTTTTGTCATATTTTTGTTGTTTTTTCATCATTTTTTGGTCATATTTTTGTTGTTTTTTCATCACTTTTTTCATATTTTTGTTGGTTTTTCATCACTTTTTTTGTCATATTTTTGTTGGTTTTTCATCATTTTTTTTGGTCATATTTTTGCTGCATCTTCATCACTTTTTTGTCTTCTGTTTTGCTGTGTTTTTGTCACTTTTTTGTCACAATTTTGTGGCTCCTTTTCTGCTTTGTCTTCACCTCCTAATCGTGTTTTTGACGCTTGTTTATTGTGTTTTCGTAGCTCTTTTGTTGCCTTCTTTCCCTTCACTTATTTTGTTGCGTTTTCGTCCTCGTTTCCGTTGCAATTTTGACACTTTTTTTTTTCGAGAAGCTTTTAGATTTGGGTAAAGCCAAACCGGAGAAAATGTGCTCGGTTCAGGTGGGAGTTAAGAGGTTAAATCTAAATTGTTTAGACAAATACATTAAATACAGTATATATATTCTTCTGCAAATGTGTCATTACTGATTTTGATGATTGTTGTTTGACGTTGTTTCACAGGTCGATGGAGCAGTGCTTCCACATGTGCGACAGAGTGGTCATCTACTTCTTCATCGCCGCCTCCTACACGCCCTGGTCAGACTCTGTCGCCTCTGAGGATCGTCCCGTTCTCTGACTTTACCCCCTGACCCCGTGTGTTTGTGTCCCAGGCTGAACCTCCGGGAGCTGGGGCCGCTCGCCGCTCACATGCGCTGGTTCGTTTGGCTCATGGCGGCCGCGGGGACCATCTACGTCTTCAACTACCACGAGAAGTACGTACGCTACGCTTTCACGCTCTATATACTGTCCGGATACTGTACGCCGCCTTAAACTGTCTTTAAACAGGATGGAAATATCTCAAAGTGACAATATATACAATATACACTTTTAAAGATGCTCTTAGACATGAGTCATTCAATTAATTGTGCCATAATTAAAGATGGTATGTCATTATGCTTTTTGCAAGTATTTGATAATAATCTCGATAACACTTTATAATTACTACGCCTTATTTAGCTTTATAAATAATGAATTAACACTTAATTCATCATGAACAATTTATTAAGTGTGGCGAATGAACGCTCAATAACTACTTGCCTAACTAATAATGAATAGTTCTTCACATACTTCACTTCATTAAGTAGTTATCAAGTGTTAGTCGCATTTAGTTAATGAATTGTTTGTGATGAATTAAGTGTTAATAATTTATTAAGGTTAAATAGGTTGTAGTTATTATTAAGGGTGGGAACCTCTGGGTACTGGATAAGATACGTGATACATGGCTTACGATAACGATTATCTCACGATACGCCGATACTGCGATAATCGATATATCGCACAAAAACAATCTACAATACATTATGATTAAAAAAAAAAAACATGCTACTTTTAACCTTTATTTTAACATACCACATATTACTCATTATTTACATTTCTTTTCATGTGCTTTGTACCATTTTTTATAAATGATCCCTGACTTACACTAATCATTAAAAGTTATTTATTTGTGTGACAGTGTTTGGTCCAAGTGCTTAAAACTGTAGTGCTGCCCCCTGCTGGTCTGACTGAATTCTTGATCATCATTGGCATCGATTGACTGTGAAAACAGTGGAGCACTGCTGCCTCATCAATATGCATGACGTCATCAAAAGCATCGATATCAGAATAAAAACTATTGATTTCATATCGTCCCGCAAAATATCGTGATATCTCGGAAAATTGGTGTATTGTCACACTGTATGTATATGAGTGATGGACTAAGTCAGGGGTGTCCAAACTTTTTTCATGGGGGGCCACATATTGGAGCGTACACGGGGTAAAGGGCCATAGGTCGGTGGTTAGTTCCACAAAACCTTTGACTCGCAGAGGTTTAAATTGTGCCTCATGCCTTTATTTATGCTTAAACCTTAATACCAGCTCTGTCTCACAATAAAATGCTAGTTGTTAGGTTAGAATTGTGTAGAATTATTACATATTAAATAAAAAGGACCATCTCTGATGATGTGAACCGATTCAGCAAGCAGCCCGAGGGCCACCAAACATTGGTCTGAGGGCCACATTTGGCCCACGGGCCGCACTTTGGACACCCCTGGACAAAGTGATGGACATAGTGCGGGCTAACGGAAGCTCTTCATGCTAGCAGTTTGGCTGGGTTTTTGGAGCCAGCTCTTATATCTAGAATATAGGTGAAAATTAAAAATGGCCAAGACCAAAAGATTGGACGATGTCGTGAGTGACAAACATATGAAGGTAAAAATGACAAGCCAGTATTCGATAATGACTTAAAGAGAAGCAAAACAGTTGGAGCAAGGGACTTCCGGAGACTGTCCCCATACCATTGCAGCTTCAGGAAGGAGGAGGTTATAATTAGTCCATTCTTTATTTACAATCTAAGGTAGGTTTGGGTTAACAGTATCCAGCACTGACCCTGGTCCTGGGTCACTGATTAGTTGGTTCAGCTTTTTCACTCTGACCATAAAACCAGACACAAAATCTAACCGTAGTCAGGATTTCCCTCCCGTTTCCCGCGTCGTCACCGTGTTCCTCCTTGTTGTGTGTTTCAGGTATAAACTGGTGGAGCTGGCCTTTTATCTCACGATGGGCTTCTTCCCCGCTTCAGTCGTGACGTCAATGGTAACATTTACATTTCCGCTATGTTTGCTCTGTCTCTGTGTAAACATCTCTTCCTGTTCGGCTCGTGCCTTCCTCGTTGGAGCTGAAGTGGAGCTTATATTTATTGTAAACCCCATTTTTACCAGCAGCCTCTGTCACATTGGAATCGTTTGTGTTTCGGGTTATTAAATGAAATGTGCACAGCTGAATAATCCTGGGCTGTTAAAGCTACAGATAAACAGATGGTAAACAGCCTTTTATCAGCGCCTGCTTTTACTGCAGAGAACTTTGGATTCAGTTGAACAGTCGTCACCTTTGGGTTCAGAGTTTGTCAAATCTGTCCCTCATACGCACTCACACTCACACATAAGTTTAGTGTATGTTTAAAGGGACTATACAGAGTTTAAAAATGTTAAAACTAAGTATTTTCCTCCCCCTACATGTTCCAGCCATGTCCTAATGTGTAAAATGAGCCCAGACCTGTTCACCACAACTGCCTCTAAAATCCAACACTGCAGCTTAATATAGAGACTGCAGTTACGTGTAAGACCTGAGGTGGCAGTAGTGAGTGTGAAATTACCAACTTGCATCTAGTCTCTTTAAAAGGCTATTCTCTGGATGTAAGGACGGAGTTGGGTGTTGCACATTTGCACACAGAACATGTGCGACTGTGAAACATGAGCACAACAGGTATATTGGAGGAGGAACCTCTACTTCTTCAGTAGATTTATGATTTTTTACCGCAATGTTACGCGGCTCCCCGGAGGTGTAGAAGGACCAGGGAGGGGTCGTTTGAAAGATTGACATTTTAATTTTCCAACACGAAAGACCGCAAGTATCGATCACTTTATGTTCCAAAGTTCCAAAATCTAACATATATTTGTTGTAGATGTTGTTGTTTATGGTGGGAGCATGGGGTTCAAAAATTAAAGCGCAATTTGGTGCCCCCTCCTGCTGATGGCGCCCTAGGTGCTTGGGTCGCCTATGTCATTCCTATACGAGGAATGTTTGGGGCCTGTGTCTGACACAGAGTTGCATGAAACAGAACAGACCTGAATTATAGACTTTTGGAAATATATAATATTGTAATGTTGGACACACTGGCCCCTCCTGGAACCGCCACCTTAACGTGGTGGAGGGGTTTGAGCCCAAATGATCCTGGAGCTCTGTTCTCGTGGGCTTCGTGCCCCTGGTAGTGTCTCCCATGGCAAACAGGTCCTATAGGTGACGGGTCAGACAAAGAGCGGTTCAGAAGCCCCATATGAGAGACCAACAGGCCCGGTTAGAACCATGAGGCCGTCCTTCTGTGGACCCACCACCTGCAGGAGGAGCCATAAGGGGCTGGTGCAATGTGATTTGGGCAAGTGGAAGAAGATGGACGGACGGACGGACGGACGGACGGACGGACACACTGGATGAATATTTGCAAGATGGAAACAAACATGGAATAAGTCTGACCATTTCCAGAAGCTCTTCTCTGTATCGGCCTTTTCAAACCCCCACAGCGAAGATGATTTCTTTGAGACTTTTCGCCTCTCTGTGATCGATATTTCAGTGTTCAATTATCAAATAAAATTGTTATGCTTTAGTTTATATCTTTCTGTAAAGAAGCAATCTTCAGATAAGAGATAAGATAAGATAATACTTTATTGATCTCACAGATGGAGAAATTACATTCGATGAGAGAGCATCCCGGCAGCAGCACCCATTCAGTGCGCACCACTCTTTTCTTTCGAAAGTTACAGAAAAAGTAAAAAAGCAAGTCTTAAGCACATACACACACATTAACACAACACATTTTTTTTGGATGATACACAGTACGTGCGGAAAGCACGGTGGAATTTTTTCTTCGATACAAAAAAGGGAGGGGTGGTGGGGGGCTAGTAGTGGTGAGGCGGACTCAGAGGGAGGGGAGGGTCGGATAGGGGTGGGACATTTAATGTTGTGCAGTATGAGGCATTCTCTGCAGAGAAAACCTTGACTTCAGTTGTGTTTATTCCCTGTTTATTCCCATTAACTCCCTTTGGAAATTAGAAAAATCTGAATTCTGCAACCCTGATCAATACCTGTGTTGTGCCTCCTGACTGATGAAAATACTGTATAAAACTGCTTTGAAGTGTATTTAAGTAAATAGATCGTGTGAATCTCAGACTTGTGTCTAACCTCTGTCCGTCTCTCTCCTCAGAGCAACACCGACGGCCTCCTGGAACTGGCCTACGGAGGTTTGATCTACGTTCTGGGCGTCTTCTTCTTCAAAAGCGACGGCATCATCCCCTTCGCTCACGCCATCTGGCACGTGTTCGTGGCGCTGGCGGCCGCCGTCCACTACTACGCCATTTGGAAGTACCTGTACAAGAGCCCGGGCGCCGACTCCCTCCTCGACACGTGACCCTCGCTCAGAAACAAAACGCCATCGGTAAAACGAGCACCCGGCTCCAACGCGGCTGGAAAACTACTGATCTGACGGCGGAAAAACGGGCAGTCGTCTTAAAATTAATGCGAAAAGACGAACTAAGCGAACAGAAGTCGTGAGGAAATCGAAATTGTGGACCGAGTTAAGAAAGAACTCCTTTCCACTGTTTCAAATATGGCAAAAGCTCTCATTTAAAATCAGCAAAATAATGATAATTCAAATAGGTTGCGTTCACGTGACGTCACAACATCGTAAACAGCCTTTCATTTGAAGTCGAGTTGGTGCACTGAGGATTTCTATTGTGGTAACTGTGGTAACGGTCAAAAAGCTGGATGTTTCGACTTGGTTCGTGGTTAATGCCTCTGTAACGGCCGGACCGATCCACGTGAAACAAAAACTGTCACAAAGTCCAGCGTCTTCTCTCTCAGCGCTTATAAGGTCACATGACTTTCTCGTAAAGGCGTCCAAAAGTGAAGTTGATATTCAAAATGGTGCGGTTTATGTTCGATTAAAGGACTTGCAGCCATACACTCCAAAAAATTAATATCAAGCGTTGCTCATTCCATTTGAGTTGTTTTGACTAGTTAAGTTTTAGTCGACCTGGATTATTTCACTTGTTCTGAGATGTTTCTGACTCGTTTTATTTTTTTTGTCTTCATTTCAGGTTGATTCATTTGCCAACAGGAAATTGCTCTTGTCCCATTGGCAGTTTTACTTTCTTATTTCAGGCGTGATTACCTCAGAACCAGTGAGAAACGTCCTCAAACGAGCAAAGTAAACTAGGTCGACCCAACATGAAAATGCTTGATATTTAGTTTTTGTAGTGCAATCAGGGGAAACATTTGGATAATTTCTTTTTGGAAAACTGTGGGTTTCCCTTTGAGTTGTATCGACTCCTGCTCCAGCTAAAAGTATGACACAACATTCTAGAAAGTCGTGAACGCAACCTAAAAAAGAAACTTTTAATCTTTAGATTTAAAATGTTTCCAGTTCAACCCATGTTTCCTTTAATCATGTGGAATAATTATTAGTATTAACACATTGAGTGCCAAAAACGGAAAAACGTTTCTGCGTTTTTCTACGTTTCTAAACCCGACACTTCTCTCTCGCGCGTTTGACAAAGCAGAGCGGCCCATGGAAAGATCAAAACAGTTGAGATTTTAGCGTTTCTCTCAGTTTTTAAATGGTTAAAATCGGTCCAAGGACGACTGAGAAACATCCTGTTAAAGTCTTCAATCCCAGACCCAGGCTGTTTAAATGCACACGCGTCAATGAGCGGTGTTTCAATACATGTCAACAATGTTGTCCTTGAAAATTGAGTTGGCATTTCCCTCTTCCCATAACGTTATAGTCTGTCCAGAGAGGAGTTAATCAGAAAGGAGAGTGTTTCATAAAACACTAATTATCTCAGAATCGAGAAAAAATCAGTGATTCTGATCAAAACTAGCCTCTGTTTAGCTTAGATTGCTCAGGAACCGAGGCACGTAGAATTAAACTGTTTCACCTACGTAAAGCTTAGAGTCTCGTCTTTCAAATGAGCCACAGCATGTGTCCATAGCTATAACATTGAATACGCTGTGGTGCTACAAACATCTACAGCTAAATCCCCAAAACAGCGCGGCCTCAATGTGTTAAGTAACAGTTGGATTAATTAATTAATAATGAATAATTGAGTGATTTTCCCTGGAGAAAGGAAACGATTCCTGTATTTCCTCAGTTTTTTAATGTAACATTTCTTTCTTTTCTTGAGACCAGTGTTGAGTAAAATACGACGTTTTAAGCTTTGAAATGATTGTGAAGTTTCTCAAATCTCTTGAGAAACTAAAAGTCAGGTAAGACTTTGAAAATGAGACGTTTTGGACCCTGAAACTGCCCAAACTAAAGACGGTCAAATGTTTACAGCTGAACCGACGCAAATCTGTGTCTGTAGAGTTTTATACAACTAGGACTTTGCTCTAAAATTCAAGACTTTCTCGCATTATAATTAAGTACAATTTACTAAAAATGCATCAACGCAGATTGTCTAGTTCTCACGACTTGAACAAGAGAAAGTTACGATTACAAAACAGTTTGAAGTCTCAGATTTTTAATTCTGGCGTCTGTTTTGTACCGTGTGACAGAGCCGTGTTTGAGACTGAAACATTCTCAGAGTTTTTCTATCAAAACAAAACCTCAGCATTTTCACTTACATTCCACACATTTTTATAAAGACTTCTGATGTTTTTGCCAAAACCAGGATTTTCCTGTTTAATCATGGTTGAAACACCTTTTCTAATCGACCCAATGATCCTATAATCATGTTTTATTTCTCACATTATTGACCTTGGACTTTCTGATTAAACCTGCTTGTGAGACTTATAAGAGAGACTTGAATGACTGATACCAATACTGGCGGTTTGAGTATCTCCCGATATCCGATACCACGATACTTAAAAGTGGCTGCTGCGAAAGAACAAGATCATTTCTCCGCTGTGAGATCGATAAAGTCTTGTCGAGGGGGTTTCTATGAATAAACTGTAATGGAAAGACAACAAACAACTCACAACATCGTGATCTGATTATTACAAAAACTTGTGCGTTAACCTTTAACCTCTGAACCCCCACCTGAACCGAGCACGGAAGGCAACAAAAGAGCAACAAAAACGTGGCAAAACAGCAATGTAAAAGTGACGGAAGTGTGACGAAAAAGTGACTTTAAAGCCACAAAAGATCTCCAAAAAAGATCCTATGTTCCAGGAGGGAGACCTGGATTGCACCCAGAAAAAGAACCTAAGATAATAGAAATATAATGGGGCCAATCCGTCACAAAGTTATGACAAAAACCCAACAAGAAAGTGATGGAAGAATAATGTCAAAAAAGTGACAACAATGTGGGGAAAAAAGATCCATTTAGAGTAATTTTGTAGGTCTTAGTTTTCAAATGAGGCGTCACTCTGGCCTATAGGCTGTGACCTCATGGTTTTGTTGCCTGGGAATCCCCATGCAGCTTGTAGTTTGTTTACGAACAATATAGCAGCAGACGCGACGCCATCTTTTAATCAAGCTTTAGATCGTGTTCTAAATAGTTAAGCTCGAAAGTTCACAGCGGGTACGTCATGGCATACAATGATGCGATTGGCTATGGCTATGACGCATGATGGACATTCGTAGCGCCCAATAAACGGCTATGGACGATCGTAAACCACACCCCTCCTACGAGAAAATGAATTGGTGGCCCCCAGACTAAATGTAGCTTATGATATATTTTGTCTGGCGATTGTCAGGCTTATGGTTTTGGTAAAACTGGAGAAAATGCACTCGGTTACGGTGGTGGTGAAGAGGTTAACAACAACTACACTTCAGACCTTCAGCAGTGGCACAAATTCTTCAATTACTTTATTTGTGACTGAGACGTGCAGTAGTTTCTTTCCCAGTCTCATCGGTTGGCGTTAGCATTAGCCTGCTGCTGCTAGCTGTGGTACTCTGCGCGACGATCAAAAGTACGTTTGCGGAGTGTAAAAACAACTCAGCGACTGAATTCTCCAGGTTAAGAGCTTCAAAATGAGGTGCAGCATGTCCATATTCACGGAACTTTAGTTGGTCAATGTTGGGTTTTAAATTTGAAGCCGATTCCCTATCACATATTTGTTCCTGGATCGGCTCCGATATTCGATACCAGTGTCAGATCCGCTCAATAAGGTGTGAAAGACTGTCCTTTTTTTTCCATTTTCAGAGTGAGGCCGCTTCAGACCTTGTTTGTCCGTCCACCGTCGCAGAAATGGCCAAACAGTGAACAACTCTTTTGTGCTTCAGCTCTTTGTTAATCCTCTGATAAAAACTTTCATAAATAAAATTCAGACTTTCACTGAAAATACCAGGTCTGAAGTGGCCCGAAAACCACTGACTCTCTGTTGTAAAGTAAACCTGCGCCCTCTGCTGGTGTGAACGCTTCCTGCATCGATTTTTACACTTGATTTGAGCCAAACATTTCGGTGACTGTGGCGTGTCGTACGTTTTTGCGGTGATTTTACTGTGAAAAACAGCTGAGCGTCTGTGCATGACTTTTGTGTGACCCGGGCTTGGCATCGACTCAAACGTCAATACTTAACAAAAGTAAGTATTTCAAACTCAATGTTTATTAGTTATCTGAACATCCAATAACAAGTAAGTATAACTAATCAAGATTTTAAGTGTTTTGAGCCTTGAAATTTGTAAAAGCACTAATTATGTTATGCTGTGGAGGTCTCCCAGGTGATATTTTGGGGTCAGGACAAGAAAACTTTGGAAACGCCACAAAGGACCCATTTCTGTGTGCAAAAATGTGAATTCTTATTTGGGAGGGAGACCACTCTTCTTCATAGTTTTCTTTGTTCCATGCAAAATTATTATCATGTTGTTTGTAATAATAGACGATTAAAAGGCTGAAAGGCGTCGATGTCAAGCCCCGAGTGCTCCGGTGTTCTCTGTGGTGACTGAATCGAACCTCGCTCTCGTTTTTGTAAAGTATTAGCCGTGTCCGGAGCCCGCCTTTTTCTGACAAAACGCCGGCGCCGTCCTACGAGCTCTCGAACCACTGTGTTTTGTAATGTTTGTATACGGATTATCCTATGACCATGGTGTAAATGTATTTGATCTTGGGGAAAACTTTGCTTCTTGTATCTGTCCGTCGATGCGGATTGTCAAATGCTTCTGTAACTTTCTAATGTGACAATAAAAAACAATAATGTTCCCATTTCTGTCTTGGTTTGAATCTCTTTGCCCAAAACACACACATTTAGACATTCCATGAAATCAAAAATGACAAAACAAGAAACTTTTCAGCAAAATTTGTGTACGGCGTCAGCCAAAACTGCAATTAAATGTGACTTGAACCATACTTGTTTCTGTATTTTTAACCAAATTAAGGAAAAGAAAGTCGAGTAAGGTCTATTTTCCAAGAAATTTAGATTTGATGCCAATTTGAATCCATTTGTCTCTGGTTCTGTCCAGAGTCCTGTGCATAAGCGCCATCTAGTGGCAGTTGCCAGGACTTACAGCAGGGCATTCAAGAACATTGTGCCAAACTGTAGGTCTTAAATGCCTTCAAAAAGCATTTCTAGAAACGGGTCATTTTGATGATCCTGCCTATAAAATGACAAATTAAAATGAATGCTGTTAATGACCCTTGTGGAGTATGCTGTATATAAACATTTCATAAAGACAAGTCTCTAGTTTTAGCCTTAGATAAATGCAACTTGTTTATTTTGATTTTTGGAATGTTTGGAATTTCTAAATGCCTAAATTGGTCACAAAATGTGGTCTGATCTGACCACCCAAACGTTTACTTTTTATCATATTTTTATTGAGGTCAAAGAAAAACTTCGCACATCAATTACTTGAGGCAGGTGCGTAGCATAGGAGGGAAAATCTCAGTGTACATGAATGAAAAAATAACACTTCCCGCACACTGCTAAACTTGCAAAAATAGTTTATTAGGATATGGTCAACATTTCGGTCCTGAGACCTTCATCAGGTAAATTGCTGAAGAGCTCCAGGTGACCAGTCTTACTTAAGACCATACTTAAGACAACACAGACACACTGTAGTTAAATCAGTGACATTAGTGATGAAATGAATGTAGATTTCCTGTCATCCTGGCGGTTCATTCAATCTTCTAACAGATTGAATGAACTGTTAGAAGATACATTATTACTAATTATTTATCATTAATAATAATACATTATTATTAATAATAATTTTATTCTTAAAATGGTTGCCAATTTTATTAATACAATTTTTAATACAAAATATAATTTATTAATTTGATATCCATATTTAATTTTAGCCATGAAGAAGCTCTCTCGATGGGTTGTGAAATGTTTGCTTCTTGTTTAAATGTAAGTCTAGTTGCTTGATGGTGACAATGTATACGTTATTTGAATTTCAATCATTCTTCCTGGTATCTCCGAAATTTTTAGGACTTTTGACCTTTAGTTTTGTATCTAATTTTCAGGAGATTCCAAGTTTTTAGCGGAGAATTTCACAAAAATTATCTGAAGTGTGATCTTATTTTAGTTGCTATATGAGGTTGTTTTTTCTTACCTTCTGAAATCAAGGTCAAATATTGTAATTACAAGTAAATCTAGTTTACCAAAGATTATTTTTTTCAGACTTTCAGAATAACTTTCATCTCGTACTGTAAAAAAAATCACTTCAACTCTTCAAACAAAGACAACGACGTCAGAAAAAGATTTGGGATTTTATTTTATAGACACTACAAATTACAAGAGAAAGAGTCAAAGAGGGCTGAACAGCACAGAGAATTGCCTGCATCCATCCTGTTACACTCCAATGTGAACTTATATACACTCCTATGAGACCCCTGTGTACAAGTAGCTATATTTTACACATTTCACACAGTCCGCTGGTGTTGCCATGAATACAATGGTTACGAGTCTGTTGCAATGTCCGAAATAAGGAATGAAAGCAAGTTCGTAACGTGCATTTGTAGAGACGCGCTGCAAAAAAAGTGACGTGTACACAAGTTAAACTGACTCGGGATTTTTGAGTAGTTTCAACTAGATTGGTTTTAGTTGATATTTGACTCAAGTTGTTTCAGTATAGCTTGTTTTTTCAAGATTAACTGTCTGAACAAGTCTTAAAATTGCTGTCAATTGAGTAGATAAAAGAAAAATAATAAACATATTAATTATTTTGAGTAGTTTCAACTAAATTGGTTTTAGTTGATATTTGACTTCAATAGAGTAAATAAAAGAAAAAAATAAACATATTAAGAGATGTTATGAGGTTTACTGGCATAAATATAAGGTTGAAAAATAACTTTATGTTTCATTTTACCTTTTCAGATAAAAAAAATAGTTAATTTTAGTAACAAAAAATTGCTCACAAGGATTTTCGGCTATTTTGTTGAAACAACTCAAAACAATTCAGTCTCTTTAACTTGCGTAGACATTGTTTTTTACAGCGTCATCTTGTTTTTTATGCACTAAAAAGCCCTTGTGCAGCTATAGTGTTGAATGGGTGATGACTTTTACATTGCTGAGAGACTGGGGAACAGTCAGTGTATCCAAGGCACTGAAACTCTAAACAATATATATATATAGATATATAAATAGGGTTATGTCCATTCCGGGTGAGGTAGAATTACTCAACGTTTGTGAGGTACGTTTGGGATGGTTTAGTCATTGGCTTATTCCTATGTTTATTATCTTAAATATACTGTGAATAGCTATAGTGAAAAATAAACATGTATATTTCCATAGTCCCAGCATTCAAAATTCCAGATAGCTTTTTAATTCTTTTATCCACAAAACGTGCGCACAAAAAAAGGAAACAAAACAAACAGTAAGTCACACAAACTTTGGATAGGAGAGACTCAAACTTGGATGAGACCGTTTTGTTTCCAAAACCAACGCCAAATGTATGAAAGTTCACAAGGGTCAGAAAGTCAGGTAGAGAAAAGACTTTTTAATCACATTTTTACAGTAAGTTTATCAAATGCCAAAATACTGATCCAAAATGCATTTAATTAAAAGTTCTGCTGAAATTTTCTGCAAATAATATGTTGGATTTGTGGCATTAAAGTGTTTGTATTGTGATGTCATTTTGGACTATGAAACAACTAGCTTATTTTGTTTACTATGCTAACATGTTGCTAATGGCTTTCCAAACCATGATGCATTTTTCTTGTGACTTTCAGACATTGGTGTAAACAAACTGGTCTTAGCCAAGTTCAAGCCTTTAGCTAAAGCCTTGTCGCGAGTAGCGCTAACACTACGATGCTAAAAAAAAAAGGGACGTGACAAAGGTTAGCCGTTTTGAAACTACAACAACTATTAAAAAACGCCGAAAAAAAAAAATGGCTTCCCGGTGTCCATCACTCAGGTTTAGGGACAGACTACAGCTGCGAACCGTTCACGCACAGAATCCCCTTTCCTTCATAGTAACGCTAGCCCAGAGATAAAACGTTAGCATTAGCAAGCCGCGCAAAAGCCGAACATAAAGTGAAGCTTGCCGAGATGGTGGTTTATGTATGGAGACCTAAAGCAGCCAGGCCTAAATTTTATATTTAAAGCATTTTAAATGTCTATTCAACTGTTTGGATCAAAGTCCATCAGTTAACAACAAGACTTGGCGGCAATTTGCCCAAAAATGGCGAGCTGATAACCATTTGTAACCAGTGTAACTCCCAGTACAAAAATGACAATACAATTATTCCAACAAAGTCTTTCAATTACAACCTTAAAGGAACAACAAATGTGTTTATTGACAAGTGACGAGAATTTGTTCACAATTTGCAGCACTTAGCTTAGCATGTAGCATTAGTTTTAGCAAGTGCGATCTTTCTGGCTGCTTAGGGCTTCCATACTTTACATTCTTACCCTCTTCATTTACTCATTTGTCGGATTAAAGTTTACGCCAACGTGCGTGAGGGTGGTCGTATGAGTTTGTGAATGTTTTTAATGCCCCCGAAAGTTTATCATTTGTGTAAAACAAAGCTAGTACAGAGAATATCAAAATAGCCTATACCTCTATATGCACTCCTATGTTATATTTTTTATCTCATTTTTTTTGGATCTGTTGTGCCTTTTACAATACATAAATGTGTAGGAAAAATACTGTACAGAAAGACGATTTATATAAACATACTTTTGTAACCAATATAATTCTCTATATTGTGAATTTTGGTCGAGTCGTGATCGGGTTAACCACAGTATTGGACAACACCATCCAACTTTTAACATTTTTTCACATCTTTTACATTCAAACAGCCATCTGAGAGAAAGAGACAAGGCGACAAAAAAAAAAAAAAAAAGAAATAACTGCTAAAAACATATACTTAACTGTATCTAAAAAATAAAACATTCGATTTATAATTAATCATATTCATGCTAACTGTGAGCAGAACAAAAGCGAAAAATAATATTGACAGCTTATTTATTTGCCAAAGAAAAATGTTTTTGAAGAATTTAAAGGGACAGTAGCGTTCTTTAAGTGGGTTCCTTAGAATACGGCACGTCACGTTGTTGAACTGATGAGACAAGTAGCAGTTTGAGACGATGCTAACAGGAGGCGAAGGCTAACTTTGCGCAATGCTGCTATTTCACACTGTTTTGCTTAGCTAGCGTTTGATTTGATTTGTCTTCTGGGCTAAAAACAAGACAAAAAACTCACGTCTTCTCCATTTTCTGCTCCAATTTCAACCATTTTAGTTAAGTTTTTCTTACATTATATCCGCTTTGGTTAGCTTCATAGCATTGTTGCGGATATAGTTAGCCAACTCTTTAAAAAAAAAAAGTTCGACTTTGTCTCTAAAGGTTTTAAATCATCAGAAAACAGGAAGCAGGGTGAGTTTGGAAACATATTTTGACATTATATTTGCCCTTTTAAAACCTCATGTATTGTTACCATTATCTAGATGAGAAATGTACCGTTAGCTTGTGCTTAGCATGTTAGCATTAGCAATTTCTTGGCTTGCGGCTTCCTTTCTTTTTAAGGGCTGCCATTGATTAGTGATAAGCTTTGAAGCCAGATGCCCTTCCTACAGTATTACAATTACTGTATTACTGAGACTAGAGCAGGTAATGTGGATGCAGTGCCGACGCAAGAACAGTTTGAACCCCACTTAAAACGCCATGTAGCTAGCGTCCCTTAAAATTCAAAACAAGGAAGAAGCTTAACATAGACAGTAGTAGGTATCAATACTAACAATTATATCAACAGAATATATATTTATAGATATATATATATATATATATAAAAAACAACAATCTTCCATCTGAGAAATAAAAGGTAGATAAATACAATGCAGAGGAACTATCTTTTTTGAGTTTTTGAGCGTGAAAACATTGCACCGGTTTCAGATTGTGAGACACGCTTTTAGTGCAGAGTTAACGAGGACAACAGACGGGAGGTGGGGCACCGTGAAAACAAATAAAATGACTTGAATTGAGAATACTCGATTTTTTGAGTAGCTCTGACTAATTTTATTACATTTAAGTAATTTCAAAAGTTTGTAAGACATTAAATGATTTTTCAATTTTTCAAAAGCTAAATTATCTGCCAATATAGTACTCATTAAAAAAATATATGCTATCTGTGTGTATATATATATATATATATTTTGTAATTTCAAGCAAAAAAATCAACTTGAAATAGGAAATCTGATTGGTAGAAAATTTTGCTTTGAAATAATTAAAACAAAACCACACACAAAATTGTATATTCTAAATCCAGGTCATTTTAGCTTGAATTGTTAATGTTTGCAGTGAGGGTGACAAAACAGCTTAGATTTTTTTTTTCTAGTTTTTGTTTTTGTAGAGCGTGAACAGGTGATCCTTTTTATTTGTGATTTATTGCTCAGTGTTGAGGCGCGTGGACCCCGAACGCTGGTTTCTCGGATTGCACGTGTCAAACTGAAGTGCTTCTTTTAAATATACGTTAAGTTGAAAGGAAATAGTTAAAAAGCTAAAGGAGAAGCAAGCGAGCGCGAGATTGTGTTTTTTTTTTACAGTGCATATTGCATTTGGCTTTAGTGAACAACGAAAGTAACCCCAACTTTCAGAAGTCAAAAGCTGGAAAAGAATGCATATTTTTTTTTGGATTTCTGAAACATTCTGTAACATTGACAAAAGCGTGTATTTACAGCCATTACGGACGGCTCGTTTGCTTCTCCTTTAGCGACCGAAGCGGAGTTTGAGAAATAGAAAGAGAGACACAGGGAGCAGGTCCTGACGTCACAAAGAAAATGGTACACAATAGAAAATTTACATCTACAAGAGTTAAATCGAATTTGTTTTAGAAAACGTTGACTCATTTCGGTTTGTTTTGTCACAAGGTCTAGATTTTGCACATTTCTATCAATATTATTTATTCAAATTCTCATTTCAAGTAGCATTTTGTTGCTCCTATTCATGAAACTAGATTTTGACCAATCACTAGACCTCATACTCAAACAGATTAATTTGTCAAAACCACTAAAATCAAGTTGCGAATTAGCTCAGGTAGATTTTTTGCATTAGGATGTGTACATTTAACAGTGCAAGAGAGAGAGAGTGAGAAATGGGCTGAAGCAGTGACTGGCTGGTGTGACGGGGTCGGCTCACAGTAGTATACAATAAAAGTGGGAAGTTTGCATGTGTAAATATATTTATACCATCTATGCATATACTCAGAACGATGTGTACAGAAAACAAAGGATCAAAGCTTATGGTAAGGTCAAACTGACGCTAAATACATACCAGAATTATACCATGAGAGAGGGATTTTGTTACACTGCGAAAAATAATCTATCGGTTAAAATGACTTAAATACAGATTGCATCATTTAAGTAGTTGTGACTAGTTTTATTAAGTTGATAAGACTTGGTTTGTTTTTTTAAGTATTTGACCGTCAAAATGAGGAAAACTTGCGCGTACGTTTCGGAGTGCCGGAGTTGTAGGGTATGTAGGTGATGTCACAGCGTGGCGACAGAAGCCAGTTGCCATGGTATTTACTCTAAATACGCACTGCAACCTCATTTTTCAGTGGATCTTCATTATATATCAAGCTGTGTTCAAAACTAGTCAAAACAACTCAAACCAAACAAGTTCTCTCAACATAAGCCATTTCAACTCCTGTAGATGATTTCACTTTTTACAGCGTAGGGTTGATTTGGGTCAGTTCAGGCAGTGCCACTAATAAAAAAGAGACACACTGTCCTTCAAACATCAGGGAGCGGTGGGGTAGTCGTGGGACCGGGGGGGGGGGGCGGGGTTTAAAGGAGTCCAAAAGGGGGAGGGTCGTCGGGGCTCACAGGGGGCCGTGCCGAGCCTCGTATTTGGCCACAACGTTTTTGCAGCGGCCCAGCTCTTTGCGCAGATCGGCCACTTCCACACGCAGCGCGGCGTTCTCTTTCTCCAGGAAGGAGGCGCGGATGGCGATCTGGTTCTCCTTGAGGCGGCGCGCGTCCCGGGAACGCTTCGCCGCAAAGTTGTTCTTTCTGCGGCGCGCCCAGTACTTGTCGTCCTGAGAAAGAGAAACGTGTAAAAGAGAGGAACAAGTTAGTTTTAGTGCCATGTAAAATATGGGGGAAAAAAATTTCCAATTAAGATTTTTATTTAGTTTTTATGAAACAATATCTGGAGTTTTACTTTACTTTGTCGAATTTTAGTCCCAAGAATAATTTACTTTGACTGAAATTAGGATGAAACATGACGATTTTACTGCAATCATTTACAAAACCATCTGGGGCTGTATTTTTACACTTATCTTCTTGAGCAATGAGTACATTAAAATGCCCCTGTCAATCAGTTGCCTTTCATTCAAAATGTTCGCCAAAACAACTATGGTCACATGACTGAAAGGCATGTATACGTTTGTTAAGTGTGACGTCACGACTTCTGCTTCCGGGTCCTAGCATACCAGCAAATATGCGAGAAAAAAAACATTAAAAACTCTTTAATACCACAATCAATATTTCTGAAACTCAACGGAAAGTTATTAAACATACTTATTTCTCAGTATCATTAGCCAAAAATGCCGCACCTACTGCTAAAAGTCGGTACTTCCGGGACTAAAGTTAGCATTTTTCTCCGCTATACTATCGGTACTTCCGGACATACTTATTTATCAGGCCCATTAGCCAAAAAGGCTGTACCTAGTGCTATAAAAGTAATATTTACCAAAATCGCTACATCCGGGTTTAGTGGAGAAAAATGCTAATGGCAAAGCAGCTATGCTAACCCTGGAAGTAGCAACTTTAGTAAATAAAACATTAAAAACTCTTGAAAAAAAACCAATCAATATTTCTGAAACTCAACAGAGAGTTACTGAACCTACTTATTTCTCAGACTCATCAGCCAAAAAAACGCACAAACTGCATAAACAGTATTATTTACCAAAGTCACTACTTCCGGGGTTAGCGTAGCTGCTGCGCCGTTAGCATTTATCTCCGCTCACCCTGATGTACCGATTTTGGTAAATATTACTTTTATAGCAGTAGGTGCAGCATTTTTGGCTAGTGGACCTGATAAATAAGTATGTTCAATAACTCTCTGATGAGTTTCAGAAATATTGATTGTGGTATTAAAGAGTTTTTTGTAGTTTCTCGCACATCTGCGGACCCGGGAGTAGAGCTGTGACGTCACCACTTAACAAACGTATATGTTTTTGTTCTCAACTGTGTGCAGTAAAACACCTATAGGCTAAATTGCTCTGAAGTTTGTCGAGCTGAGGCTGACCTCGTGGTTCAAGTTCAAGAGTGTCATATTGAAACAATGTCAGACGGAATGTAAGTCAATCTCTCGACCAAAAGATAAAAGCTGATTAAACGTCACTTGAGTTTGGTTCATCATTGACTCCTGCTAAAAGTCATGTCTCTGCGATAACTGTGAAACGTACCTTGAGGTCTTCCGGGATGAAGACTTTGCGAGCCTTCTTGATCATGGGCTGCGGCTTGAGCTCCTCCGCGCTGAACTTGCGCTTGCGCGGGTCGAACATCTCCTGTCCCGGGACGCTGGACAGGGCCAGGTCCGCGGGGTCGGGCTCGTAGGTGAGGGCGACCTGGATGGACTCTGGGTCGATGGGGCTGGGCGTGTCCCGGGCGGAGGGCAGCCCTGTGGGGGCAGAGAGGAGACACATGAGACCGTCGTTATTTACATGGGCAACTGCAGCTTTGTGGCGACGACATCTGTACTTAAAAAAGCCAGTTCCAAAGACATTTTCCAGTTTTGTATTTTTTTTTTTTTTTGAAGGATTTTGTTCCTGGATATTCCAAGTTTGAGCCCCAGAAAACAATGTGAAATTCAATCCACAATCCTTCTGAAAAAAGAACACCACTGGATATAATATTTCAACAAAGTAAACCCATCTGGCTCAATTTCCCAGGCCAAATGTGTTGCTCCGGTTTCCCCTAGCACTAAAAACATGTATAATAGTCCTGGACAGGTGTAATGGTGTGTGTGTGAGTCTCAAAAGAACAAAGGCCCTTCCATCTTTCTGGGTAAATATCAATTAAAAGAGTTACAAAAGTGGGTAGAACATTTGTACAAGAAAAGATAAGTTGAGATCTTTATATACTGTAAGTTCAAATTGTAAATACACTACAAAAACTAAACATCAAGCATGGGTTTATCATACTTGATTTGGGAATATCAATCTTGTTTTGAGCAGCTTTCACTCATTTAGACATTTTTTCACTGGTTCTAATTAAATCTCACTTGAAATAATGCTCTTACTCCATTGGCAAATAAATTAACCTGAAATAAAGACGGAATATATTGAAACGAGTCTGAAACATCTCAGAACAAGTGAAATAATCTAGGCCCAACTAAATCTTAACTAGTCAAAAAAACTCAATGATTATGCTCAATTTGAGACATTTAAACTTATCAAGATATACATGTTTTGGAGTGTATTTTAAGTCAAAGCGTTGTATACTGTGATTTAAAAACCTTTATCATAAATAACGTATATACAATACATTTATATGACTTATTTCTTAATTTTCTTAAGCATCTCGCCGTATTATCGAGCCATTTCTCCTGAAAAGTCACAGGGTCTCGACTCAAAGGCACCTTCCGAGGAGGGGCTCGTCTCTAAACGTGGACTCTCTCGTGACACAGACTCGGCGGGGGGGGGCGTCTGGTGACATTCTGGGCACATAATGAAATAAACGGCGTTATTACCGCGAGAAGGTCACGGCTATTTCAGCAGCAAGAGCAGAAAGAGGCTTGTGCCACGTGGGTCTGAGGAGAGCGGTTTATAAACCGAGTCTAAACGCTAAGTGGATGATTCGTTCGAAAACTGCGTGGGGGAAATTGAGTGTTGACCAGGTGACTCTCTGCTCTGCATCCACTGCACGGCCCTCACATGTTAATGCTGTTGAAAATGTAAACACGGGCTTTAAATGATGCTCTCAATGTGATTTCGTTGTTGCTTGTGACAATGACGATTACACTGCAAAAAGTGAACTTGAAATGTGTAAATGTGTCCTTGATTTGAGTAACTTATTTCAAGAAATCTGAAAAACTTAAATTAAGATGGAACAACTACACCAGCTTTATTTCAAGTAATTTTAGATTTTTTTCTCAGTGCAGTAAAAAAAATTCTTATCTTTAAGTGTGAACATCTAACCCCATTGACAGATTTGAAACTCGACTCAAATCAAGGACATTATCATCTAAAAAATGTCACTTTCAAGATTACTTTTTGCAGTGTAATTATTAAATCCTTGAACTATTATTTTATCAAAACTCTCGTCAACTGTTTTAGTAATTGAGTAGCTGCTACATTGAATTAACTGTCTGATTTCCGCTTTATAGGTATTATATGTAAGATTTTCCTTTGTGTCTGTGAAGAAAATTAATGTTAAATTCCCTGTTACCATGGAAACCATAGCAAACGTCCATAGACTGACACATCTGATACAAACAGTGGAGAAAAGGAGCGGTGCAACAGCTCCGTTAGCTGCAGGTCACGCCTTGTAAATCCAGTTTGTTTGTTTTAAAAAAAAATCTACATTAGTTTCTTAGTGCATCTCATTATGAAGCATCTGTATCAAGTTCCTGAACTTGCAGGCTCGTTTGTTAGCATTTCTGTGACTGTGACCCTGGGAAATTGACCCAGCAAGTCGTGAAATGTGCCTTTAAACTTGTCCCTGTCAAGAAGTGTGATATTAGAAATGTGTTAGGAAGGTTTGCAATGAGTCAGAACCACAGCTGACAGTTTAATTTACTCACTCACATCCTGTGCCTTTATATCAACATGCCCTCACACTGCAAAAACTAGTTAAAAAAAGTTATATTTTCTTCTTACAGCACCACAAATTAGATTAAATATCTTATTGCACTGAAGAAGTCATTTCATTTTTTTTTAAAAAGAAGAAAAAAAACCTACAAAAAAAAGTCATTTCTATGGCTGATTTTTTTTTACTGTGCAAGTCCGATTTACTCTAAATCAAAAGCAAACCTAGTCACAGACAAAATTATTGTCAGAAAACGCCCTTAATAACTTGGCCCTATGGCAAACAGGCAGGTGTTTTCTTTCCTCTGACCACCAGGGGGAGCTCAAAGACCAAAGGTAAAGGCGTAAACTCTCCTCCTGTCCTCCCGCTGGGGTTGAACCTGTGATGCCGGAGTCAGCTGATTTCAAAGAGTCAGCTGCTTCTCGTCCGAACAAACAAATCAATTTAATCTTTCAATAACGGAAAAAACAAACAAAATCTCCTTAGATTGTGGAATGTGGATTACAAAACAAGATATTTGTCCAAAATCATAAAGTCCTTCCTCCCACCAACAAACAGGACATTTCAATGACCTTTTGAATGAAGCAAGAACGACATTTTTTGCGGTATTCATGAAATTATTTGAAACAATACAAAAGCAGGTTGTTTTCTTTAGTGTGTTAAAATAAAACTTTTAAAACACTAAATCTGGAACTGAACAGAAATACAAAAATCATGACTAAAACTGAACTTTTACAATGAACAAAGACTTTTAAGTAAAATAAAATAGAATATTTGAGTGATCGGGAATTGCCAGAAAGGCAACTACACTGCAAAAAGTATCCAACTAAAAACAAGGGGAAAAAAATCTGCCAATGGGGTAAGCATTTTTTTCTTGCTAAGAATTCTTATTTCTAGAATATTTTTCCTATTATAAAACAAGAAAGAAACACTAAATTTAAGCAAATACATAGCTAGAATTAAACAAAATGCCCTCAGAAAATGGCATAAATTCAGAAAAACATCTTATTTAGTGAAAAACGTTCTTAATTATACCTGTTTTTGAGCAAAATGTTCTTAATAAATACTAATATCTAAGGAAAAATTCCTATTTTGGGAAAGAAAATCTGTAATCACTTTATTTTACACTACCTTGATACATTGTACCGAACTACATTTAGTACAATGTAATATGAATATAAGAACTTATTTCTTAAAGTAAGGCATTTTTTACTTGCTTAGAATCCACTTTTTGCAGTGGAACCACAGTTTGAGGACCACTGCATGTGTAATACCCGGTACACATGATGTACAAGACGAACATTTCCCCAGTTTCCTGTTATGAAACGCCTCCCTGACTGTCTTCGCTGCATCTGACTTTCGACCTTCGTTTACCTTACTTCACCGTTCACCTACACGGCAGCGACGGACACAAAGCCTCTTAAAGAAAACTAAATCTGGCCATGCCCCGAAAATACCCTCCTCCTGCAGGACATTTCCGAGCGCACGGGGTTAAAAATACCCTCTGACTCCTGTGGTGATGACGCCCTGAACATGTAAGACTGATCCAGCACACGAGTGTATTTAAACGGATGGGAAAAGCCGTTGCTCTGGACAACAACAGGCAAAGCGAATGACCCAACCCAGTCCAGTCGACGACGTTTGAAAAGCTTCACTACAATGCCCTGTTGGATGACATTCCTCAGAGCGAAAGGAAGTGTCCAGGAAGTCTCAAGTTATAAACAGTAGGCGAGGATCACACTACTTTTTGTTCTTCACGGCAGGGTGCTGACATTTCCACAAGGCTGCCCCCTAGTGGCCAGACAGAAAACATGGGATCCTGCGGCGACTGTGGCTAAACTCGTCGTCCCGGGAGCTGGTGCTTTCGAGTGACACCGTGGGAATCTGAAAATCGGACATTACATACATGACATTGCTTATGAATAAATTAGGAGCCTGTGGTTTATTTTCAAATCTAGTTTAGATCCGCAAAAGGTTTAGTTTGATTGAACCAACACGATGGTTTATAGACACGCACTGTAAAAAGTAATCTTGAAATAAGTGACATTTTCTCACTTATTTAGAGGTTACTTTGTGCAGTGCAGACGGCAAAGGGGTGGGGCCTAGTCAAGGGTGGAAGATGTATAGATACAGACGGCATCTCTGGAATCGCCCATATATGGTCATGTTTGAAAACAGTTAAGGGGGAAAACAAAGTGGAGAAAAATGTAAACTTTCTCTATTCAAAAACTACTTGAACAAATGCTGAATTATTGATATAGTTTTCTACTAAATGAAGATACAAAGACATGGAGAGGAGCAAAGTGGTTCAGCAGCCCAAAAATACATAAATAATGGAGCTAACGCTAATGGAGCTAACGCTAGCCAGCCGCTTCTACTGAACAATCTGCTGTGAATAAACATCCATATGGACCCGATTTAGACTTGTCTTTGTTTATGTGTGATAAATAATTTCAAATTCCACCAAAAAATGGCTAAAAAGAGTGAGAGTGAGAGTTATGAAGCATTAAGAGAAAGAAGGCGGGAAAAGGAGAAAGAAACCGTTGGCTTAACCTCGAAACATTTTCTTTTTGCCTGTTTTTGGCTGCATGCATAAATATCAATTACAATAAACATAAGTTATCATTAAAAAACGTGGAAAATAAAGATAATGTCCATGCGTTCCTTAAAAGCTAAAGTATTTGAGTAAAGCCAACTAAAAAAACTTCCTTTAGCGCCGTCTCAAGGACCCACCAGGCGCTGAAACTTGGAATCTCGGCGAAAGTGCAATGAACTCGAATTAAAAAAACGTTTTGGCAGCAGTTACTGTTTGTTTATGAGCGGGAGATAAAACTTCTATCTGCTCCATAAAAGAGACGACTGGACTTTAAACTGACTGGAATACGATAGCGTGACTCTGCACTTTTAAAGCTGCTTCGTTGTATCCACACACGTGTACTTTTTGGTGCTTCTTGGGCTATAGTTTCATCACTGTTTTTACTACTTGATAAATATTACCTGCTTTTGTAAACAGATTTTCTATCAATACAAGCATTTTCCCATTATCCGAAATTAATGCTATATCTTCTTTGGAAATGTTGTTTTTAATGCTTTACCTGTCCCGTTACGTCGTCATAAACCAGATTTAAAGTTTTAGTTTTGCAGTGAATGTTCTTACTTACTTAAAGGTGCACTATGCAAGGTTTTAAGAGAAAAAAAAGTCACTTGGGAGTAGCAAATTCGTTTTACACAATTTTTCATTTTTCATTCAAAAGTGTCCCAATTTTCCATGATTTTTTTTTTTTAGTGTACTGGTGTGGATACTAATATTTATAGACGAGAATTATGTCTTTTTTTGAGTTTGCGGACTTAAAACTTTTGAGTTAAGGCAATGAATAGTCAATTTCTCCCCGTTCTCTGGCTAAAGTTATTTCAAGTAACCAAATATAGAAGTTTCAAATCATTTTACTCAAGGAGATGTAAAAAAGTAGTCACCCAATTAGTTGCTTAAAGGTGCAGGTTTTGAAGTGTAAAAATATAATAATAATAATATTTGTGCATATTTGCTCCAGAATCAATTGTTTTGGGGATTTCTGACCATTTTCTGATACGAACCCTGAAAATAACTGATCCTGGAGCTTCATGAAGGCCACTGTGAGGGAAAGCAAAGGTGCCAAATATGCACAAATACTAAGATTTTTTTTTAATTTTATTTTTTCACTTCAAAACTTGCATAGTGCGCCTTTAAGCAACTATTTGGGTCACTACTTTTTACATCTACTTGAGTAAAAAGGATTTGAAACTTCTATATTTGGTTACTTGGGGAGACATTGACTATTCATTGCCTTAACTCAAAAGTTTTAATTCAGTAAACTCAAAAGTAGACATAATTCTAAGTCTATAGACATTAGTATCCGCACCAGTACACTGAAAAATCAAATTCATATTCATTCAATAGCTTTAATGCTTTCTACGCTGCAAAAAGTAACCTTTAATTAAGAAAAAAGAACTCATCGCACTCAGATCATAAAATCTTAATTTACTGTAAAAAGAATTCAACAAACTATATATTTGGAGCCTAAAATATGTACTTTTCGCTACTTTTACTGCAGTACTCTCCACCTCAGTCTCCTCAGATCCCCTGCCGAGAGGAGCACATTCTGAACTGCGTGTCCCGGGATCATCTCTCGTCTACAAATACTACGTCCAGAGTTGCAGTAGTGAAACCCGAGAGTCTTGGCGAGACTTTGACCCCTCCACATGCCAGTTCAGTCGGGGCCAGAGGGTTGAGTTTTACATTCACTGGGGTACTGCGCTTAAAGGGACTATACGGAGTTCAAAAATATATGAAAATATATATATATAATATATTAAAAGTATGTATTTTCCTTCCCCTACATGTTCCAGCCATGTCCTAATGTATAGAATGAACCCAGACCTGTTCATCAACGTCATGCACCAGCTTTATATGGAAGGTGCAGTAACACGTATGACCTGAGGTGGCAGTGGTGAGTAAAAAATGGCAAACCCATTCAAAAGGCTCCAATCTAAAAGGTATAAAGTTTGCTGCTTGTTTGGTCCCGTTTAAAAGCCTTACGATGAACACTCCAGGGCAGTAGGTGGCGCTGCGCAGATGCACATTCCCTTGATTTTTTGTTGTGTTTTTGTCGCTTTTTAGTTGTGTTTTTGTTGCTTTATAATTGTGATATTGTTGTCACTTAAATCCACGTTTTTGTCGCTATTTTGCTGCTTTGTTGAAGAAGCTTTTAGATTTGGGTAAAGCCAAATGGGGGTTTAAAGGGTTAATTATCTTGCATCAAAGCGTTAACTTTGACTGCACTAGTTTTAATCCGGTTGAAAAATGCAGCAGAAAAAGAAAAAGGACAGAGAGACGCTGTAAAATGTAAGTAAAAGTAAAAAGCAGCACTCTTCATTTGTAAAATAGTGTAGACAATAAGTTCATATGATTTTAGTCAAAGTAATAGATTCCATTACTTGAGTAAAAGTACAGATCAGATGTTACTCCGATATATAAGTTCAAGTTTCTTCATTATATTGAAGATCGTGCCCAGCTTTCTCTAGTTTGGCCATTTTGTGATTTTTGTTTATAGTTTCACTTCCTTATTGGACACCAACAGGAAGTGACATAGAAAAAGGTTAACAATGTTAAACTGTTGCCATGCCAACCATGCTAAGTCAATGGGAAATGAGGCTTCATTCTGATAGATACAGACGGCATCTCGTCATAGAAGGGGGCGTGGCTTCGCCGAGGGGGAAAATAGAATCTTTAGAGAAACGCAATTTTCCACTTTTTAGCCATTTTCAGGTGGAATATGAACTTATTTATCACATAAATAAAGTCAAGTGGAAATCAGGCCCATATGGATATTTACTCACAACAGATTGTTGAGTAAAAGTGAAAGAAACAGCAGTCGTAGCTAGCCGTTAGCATTAGCTCTCGGTGATTTATGTATTTATGGGCTGTTGAACCACTTTGCTCCTCTCCATGTCTTTGTATCTTTATTTAGTAGAAAACTATATTCATAATTCAGCATTTGTTAAGGGAATTTTTGAATAATTAGAGAAAGTTCAGATTTCTCCTCTTTGTTTTCCCCCTTAACTGCTTTCAAACATGACCATATATGGGCGATTCCAGAGATGCCGTCAGTACAGTACATTTTTCCTTCGTCTATGTCACTTCCTGTCAGTGGCTAAAATCAAAATAACTTTTCTGCTCAACATTTCTTTCATTAAAAATTCAGCTTCACTGAAATAAAATGATAATCACGCAACTGATGTTATCCTTCTAAATAAGTCATATTTTGGAAAGCATTAAAACCTGTCAGATGCACTTTAAGTATTCTAAGTACAAAGCACAAATCTGTTTAAGTAAGTTGTAAATAATAACTTTGCGGCTTCAAAAACGTTCGCTCAAATTCATCCTTTGTACGGCAACACGACGGGGACAAACGCTCTGCAACATTTGACGGTACACGTGCACAGCGCCACCTGCTGTTCTGGAGTGCGCATGCTGAGGCTTTTAAAATGAACCAAACACGTGGAGAACATAACTTTGGGAATATATAGAGGAGAAGAAAGTGTTATATTTATATTTCAAATAAAAAATAAAAGGTTCTCCACAAAAATACTCAAGGACTCCACTTAAGTGCTGCACAAAAACGTGAACTACAAAGAGACGTCTGCAAACTTCCTGTGGCTGAATGGAGAGAGCACTAATACATTTATAAACATAGCTTCACGTTGTGCCCATTGAGTTTTCCAGACAAGCGGCAGCAGCAGCGGATCAGCGCGGCGGCGGGAGGGGCGGGAGGGGCGGGAGGGGGGCGACGTGATTGGTCGAGCCGCGGAACAACACGGAGCTCATGTGACGGGAGCACGGCAGAGTCCACGTGAGCGAGCGCCAGGGAACAGGCTGTGCAGGGGGGGGGGGGGGAGGAGGAGGAGGAGGAGGGGGAGGAGGGAGGTCTGACAGCACAACACAACAGCCGAGCTCAAGTTTGTACAGGCAGAACTCGGCGCCTTCCACATGACAACTTAACGCCGAGTTCTTTGTTTTCAACGCCACAAATGCAAAACAACCCACCGAGCCGGAGGAGGAGGAGGAGGAACTGGACTGAACAGGAGAGTTAGGAGTGAAAAAAAGTGTGTGCAATTTCAGCCAAAACTGCAGGTGAATCGGGAAAACAAATACATTTAGTGATATCAAGCCATACACTCCAAAAAATGAATATCTAGATTAATGTCTCAAATTGATGAGTTAAGTTTTAGTTGGGCATTTATTGATAATAACGTCATCAAACGAGCAAAGTAAATTTGATCTGATCAGGGGAAAAAAAGTCTAAATAAGTGAAAACTGCTCAATGCAAGTCCTTTAAACAAATGCTTGATATTTAGTTTTTGCAGTGTAAATGATGCTTCTCTGCCTTTTATATAGATTATAACATAACTGTCATTTTAAAGCACATGGTCATTTCTTCTGCAGGTGCTGAGGTGAGCGAAGCCTCTACTCTCTTGAGGTTTGATGAAAAAAAATCCTCGATGAAGGTTTTTGAGTCATCGTCTGTACTCTGTAGTCAATGGAAAAGGCAAACCCTTAATGTGCTTCTATATGGGAGACAACCTGCACTAGTGTGAGGCAAAGTCTGTGCCATGTTTGCCATAGGAGACCCTATCGGGAGCTTGTGCCTCACAGTTAGAAGGTCCAGGGTTCGATTCCCACCTGGACCGGGCTTTTCTGTGGAGTTTGCATGTTCTCTCTCCAGGTGCTCTGGTTCTACCACTGAAAATATGTACAGGTGGAACTCGGAATATTAGAATATCGTTAAAAAAGGGGACATATGTAGCCAAACCCAATGTCATAAAATGAGAATATTTTGATAATGGACTGTAATAATCATCCGAATTAGAACACATAAAGGATTAAAATGTGTCCCTTTGCATGTAATGAGTCTATATAATTTATTAGTTTCACATTTTACGTTGAATTACAGAAATGAATGAGGTTTTATTCTAATTTTCCGAGTTTCACCTGTACAATAGGTTCCCCTCTGGGACCAGGACTCTCCTGTAGAACAGATTCTTCATCTCACTTTCCTGGTTAAAGGAACAGGCCACCGTTTGTCCATACTGAGATATGCGTGATTTTGGAGTTCAAAGCTAAATAGATCAGGCTCAGAATTAGATATTGAAAAATCTTCCAAATCTTAACAAGTACAAGGCTGGAGAACTGGAAGTCGTTGCCACGGTGTGAGAACAGTGTGTCTCATAAAGACACCAATTCCCATGTAAATCCACAGAGACAGTGACGAATCACAGTAATTAGACTTAGCCTTCCAGTGAAATCTGAAATGTGATGGGATTGATCTTTCAAATTAAACCTCCGATGACAAATCTTCCCCTGCAGCAACTTTCACCACAAACCCGGCTCCGTTTTGCTCCTCAAAGTCCAAACTCCAGGAGCCGCTGATAATCCGCTCTGACCGCGGATTCACGCCAAAGTTCATGCTCCGACATCGCACCTTTTGTCAAACGTGTCAAACTTTTTATCTCGATCTGGCTTTAAACTGCGGAGAAACCGGTCGGACTGACTTTGTTTTTGTTTATCGCTAAAGCCGAGTCTTACTTCACTGCTCACATTGTCATCGATCAACTCTTGTTTCTCCTTCTCTAAAGCTGTTTCAGTCATTAAGGCAAAATTCCACCACGGAGAAATAGTCATTGTTTCCCAATAAATTTTGATCTAATACCAGATTGAACTTGGACCGGGCAATATTGACAAAAATTAATATCTCCATAGTGTTTGGGAGTTTCTCGATAACGATGATGAAGCAATATTGTCGCAAAATAATCAGAAATATGCAAAATTGTGGCTTAGCTTTGTCGCTCAAAAAGATATTTGACTACAAGGCACACACTTTCCCACTTACTTTTACAATTTTTTCAACTTTTAAATTCTTTTTTTTTTTTTTTTTTTTTTTTACAATTTTCCCCCCATTTTTTTTGTGTGCAAATGTTTTATTTATAAATTCATTCATTTTTTTACGATCCCCCATGTTTTTATTTTTTTTTTTACCCTTTGTCATTTTCCTTGTACAATTTCTTGCTAATTTTTTCCAGTTCTTTTTCCCAATATCATTTTTCTGTTTTTTTCTTTTTTACTCAATTTTCCACAATCGGGGGGGTTTGTAAAAAAAAAAGGCAGATTTTTTTTTATTATTATTATTTTTTTAAATCCCCAACTTACTTTTTCTCAGTTTTTTCTTTTTCTTTTTTTCTTTTTTCCACTTTTCTTTCCCCAATTTCCCCCATTTTTTTTAAACAAATGTATTATTTATTTATTTTTACATCCCCCCCTTTTTTTTTTTACCAATTCCTTTTTACTCTTTCCCCACTTTCTTCACATTTTAAGTTGAATAACAGAAGTAGATTAACTTTTTCATGATATTCTAATACATGACAAGCACCTGTATGTGGGTAGTCTGGTGTTATAAGGGCCTCAGGTGCACTGTGCTTGGGTCTGACTGTTTTTAATGCAGGCTACTAGTTACCATAGACATGCGCTAGCCTAGCACTAGCCTAGCACCACTAAACCCTTTAACTATAAGGACTGCATTAATTACAAAAACATATATATCTCCAGAAATCAACAACAACTCTGGATAGGAAATGAGGCCCTATGTCAAAAAACCCTGAAATATCCCTTTAAATGAGAAAAGAGACAGAATGTATTGAATTGAGTCAGAAACATCTCAGAACAAGGGAAATGATCTCGGTTAAATGCCCAACTACATTAAAAACAACTAAAAATTTGAATATTACGCTCAATTTGAGACATTTAAATGCATCAAGATATTCATTTTTTGGAGAAAGAACTTGAACCCTCCACCGCGACCCTTTAGTCTCACCTGAGGGCGGGCTGTGGATGCAGGCCTGCGGCGCCATGGCGGAGTGCACGGAGGTGGTGGCGCGGCTGCTCAGGTCGACCACGCTGGGGGTGCGGGGCGTGTGCGGCGTGTGCGGGGGGGCGTGCTGCTGCTGCGGCGGCTGCGGGGGCGGGGCCTGAGAGGGCGCCGGGGCGGGCTGCTCGCTGTTGGCCGGGATGCCGTTCTCGTACAGGAACTCCTCCAGGTCCATGTACTCCAGTTTGAAGTTGTCCTCGTCGTACGGCAGCGTCTTGTCCCACAGCGTCGGGCCCAGGAAGGCGGACTGCGGGTGGGACGCCACGCCGCCCTCATCCTCCAGCTTCTTCTCCTTCTCCTTCTCCTTCCCGAATCCTGGAACCACAAAGGAGGGTGAGGTTACAGGGGGAGCTCCATTTGGACAAGGAACAAAAAGCATTGACCGTAGATTAAAATGTTGCACGCGGACAGTAACAAAAAGTATTTAAGTATCGTTTTTCAGGGTCACGCAGTATTTCTTCTTTTACTTTACTACAGTTACAAGATAAATGTAAAACTTCCTCCTCCACAACACTTCTACAAAAGGCTCCAAAGTTTAAAGTCCATTGGTTTAAAAGCCTAATAAAGCACCCTCCAGAACAGTAGGGGGCGCTGTGCAGTAAAGTGATGGACAATGCCACATTTTTTGTAATCGACACGATACAATACTGGTCATTTAGTCAATATACATTTCTAAAACTGGTTATTTTATGTATTATTAATATGTACATTTAAATGACATTGCTTTTACTGATTAAAGATGCATTATGCAACTTAAAGTGATAGTCTGGAAGTCTAAATGTTTTACAAATTTTATCAAATGTGCAAAATCAACCACCCGGTCTTGCATTTTGATGTAAAGTAAGTCATAATATATATATATTTTGTTCTTTGTAAAGTCCCTCCTTCCCGGATCTCAGCGACTAATCAGAGTCTAGTGTCCTCCCGTGTCGACCAATGAGACTGAGGTCCAATCAGGAGGGAGGGGGAGAAGCTTGATCATTTACTTTTGAAAACTCTGCTACTTCTCTCCTCATTTTGCAAGATAAGAAGGGCTTTCTGTTTACTTTCAAATTCCTCACTTAGCAAACTTACAGACTATCACTTTAAATGACATTTTTAACAGCTTTAACTGCTTAAAGATGCAATACGCAACTTTATATGCGACAAAAACCTTCATATTTGTTTGCACTTTTGCTTAAAAAGTTGCATAATTCAGCTTTAATTAACCTCTTAAACAGTGAAATGCTTTTTTTTTAAAGATAAAGGATTGTATTTTTTGGCCCTGATGTTGGTGCAGTTTTTTGTTGTGTTGTTGTTGCTTTTCTGGCTCGAATTTGTCGCTCTTTTGCTGCTGTGTAGTTGTTGTTTTTTGCCGCTTTTGTGTCATGTTTTTGTCGCTTTATCATCCTTATTTTCGTTACTATATTTTCAAGAAGCTTTTTAGATTCGGGTAAAGCCGAACTGAAGAACATGCGCTCGGTAACGGCGGGGGGTTAACGGGTTAAACAATGTCAGTGTAAAATTTAATACAGAAAGCTCAAAATATTAGCTTAAAGGGACTAGAATAGGTCCTTTTTATACTAACTACTGCCACCTCAGGTCTTACGTGTAACTGCAGCTTCTATATTAAAATCATGTAGGATTTTAGAGGCTGATGTGGTGAACAGGTCTGAGCTCATTCTACACATAAAGACATTACCAGAACATGTAGGGGGAGGAAAATACAATGCACTTTCACATAGATATAGGTGGAAAGAACCAGCTTCATATTGCTCGAGGGGGATTTTTGGAACTTGTCTTTGAAATTACCTCCAATCTACAATCTCAACCTACACAAAAATGTTGAAATGAGGTGGAGAAGTTTGCAAAGATTTTCCAACATGTGTTATTTATCGTTCCCCAATAAATCTGATTACACTATTGCTTGGTTTTCCTTCATCTTGGTTCGTTTAGTGATGACTTTTCCCTCTTTTCTCCACGGTTACTTTTGAGTCATAAAGCGTGACGTGCCAAGACTAATCCGTCCAACGGCGCGACAGAAGCCCGAACAAAGCGTAATGAGAGTTAGTTTTCATGTCCTGGGCCTAAAAACGAGGCTCTCCCGGTGTCTTGGATTTGGCAGAGTGTGCAGCGTGTTTAGCGTGTGCTTAGCCTGTTCAGCGGGAGTTCAGCCCGGTACAAAACACGCCTGGGGAGTCTGAACGGGCGAGCTCCGTCTGGCAGCTTTGAAGTCCACGCGCTATTTATAAACGTCTTGTTGTGGCAAATAACGAGTAGAGTCGATGGAAAGAGGAGGTTTTTAAGGGAGTCAGGCATCGGGGGAATCAGTTATAGCTTCATCAGTGCTTTAGGGTTAAACATCAGTGCTTTATGATATATCGCAATATCACTCATAAATGTGCAGTTTACCTCTTAACCCCCGCTTTAACAGAGTGTGTTTTCTCCAGTTCGGCTTTACCCAAATCAAACAGCTTCTTACAGCCTATAGGTCAGTCGTTTTAAAGCTAAGACCTACAAAATGATCCAAGATTTGTCCTTGCTGTGTTTCCATGCATTGTTGCCACGTTGTTGTCACTTTTTGGTCGCTTTTTTGTAATCTTTTTTTTTGTGTGATTTTTTTGTGATTTTTTTATTTACCTTTTTCTTTATTTTTTGTTGATTTTTTTAATCACATTTTCTTTATTTTTTTGTTGATTTTTTATCACGTTTTTGTTGATATTTGTCACATTTTTCTTTATTTTTTGTTGATTTTTTATCACATTTTTCTTTTCTTTTTTTTGATTTTTTGTCATGGTTTTGTTGATTTTTTCTCACGTTTTTGTTGATTTTTGTTTTGTTTTTTGTAACTTTTTTGTTACGTTTTTGTTGATCTTTGTCACTTTTTTTTATCACATTTTTCTTTATTTTTGTTGATTTTTTGTCAAATTTTTGTTGATTTTTTGTTGTTTTTTGTAGCGTTTTTGTTGATCTTTGTCACATCTTTCTTAATTTTTTGTTGATTTTTTTGTTACGTTTTTGTTGATCTTTGTCACTATTTTTTTTATCACATTTCTCTGCTACTTTTTGTTGCGTTTTCTTCTGTTGCGTAAAGTTCTTCCTTTACGCCTCGTTTTTGTGTTCAAGACGCTTTTAGATTCCCGTTTAGCCTCACTTTGGTCCTGAGTTCTCGTTTTCTGAAGTCTGGCTGGAAAACAAATGTTGGACGATTTGTCTTCAGTCGAAACGTTTCAGTAAAACCTCGATACCACTCGTGTTTTCAGCATCGTGCAGACCTAATCTCCATCTTCTCGCACCAAGTAACACAAGATCAAGCAGATGTTTGACCTTCCAAGCACCGCCAGGTCTAGCTCAAGACAGATCTAAGGAGAACGACCTGACGAAGCCAAAGTAGAAGAAGTCAGTGAGTCCTAACGAAGCGAGGACTAAACCAGGTCTTAAACTGGATCTGAACATTAACCACGACATCGATAACAAGTCAGAATCTCACCTGGACAAGTCTGAACCCGTTAAAGCTAAACCGTTTAAAACCAAAACAACTTCTAGGACATTTTAATGTGTCAGTGCAAGAATTTTATTGCCACGACACGAAATATCTTGGAATTTTTCATGTCTTAAGACTCGAGAAGTCTCAAAACGGAACAATTTCAGCCCAAACTTCATCTGAATGTCTATGGGATCATCATTTTTTGTATTTTCAACAAACTCATGAAGTAAAGACAGTCGAGCATTGCCATTATTGACCATGATAATGACACTCAGGTTCCTCCTCCTGGTCCTTAAACCCTTTATACCTTCCTCACAACAGATAACTCCGAAAACACCGATCTCTGTTTCAGGTCAGTGATGAGGATGTGAACGTTTCCACAGCGGACACTGATGACACATTCGGGTCGACTGATGCACGGATATCGACGGGGCTGAAGTGAACCTAAAGCCTGATGCCATGACATAACCAAAGGAAAGGCTGTAAATGACCAGGATTACAATACACTGTTGAACTATCACACTTTTCTCCATAGATTTACATGGGAGAATTTGAACTAAAACGCATTTTCTCCCCACAAAGTCACGTGAACTGTATTTGTAAGGTTTTGTGAAGTTTTTATTGAGCTTTGAACCTCAGAAAACAGCGGCTTATTCAATAACTAGATCCAACATACCTCTCTGAGCAAAAGCATTGCCCAAATCAAGGCCTTCAATGTCTTTAAAAAGCATCAAACTGGCTTTAAATCTAAATGTATTGGAGAAATATGACATTGTTCAACAGGTTTTTTCTGTATAAGCTCATCAGAAACACCACAATGATGGTCTCAGACAGGTTTGGGCTGAAACAAAAGCTCAAAAGTTCCCGTTTTGTCCAACTCTCTTCCTTCTGTTTGATAAAATGTCTTAAGAAATGAAATATGTGCAGATTTTATGGCATCGCCCGCCTTCACCAGTGCATTTACTCCGGTTTGGCTTTACCCAAACCTAAAAGCTTAGTCTATAGACCAGTGTAACTCCTCATTTGAAAGCTAAGACCAGACTTTGTTCCTTGTTGCCGCATTATCATCACTTTATTTCATGTTATTTTTCCATCTCATTTTTGCCACTTTTTTGCTGCGCTCTCATCCTTCGGCTTGTAGATTTGGGTAAAGCCGACGTGGAGAGAATGTGCTCGGTTCAGGTGGGGGTTAAGAGGTTAAATCACAGCTTCACACTTGGCTCGTATAAACCCTGCAATTCATCAACAAATGAAAACCGAAACCTGTGTCGATCCATTATCTCTATTCAGCCGCAGAATTTCAAGCACAAAATCAAAACGTTGCACAAAACAAAACCTGCATCACGTTTTCCCCTCACACTCATATCATTAATCCAAAAAAAAAAAAAAAAATCGACATTTCTAAAGCTCAAACTCGTCCCTCCGCATGAGCCACCTGTAACGCGCGAGCCCAAAACACAACGACTCCGGGAGCGAAACGGCGCCGTCTACCGGTGGAAACGGGGGGGGGCGGCGACGGCTGTTTATAATAATAACGAAATGAACCGCGCTTCTTTGACAGTCACGGTGGCGAAACGTGCATGAAAACGCTTTAAAAAAAATATGTTTATAATGAAGCGAAGTCGCGATAAAGCCGCAGTCATCTGACCCACTGATCGCGCCTGATCCGCAACTAATGCGATTACGACTGACATTTAGCGAGAAATATTGCTTGGGGAAATGTTTACGCGAAGTGTTTTGAATCGGTGAGAGGCGCAAGTCGACGCTTTAATAACAAGGCAGTAATAATAATAAGGTTTACAGGTTAAAAAAAAAAAAAGAGAGCGCGCGGATCGGAGTGCGCAACAGACGCAACAGTCTCCAAGCGCGGCGGAAGAAGGAGGAGGAGGAGAAGAAGAAGAAGCGTCTGGACATTGAACTCACCATCGTCGTGGTGGAAGGGCAGCTTCAGCGGGTTCTCCAGCAGAGACTTGAGCACGCCGTGGGTCGGCGGCAGAAACGCGGGGTTTATGGGGAGAGGTCTGGCCATTTTCTCCATATGCCTCTGAGGACAACTGGGTGAAGAAAGCTCGCGAAACTCTCCAGAAATAGAAAAAAAAAAAAAACACCGGGGGGGATGTGGAGAAGGGGAGGGGGGGATACAAATCAGGTCCGTTCGTCCCCGTGCGCCTCCGAAAGAAATCCCGGTGTGGCGAAGGCAGTGACGCGAAGCTGCTCCGCTTGGACGGCGGTGTGTGGATGGTCTGGCGCAGGCTGCTTCACTGTGGCGAGGAGGTGTCGCGGAGGAGATGGCAGTGGAGCGAGCGGAGGGGGGCGGGGGGAGGCCAGTGCATGTGCGGGGAGTGCGCGGAGAGGCTGCGCACCGGAGCGGACCGCGGATACACGACCGCGGATTCAGGCTCTTCGCTCCTATACACTGTAAATTCCAACTCATTGCGCTTACTTGGAATAAGTTGTAAACCCGATGCTTAATTATTAAGGCGAGGCACTGCAGGTGAATAGGGAAAACATTTAAATTTACAGATATCAATTTGAAACTGTTGCTGTCGATCACTGGCATAAATGTGAGAAGAAAATACATAGCAAGTTTTCTGTCATTTTATCTTTTCATATAAGAACAAGGTGTTTTATGCCTAAAAATGCCCCAAATTTCCCATCTTTTCAGCTACCAAGATTTGTTTAGTTTTAAAATAAGCTGTTTTTTTAGTGGAAAAATTTGTAAAAATTTAATTTTCGCCTTATTTTTTGACATTCAAAACTCAATAAATGGGGCTAGGGATTAGATAATAAAAATCCCTCTGAAAAAATCTTCCAAATATTGTTCAGTCCAAGGCTGGAAAATGTGAAGTCTTTAGGTCCGACTGACGTGGACATAGCGTCGCCACAATGACAGAAAAATATGTTTTGAGAAAAAGGCTCTTGAAATTGCATTGTCCCATATAAGTCTATGGGGGAACATTGAATCAGCGCAATATTTAAACATGTTATTGTGAAGATTAGGTATATTTTCTGTTTCCGTGTGAAAGTTTGTATGTTCAGAGACCAATTTGTCCCAAAACCTGAAAACTGAAAAAATTTAGTTTTGCCTGTAGTGTCTCTCCTTAAGCCCAATGTTAAGCCATGATTACTAGTAGCGCTAGTATGATTAAGAGGGATTTCACAGTATTCATTACTTATGATACAAGTTCTGATTACATGTTAGTACTGACAACTGGGAATTCCTAGTACTGATTTCTTTTGTTACTTAACCCCTTAACTCCCACCTGAACCGAGCACATTTTCTCCAGTTTGGCTTTACCCCAGTCCAAAAGCTTCTAGAAAAAAAGCTGTGAAAATAGCAACAAAACTGAGACGAAAACAAGGATGGAAATGTGACAAAAAAGTGACAAAAAGTGGATGAAAATGTGTCAAAAATGTCACAAAAATGTCACAAGAAATTGACAAAAATTGGACAAAAAAATACAAAAATGTTACAAAAAAAATGACCAAAAATTGACGAAAAAATTACAAAAATGTGACAAAAAAAATTACAAAAATGTGACAAAAAAAATTACAAAAATGTGACAAAAAATGACGAAAAAATGACAAAAAAGTTACAAAAATGAGTTGAATACCCAACAAAAATATGATGGAAATTAAATCTGATGACGTGAGGAAAAAGATCCTCTCGGTTCAGGCGGGAGTTAAGAGGTTAAATATGGCCTTAACCTGTACTATTATTCTTAGTACTGGTTACTGGAATATTCCTGTTCCCTTTATGGTTTATTTGTTATTCCCATTAATGAAGTTTTACAAATTTAGTACAAGATATAAATGTAATAAAGCAAAATGGTGTAAAACACTTACATTTTTTTTAATCATGTGTCATATAACGGTTACATGACGGTCAAGTTCCCGTTACAGGGGGGCAGTAGAGGTCACTGGGGAGGTTAGTGAGCGTTACTAAAACCATGTACTGGATAAAGAGAAAAGCAAGTAAAGCCAATATGAAGCCGATATTATTCAAAACTGGCAAATCCTAGTAAATGGTACAGAATCTTATAATGGATACTTTAGAATGAGCGCGAGCACAACAGGACGATAAATAATCATTACTGGCATCATGTAAAGTTAATCAGTACTTGCAAAACCCTGTTATTGGAACGGAAACATGTTGCTGTAAAATGGAAAAGCAATTAATCACAATTTTCTCTTGAAAATGTACTTCTTACATGGAATAGAGGGTAAATGCCGAAAAATGCAGGTCTCCTTGTATTTATAACATTTTACTTCATGTTACGACCTTAATCAGAATTTACAGCGTAGCCTATGAGCAGTATCAAAGAGCAGTGCTATAGGCTATGAAGGTACATGTACTCCAATATAAGTATCCTGTGGTTGAGTAACTTTTTGAAGAAACTTTATTACATGTTTTTTGGGGCTGGGTGTGTTAAAGGGATATTTCAGGATTTTTGACATAGGGCCTCATTTTTATCCAGAGTGTTGCTGATTTCTGGAGATATTTTTTTTGTAATTCATGCAGTTCTTATATTTGAAGAGTTTTGTGGCGCTAGGCTAATGCAAGGCTAGCGCATTTCTATGGTATCAGCTAGCCTGCATTAAAAACAGTGTGACCAACTCCACAGAGCACCTGAGGCAAATCACTTATAACACCAGACTAACCATATAAATGTCTGTGTCCATAGAGTAATGTTTGGAATCCCTCCGCCGCTGCGTAGCTTATGCAACCACGAAGCTGAAGCTGCTCAAATATAAGTTCTTTTAAATGCAAAATGGTTAAAATTATTCTATGGACACAGACATTTATATGGTTAGTCTGGTGTTATAAGTGATTTGCCTCAGGTGCTCTGTGGAGCGGGTCAGACTGTTTTTAATGCAGGCTAGCTGATACCATAGAAATGCATTAGCCTTGCACTCGCCTAGCGCCACGAAACTCTTCAAATACAAGAACTGCATGAATTACAAAAAAATTATCTCCAGAAATCAGCAACACTCTGGATAACTAGGAAATGAGGCCCTATGTCAAACATCCTGAAATATCCCTTTAATGTTCGGTGCAGCCCTGTGAGGCAGCTCCTGTTGTGATATTGGGCTCTACAAAACCATTGATTGATTGATTGATGATGGGAAAGGTTTGAATCCCAGCTCTTGAAGGTGCACACTGTCATTGTGTCCTTGGGCAAGACACTTCATGCACCTTGCCTCCGGTGTTTGCGTACACTGGTGAGTGAATGAGAGAGTGAATGGATGAGAGCCAAAATATTTACTCAAGCAAGAGAAGCGTTACTTTGAAATAGTTTTACTCAAGTTGAAGTCAAAAGTTTTACTTTAGAAATTGTACTTCTTAAAGTGGCTTTTCCATACAGTACTTTTTACTTCGACTTGAGTATAATTATAATGAAGTATCTGTCCTCTTCCGTGAGTAAGTAGGCCAATTATCTAAGTAGATCGGCAAAATAGTGAATGAGGTGTTTAGGGACCAGGGTGGACACGCGGACACAGCCATTGGTTTATTTTTATTTATTTTATTTTATTTTTTTATTATAACAACAAACACATTTTAATAATGTCCTGAATGTGCGGCGGCTCCGGCCCGCGGGCCCCGCGTCGCGCAGTACGGGACATGTGCGGAGCCGTGCGCCGCTGACGTCACGGCCCCGGGGGGAGGCGGGGTCTGGGCCAAACGCGGCGTTCAGGGGGCGTAGGAAGAACAGCACACGGCTCGCGGTCTGCGCGTGCCCTTCAGGGACGGTGGGAGAGAGGAAAACACGGTGAGATGAAGCGCGGCTCTACCTGGTAACAAGCGGAAAGCTGCGCCTGTGGCTTTAGGTGAGGAAAGTGTTGGCAAGAGGATCATGAGGAAGAGGGTTATAGTTTAGATTCAAAGTTTGTGGAGTTCCATTTTTATCTGGTAAAAAATACTAGCCTTTATATTTAGTGCAATGAACCTTAATAGTTGAGAACCACTGAAAGAATGATATTGATTAGTTTAATGTCTGGGATTAAGAATATTTGTCCTTCTTTGAGTGTTTCTGATTTGACAAGTAAAACAATCCGTCAATGAAATTTCTTATTTTTAGAGACTTTTTGTCGTGTGGTGTTTTTATTTCAAACATCCAACTCCACAGACTGTGAACCTGATTCACTTCATGTGTTTAAAGTCTAAATATTGATATAAAGTCCCGCTGCTGGACACGGACTGTTCAAAGCTGTTAAAAAGGCATTTGTTTCATGGACACAGTCACTGCATGTTGTCTGCGCTGAAACCACACGTTCCTTAAAATGACTGAAACCTCTCAGCTTGTTTCCTCAGCAGGTTCTGACCCTCAGGCTCCTCCATCAATCACCTCCAAATCAGCCTGTAATGAGGTCAGGATGTGGCAGTAAATATGAACACTTTCACCTCGCAGTACAAGCAGGTAAAATGAAGTAAGTATTTTCAAAATCTTCGTTTTTTAAGGGGAGACACATCAGGTAAAACTTTCTGTTTTTTCACAATTATGTTTAAATGTTGCACTGATTTAACGTTTCTCCATAGATTCATGTAGAACATTTTAAAAATGCATTTTCTTAAAGGAACAGGCCGAGTGTGGAGCGGCCGAGGTTAGGATCAGCACCTCCAAATGCGAGGCCATGGTTCTCCACCGGAAAAAGGTGCTTCCCCTCTTTAGGTCGGTGGGGAGGCCTTGCCTCGAGTGGAGGAGATCAAGTATCTCGGGGTCGTGTTCAGCTGAGTCGGGGCAAAGCTCTTGATTTACCGATCGATCTGCGTTCCCGCCCTCACCGATGGTCATGAGATCTGGGTAATGACCGAAAGGACAAGATCGCGAATACAAGCGGCTGAAATGAGTTTCCTTCGCAGGGTGGCTGGGCGCACCCTCCGAGATCGGGTGAGGAGCTCAGTTACCCGGGAGGAGCTCGGAGTAGAGTCGCTGCTCCTTCACGTCGAAAGGAGCAGCTGAGGTGGCTCGGGCATCTGTTCCGGATGCCTCCTGGTCGCCTCCCGCGGGAGGTGTTCCAGGCATGTCCTAGTGGGACAAGGCCTCGTGGAAGACCCAGGACACGGTGGTGGGACTATGTCTCCGAGCTGGCCTGGTGTCGCCTCGTGGTCCCCCCAGAACAGCTGGAGGAGGTGTACGTGGATTTGGGCATCTCTGCTGAGACTGCTGCCCCCGCGACCCGACCCCGGAAAAAGCGGAAGAAAATGGATGGATGGAGATTGTTCAGTAGAAACGAAAAAACGGCTAACATGTAGCACCATGTTAGCATTCTCCGTTATTTATATGGGCTGTTGATCCACTTTGCTCCTCTCCATGTCTTTGTATCTTTATTTAGTAGAAAACTACATTCATATTTCAGCATTTGTTAAAGTAGTTTTTGAATAATTAGAGAAAGTTTAGATTTTTCTCCAAATTGTTTTCCCCCTTAACTGTTTTCAAACATGACCATATATGGGCGATTGTATCTATGAATGAATGAATGAATGAATGAATGAATGAATGAATGATTACATTTATATAGCGCTTTAATACCTGCTTTATGCACTCAAAGTGCTTTACATCAAGGAGCCACTCACCCCTTTACACACCACTGTGCGCAGACACTCGAGGCAAGGAGTGTGAAGTGTCTTGCTCAAGGACAACAATGTGCACCTGCGGGATTCAAACTGCCGACCATCTGGTCACAAATCATCTAAAATCCCCTCCGAAAGTCTTTGTTAATACGTCACATATTATGAGCTCGTGCCTCACAGCAACATAGTCCCAGGTTCGATTCCCACCTGGACGGGGCCTTTCTTTCTGTGGAGTTTGCATGTTCTCCGCGTGTCTGCGTAGGTTTCCTCCAGGTGCTCTGGTTTCCCCCACCACTAAAAACATGAACAACGCACTGCAAAAAGTCATGACCTAGATTCCTAAATGCCTCAATTTGAGCAGAATAATCCACATTTGAGTTGTTTGGACTCGTTCAGATTTGTCCCAGATAATTCCTCTCGTTCTTATATGTTTCTGACTCGTCTGAATTCATTTCGTGCTCATTTCAGATTATTTTCTTTGCCAGTGAGGTAAGAAAATTGGTCTTATCTCATTGGCAATTTTCCTTACCTCAGTACACGACTCAAACGTCCTCAAACTAGAAAAGTGAACTTGGTCAGATCCACGATTCCAAATCTCAGTGGGACAAATGCCTTTTTCTGAAATGTGTTATTGTATGTGTTTGAGATGCTGCTGCTGAGGGCCCTGACGGAAACGACCGAGAGGAAGAGACCACAGAGGGACGGGGGTAAAGATGGAGGGTCCGGCGGAGCAGAGGAGTCACTGTCCAGGAGCACCACAGAGCTGAAGGTGAAACTATGTCATGATGGAGAAAAACTCGTTTGTCTGACGGTGACTGACGCAAACCAGGTGTGGCTTTGTTTATCGTGCGGTTGATTTTATATGTTAAATTCCTAAGGACAGACTCTGCACAGGAACAAGACGTAAATATATTTAGTCTCATCCTATTCATTTTTGACGTAGATCAGTGACAGAAATGTAAATGGTCTCAACTTATAAAGCGCTTTTCCACCTACATTAGGCACTCAAAGCGCTTTACAGCAAGGATCCACTCACCCATTCACGCTCTCATTCATACACCAATGTTCGCAGACACTGGGGGCAATGTGGGTGAAGTGTCTTGCTCAAGGACACAAGGACAGTGTGCACTTTCAGGAGGTGGGATTCGAACCCCCGACCTTCCGATCATGAGACGACCCGCTCTGCCATCTGCACCACTGTCGCGTTTACTAAATACCTACAAAATGCATAATACCCGCTATTTAAAGCCACACCGCGTAGGATTTTACCCAATAAAGATATACAGTACAGATGTTTTCATCATTGAAAAACACCTCAGAAATGTACAAACAAACATTTATGGGGCTCATCCCTCCTGAAATATGACTGAAAACTTTACCAGGAGTGGGGACGTCTCCAGCTCGTTTCCATGGAGACAGTATTTGAGATTCAAACAGGTTAGTTTCTCATCCAAATCCATTCTTTTATTACACACTGCAGTGACAGCTTTATCTGTGTTGTGCTGGTCATTAGGAGCATGTTTTGTTTTGCCGCAACAGTATAGTCCAGAGGTGGGCAACGTCAGGCCCGGGGGCCAAATCCGGCCCTCCAGCACAGAACCTCTGGCCCTCAAGGTGATTTTGAGAAACAGTATGACACCAATCAGAAAGTACTTTAACATTTTTGGGTTAAATGGGAGAAATACTGTTAATAAACCCAATTAAGTCATATTATGTACAACTCTGGCATTTGTAGAAAGTGCACTGGAAAAATAATAATAATTTTAAGGAAGAAATGACAGAAACCTACTTGAATTAAGAGATTCAATCTAAAGTTTGAGTAGATTTGGTCTGGTCTTAGATCAGATAAAACATCTTATCACCAATGGAACAAGTCATTATTCTCTTAATTCAGGTTATATTGTATAGTTTCAAGTGAAAAACAAATCTTTTTAAAAGTAAAAGTTAATTTGTCTGATTTCAAAGTGGCTTTTGTGCTTGTTCCATTGACATCAGCATTTGTATCTTTATCTTAGATTAGTCCAACATAAAGAATCTTTATTCAAGCAATGTTAAGTCATTTATCTCATTCAAGATGGCCATTTTTCCAGTGTAGTGCTTTACTTTGGCCTAAAATTGGCGGCTTCGGCCCACGGTGTTTCTACTATGGAAAAAAACTGGCCCTTCGCTAAGAAAACTTGCCTTCCCCTGGTATAGTCCAAAATGTTGCGCAGTGTTCCTTTAATTAGATTGATTTGATATCTGTCTCAAAACATTTAAGCAGAAGAGTGGAAAATCTGGAGTTTGTTGGAACTCCAGATTCCAAGAAATCTATGAAGAAATGTTGAATGAGTGAATATTTACATTGTGAAGATTCTCTGTCATTTATTGAAGACCAAACTGAATCCCGTGAGTTTCCCGGAGACTCAGTGACTTTACAGCCACGGCATATGCTATTACAGCATCTCACATTTCGTCTCCAAAACATTGTCGTCTTGTGGCACGAGAGGCATGACTCAGCGTGTGCGGGGAAGGGTTCGTCCGCGGTGGAAACGGCGACGTGCGCCCAGCGACACGCCGCCCATTGGAGGAAAGTAGGTCAAGAGCAGATGCCGAGAGGCGTCAGTCAGCGGCTGGGCTCGGCGTTTTCCCTCCTCTCTCCGTCACGCAGAAGCCTGGGCAGAAGTCTGCACACACGTATGGAATTCACACGTCTGACAATGCAGAACTGCTGAGGGCGAGACGCTGCAGGGGAAACGGGAAAACGTATCCATGTGAAACCCAACTGTAGATTAGTGAGGGATTTAATGTACTGTACGTTTTCTTTCTTTTCTTTCTCCAGGCCCATGTTCACCAGCCGCCAGTGACACGTAGATCTGAGTGTCATCTGCAGAGTTGTGGTACGACACATAGTTGCTGACCAATTACAAGAAGCAATTACAAGTTGAATAAGAGGGGTCCCAAGATTGACCCCTGGGGGACTCCACACAGGTCATGGCAATTTTGTCTGAGATACAGTTACCGACCTTAATTTCTGCTACAATTTTCACACGCTTTGAACCCTGCGGCCTATACATAGGGTCAACACTCTTGCCTTTAATCATACTGTAGATGGATACCCGTGCTTTAATACAAATGAGTTTAAAAACACTTGGCTATTTATGATGAAAGGACTCAGACGTGAGAAAGACGCAATAGCAACAGCTCCAAATCCAGACGATAGACAGCTACAGGTGTCACGTGGTTCCTTTCGGACTCTCTGCACAATAACTCGGACAGGTGGCAAACCCGATCGCTGACTTCCTCTAGTTGCCCTCCTGTAACGTGGCTTAGGGTGTGAAATAAATGCTATTAATTCTCTCATCGCTGAAATATTATGGAGGGACAAAGCACAGCATGGACTAATTCATCACAAGTCAGCCTCGAATGGTTCACCACGGACCCAGCTCTGCCACAGTCAGGCTTCGAACAGTCACAGACAGGCCGAGGAGGACGGAGCAACTGCAGCCCGGTAACCAGTGGTTCCCACAGACGAGGGCCTCAGTCTGAGGGATGCTTCTCTGTAACATCTGCACAGTGCTAGTGGCTGTTTGACGTCTCTGACCACCTGAAGCTCCATTGTTCCACTCAAGAAAAAAACACCTCAGATCATTATGGCGCCCCCTCTCTGTGGGGCGTAGAAAACATGTGGATTTGCTTGTGGTAACCGAAGCCATCCGTTCTGACAGGCCACCGTTTTTCCATTCTGAGATATGTTCTTACCTGAGCTTAGACGAGTTGATGCGTACCTGTCTGGTCTTTACGCGTGCCCTCAGTCACGCAAAAGTCGACAGCAGCCCAATAATCAGAGGTATCTTCAAAGGCCTTGTCTCCTTAAAGGAACAGGAACGTTTTTCCATCCATACTGAGAAATGTTCTTTCCTGAGCTTAGACGAGTTGATGCGTACCTGTCTGGTCTAGACCAAAGATGTTGTTAGCATGTAGCCTCTCTCAGCATATTCCTATGGACCCAAACGGGGGTGAAGTTAGAAGCGACCACGCTCTTTCATGTTTCCCCTGTTTAAATACAGTTACATGAGAAGTTACACGATCCAAGTCTAGTCACACAAAATGAAACAACATTTTCTAAGCAGATAAGAAGAGGTACTATATTGTAAGGCGTAACAACACCTTAGCAGCACTTCGACGTCCGCACAGTAATATCTTGACTTTTCTGCGAGGAGAGGAGGAGAGGCTAAATGCTAACAACATCTTTAGTCTAGACCAGAAAGGTACGCATCAACTCGTCTAAGCTCAGGTAAGAACATATCTCAGTATGGAAAAACGATGGCCTGTTCCTTTAAGGAGACGAGGCCTTTGAAGATGTTTGTCGCAGATGCCTCTGATGGTTATTGGGCTGCAGTCGACTCCAGGCCTTCATTTGGGTCGAGGATCGTCCAGAGTCTTGACGGACAGCCAATGGGATCCTCCGGCTCAGGCCTGGTGACGTTTATCGAGGTCTTCCACTTGACTTTTTAGTTCCATAACCCTCAGGAGCTTCGAAGACATTCAAAATCACTGTTTCACTGCGTCCCACCTCTTATGGTGCCAACACACCTAACTGCCCGGTCGGAGATGTGAATGAAAACGGTTTCCTGATTCTTTGTTTGTGCTTTGGTGACAGTGGAATAGTTTAACCAGCCTACATTTCTCTGACACTTGAGGCAAATCTTCGTCTCTCAAATATTATTTCAATATGTGTGGGTTTGAGTGTGTAGTACCTGTATCCAGCGATCATGTCATGATAAAATCCAGTGCCTTGGTAAATGCGCCCACAAGCAAACCACAGTCTAAACGAGAATTTAAAAAAATGTTGCCATCAGAACGTCATGACAGAGTTAATACCTGACGGCAAATGACGCTGAAAGCAATTTTTTTTTTCTTTTTAAAGACATGTGGTCTTGAACTTTTGATCAGCGGCAAAAAAAAAAAAAACTATTTCAGTGTAATTGTTGTTTTCAATAAAAGCTTCTCTCAAATATTTTTTTTTGTCTCACTCTTATTTCTTCTCTTGGAACCTTGATCAGATCCAACCATGAACACAGGCTATTTATTTATTTTTACTTTCTAAATTGACTTGGTGCGGCTTATATTCATGTTGTCCGAACATCACGGCACACAAATTTCAGATTGATATCTCTACATTTATTTCTATTCACTCATCTCACTTTGAGAAGACCTGCTTTGTCCAACAACAGGATTTGTCTCTTGTCAACAAACTATTCTTCAAACTGAGCCGTGCTGAAGCCCTTGTGGTTGAAACATGTACATAAATAATGAGGCCTTTTAAGTTCTTCCTTGGAGTTCCTGGGTTGCCACTTTTGACCCCTTTCCCAAGAGCATCCATGCAAACATCAAGAGAATTTAAAAAGTCCTTATTAAAGGTGATAAAAATCTGATCTAATCTGATTTTTGTGCCGAAACCCGCCCCCCCCGGTCAGCTGCAGCGCTCTGGAGCCTCTGCATGTGTCAGTCCTCCCACGCCGCGCCGTTTGCAGGTGGATAAATTTAGCCGCGGAGGAGTTGGAGCCGCGGTTCGCAGGTTAGCGCTCGAGCTAATTTCCCTTCCACATGACCCTGCGCTGAGAGGAGGGTCGGGCTGCTGGAGGTGAGCGCACAAACAGACACGCAGGCCGCAGGGGGAAGCAGGGCAGATGCTTTTTCAGCACAAAGAAAGAAAGACGATGGATTTAGTTTCATTCTTGAGCTTTGCTGACTCAATTATCGTGCGCACAAAGAGAAAATGCATTTATAAATCTGACTGGAAACGTGAGCTGTTTCTCCAAGAAGCGGTAATCACATTCACATTTGGTTTGTTGTTTTGAAGAAAGCCTTTGGGGAGCAGTACGATTATTGTGAGGAAAAATGTTGCGATTTTACGGTTATTCACGATTATCAAAATTAAAGGGGGGGTATTATGCAAAATCGACTTTTTCAAGCTTTACATCATGTTATTATGTCATTCCCTCATTAAAAACATGCCTGAAGTGTTGCCTTGGCACATTCACGTATTTTTGAGTAATCTGTAAAAACTCTGATGGCGGCCATTTTAGGGATAGGTTTGCCTGAGTCCTCCTAGGAACGCCCCCACCTCCTGGAGACGCCTCCGACCTTTCGTCACCAGCCGAGTAACCGACCACTGCTCCTCAGCAGAACCCCCTCCCCACTGATGCCACAGACAGCGTGTGGAGGGGGCGTGTCGGAAAGGGTCAGAGGTTCTTAAAGAGACAGAGGCCTATTTCAAGACATTCGCTACAGCCATTTTGAGAGAGACATTTTATACAAGGCAGTTATTCTAATTTACTGCATTTACAGACCAACAGAAGGTTTGGTCATCATTGTAGTGTGATATAGACTGGTGCTATGTGATTGAAAAAAGCATAATACCCCCTCTTTAAGGAAGAAAATACTGAGAATTCCTCAAAGCCTTTACAGTAGTGTCAAAATGTTAAAGACAATGAAAGACACGGAGAATGACCAGGAGCTCCAGGTCCACGAGTCGCCATCCGTGGTGGGCATTTTACGTTTTAAACAAACGAATCCTATGATCGGCAAAAACAATGTTCATGAACAGGGCATTTCTTATCTTGCCTGTAACAGATCGAACATTTTATAATATCGTGTTAGAGGCCTGGATGCAGCAGCTGTTGCCGTCCATTCACCAAAACATCCGGCGAAAATAAACAATAACAGCGATCGCTCGTATGACTGTAGACCAGGAGTTCTCTACCCAAGTCCAGGGGGGCCAAAATGTATGACTATGACTAAATTATATTTTTTTAAAAATCATTCAGTTCAATTGTTGAAATTCAGCTGTAGCCCAGTAAGATACTAGTTTAACTGCAGCTTCTATATTAAGCTCGTGCATGACGGCACTTCGGACCCGAACTTTCTGAGTGACAGTGCAGGATTTTAGAGGAAGTTGCGGTGAACAGGTCTTGGCTCATTCTACACATTAGGACATGGCTGGAACATGTAGGGGGAGGAAAATACTTAGTTTTAACATTTTTAAACTCTGTATAGTCCTTTTAGTTTTGTAAATAAAGCATTTTGTCCGAGGGTGTGGCACCAACTAGGCCTTCTTCTAAGATGGCTCCTCACCAGTCTATAGCCATTTACCTGAAGACCTGAAGGCATCGTTGCAGAAACGCAAATCACTTTTTTTGAGAAGTTTCGGTTCTCATCTAAATCCAGTCTTTGATTACCCACCGCAGAAATAGCATTTACTGTGTCGAGCTCGTCATTAGGGGCATGTTATGCACTGATGGCAGCAGTATAGCCCAAAATGTTGCGCAGTGTGCCTTTAAGTGCAAATCTACTCATTGCATTGGCAGATTTTTCTACTTAACATGTCAAAATTGCTCATATAAGTGTGAAATATTCTTAAAGGAATAGGCCACCTTTTTTACATACTAAGATATGTGCTTACCTCACTTTAAGGTTAAGGCTTCCTAAAGGTTATTGACGGAAGTGAGCGGGGGAAGTCTTTAGGAGTTACTGCGCGGACGTTGTGCTCCTGTATCATTACGCCTCACAATATAGAACCCCTTTTTATCTGCTTATAAAATCGACATGTTACATTTCTGTGTAAATATACTTCGCATGAAAACACTTCACGTAACTTTATTTAAATAGGGAACACGTGGAAGAGCTTGGTAGCTTCTATCGTGAGCTTTTTCGGAGCTATATGACATGTGGGAGAGGCTGCGTATGTGCTCCGTTTGCGTGACAGAGCGCACGGACAATGACCAGACGGGGATATATTAACTCGGCTAAGGTGAGGTAAGAGCATATCTCAGTATGTAAAAACGGTGGCCTATTCCTTTAATTCCATTTTATTTGATCAAGATATGACTTTTGGAAGTGTGTGTTTTTGTCGCAATTTCGATGATTTTTCCTCAAGATGCGTTTAGACGAGATGGAGAGAATGTGCTGGGTTCAGGCGGGAGTTAAGAGGTTAAGGCCAGACACTCGGGATGTCAAGATGAACCGGTTTCACCATCAAAGCAGTTACAAAAGCTCTGTTGCACCTGCTGATGTCACGAGGTGCTGATCCTCACTGTGTCTTAATAGTCCAGACTAGACCCAATCAAACAACATTCCTTTTCATTTCTCTCATTACAGCTCGAGCTCATCCTGCGACCCCCCAGGTCCTGCGTCCGTCCTCAGTGGAGGTCCTGACCCTCGCTTTGGGAACCCGCCACCCCCGTTAACCGCACGTTCACCTCGTTACCGTAACGCACTGGAAACACCTCCCACAGCTTTTCAGAGCTGGCGACCGCTGGCTAACCGTTTTCCAGGACGCAGACGGATTGAGTCGGTTAATCCTTTTCTCTCTATTTTTACCAAAGTACTACACGTTCTGGGCTATTCCCGTTTGTTTACCATCAGGTCAGTGAGTAAAGTCAGTAAAGGGCAGAGGAGCGGTCCAAGCCGAGACGTCCCGAGGAGCCTAAAGATGATACTGGTCAAATATTACCCCAACAAAAGTAAAAGTAGCTCCATCATGTTATTACGTCAGTGAAAGTTCAAAGTAGAAAGTACAAATCTACTTATTTAACTCTTACTTAACAGTGATTTATGGGAAAAGTATGTGTTTTCTTTTCTATATTAAACATTCTATTCCATTTTGGGTCATAGTTTGTCATGCTGACGTACAGTTTTAAGCTTCACTTTCTCAAAAGCGTAAAAGTCTGTGCAGTTCCGGTGTCACAATAACCTGCTCTCCTCAAGGTTTGTGTTAAAACTCCCTGAAAATGAACCCCCGTACAGCCCATTCATCGGTCAGATCGGTCGCCTGGAAACGACACATGCTATTCATTAGCGGCCAATGTTAGCTTTAGTGTCTGCAGTTAAAAATAAACTCGATAGACACGAACCGCGGCGAGTCCTCAGCCCCACGCGATAATGAGGTCCACAGCAGGAAGAAGACCACGCCGGGATGAACGCACTGGTCTGTGGTTTCCTGTGCGGAGCTAAGGTGACCTCCCTATGTCTGTAAGAGACTTGGAAACGACAAATCGATTCCAAAATGTTTATATTTTCATTCTCTGCTCTATAAATCAATTCTTAAAGGGATATTTCAGGATTTTTCACATAGGGCCTCATTTCCTAGTTATCCAGAGTGTTGTTGATTTCTGGAGATACATATATATATTTTTTTCATTCATGCTGTCCTTATATTTGAAGAGCTTAGTGGTGCTAGGCTAGTGCTAGGCTAGCGCATTTCTACGATATCAGCTAGCCTGCATTAAAAACAGTGTGACCCGCTCCACAGAGCACCTGAGGCAAATCACTTATAACGCCAGACTAACTATATAAATGTCTGTGTCGATAGAATATTTTTTGACCTTGCATCACATGAATGATCGCATTTTGAGGGACTATTTTCTAGCAGATCACTCCGCCGCTGCGTAGCTTAAACAACCACGAAGCTGATGCTGCTCAAATATAAGTTCTTTTAAATGCAAAATGGTTAAAATGATTCGACACAGACATTTATATCATTAGTCTGGTGTTATAAGTGATTTGCCTCAGGTGCACTGTGGAGCGGGTCAGACTGTTTTTAATGCAGGCTAGCTGATACCATAGAAATGTGCTAGCCTTGCACTAGCCTAGCGCCACGAAACTCTTCAAATATAAAAACTGCACGAATTACAAAAAAAATATCTCCAGGTACCAGCAACACTCTGGATAACTAGGAAATGAGGCCCTATGTCAAAAATCCCTTTAATTTTACGAAGAAAATACATTATTAGTAGATTTAAAGAAGTTTCCTAATTATTGAAACCCGAAAATAGCAGTTTCCCGGTAATGAGAAACCTGATCATGAACATGGCAGCGTAGAGTCCGAAGAAGAGCTCCTGTTTTTATTTATTTTAACCATGGAAGAACTAAAAGCAGTGATGGAGGATGGAAAGAAGCATTGTAATGTGGATTTATGTAAAACTCTCACCGATCATTTGCAACATTTCTGACTTTGAATTTGATGTGTTTTAGTGAAATTGAACCAAATATCAAGCAACAGTTGGCTTATACATGGGGCCCAAGATAATATACACAATATTAAAAAACACAAACATACATTAACCTCTTAAGTCCCGCCTGAACCGAGAGCATTTTCTCCAGTTCAGCTTTACCCAAATCCTGTAGGCCAGTGTAACGCCTCATTTGAAAGCTAAGATCTGCAAAACTCATTTAAATGGATCTTTTTCCTCACGTCATCAGATTTTTTTCCATCTTTTTTTGGGGGGGGTATTAAACTCATTTTGTCACATTTTTGTCATTTTTTGTCACATTTTTTTGTCACATTTTTTGGTCTTTTTTTTGTCTTTTTTGCCTTTTTTTTGTCTTTTTTGTCTTTTTGTTTGTTATATTTGGTCTTTTTTGTCATTTTTTGTCACATTTTTGTCTTTTTTTTGTCTTTTTTTTGTCTTTTTTTGTCATTTTTTGTCACATTTTTGTCATTTTTTGTCATTTTTTTTGTTATTTTTTGTCTTTTTTTGTCATTTTTGTCACTTTTTTGTCTTTTTTTTGTCATTTTTTGTCACATTTTTGTCTTTTTTTTGTCTTTTTTTGTCTTTTTTTGTCATTTTTTGTCACATTTTTGTCATTTTTTGTCATTTTTTTGTTATTTTTTGTCTTTTTTTGTCTTTTTTGTCACATTTTTGTCACTTTTTTGTCTTTTTTTTGTCATTTTTTGTCACATTTTTTTCATTTTTGTCATTTTTTTGGTTATTTTTTGTCTTTTTTGTCATTTTTTGTCATTTTTTTTTCATTTTTTGTCATTTTTTTGTTATTTTTTGTCTTTTTTTGGTAATTTTTTGTCACATTTTTGTCATTTTTTCATCACTTTTTCGTCAAAGTTTTCTCACTTTTTTGTCACATCTTCATCATTGTTTTTGTCTCAGTTCTGTCACTATTTTCTCACCTTTTTTCCCAGAAGCTTTTGGATTGGGGTAAAGCCAAGCTGGAGAAAATGTGCTCGGTTCAGGTGGGAGTTAAGGGGTTAATACATTAGTAACCTAGGAAACATTACCTTTACCTAACATCATTAAACCAGATTTTTCCTGTTTGAAATTATTAGAAATGCATCAGTGCATTTTACAGAAGGCGGCCCCGAGTTATTGGTTCATCACCAAGGACCAAACCTCACCATTATAGCCTAAAGTAAAGAACTTTTTTTCTGCAAATGCCAAGTGGTTCTCAAGTGGTACCCGCCATTACCCTTGGATGACAAGCCACGACCCAACTACAACTGTAATTTGTCATGTAGCGCATAAAATATTGCATTTTCAACCAATTTTTTTATTGAACAAGCAATAAAAGCTTCTTCCTCCTGCACAGCTCCCTCCAATCCACAACAGTCTCAACATTTTCAGTCAACGTCCAAAAGCCAGAGCAATAGAAGGCTTTTGTGGCTTAGCTCTGAGTCTTGCCCGGATACCTCCTCCTTTGTCCCTTCCTTGTGTGTCCTGTAGCTCCTCTTGTGAGCCTCCTCTGTGCTGCAGGTGTGGGGGCTCTTGGTGCCTCTTCAGTGTCTCAGAAGAAGAAATGTGTAGGTCTCACATGGTGATGACGGTGAAAGACTGTTGTGGAGCGGAGGGAGCTGCACAGGAGGAGATGGAGGAGCTGATCAGTGCAGGACGCCACGCTCTGAAACAGGGACAAACCCAGGAGGCGCTGTGCTGTTTCAGACTCATGTAACACTGTGATCCAGAAACAGGCCTAAACTGAGTCACTACTTTGACCTAAGTTAATCGTTTACTATTTCAGTTTCATCGTGTCCCTCGGGCTATATTGGACCTTGAGTTCAGAAAAGGCCAAATTGAATTAAATGAACCAAACCAGACGACGCTAATAGACAATAAATCCAACATCCCGCTCACTCTGTCGACGATTACAGGGACAGTCTCCCCTGACTCTGCCAAAACAAAGCATTTGCACCTTTTAATTCCCGCTGGCAGCTCCACCTCGCGCTGCGTCACACGGTTCGCTAAGCAGGCGACATCAACGCGAACTCATGACAATCTAGTGCGTCAGAAAGGTCAGAACAAACAGGCCGATTATCGCAGGGTTCGTAAACAGCGGTGACTTCTTCGGGGAAATCGGTTTGGCCCAGAAAAACTTCACCCGAGCTGCTCTAAACCGGACCGAGACCTCTTTCAGTCGTGGCTTTTACATTAAAATATCATGAATCAATGGCTCGGCTGTGACGCCGCTTGAGGACCAGTGTTGGGAATAACTTTAAGTAAAACAGCACAAACGCCACTACCTTTTTACCAAAGGCAACCTCGACGAGCCAGGGTAAGTCAAAGGTCGCATTTTCGATCTTTTAAGTACCATCACTACTTCTTCTTACATATTTTCAATTTCCAGGTGTGGCGGTCGGTAGGCCTGCCACGATAAAACATTTTTTTAGGACAAATGAAGCCTAGGCGTTAATTCAACCTGGGAGACGATTTTCAGCATAACATACCTCCAGCCAATGATCGCTTCCGAGAGGGCCACGCCTCCACCTCAGCGTAAGAGCCGCACCTCCATAGCAGCCAATCATCGCCCTCGGTCCCGCTTTTAAGCCCCAGCAATCATGGTTTGTTCGCTTCCCAGCTGCGCTGTGCTGCGACCCACCTCCACCCCATCTCCGCCTCTTCCATCCACGGCTTCTACCTGCTGCATCTTCACAGGTCTTCCAGACCACCACCAGTGTCCAGGCTCCGAGGGAAGGCATCCCTAACTACAAGCTGTTTATCCATACTGACATTCATACATCGATGAAAGTCCGCCGGGGTCTGATCGCCAAAACTAATATACATGTCAATAAATCTTCCTAATCACCGCTTTTGTCTGTTTGAGTCTATCCAGTTTGAATATGTTGTCTCAGAAAATGTCGCGATAAACGATAATTTTGAGTATAATGCAAATACTGTAGGCAATAACAAGAAAACTGTAAGCAACTATTTTGATTGAAATTGAACTTTTGGCATTCAATATAACACCTTATACCAAACAAAGTGCAAAGGGTCAACATATTCTAGGACATTCTATCTATCTGTGCTTCTCAACCTTTTTACATAACTTACACTCTCACCAGGTTCTAGGCCTGTCACAATTTTTCAAAGAGTCAATAACACTAATATTGCTATTTCATCTACATTATTCTTTTTAAATATTTCCTTACAACTCACTTCTGAGTTAAACTAAACCTGGCTAGAATAAAATGTATATTAATAGTAGCCATATGTACACATGGCTGTCGGAGTGAAGCAGCTGGTTGACTCTTTGTTAAACCTCTGCAGCTTTTCTCTGGCTTTTGAACAGTGCGGGACAGTAACATGTAGACCTGAGTACGAAGTAAAGTCTCAGCGCTTGTATTTGGATAGAGGCTAAAGCAGTCGGGTTCCTCTCGCTAACAGTAGCTCTGATTAGCTTAAAGAGGGGGTATTATGCTTTTTTCAGTCACATAGCACCAGTCTATATCACACTACAATGATGACGAAACCTTCTGTTGGTCTGTAAATGCAGTGAATTAGAATAACTGCCTTGTATAAAATTTCTCTCTCAAAATGGCTGTAGCGAATGTCTTGAAATAGGCCTCTGTCTCTTTAAGAGCCTCTGACTCTTTCCGACACGCCCCCTCCACACTCTGTCTGTGGCATCAGTGGGGAGGGGGTTCTGCTGAGGAGCAGTGGTTGGTTACTCGGCTGGTGACAAAAGCTCGGAGGCGTCTCCAGGAGGTGGGGGCGTTCCTAGGAGGCCTATTGGCTTGTTGCACGGTATGGCTCTGCTAGTTCCTCTAACCTGAAGTTGTGAGCGCCAGTACTTCCTGTCTGTATTCTTTTCCTGGAATAATAATCATATTTTCTAAAGATTACGTTGTGGGCAGTGAGTTCCTGGTAGACGATCATTTACTGTGTGTTCAAATCTTTATGTAACAAGTTCAGAGGAGACGCCTGTGATCATAAAGGATTGATCGTTTGTCTTGAAGCTAAAGGCTAACATTCATTTCATGCATTATGCAATTTGAAATAGTGCATTTTATCTTATTTTTTTATAGCACGTTAGCCTTTAGCTTCAAGACAAACAATCAATGGCTAACATGCTATGAAAAAAATTAACAAAAGGCACTATTTCAAATTTTATAACGCATTAAATGAATGTTAGCCTTTATCTACAAGACAAACTCACTGATCCTTTTAAACGTAGACGTCTCCTCTACGGAAATATTTACGCTGTACAGCAACTCGTTCAGGGGGTCGAAGCTAATCGTAATGGGAATTAATACGAACAGGAAGTACTAGCGCCCACAGCTTCAGCTCAGAGGAACTAGCGTAGCCACATTGTGCAACAAGCCAATTTCAAGACATTCACTACAGCCATTTTGAGAGAGCAATTTTATACAAGGCAGTTATTCTAATTTACTGCATTTACAGACCAACAGAAGGTTTCGTCATCACTGTAGTGTGATATAGACTGGTGTTATGTGATTGAAAAAAGCATAATACCCCCTCTTTAAGATTGAGATAGAAATATAAGGTGGTAACTACGGTAACAGACACAATGCAGACGTCTTGACCTGATTTATGTCTAATATAACTGTCAATTCTGGGCCTGTCGACATGAAACAAAAACTGGCACAAACTCCAATGCCTTCTCCGTCAGCACATATGAACTCAGATCCCATTATCGGTTCATAAAGGCGCCCAAAAGTGGAGACGAAAGTCAGAATGACGCGTTTGATGTCGAAAGGAGGAGCGGTTCGTGAATCCAATCGCTTCCAAATACAAATCGTTTTCTCTGCCCTCTCTCTCCCCTGCCTCCTCTGTGCGCGAGAGCTCCCTGCTGTTATTGTTTACGTGGCGCTAAACCTGTGCAAAAAAAAAAAAAACTAGCGAGACCCGCGGAAACGTGTGCCCGGCATGTGACCAGGGCAAATATAACACCATGCCTCGTAGGAACAGCGTGGTCCCATCCTAATCCCAGCGGGCGGCTTCTGTCGAGCACAAGAAAGGGAGAAAAAACACGGCACCGGAGACACGTGAAGAGCCGGGACGTGACATTCGCGTGTCGGGGGAAATGTTGAATTCAATGTCCAGGTGGAAAAAGCACACGACGACACCTGCGCTGGAGAAAAACATGAGGGAAGAGGGTGAGAGGAGCGTTTGACGTCAGAGCCCGCGGACGTTTCCCCAGGCGGAGATCTCCGGACAGTCTTTGGATATATTAAAGCGAAAATATGTAGGATTTTATTTTTCATAAGCTCTTTTCCAGTTGCTCTGTCGAAGTGAAAATAATCAATCGTTTTGTGCAGCCAAATATTACAACTGGGGCCTCACAGGTAAAGAACAAACATTAAAGGAATAGGCCACAGTTTCTATGTACTGAGATATGTTCTTACCTAACCTTAGTTGAGTTAATATATCCCCGTCTGGTCTTTGTCCGTGCGCTCTGCCAGGCAAACGGAGCACATACGCAGCCTCTCCCACATGTCATATAGCTCCAAAAAAGCTCACGATAGAAGCTACCAAGCTCTTCCACGTGTTCCCTATTTAAATAAAGTTACGTGAAGTGTTTTCATGCGAAGTATATTTACACAGAAATGTAACATGTCGATTTTATAAGCAGATAAAAAGGGGGACTATATTGTGAGGCGTAATGATACAGGAGCACAACGTCCGCGCAGTAACTCCTAAAGACTTCCCCCGCTCACTTCCGTCAATAGAAGCTGCGTGACTTGTAGAGAGCTAGCAGAGAACAGTTGAAGAAGCGTGGATAACTTGTGAACAATGCCTTTTACGTGCATCGTGCCGGGCTGTGATAACAAGCAGAAAGTATATAGTGTAGTAATGTTTCACAGATTTCCAACTCACCCCGGACGACGACACAGGACTCAGGACCTCCACCATGAGGGAGGAACTTTCCGAAAATATATTTTCTGCTTGTTGTAAAAGGCTCTCTACAAGTCACGCAGCTTCTATTGACGGAAGTGAGCGGGGAAGTCTTTAGGAGTTACTGCGCGGACGTTGTGCTCCTGTATCATTACGCCTCACAATATAGTCCCCCTTTTTATCTGCTTATAAAATCGACATGCTACATTTCTGTGTAAATATACTTCGCATGAAAACATTTAACGTAACTTTATTTAAATAGGGAACACGTGGAAGAGCTTGGTAGCTTCTATCGTGAGCTTTTTCGGAGCTATATGACATGTGGGAGAGGCTGCGTATGTGCTCCGTTTGCGTGACAGAGCGCACGGACAAAGACCAGACGGGGATATATTAACTCGGCTACGGTTAGGTAAGAACATATCTCAGTATGTAAAAACGGTGGCCTATTCCTTTAAAACAATGAAAAACAGTACACAGGACAATGTAAGTATCCAGGCAAACGTTATGTCCAAATAAGCGTCTGCAGCAGGTGGTGACGGGCCGCGTGGGCGTCCCGCATCCTTGGACTCTCCAAAACACAGAAACACAGAAGGACAGACATCCTCCCATGTGGGTTTTCAGCCCTGTCCACGGAGGATCTCTGCCTACAGGGATTGGACAAGATGAAAATGAAGCTCCAAAAAGGACTGGACGTTCTTCAGCGACTTTGGCACGTCTGCTGAGGGTCTCCCATCGGCCCTGGGTCTATCTACAGCCTGTCCGAGGGGGGAGTGGGACAGGGGACACCATGTGACTCGTGATGAACAGACTTCGGATAAAAAGAGTACTGTGTCATAAATAAGCCAAAGTAGTAATAGTAATGTTAATAATAATGCATTGGTTTTATATAGCGCTTTTATGGACACTCAAAGACGCTTTTTACATTGCACTATTCATTTACTCCATACTTGGTGGTGGCCACAGCTGCCCTGGGGTAGACCGACGGAAGCGAGGCAACCAATCTGCGCCATCGGCCCCTCCGACCACCACCCAATCACTCACTACATTCGCTAGGCTTCCTGGTGTTTCCCAAACGGTCTCCCATCCAAGTACCGACCAGGCCCTTCCCTGCTTAGCTTCCAAGGTCTGACGGGATCGGGCAGAGCAAAGGCGGTGTGGCCTTGATGTATTCATTTAAATGGTAAATGGTCTCAACTTATACAGCGCTTTTCCACCTACATTAGGCACTCAAAGCGTTTTACAGCAAGGATCCACTGACCCATTCATACTCTCATTCATACACCAATGCGCGCAGACACTGGTAATGGCAAATCACTGTAGAGTAGAGTAAATATTAACTATGGAGAATACTGGGGGTCAATTTCAAAGGGCCGTTCAAAAGACTGGCTCTTCTTAAAGGAATAGTTCACTGTTTTTTCCATACTGAGATATGTTCTTACCTGAGCTTAGACGAGTTGATACCTACCTGTCTGGTCTTTGTGCCCGTGGAAGAACTTGGTCGCTTCTAACTTCACCCCCGTTTGGAGCGATAGGAATATACTGGGAGAGGCCAAATGCTAACAACATCTTTGGTCGTTTCGTGTGACTGAGGGCACACACAAAGACCAGACAGGTACGCATCAACTCGTCTACGCTCAGGTTAGAACATATCTCAGTATGGAAGAATGGTGGCCTGTTACTTTAAAGGAACACTTTTTTGATCTAAATAACCTAAAATCACAAAGGGACTGATATTTACACTTTGAAAAACATGTTCGCAAATCAAATCTTGCACCGCGACTGATAAAAAGAGGCTGTAACTGTCTGACAAATCTTTATAGTGCACAAAGCTTCCTCTTGTGTCGCCTGCTCCGCTGTCGGGCTGATTCTTGTGTTCAACCGGGGGATTTCTGGGTAAAATTGACTGGAAAAAAAGGATCTGTCTCTTTTCCCAATTCAGATTCCGTTTGAAGCGTTCACCTTAAAGAGCCATGAGCGTCACATGACTGCTGTTGACGACTTCCTCACGTTAATTTATTTGTTTATAGCGCATTGTTGTGTGTTTTTTCCTACGACACACGAAGGAGGCCATTGGGGGGAAGCGTCAGTTTAAACATCGGCTCTTCCGTGTGTGGGCCCCGCGCTCGGGCCCTGGCGGATCCAGGGAAGAGCGGCCGAGCGTGGGCTGATGCAGCGCTCGGGGCCCCCTCCTCTTTTTTTTAAAGAGTCTGACACACACAGAGAGAGAGGGAGAGGAGCGAGTGGGAGGACAGCGGCTAAAACGCCAACCAACACTGAGGCTATTTCCAACGGTGCCCACTCAGGCTCAAAAATACACCCAGACCATCGATATCTGTGAGCCACGAAACACACAGGTTTATTATCCTGTACGAGAATAGGCTCAGTTTACAGGACACTCGTCAGCCCATTGTTTGAAATGGAAGAGGTGGACACTCTTTCAAGTTCTCACATATCTATGGATTTGTCTTTTAGGTTTTCCGTGGTGCATTCAATGGTAAAGAGGGAAAATGACACTAGCTGGTGCATGTTTTTACTCCGTGATGAAAGGATTGAGCTATTTAAGAGATGGTGAGGTGAGGAAAATGTTTCATACATTTGTTCTCGGGAGGAGCCTCTTTGGTGTGATAGCATCAGCAGTGTCAAATCGTCTTTCCTAGATGTCCCCATTGGTGTGCCTCAAGGGTCAATGCTGGGCCCCTTATTATTCTCTTTATATAAATGATCTTCCAAACACTTAGGATGTTGTTGTGTTGATGTTGAATTTCAAATGTTTGCTGATGACGCAGTCGTCTAGACAAGTGAAAAGAGTCTTCGAGAGGCTCCTGCCATCCTGATCTCCATACAGACACTGTGTGATGTTCAGTTAAAGGAATAGTTCACCGTTTTTCCCATACTGTGATATGTTCTTACCTGAGCTTAGACGAGTTGATACGAACCTGTCTGGTCTTTGTGCCGGTGGAAGAGCTTGGTGGCTTCTTACTTCACCCCCGTTTGGAGCTATAGGAATGTACTGGGAGAGGCCAGATGCTATCAACATCTTTGGTCTTTTTGCGTGGCATAAACAAAGGCAAGACAGGTGCGTATCAACTTGTCTAAGCTCAGGTAAGAACATATCAGAGCATCGAAAAAGCCTGTTCTTTTAACCTCTTAACTCCCACCTAAACCAAGCACATTTTCTCCAGTGTGGCTTTACCCCAGTCCAAAAGCTTCTGGAAAAAAGCTGTGAAAATAGCAACAAAACTGAGATGAAAACAATGATGGAAGTGTGACAAAAAAGTGAGAAGACATTGACAAAAAAGTGACGAAAAATTGATGAAGAATGACAAAAAATGGACAAAAAAATGACAAAAAAATTATTAAAAAAATGGACAAAAAAATGACAAAAAATGTAACAAAAAGACAAAAAAAATGACAAAAATGTGATAAAAAAGACAAAAAGACTACAAAAATGTGACAAAAAATACAAAAATGTGACAAAAAATACAAAAATGTGATAAAAAATTTGACAAAAAAAATACAAAAAATGGACCAAAAAAGACAAAAAAAATTGACAAAAATGTGATAAAAAATGCTGAAAAAATTACAAAAATGTGACAAAAAATTACTAAAAAGTTACAAAAATGAATTGAATACCCAACCAAAAAATGATGGGGAAAAAATCTGATGATGTGAGGAAAAAGATCCTCTCGGTTCAAGCGGGAGTTAAGAGGTTAAGGGTCTATCTCAGCAGAGGAGAGTTCAGGCGACCAGCAGCAAGATCTCCTCAACTTGGATTGACTGCACGCTTACCAAGGACCTATCTCAGTGGCCTGGAGACTAGTTGGAGACTTGAGTTGCCGCTGATCATGGAGATGTCTCCTTGACGTCCCCTGGAGCTAAGGCGAGTCCAGGTAGTCTCGGTGAAAACGAACAGGTTTGATTTCAGCCTAGACTTTTTCAAGTTTCCGCACGGTCTACGCGTGTTTTCAAGCAGTTGTGGCAACGACGTGAACAATATTTGTTGTCCTTAAACCTCTTACCACCCGCCTAAACCAAATGCATTCTGTCCTCTTTTGGCTGTGTAACACCTCATTTGAAAGCTAAGACCCACAAAACGGATCTTTTTCCTCGCATTGTTGCTGTGTTGTGTCACCTTTTGTATGTTTTTTATTTTTTATTTTTGTCACATTTTTGTTGAATTTTTGTCACTTTTTGGTTTAGGTTTTTGTCAGTTTTTGTTGAATTTTTGTCATTTTTTTGTTGAATTTTTGTCACATTTTTGTTGAATTTTTGTCACTCTTTGGTTGAGTTTTTGTCACATTTTTGTCACATTTTTGTCCCTTTTTGGTTGCGTTTTTTGTCAGTTTTTGTTGAATTTTTGTCTTTTTTTTGTTGAATTTTTGTCACATTTTTGTTGAATTTTTGTCACATTTTTGTTGAATTTTTGTGGAATTTTGGTCAAATTTTTGTCCCTTTTTAGTTGAGCTTTTTGTCAGTTTTTGTTGAATTTTTGTTGAGTTTTTTGTCACTTTTTGTTGAATTTTTGTCATTTTTTTGTTGAATTTTTGTCACATTTTTGTTGAATTTTTGTCACATTTTTGTTGAATTTTTGTCACATTTTTGTTGAATTTTTGTCACATTTTTGATGAATTTATGTCACATTTTTGTCCCTTTTTGGTTGAGCTTTCTTTCAGTTTTCGTAGAATTTTTGTTGAGTTTTTTGTCACTTTTTGTTGAATTTTTGTAATTTTTTTGTTGAAAATTTGTCAAATTTTTGTCGAATTTTTGTCACTCTTTGGTTGAGTTTTTGTCACATTTTTGTTGAATTTTTGTAATTTTTTGATTGAGCTTTTTGTCAGTTTTTGTTGAATTTTTGTTGAGTTTTTTGTCACTTTTTGTTGAATTTTTGTCACTTTGGTTGAGTTTTTGTCACATTTTTGTCAATTTTTTGTTGAGTTTTTGTCACATTTTTGTCGCGTTTACATCCTTGTTTTCTTCTCATTTTTTGTGGCTATTTTGGTGCTTTTTTCCCAAGAAGCTTTTTGATTAGGGTAAAGCCTGGAGAAAATAGGATCTGTTCAGGTGGGAGTTAAGAGGTTTACCTGAGACATTTGTGTGACATCCCTGCAATGTCTCCAAGTCTGCATGGAGACTTGAAAAAAAAAAAAAAAATCACCTAAACTACCTGAGCCTTATCTCCTGGGGACATTTCCATGACCAAGGGTAACTCAAGTCTCCAATTCCCTCAAATCTTTGCTCAAATGTAACAAAAAACAACCCCCAAAATCCAGAGAAAGAATCAAAGTGTGTGGATAATCTCAAGCACATTTTCTTTTTCAGTGAAATCAAAATCTAAACCGTTTCCTCCCACGCACGTCCGATCCGTCCCGGCCTTGGACACGTCTGACTTTATCTCCAGAACATGAGCTGTCCCTGTGATGCGTTCACGGACCGATCTCTCCTCGTCGTGAACAAAGACGGAACAGAAGCGTTCGGCGGTGCCATCTGGTCTGCAGGAAGCGAAGCGCCGCGTTCACGGAGCCAAACCTGTTCTGTGTCATGCTTTTGTTGACCTTTCAGGATCCTCGTGACTCGTGTCGGCACAGACGAAGAGCAAGACGTGCCCCATCTGTGCCGAGAAACGAGAGGGAAATAAATAGCAATTACTGTAAGGAAAAAGAGGTTGAAACGAGGTGCGTTGTTTTTGCTCGAGGCGAGTTTCAGGAAACAGCTGTCACTGCTCGCTTTGTTTTGCTTTAATAGATATAGGTGACCATGTTTATATCTGGTGGGCGTGGTCGTCACGGACACTGCCTCTGAGGATGCTGGCAACAAAACTGTCCGCTCTTTTTTTGAAGCAAGTCCAGTCGTTCTGTTTTACTTTCACATAATCTCATGTTGGCTAGTGATGAATGTGATGGTGATTATGGATACAGTGACCTGCACATGACTGTTTTTAATCAGTGGCAGCTGCTTTTAGGTTTAGGCATCAATGAAAGATCTTTCCACGGGAGTCATGTTGGTCCAAACAGCTCCTTTTTATGATTTAGTTTTTATTGAGTTGTGCATCAAGGAGATGGTGATCGACATCAGGAGGAAGCCACAACCGCACACACCGCTGAGCATCCAGGGGGAGGACATTGAGGAGGTGGACAGTTTCAAGTACCTGGGTGTTCACCTCAACGATAAACTGGACGGGTCCCACAACACCAACGCCCTGTACAAGGAGGGCCAAAGTCTCCTCCACCTTCTGAGGAGACTGCACTGCAAAAAGTGAATATCAAGCATTGGCTTAAATGACTGGAATTGAGGAAATGTATCTTGTTTTGAGCGGTTTTCACTCTTTTAGACACTTTTCCTGATCGGACCAAGTTTACTTTGCTTGTTTGAGGACATTTCAGACCAGTTCTAATGTAAATCTCGCTTGAAATAAGAAAGTAATATTGCCAATGAGATAAGAACAATTTTCTTACCCCATTGGCAAAGAAAATTACCTGAAATGAGGACGAAATGTATTGAAATGAGTCAGAAACACCTCAGAACAAGTGAAATAATCTAGGACAAACATCTTAACCAGTCAAAACAACAAAAAATTGGATTATTATGCTGAAATTGAGATTTGAGAGTTTATACTAGTCTAGTTAATTACTTTTTGCAGTGTGAGGTCCTTCAGAGTGAGCCTTTGCTCTCCACTACGCTGCCGTGTGCTGGGCCCCGGGAAGCACAGAGCGGGACAAGAACAAACTGAAAGAGCAGGTCAGGAGGGCCAGCTCCGTCCTGGGCTGCCCCCTGGACTCTGTGGAGGAGGTGAGTGACAGGAGGGTGTTAGCCAAGCTCACCTCCATCATGGACAACACCTCCCACCCACTGCACGGGACTGTAGAAGAGCTGAGCAGCTCTCTCAGACTGAACAACAAGACTGTAAAGCAGGGTAGGCAAGTTTGTGTCGTGAAGGGTCGATTTTTATCATCGCCAAAACACCAAGGGCCGAACCTCACCATAGTTGCCAAAAGTTCATATATTTTTCTGCAAATGCTAATGTTTTAAATCTGTAGTTCTCAAGTGGTTCGGCTTCGGGGCCCACCATTACCCTAGGACAGGGGTGTCTAAAGTGTGGCCCAGGGGCCAAATGCGGCCCTCAGACCAATTTATGGTGGCCCTCGGCCTCTCGCTGTATCGGTACACATCACCAGAGATGGACCTTTTTATTTGAAATGTAATAATTCTATACAATTCTAACCTAACAACTAACATTTCCTTGTGAGACAGAGCTGGCATGAAGGTTTTAAGCTTAAATAGAGGTATGGGGCACAATTTAAACCTCTGCTAGTCGAAGGTTTTGCGGCACTAACTACTGATCTACGGCCCTTCACCCCGTGTACACTTCAACATGCGGCCCCCCATGAAAAAAGTTTGGACACCCCTGCCCTAGGATGACCCAAATGAAACTGTAATTTGCCATATATCGTATAAAACATCATATTTTCCACACAGGTTTTTTTTTAGAGAACTTTAACATGTATTTGATCTCTTATTGGCAAAGTAATATTTCTCAAATTCATCTCGAGGGCCAGAGGTAATGTGCTGGCGGGCTGGATTTGGCCCGGGGCCTGATGTTGCGCACCCCTGCAGTAACATGTGCAATAAGCTCTTTGCTGAAAACATGCAATAATTTGGTATAGTCTGTTTCGTTAATTATTTGCTGTTTATGCTTTTGTCCCCACAAAGTCCTTGGTCATTGTACATAAGATACCACTATTTTACTATTTCAATGATTTTTGTTTATTTTTCTCACATTTTCTGCCTATTTGCTGCACACCCTGAGTGTTTCTAAGAGCTGAATGTAAGAAGGAAATTTCTCCATTGTGAGATCAATAAAGGCTTATCTTATCTTATCTTATCTTATCTTATCTTTTCTTTTCTTTCAATGCTTAACATATCATTTCCATAGTGTGGCACAGTTTGTCTATATTCTTTCCTCTCCTCCCTTTATTAAACAGATTCAGTCTGTTCTTAACATTATTATGTGCTCCTTGTGAGGCTCTATGTCGCTCTGGCAGAGAGAAGGAGTTTGAGAGAGAGAGAAAAGGCCACGATCGTCACCTCTTCACTTTACTGCTGTGACTCTTGTGCCACATCTGCCTTTCCTCTGTCGTTTTGCACATGGCGTCTTGTCATTTTCGTAACTTACGCCAGTGCCATCGCTCTCTCTCGCCGAGGTGTGGGTTAGCAATGGTCTGGTTTGCCCCCCACCCCCCCCCACTGGGATGTGACAGACGGCGAGGGCTGATGAAATGCGGCATAATAATCTGCAGTGACCCTAAGCCTCGCCGAGAACCTGCGCTTACGTAACCGCAGCCTGCACTGGGCTCAGGGAAACGGGCACGGCACCATATTTACTCCTACTAGAGGAACTTTAGGGTAATGCTGATTTATGTGCAGCTGTGAAAACCTCTGAGCAGGTTTCATTCCATGATTGTAACTATGGTAACGGTCACAATGCAGATTATTTTTGTCTTGGTTTTTGGTTAATGTTATTGGACTTGGACTTTAAGGTCAAATGACTCTCATAAAGGAGTCCTAAAGCAGAGACAATATTCAAAACGATGTGCTCGATGTCGGTCAGTGTGACGAGTGTGGCAGGTTTGTGAATTCAGTCACTTCCACATAGTGATCAGGGGAAACATTTGGACACTTTTTAGATTTCATTTCTCTCCTATGCACCAAAACCTCCCTCTCAGATCATGGAACTCTAGAACGTGAACGTGACTTATTGAAAATATCCTATTTCAATATCCTATTATGGACAAAGGATAGCTTCTCACTGCAGAGAGTAATATCTTGATAAGTTAAAATTGCTAAATGGAATGAGTAGTGTTGCACTTAAAATCAGAAAGAAAAAAAAAACATATTTCAACTAAAAGGAAACTTATTGTCTAATTTTAAGCACAATAAGATCTTTGTTCTTGTTTAATGTGCAAAAATACTTGTTTCATTGGCAGATTTAGCTTGAAATATTTCTTATTTCAAGCTAAATCTACCTATGTTTAGTAGCGCAATTCTGCTTGTTTTTATTCTTAACACAGCAAAAAAAATGCTTAAATTAAGAAGACATTTAAAGATCGATTTCTGGTAGGTTTTCAGAATGTGTACGTAACCATGGATACGGTTCAATCAGCCATGAAAACCTAAAAAAAACAATTGATCCTGGAGCATCCAACACATCAAATTTGTTTTAATACCAACTTTTTTTCCTAGGATGGAAAAGGCCACATTTGAGAACAACCTGATCCTAACTACCCGTAGACCTAAACCTAACCCTAACCTAGAAATAAAAGTGTAGCCTCCAGGCCTTTTTGTATAAGTTTTGAGTTAGGCCTGTCACGATAACACATTTGAAGTTCGATATATTGATATATTGAGGCAGGAAAGTATCGCGATAAACGATATTATTGACTCTTAACGATACTGGGTAACGTCAACTCTCAGGCACAAAAATGACAGTAAACCTGTGTTCTAAAAGTGCATCATAATATCCTAAAATACCACACAAGCTGCGACAAACATGAAATGTAATGGGGGGGGGGGGGGGGGGGGGTGCTAATAAATGCCCAAAATGTATCGTTTACCTGTTATCCATTGAACTATAAGTCGATAAAACAATCATTGTGACAGTCCTGTTTTGAGTGTGTGGTTAATTTCCATTTTGTCGTCCATGAAAACCTGGCTGTGTGAGCGCTGGCCTGGGATTGGGGGACTTGTTTCAGGCTCGGTCCTGGTTGGCTGCTTACCTCTGGTCCTGATTGGTGCGGCATCTGAGCACCTTTATCTTTATCTTCTTTACGTATCCCCATTAGTTATTACCACAGCAATAACTCTTCTTCCTGTGGTCCACATAAAACACAAACATGTACAATAACACACTAGTCCATATGTAAACAAAGCAGGTAAAGCGACATTATCAGAAATCCCTCTGCTCATTGATGTCACAAGCTTTTTGATGTGCATGGCCCATGAAAGAGTGTCATCCATCCAGACTCCCAATAGTTTTGTTTCTTTTACCTGCTCAATATCTATGCATGGAGCATAGCTGGATGCTAAAATTATGGCTTTAGTTTTTTGAGTCTGGCACCTGGCCCCAGTCAACCACCTGGTGCCGGCCACACCTATAAAAGGCCACACTCTGGGACATTCTGGGCTGCTGGTCTTTGTGGCCAGTACGCCATTGTGTTTGTGCCACTTCTTGGGATGTTCACTGGAATGTGACGTGGAATTAAAGCAGTACTAAGTAACTCTTCCCCCTAGAGGCCATAAGCGCAACTGCAGGTGTAGTAGCAAGTTACGATTTTTTAATTTATTAATTGTCTTGGAGAGTAAGACAGGAAGGGCAAAGGGAGAGAGGGATACTGTGCATCCAATTATACAATAGAAATATTTTTTTTCACTCAAACTTGGCTGTAAATACTGTTTAAAGTTACGTTAGCCCGCAGTTAGCTTTGCCCGTTAGCATGTTAGCTTCTTCATGATTACATTAGTGTGTATTGCTTTCTCCGCACCGGGGGCAGTCAAGTTGCAAACATGGTTTTCTGGCCAGAGACGCCAGGGGGAGATGAAAGACCCTCCAATCATCCCATAAACACTTGTATTACCCCCACAGGGACTACGGAAAGGATTTATTAAGGTAAATAAGTTACTTAGTACTGCTTTAAAATAGGACAAAAACCCTTGAAATTGAAAAAAGTCAAAGGTAAGAAAAATAGTTCCATTTCAACCTGGATAGACTCCCACAGAAAAAAGCAGTTTTGGCGATCAGACCCCGGCAGTAGCCATCCATATATGTGTTAAAGTCAGTATGGATGAGCAGGCTGGAGTTAGTGATGTCCACTCCGGAGCCTGGACACTGGTGGTAGTGGTATAGGAGACCCATGAAGGAGGCAGCAGGAAGAAGCCATGGACAGAAGAGGCGGAGGTGGGTCGCAGCACATCTGGGAAGCGAACAAACCATGATTGCTGGAGGCTTGAAAGCGGGACCAAGGGCGATGATTGGCTGGTAGGGAGGTGCGGCTCTTACGCTGATGGGCTGAGGTGGAGGTGTGGCCCTCGCTGATGACATCATTGGCCGGAGGTGATGCTGAAATGAGTCTTTACGCCTCGGCTTCATTAATTCAAGCACTTTCCTTTGTCATTTTTGTCTAAGATAAGAGCATTTTTTCCAGTGAACCCCCCAAAACATACAATGAACTATTTGTATCTAAAATGCCAACATGATTTGGGCAGAAATATAGGCTTTTTACTCCAAAAATGTCTTAAACACACAGGCTCCCTCTTTCACTGTTTACCAGCAAGTAACTCTGGTACAGTATTGCATGGATGAAGTGATTGTGGTGTGTTTCATGTGGACGTTCGGGCTGTGTGCGACTCGGAGACACACGCGAGACGCAACGGCGAACAAAAAACGCGTTGTTCGGAGACTCAGCTGATCTCAGACGTGGACGCAACTCCGCTCCACGATCCGGACCGGGATAAAAGGATTTACACGCAGTCCCGGCTCCGAGACAGGAATACGATTGTCAGTGTTCGGAGACGAGCTGAAGAAAAGCGTCTGCAGCCTCTGTGTGTTTACGGAAAAAACGATCGAGCCACGGAGAAAGAAAATCACTCGGATAAGAGAAGAAAGCTTAGTCATCGGCTGGCAGATCATTTCATTACGGAAACCATGAAAACAAAGTAAAAAGGAGAAGTAACGAAGTGATGTTCAGAGTCCGTTAGCCTGCTCAATGTGTTTTTCCTATAGCCGTCAGCGTTAGCCATCAAAACATCGCAAATAATGAACGATCCAGATGTTTTAAGCTGTTGTAAACTCATCAACCATATTTACGTGAGGTCAAAACCTTGGTAGAAATCGTTAATGAACGTACAGACCTTTTGAGGTTTTACTCTAGATAAGAATTAGCAGCGATGTTCAGTCATAATGGGGAAAAAACTTGATAGAAACAAGTTATTTTTCTGATGATTTCAGTGTCACATTCACACAGAACTGCCTGATTTGAACATTGTCAGAGCATTGTCACATCCTCATGAAGACTGTCCCAGATTTTAGCTTTCGCCTCAGCGTGTTTAGTCCTGACTCTGGGAACCAAGAACCATGGCTCTAACATGCAGGGGCGGACTGGGACTGAAAAACGACCCTGGACTCTGACCAGCCTGGCCCAAATTAGCATCAATGCGACACTTCCACAAAGACGTTTTTTAACCTCTTACCCCCTGTCACGCTGTCGCTGCGTCGTCGTCACATTTTTGTTTTTTCATTACTTTTTTTGTGGGGTTTTTGTCTTGTTTTCGCCATATTTTTTGTCACTTTTTAGTTGCTTTTCCAGCACATTTTTGTTCTGTTTTCATCCTCGTTTTCGTCACTATTTTGATGCTTGTCTTCTAAGCTTTTAGATGTGGGTAAAGTTTGTTAAGGCGGGGGGTAAGAAGTTAAGGATAAAATTGAGAGGACCGGTGGCCCTAGAGCCAGTGGCCCTTCTGTGCTCTTCCAGAATGGACATATGGCCAGTCTGCCCCTGCTAACATGTCTTTGGTGCTAAACCTGTACTAATACACAAGCAGAGCTGTTTCTATTCTGATAAGTGTTTCATCAGTTGTCGAGCAGCCTCGAGGTGTCCCCACACCAGTGTTGGGCAAGTTCCTTTAAAACTGTAACATGTTCTATATCAGCAGGTACAGCTTTAACAATGTAATATGTGTGTTTTACATATTATTATTGTTTCATAAATCCCCTCCTGGAACCGCCACCTGAACGTGGTGAAGGGGTTTGAGCGCTGGAATGATCCTGGAGTTCTGTTGTCGGGGGCTTCGTGCCCCTGGTAGGGTCACCCAGGGCAAACAGGTCTGAGGTGACGGGTCAGACAAAGAGCGGTTCAGGAGCCCCTTATGAGAGACCAACAGGCCCGGTTAGAACCATAAGGCCGTCCTTCTGTGGACCCACCACCTGCAGGAGGAGCCATAAGGGCTGGTGCAGTTTCACGACCCGGCAACGGACAAGTGGAAGAGGATGGATGGATGGATGCATGGATGGATGGATGGATGGATGTTTCATAAATGTAGCCGAGTTACTTTTGACAAAATATAAACTAAAAAGAGTAATAATGCCACCAAGCAAAAGTGCAGTCAACTATATTCTTTTCCTTCTTTATCTTCATTCTCTTGTGTTTTGTTCTCAACTGCAGATACATCAGTGTCCAACCTTATTTGGTGCTGCATTTTGTTGGGGGTCATTTTTTTGTTCATACATTTAGACGCACTTGTAACTCGAGTTACTTGAATTTTAATGACTATTATATTTCCGTATTTTCAGTAATATGTTATTCCTTAGTTACTGAAAAAAGTACTATTATTGTAACTTTTTACTTTTGCAATACGTTACCCCCAACACTGCTCCACACACAGTAACCTGAGCTCAGCTCTTTCTCCTACATTCTGTGGTGCATCTGTGAAGTAAGAATTGATAAGAGGTCTAAGCCCAAACCGGACGTGCATCAGCATTCGAACAGTGTCAGTGAGGAAGGAGGGAAAGGAGCCTGTGCTTCCTCTCATGTCTCCTTCAGCATAGGGACCTCTGGAGGTTCCTTACCAGAGATATGCAGCTTTGTGTCATTCCATAAGTATCACCTTCTAGTCCAGCGGTGTCCATCATGTGTGGCCTATGGTGTTCTGCTGAGAAAAGTAAAAGGAATCTACAGTAGTTTTAGTAACAGGCATTTGGTCTCTGACTCGTGTTATACTAAGTCCGCAAAATCATCTCGAGGTTCAATGATGGAGGGCTGGTTTTGACCCCTGGCCCTGACGTTGCCAATCCCTGATGTAAAGGGATGATTAAAAGTGAAAACTTTATTGACTGTGATCAAAAGAGTTTATTTGTGAAATCGTGCGAATACATGGTAAGTTAAAAAAGTTCCTGCAGTTTTGTTAACTTTATATCAGAGTCGATACAACATATGCCTCACCAGCTGCAAACCTCACCTCCTGTCAATGAGATTCACTGAATCATTTTATTTAAGTTTCTACTTTTACACATCAAAGGCCTTTAAACATCATCTTCTGGGATATTAATGATGGAGAAAGCACAGGAATTATATTATGCTATGAAACAGACATGTCATACCTCGCGCGCTTCGATATCGGGTCTTGTTTGTTTGTTTATCACCGTGTCAAGTGCAAACACATCAAACTTTATCTCCAACAACAGTAGAAAATGAGCTGTCTCAGTGATGCGCCCATGAGCTGATCCTACGCTCACAATAAACAAAGGCACATCTCCGTCACTGCTCCGCTGTGCGGCCTCATCGATGAGCAGCGTAAGTAACAGACTCATCCCGAAGCAGCTGCCGCTGGGATTATATCTTTATCACAGCATCTGTCGGCGGCAACAGAACACGCCGTCCTCAAAAGTTGACATGTGAAAAAGTGTGGTTCTCAGCTGGTTTGGAGGACGACGAGCAAACGCATTAGACAAAGATTCAGTCGACACAAATGATTATGCTAATGACATGTCAGTGTCATAAAGGTAAAAGTTTTTCAGTGAAACTCATGGTGTCTCAGGCTCTTTAAATCACTGACTTTAATCTCAGTCATGATTAGTCGTCAGGTTAAGCCCAGTTAAGGGAAAAACTACTGAAAAAGGACGTTCCACATTATTAAGCAGATCATCATTTTCACGCAATATGAGGAAGAAAAAGGATCTCTCTGCTGATGAAAAGCGTGAAATAGTTAAATGCCTTGGTCTAGGTATGAAAACCTTTGATATTTCACCAAGGATTATGGTTATCATCGTACTGAAAAGAGATTTGTGGATGATTCAGAGCAAACACGGGTTTGTGCAGATAAAGGCACAATGAGGACGGTTTCTGCCAGACAAACACATCAGATTAAGAGAACAGATGCTACAAAGCAGCAGGTATTTGAAGCTGCTGGTGCCTCTGGAGTCCCCCGAACATCGAGGTGTGGGTGCAGAGGCTGCAGTTGTGCATAAACCTTCTATCCTGGCTCTCCTGAACTGCTCATTGAAGCCGACGAGCAGAAATGGCTGCAGTGGCTCAGACATACGTACAGCATAACATGGTGCACTGCCATATTAAGGGGTCGTTCTTGACCCCCTCGGGGACTCCACAGGTCATGGCAATTTTGTCTGAGACAGAGTTGCCAATTTCAACAAAGTACGTCCTGTCCTCGAGATAGGACTTGGACAGAGCAGGACCAGAGATTCCCACACAGTTTTCTAACCTGTGAAGTAAGATCCTGTGGTCCACGGTGTCAAAGGTCCAGCAGAACTAAAACTGAGACTTGTCTGTGTTGGTGTTCGCCGTGCGTTGAAATGTCACTTATCACTTACATCCATGATGATCCATGCTCTGTCTCAGGCTCTCAGATCAGCAGATCAGCTGCAGCTTGTGGTCCCAAAAGGTAAAAAGAAGATTTGTGGGGACCGTGCTTTATCTGCTGCTGCCCCAAAGCTGTGGAGCATGTTGCCTCCAGAGATTGGACAAGCTCAGTCTCGGCCTGTGTTTATCTTGCTCTTGAAAACTCGCCAACTTTCAATCACTAAGTAAGATGTTTTTCCAGATTTTTCTACAGAATCTGTCTTTGCCTTTCATTTTTGTATGTATTTTGTTGTATATACCTTTGCATCATGTATTAGACTCTGTAATACTGTTATTAAGTTTTCCATTATTTCATGATGTATGTACGGCACTTTGGCCAACTGTTTTTAAAGTGCTTTATAAATAAAGTTGGCTTGGTATGGTAGCTGTTCTTTCTTCCAAAGCGTGGCCAGTCTGACTGTCCTGACAGGACTGGCCACGCCCCCTTGTCTTCCAGGGGTCTCAGGGCGACAGGACGATCTCTGGAGAAGGGCCTTCATCACGATTAACGGTGTTGCTGCTCCGTTTCCTGATTTCAACGACTTCCTTTATCCAGCGATTGTTGGTTTCAGATCTGGTGACTCGGTGTGTGATTATTTCTTGATGTGTGATTATTTCACCAGTTTTAAATCCTCCTGTTCTGCTGTGCGATCAACAAAGTCTTATCCATCATGTTTCACGGATTCAAGAAGCATTTTTACACATTTCAGTCGACTTCCACTAAAAAGAAGAGTCTTAATCTTCTCCACGAAAAGGTCAAACGATACATGGACGAAGCGCCGCAACAAACCAAGGTGACTCCTGTGCTAATCACCAGCCTGTCTCTTTAAATGGCAGACTTCAGTCGTGTTATTTCGCCTCCAAAGGTTATCAGATCTGCCGCACATGTTTCCGCCGTGTGGTTCTCAGACGGCGGTGCGCGGCCCGTCTCGCTCACATCCAATAACAGGGTTTCGTCTCTTTTAATTGCTTTTTTTTGTCACGCTTTTAGTCGCTCTTTCGTGGCTTTTATGTTGCTTTTTCATCACTCTTAAGTCGTGTTTTTTATTGTGTTATTGTTGCTTTTCCGGCACTTTTTTGACGCTCTTTTGTTGCGTTTTCATCCTCGTTTTTTGTTGCTATTTTGACGCTTTTAGATCTGGGTAAAGCCGAACAGGAGACAATGTGCTTGGTTCAGGTGAGGGTTAAGAGATTAAATAAGAAGTACTTAAAGCCACACTGCGGAAGATTTCACCCAATAAACAAAACTGAAATACAAGCATTTTTTTTATGATAGATATTTTCACCATTGAAAAATACCTCAAACAAACATGTGCTTTTGTGCTAAGTGGCTCGCCTCGGCTAAAACATGACTATAACTTTACCGGGAGTGGGTACGTCTCCAGCTCGTTTCCATGGAGATGTCGACTAAAGTCAGTAGAATTGAGAGTTAAACAGGTTAGGCCCTCATCCAGATCCATTCTTTGATTATTCACTGCAAAAATAGGATTGTCTGTGTCGAGCTGGTCATTGAGAGCATGTTTTGTGTTGATGGCAACAGTATAGTCCAAAATGTTACGCAGTGTGCCTTTAATGACTAAAACTATGACTCGAATCTGTAGACATATTTGTACTTGGCTTATGAAAAGCTAAATAAAAAGGAAGAGAACGGAGTAAAAACTAAACTTGTGCTAAGAGTTACAGTAAAATTTTAGCTTAAATTTGAGCGGTTTTCACTCAGTAAGACTTTATTCCTGAAGTTTACTTTGCTTGTTTGGTGACATTTCAGACTAGTTCTAAGGTAATCTTGCTTGACATAAGAAGGTAAAACTACCAATGGGATAAGGACAATGTTCTTTCCCCTATTGGCAAAGAAAATGACCTGAAATAAAGACGAAATGTATTGAAACGAGTCGAAAACATGTCAGAACAAGTGAAATAATCCAGAACAAATGCCCAACTAAATCTTAACTAAACAACTCACATTTGGATTAGGCTCAAATGGAGACTGAACGAGTTATTAACAGCTGGTAAACTTTGTCTTGCATAATATTTTTTAGTTTTTAAAGCCTATATTTTCAACAGACAGATATTTAAAGGCAAATTGTTTTAGCAGCTACGTCATTTACTAATTACATGTAGAATAGACTGCCTAATTCAAAAGTAAAATTCCTGAAATCATGTTATTTGCTGAAAAAGCGGAACTCGATGACTCAATAGTTCTGCACATGCGCAGCAACAATAAGTAGTGCAACTCGACAAGCCGTCTGTTTCGATTGTACACCGGCCCTCCAGCACAGAACCTCTGGCCCTCAAGATGATTTTGAGAAACATTATGACACAAATCAGAAAGTACTTTAACATTTTTAGGGTTAAATGGGAGAAATACTGGTAATAAACCCAATTAAGTCATATTATGTACAACTCCGGCATTTGTAGAAAGTGCACTGGGACAATAATAGTAATTTTAAGGAAGAAATGACAGAAACCTACTTGAATTTAGAGATTCAATCTAAGCTTTGAGTAGATTTGGTCTTAGATCAGATAAAACATCTTATCGCCAATGGAACAAGTCATTATTCTCTTAACTCGGGTTATATTGTATAGTTTCAAGTGAAAAACAAATCTTTTTAAAAGTAAAAGTTAATTTGTCTGATTTCAAAGTGTTTTTTATGCTTGGTCCATTGGCATCAGCATTTGTATCTTTATCTTAGATTAGTCCAAACAGACTCAAATTCAACATAAAGAACCTTTATTCAAGCAATTTTAAGTCATTTATCTCATTCAAGATGGCCATTTTTCCAGTGTAGTGCTTTACTTTGGCCTAAAATTGGCGGCTTTGGCCTTCGGTGTTTCTACAATGAAAAAAACTGGCCCTCCGTTAAGAAAACTTGCCTTCCCTTGATTTAAACTAATCTAGTTAATTACTTTTTGCAGTGATGATAATAATAAACAGGACGTTCCTTCCGTAAATGCTGAGCACGAACAGAGAACAATAATGTGTCAAATCAAAGAATAAATTAAATCAAGTGAAACTGAAAATGAGACTTAACAGAAAACGGGTTGCAGATCACACCAGATACAAAGAAGAGCTTTTGGAAACAGAACAGGCTCGTTCCACCGTACATTCATGTTTACAGAACTATATTATTACATTATTTTAAAAGTCTTTGCCATGTGTCACTCCCTGCACAGCATTGGTCATGATCTGAGTTGGACATTGGTGAATATAAACTGTAATCATTACACAATACTTTGTCCCAGTGCTTATTACGAAGAGTATGATCAGATTTATTTTGAGGAAAGTTGAGTTGTGTTTTAACATGACGACATTTAGTGCTGGAGCGACTCAAAAGTAGGTCAAGGGAAATGTTTTCAGTGGGTCGCCTTTCCCAGAAAACATTTATTTAAAAACGACAGGAAGGTATACATGCCTTTCAGTCATTTTTGTTGTTATGGCGGCCATTTTGAATACCAAAGTAGAATTATGCAGTACTACAACATGTAACAATATCTCTACTCAGGATATTTAAAAAACAACAACTGACTGACAGGGGCATTTTTATGAACTCGTAATCATTGCTGAAGATAACAGTAAAAATAACAGTGAGAACACAGCCCAAGAGACGCACGTTTATGTGAAGACACCCGTGAGTCAGTGTTTAAGACGTTAGCATGCTACCGGTTAGCATTTAGCTTCAACAGCTCAACTCCGACCCTGAACCACACTCTCAACATCTAGCCTTGGATACAACATGTGACAGAGGTCAGAGCTGAGCTGTTACTGTAGTATTTCCTCAGTGTTCACAGATGTGAGCCACACATGTGTTTATCGTGTTGAAGCCATAGACAGTTGGATGACAGTTGCTAACCGATAGCATGCTAACATCTTGAGCAGCTTAAACACTGGCTGTATCCGAATGTCCACACTATTCCCTAACCCCTCATTCACTACATAGGCCCGCACTATATAGTCGACTATATAATCACTGATTCTGTTGGCGATTCGGACACAAGCCACTACTTTCTCAGCGCTGCGTGACGTAGTTTTTTTTTATCTGAATTTATTTATTGTTACAAACGTTTATTTTATGAAACAGAACGACTGTTTTGGCACTTTTACAGGCGTTACTATCATCACAAAAAAAGGAAAGAAAAAAAAGTCACCCCAGCGTTAGCTCAGAGACGCCAAAAGTAGGTCACAGGCAGGTGTCCGAAGCGCCAGCAGATTGAGTGACTACATCTGCTAAAAGTTCGCGAAACTCCGGGAATAATGTATTTCTGTGATAAAGACCAACCAGACTCATGAGACAGTGGAATATTCATGGATTAATACGAGTCAGATACGCTTTTACTTCACATGGATTTTACATGAATGGCTTGGATTATTCGAGAGGAAGCTATCGGTCAGCTAAAGGTTAACAGCTAACGTTAGCATTTTCTCACCATAACCGTTTATATTTAGATCATTTATTCATGAGAAATACGCAACACACGACTGAAACATCTGATTTCATTCAGTCGTGTTGTTTAGTTCAAAGACCTGTCGCTGTCAGGCTCTTCTCCGACTCTCGCAATGCATTGTGGTCTATATTGACCCGTTTAGTGACCATCGATGCTCACTACCTTTCGAGATGCATTGTGGGAAATTTCGAGTGCACTACTTTTTTCTCTCTGGACATTCGGAGACCCCTGCAAACTGGCGTGAGCACAGTAATGCACAGTAATGCATGTTTTATAGTCCAAAACATAATTAATGGGTAACTAATAGGTCACTAATTGTTTATTTCAGCGTTTTAAAAGTTTGTAAAATTCTCAAAATCCCCTGCACTGTCAATGTAAACAATGGACTAATAATGTCAATGACGTCACTAAAGCCTGTTTGTCAAGTGTATTTGAATGTTGCACAGAAATTACCTTCAGGCGACGGCATTTAGATTGAAGTCCCGACATGTAAACAAATACAGAACTTTACTTAAGTCCAAAGAAAGTAGAGACACTATGAGCAAATACGACTCAGTGAAAAGTAAAAGTTACTCTGTCAAATCATTGCTTAAGTATTTGCTCTAGAAGTTTGAATTTGCATGTATTCAAAGTAGAAAGTCAGCTTCAAAAACACAAAAACTACACCTAAGTTCCCGTCTGCACGGCAACACGACGGGGACAAACCATCCTCTATGTTGTGAGCGAGTAGCATTTGACATTAACATCTGCACAGCGCCACCTACTGTTCCAGACACTGCATCATTAGGTTTTTAACATTAACAAAACACATGGACTCATTGACTTTTTACTTTGGAGCCTTTTGTAGAAATGTAGTGGAGAAGGAAGTGTTGTATTTATCTTTGGATGTAGCAGAGTAAAAGTAGTAAGTTACTCTAGTAAAGTATACACCACATTCAAATTATTATGCAAATGTCATTTTTCTCTGATTTTCTAAATTGTCAACTCAAATGAGAGTCAGCATAATTATCAAGTCTTTAACTGTTAGAGGATCATTTGAATGAAAAAAATAAATATAGTGAAGAACTCAAAATCTACTGTTCCAAATTATTATGCAGCACATCGTTTCAATACATTTTAAAGCTTGTAATATTTACATATATAATTACTGAAATCAAAAGCTATTTCAATCACAAACATCTTAACAGGTCAAGTTATATTTTAACATAGGAGCCCTTCTTTGAGCAGCTTCAAAATTCTTAAGTTAAACTTGAGAGTTTTTGGAGAGTTCCTGCTTGTTGACATCAGTCTGCCCAGGGACTGCAGGTGGAAATTAGCACAAGTGCTATAACCTGGTACAATGCATCTCTCCTTTTGAGGTTAATGTATATTGTACACTGTCCCTGTTCAAATAAATAAACTAAACTAAACTAAACTAAACTTGGATTTCTTTGCAGGATGTTAGGAGAGGCCGGATAGAAGGTTTATGCACAACTGCAGCCTCTGGAGGGTCCTACACCTTGATGTTCTGGAGACTCCAGAGGCACCAGCAGCTTCATATACCTGTATGCTGCTTTGTAGCAGCTGTTCTATTCATCTTATGTATTTGTCTAGCAGAAACCGTCCATACTGTGCCTTTATCTGCACAAACCCGAGTGTGTCTGAATCAGCCACAAATCTATTATCAGTACGATGATTACACTTAACCTTTCATGATATATCGAAGGTTTTCATACCTAGACCAAGACATTCAACTATTTCACAACATTCAACTATTTCATCATGAAGAGATCCTTTTTCTTTCCCATAAAGCTTGAACATGATCTGCTTAATAAAGTGGAACATCCTTTTTCAGTAGTTTTTCCCTTAACTGGGCTTAACCTGAAAACTACTCATCACAGGTCTCAGTGATTCAAAGAGCCCCGAGACACAAAACCATCTATGAGTTTCATTAAAAACCTTTTTTTTTTTACACTGAAATACAATTTGCATAATAATTTGGAACGCGGTGTAGATGCTCTAAAAGTGCTTGAGTAAAACTACTTTATTCAGAACGAAGGCGACCTTTCTGCAGCAGTGGATGAGAGTCCTCCGCCTGCACCGTCTACAGCCAACACTGCACTGCCCCAGAGCTGCCTGTTTGTTTTTCATTTACACAGAACTGGTTTGAGAGAGAGAGAGAGAGAGACGGAGAGGGAGGGGGTCAAAGTCCTGCAGCGCGAGGCCGTTACGTAACACTGTTCTCGCCGCATTCCAGGTAAAATCCCGTCCGCTCCAAAACCCTCGTGGGCAGCGCGCCGCAGAGGGACAGATCCAAGTGTTTTCAACTCAAGCACGCAAACCTGACAGCGAGACTGGGACTGCAGCGCTAAACCAGGGCTAAACCAGGGCTAAACTACAGGGTTAAACCAGGCCACATGAAAGAGATTGAGTTGTTTGTTAACTCAGAGTCACGATGAACACGCTGCACTTTAGCCCCAGTTTTGGTTTCTGTGCTTAAAACGGGAAGCACGATGTTGAAAATACTGTGTGATACAGGTTTGCAAAATATAAGTAACGAGACACATTACATTTAAACACACATTTGTTTTTCAGCTGCTGTTTGAATAAAAAGGGGGGAAAATGTGTCGTCCAGCTCATGTGACCGTCATGAAGCTTTGGCAAGTGTTTGTACCCGGTGATGGAAGGATGAAGTTTAGCAAGAGAGCAGGGCCGGCCCAGGCCTCCATGGGGCCCTAGGCATAATTTGACTTGGGGGCCCCCTCGTTAACCCTGTGCTGACTGGGCTCGATATGGATGCTCTTGGTGCACGGTCCTGTGCTTAAAGGGGCTAGATGCAAGTTGGCCATTTTATACTCACTACTGCCACCTCAGGTCATACGTGTAACTGCAGCTTCTATATTAAGCTCGTGCATGACGGGACTTAGGACCAACAACTTTTGAGTGACAGTGCAGGATTTTAGAGGCAGTTGTGGTGAACAGGTCTGGGCTCATTCACACTAGGACATGGCTGGAACATGTAGGGGGAGGAAAATACTTAGTTTTAACATTTTTAAACTCCATATAGCACCGTTTTTCCATACTGAGATATATATAAGAACAAATCTCAGTATGGAAAACGGTGGCCTGTTCCTTTAAGGTATGTTTAATTAATTTCTCACTTATGAAGGAAAGTGTCCTTTTGAGACAGTGCTAAATGCACTATACCTGATTTCATTTCTAGAAATAGATTGAATTTTGTGGGATTAACACTGTACCTCTTTGGATCAATTTCATGAACTTTCAGGCTACGTTTTTCCCTTAGTACGCTTCAACCCAGCACTGTTCGTGACACAACATAAGGTTTTTCATGTGTAGAATTTCTTTTGCAAATGGACCGCAGTTGTTCACTAAAGGAACAACAGAACCGAGATGAGAACAATGTGGACAAATAACGCCTTTTGGTGGAGTTTGTGGAACAGGTGCCAAGGCAAAAACTGGAGGAAAGACGCAGCTAAAAGACGAACTATAGATACAGACCATGTCACACAAGGGATCAGCCTCTCCGGGGGCCGAGGGGGAACAAAAGCTCTCATGGGAATCACACATTTTCCCTCTTTTTAGACGTTTTCTATAAGCATATTATACTATACTGTACTAAACTATACTATACTATACTATACTATACTATACTATACTGTAAACATTTTTACAAACACACCAATAAAGTCAATCCAAATTCGTGTCACAGCAAATTGTTCAGTAGAAGCGATAAACGGCACTTGTTGCTAACACTAGCATGTGTAGCATGAAGCATACGTTAGCCTCCTAGTTAGCGTTGCTCCTCTCCATGTCTCTATGTCTTTATTTGTCCTGCACTGGTCAGCTCCTCCTTCCTCTTCCTCCTGCACAGCTCGCTCCGCTCCACAACAGTCTTTCACCACCTTCTGGGAAGAGCTTTGCAGTTGGTCTGTTGCAGTGAACATCCATTAGCCGGAACAATAGTAGGGATAGGCATGTGTGGCTTAGCTGGGAGTCTTGCCCGGATACCTCCTCCTTTGTCCCTTCCTTGTTTCCTGTAGCTCCTCTTGTGACGCCACCACTGTCCTGCAGGTGCGGGGGCTCTTGGTGCCTTTTCAGTGTCTCAGAAGAAGATATTTGAGGGTCTCAAATGCCGTTAGCTCATTAGCTAGCTGTTTGTTTACATTTAAGAAGCTGCTTCTTCAGGACCCGTATGGACTCCCTGCAGTAAAAAAAAATCCTCCGATCCCCACAAAAACACGGCAAAGACGTACAAAAGTATCCAATAAAACAATGTGGAACACAGAAACCACAAATGCAGCTCGCAGAAAAAGGCGAGAAACTCTGCTGTACCAAGAGAGAGGGAGGTTGCTGCTTGTTTACACGTCACCACGACGACATAGTGCATCTAGCTTTGACTTTAGTGCATTTAGTCCATTGTTGGGCTGATTCTTGTGTTCGTTCGGGGGAGTTCAGTGTAAAATTGGCACAATTGAGATCTGGTTCGAAACGTTCACCTTAAAGAGCCGTTCAAAAGAGCCGGTCGGTCATGGACGTCACATCACTGCTATTGAGAATCAAACCTGTTTAAAAAACCCTGAACCGTGGCCGACCCACCTGACGAGTTCAAAGACCCAATGGCCCTTTTGCAAAAGAAAGTTTGTCCATGCTTGCTCTACACTGAAAGGGCCTGGGAATTGAACCTGGGACCTTCTTGCTGTGCGGAAAGTTTGCTAACTGTGTGTGTAGTGGGAGCACATTCAAATTAAGTGAACTTTTGTTGTAATTATGACAGAAATCATAACAGAAACAAGGCAGAAGTTTGTTTGCGTCTTCCATCGGAGCAGAGGAACTTTGGTGACTTAATAAGAAACATTTTAATAAATTGCCGAGTGCACCTTGAAATTAGCAAATCAAGTCACTTAAACTTTATCCGTTGGCCTATATAGCAACAGTTGTTTCGCTCCACCGGCGGCTGTAATTCATAATATTTTTTTCCCTTCCTTGCTGCGTGTCACCCAGATCACAGTGAAGAAAATGCCTGGCCGTGCTGAATAATACAAAGCTTACACTGACCTAGTTTCCAGGAGAGAAGGGTACATGCTGCGCGCAAAACACGGACTGGATCCCGGCGCCGGAGCGGACCGAGGGAGGGGCCCGCGGAGCGAGGAGCTGCGCCGGGATTGGACCGGAGCGCGACGGGGGGCGGGGCGTCAACACGGGCCGAGAGCGTGGGCCGACATGTGAGGAGCGCGGACAGACTCTCGTGCGCTCTCACAAAGTTTCAGAGGAGAGGCTGCAGACCGGAGCGCTGCGGATTCAGGGCCAGGGTTTGTTTTTGGCGATTAATGAAGAATGTGGCTTAGATTTAGTCCAAGTTTACTCGATGATGTAAAGGCAAAAAGGGGATTAAAATAAAATATGATAAAGACAACATCAATTTGACAGAAAAAAAAGCACAAACTTGTTCGTTTGGTAGTGAGTTGTATTAATATGAGGCGCTTTCGAACTGTCATGGGAAGTTTAAGATGAGTTTATGGCCTGAAAGATCAAGAACCAAACACATTTTCTCCAGTTCGGCATTACCCAAATCTAAATATTTTCTTGACTGGAGAGCTCTCATTTGAAAGCTAAGGCCTATAAAGTGATATAAGATTTGTTGTTCACTATGAAATTTTTCTGGATTTTTGTGGAGAGTATCAAAACTATACATTTTTGAAAACTTGAAAACAATGTTTCCATTTTCTCTGATATGTTAAAAACAAAAAAGTGCCATAGTAGCAATAATAACATTTATATGGAAAGTAAAAAATGTAGTTTGGCGGAAATTAAACAAAATTTGTCAGAAAATTCCATGTGGTCGTTCCAATCAAAAAAGTCAATGAAACCCTTGTCGTATGGTTCATGGCGTTGCCGTAGCGATGACCAGAACTCCCCATTTACTCTAATGGGATAATGGTAGGCTATAAATGCACAATGTTACCAAATGACAAGGGAAAAATCACGTCTCATTTGAAAGCTAAGACCTATACAGTGATGGAAGATTTTTCACGTTGTCGCAGCGTTGTGTTCACTTTTTTGTCATATAGTCCAGTTTACTCTGTAATTTCGTTGGATTTTTGTGGAGATTATCAAAACTATACATTTTTGAAAACTTTGTCAAATAAGCAATCAGAAAAAACAATCTTTCCATTTGTTCAGTTTTATATGGGGAGTAAAAAATTTAGTTTGGCAGAAAATTCGATTTGGTCGTTCCAATCAAAAAAGTCAATGAAATCCTTGTCATATGTTTCTTGCCGTTGCCGTAGCGATGACCAGAACTCCCCATGGGAAAATGGTATGAATGCACAATGTTACCAAATGACTAGGGCAAATGGGAACAATGTTTTCCTCATTGCTTATACCATAAGGCAGGGGTAGGCAACGTCAGGCCCGCGGGCCAAATCCGGCCCTCCAGCACAGAAACTCTGGCCCTCAAGATGATTTTGAGAAACTCTTCTTATAATGAAAAAAAGAGATCAAATTCCCTTTACTGTACTCTAAAAATGCAAGACGTGTTTTTAAAATGCCCAGGGAGAATATCCCACTTGGTCCTACAGTATGTTAAGTAAAACAGTGATTCTCAACTGGTGGGTCGGGACCCAAAAGTGGGTCGCGGAACCTTTTTCAGTGGGTCGTGAGTCTATAGGGAACTTTTTTTTTCAATATTTTCCATTTGAAACTGCATGGAATTTCAGTTTTTTTTAAAGCATATCAACTGCTTGTACGATATATGATAAATAAAGGTTTTATTTGGGTTATTTGGGCCTGCCATCCGAGGGTAGCATTGGGTCGCGACTTGGGAACCACTGATGTAAAACTTTGGAGAAAAAGGTTATTTACTTTACAATGTTGAGGTTCGGCCCTTGGTGTTTTGCCGATGATGAAAATCGGCCTCAACGCAAACTTACGCCTACCCAGGGCAGGTTTCCAAAAGTATATCGTTTTCAGAATCTAAACATAGTGAACCGCACAAGTATATTTGATGTTTTTTCAATGCTTTTTCCTCATGTTTTTGTTGTGTTTTAGTCATTTTTTCCCCCCGTGTTGTTGATGATTTTTTGTACCTTTTGTCTCATTTTCGGCGCTATTTTGACGCCGTTTTTCAAGAAGCTTTTAGATTTGGGTGAAGCTGAACTGGAGAATGTGCTCGGTTCAGGTTAAGAGTTTAAAAGACCTTCATTTTGTCACAATTCCTTCAACGTCTGGTGGATAATCTGTCATTCTCTCTGTAAATCTGACTTTATTGACATTTTCTGAGCAGGTGGGACGGGGTGGAATGTTAAATGTGCAGGCCTGAATCTGCAGCGCGCTCCGGTCTGCAGGACCCGGCCCTGCAGACTCCGGCTCCAGCTCCGGCTCCGTGGCTTAGAGGCGGCCGAAAATGTGATTAAAGGAGCGGACACGGGAGCACCTCGCTGCGCCCCTGTGCGTGAGGCCCTCCCGGTGCGAGGAATGTGCGCTCGAGCTGCTGCTGCTGCTGCTGCTGCTGCTGCTGCTGCTGCTGCTGCTGCTGCTGCTGCTGCTGGGGCCCGGGATCCGCGCTCTCCGCACCGTCCCAGAGCAGCAGCGACTCTGATCAACTTCCTGATACAGTTTATTTGTTTACCGACGCTCTGGTTGCTAAGGAAGGAGAGGGCAATAATCTGAGAGACGATCTTGACAGGAAACCGCAGTGTTGTCCGGCAGGTTCAGAAACGCTAAATACAAGTCTATCCAAAAAGATCATTAACCTCTTAACCCCCGCCTGAACAGAGCACTTTTCCTCCAGTTTGGCTTAAATGGCTTTACTCAAAACTTGGGGGGAAAAAAAGTGTCAAAATTAGCAACACAGAAATTAGACTTAAAAGTGATGAAAACACGAGCCAAAAAAGAGCAACACTGCTTCGAAAGGATCAGTTTGTGGAGGCAAAATGACTTTCTACAACTACACTGAGATCATTGTTTTCACATTGTTTGACACAAAGACAAAGTGTTTTCAGTCACCTTGAGTCTCTCTCTCTAAAACCAAAAAATCAGGTTAGTAATCTAGGAGCAGTGTTAGTCTTTTGATGAAAATGTTATTCAATTTTAGTCGAGATTTAGTCAAAAAAATGTCTTCAATTTTAGTTTAGTAACTAGTTTCTAAGTACATTTCCATCCATCCATTTTCTTCCACTTGTCCGTTGCCGGGTCATGGGATCACATGGCACCAGCCCCCTATGGCGCCCCCTGCAGGTGGTGGGTCCACAGAAGGACGGCCTCATGTTCTAACCGGGCCTGTTGGTCTCTCATATGCGGCTTCTGAACCGCTCTTTGTCTGACCCGTCACCTCGGACCAGGGGCACGAAGCCCCCGACAGCAGAGCCCCCAGGATCATGCGGGTGCTCAAACCCCTCCACCACATAATGTGGCGGTTCCAGGAGGAGACTAAGTACTTTTAGGAAACTAAGTAAATTTTTTTGAATATTATCGACTAAATTTAGTCAACTTTGCATTTATAATAATCACTATAATCCTATTTAATCTTGTTCCTCTGCCTCATGGAGCTTCTCCCACATGAACAGAGCTCAGAGCTGCTCCTTTGGTAGGGAATTTACATGATCTGAGGCTCTTTCAGACGGTCAGTGGAAGTTTGGAGGATTTTAGTCTCTCCTTTTCATTTTTATTTAGTCTTATTTTAGTCGACTAAAATATCTAGACATTTTAGTCATAGTTTTAGTCTCATGAAAAACTTTTAATTTAGTTTTAGTCCAATTTTAGTCGTCAAAAATATGCCTTTGACTAAAATTAAGACTAAATATTTTAGTCGACGAAATTAACACTGTCTAGGAGTGATCATGGACCTGAACTTAAACAAAGCAATAACATCAGCGGGTTTTTATCATCTGAAAAACATGGCTCAGATCAGAGGAATAGTGTCAAAACCAGACTTATCCATGTCTTGGTCTCCAGCAGGTTAGACGACTGTCACGGCCTCACTGTCAGAGCTGCAGAACATCCAGAACGCTGCTGCCCGAGTCCTGACAAGAACCAATACGACCATATTAGTCCAGTGCTCCGGTCTCTGCACCGGCTTCCTGTCACTCAGGGAATAGAATTTAAAACAGCTCTGCTTGTTACAAGTCTTTTCATGGTTTAGCACCGAAGTCCATCTCTGACATGTTAGAGCCGTCTGAACCATCCCGGGCCCTGAGAACTTCAGGGAGGGGCCTCCTGGTGGTTCCCAGAGTCAATAATAAACACGATGAGGCTAAATCTAAAATCTGAAACAGTCTTCACGAGGATGTGAGTCAGGCCTCGACTCTGACAATGTTCAAATCCAGACTGAAAACACTTCTTTATACTCCTGCCAGAGCTCTTGTTGATGTTTTGTTGATTTGATCAGTTTTCTTGTAATTTTATGCCACTGTGAAGCACTTTGAGTATGTGTACGAATCGTGCCCTTCAAATAAACTTGCCTTGCTAACAGAAAAGTGACAGTAATGTGATGAAAATGTGACAAAAATCTGAGAAAAAGCCAGAAAAATAGCCATGAAAAAGTGAATCAGTAAAGCAGAATGAGAGGTGGGTTCAAGCACATGTAGGACACTCCAGTAGTTTATTGACATAATGTTTTATTGTAGTTTTGTCCCACAACACTTTTACTTCTTCTTCTAAATCTTTCAGCGGCAAAGCGTCAAGTGTTTTGTTTACTTTCATGACACTAATTTGAAACTGTGTCTTTGCCAAAACGATCTCCAAAAGTGCGAAAACAAACACTTTTCAAGTCTGAGCCTGAAATGTCACAGATGTCACAGTGACAGTGACATGTGATGGACAGCTCTGTGTGATTCCACTGTTAATGCATTTATGCTGCCCCCTGAAGGCAGACAGGAGCACTGCAGGTTCAGAAGGCTGCACCTGTCGCACGTGTCCCTTTCCCATCAGCCTCACCGATGCAACACTTTCAGGTCAAAGTTCATTGCGCTAAGAAAGAGCAGAGGTTATCGTAGGAGTGTTTATATGGTGAGAAAAGTCACAAATATTTTAATTAAATGTATGTGGAGTCCAGTAGTAATCGCATTTAACCTCGAAACCCCCATTGTTTCCTCCAGTTTGGCTTGACCCAAATCTAAAAGCTTCTTTAACAAAGTGTAGCGACAAAAAGCAACAGAAAATGCCAGGAAAACAACAACAATATAACAATAACAAAGTGATGAAAGAGCCACAAAAAACGCAATATAAAAGTGACATAAAAGTGACAAAAAATGTTAATAAAAAAAAAAATGGACAAAAACCTGACAAAACTGACCAAAAAAACAATAAGTTTTGTAGGTCTTAGCTTTCAAATGGCCAATAGGCTATAAGCTCCAGTAAAGAAGCTTTTACAGTAGATTCAGGTAAAGCCAAACTGGAGAAAATGCACTGGGTTAAGGCGGGAGTTAAGAGGTTAAGGACACGACAAACACTGGGAAATCTTACATTCCAGAAAGTAACCTTGACATAAGTGAAATTTTCTTTAAGTGTAAATATCTTGCCCCAAAATTACAGATTTAAAGGGACTATACAGAGTTTAAAAATGTTTAAATGATGTATTTTCCTCCCCCTACATGTTCCAGCCATGTCCTAATGTGTAGAATGAGCTCAGACCTGTTCAGCACAACTGCAGTTACACGTATGACCTGAGGTGGCAGTAGTGAGTATAAAAATAAAATAAATCACTGGACTCAAAACTTGATACAACTACAAGACATTAAAAATAAATAAATCTTGATTTACTTGAAATGAAACCGTTGTAGTTATTTCATCTTTACTTAAAGCTGCATTATGCAACTTTTGTGTGGAAAATAAAAGTTGATATTTGTGTGTATTTGCCCTTGTAATGACCCAGCGGCTGTATGAGTGGTCAGCATGGCACCTTTACTTTCGAGCACGGTGGCCTCTACAAGGCTCCAATTGTTTTGTAGGGTTTCCGATCAGCAGTGAAAACCTTCCAAACAATTAATACTAGAACTTTGTAGAAAGTAAAAGTGCCGTGCTGACCACTCACACAGCCGCTTTGTCACTACAAGGTCAAATAGGCACAAAAATCAACTTTTTTTTCTCCACACAAAAGTTGCATAATGCAGCTTTAAATAAAGATACAACGTTTTTTATTTGAAGTAAATCGAGATTGTTTTATGTTTAATATCTAGTAGTAGTATCAAGTTTTGAGTGCAGTGATTTATTTTATTTTTATACTCACTGCCGCCACCTCAGGTCATATGTGTAACTGCAGCTTATATATGGAATGTAAAATAGGCACAAATATCAACTTTTTTTTTTCCCACACAAAAAGTTGCATAATGCAGCTTTAAATAAAGATAAAATAACTGCAACGGTTTTATTTAAAGTAAATCAAGATTTATTTATTTTTAATATCTCGTAGTATCAAGTTTTGAGTGCAATGATTTATGTTTACTTTATTTTTATACTCACTACTGCCACCTCAGGTCATACGTGCAACTGCAGCTTCTATATTAAAGGGATATTTCAGGATTTTTGATATAGGGCCTCATTTCCTAGTTATCCAGTGTTGCTGGTACCTGGAGATATTTTTTTTTGTAATTCATGCAGTTCTTATATTTGAAGAGTTCCGTGGCGCTAGGCTAGTGCAAGGCTAGTGCATTTCTATGGTATCAGCTAGCCTGCATTAAAAACAGTCTGACCCGCTCCACAGTGCACCTGAGGCAAATCACTTATAACATCAGACTAACCATATAAATGTCTGTGTCCATAGAATCATTTTTGGAATATAACTGACCTTGCATCACATGAATGATCGCATTTTGAGGGACTATCTTCTAGCAGATCACTCCGCCGCCGCGTAGCTTATACAAACACGAAGCTGATGCTGCTCAAATATAAGATATTTTAAATCCAAAATGGTTAAAATGATTCTATGGACACAGAAATATATATGGTTAGTCTGGCGTTATAAGTGATTTGCCTCAGGTGCACTGTGGAGCGGGTCAGACTGTTTTTAACGCAGGCTAGCTGATACCATAGAAATGCGCTAGCCTTGCACTAGCCTAGCGCCATGAAGCTCCTCAAACATAAGAACTGCATGAATTAAAAAAAAAATATCTCCAGAAATCAACAACACTCTGGATAACTAGGAAATGAGGCCCAAATATCCTGAAATATCCCTTTAAGTGTAAAATAGGCACAAATATCAACTTTTTTTCCCATGGACAGATTACCTGAAATTAGAATCAAATCATGGACAAATTTACTTATTTAAAAAAAAAAAAAAAAAAAAAGTCACTTATTTCTACATGTGTTTAGTTTTCATTTTGCATAATGTAATATTTCTAACTCATATTGTGTGTGTCATGTGTATTATTACTACTGGCACCACTGTAATGTATATTCTTCCCTTTTCATGTTATGTTTACCTGTTTCCTGTTGTTGTTGAGCAATAAAGCAATAAAAACATACATATGGATAAAAGGGCACAGACCTTGGGCCGACCGACTTTGGCAGGAGCATTGTGCGAAATGCGCGGTTTAAATAAACCTTTCAGTTGTCCAGGGCTTTTGAGTGATGCAAAAAGGACTCTGTATTTTGTAATGAATGATCTAATGAACACGAGGACCGAACACGTGGAGTATTCAGAATATTGTATAAACTTCATATGAGCGCGTGACGTCTCCTCCTCCTCCTCCTCCTCCTCCATCACGTCCATCACGTCCATCACGTCCCTCGTCTCGGTGCTTCACACATGGCCTTGGGAGAGGAGAGTGCAGCACGTGTGCCGCTGCCTGGACGGGGCCTCGAGCCGCTTGGTGCCCGTTGTCATGGCGATACGTTGGTTTTTTTTTTAGATTTGTTTTTTTTTTAGCGGACAGCAGGTCGGCGGCGGCACGTGACCGCGCGCCGCTGAGTCTGGGTCGATCCGCGACACGTGAAACGGGGAAGTGAAAAGCGGCAGATTCAGTCCAACATGTGAGAAGGAGCTGAAGTCCACTGACCTTGTTTCCGATGGATCCGTGAACCTTCGCTCGCACACAGAGACGTCCGACTTCCTCCTGTTACAAAAGGCACTTCCTCGCAGAACACGTGAGGGTCTGACCTGGGTGAGCTGCCAGCGTTCACACAGAGGGGGTACCTGTGTTTCCCCCAGAGCTCGATGACGAATTAAGTCCAGAACCAGGGAATACGACCACATTAGCCCAGTGCTCGGGTCTCTGCACTGACTTCCTGTCGCTCAGAGAATAGACTTCAGAACAGCTCTGCTTGTTACAAGTCTCTTCATGGTCAGGCACCAAAGCACATCTCTGAGATATTAAAGCCGTATGAACCAGCTCGGGCCCTGAGATCCTCAGGGAGGGGCCTCCTGGTGGGTCCCAGAGTTAAATCTAAATCTAAATCTGATACTGTATTAATCTCTGTAGAGAAATTAGTTCTCTGCATTTGACCCATCCTCAGCATCGCATGGGGCAGCCTGTAGGAGCAGTGAGCTGCCAGCAGTGGCCGGCGCTCAGGGACCCATCTCCATGATGTGGAGCCAGGCTGGTGGTCAGAAACACCTGTCTGGAGGATTAACCTACGCAGACACGAGGAGAACATGCAAACTCCACACAGAAAGGCCCCGTCCAGGTGGGAATCGAACCCGGGACCTTCGAGCTGGATTTTTGTGTCAAAAAGGTAAAAAAAAAAGCAATAATAATGAAACTCATGGATGGTATCCTGTCTTGTCCTGTCTCTATGAATCACTGACATAAATCTCAGAGACCTGGGATGATTAGTTGCCCAGTTAAGGGAAAAACTACTGAAAAAGGGTGTTCCACTTTATTATGCAGATCATCATTTTCAAGCAATATGGTAGAGAAAAAGGGACTTTCTGCTGATGAAAAGCGTGAAATAGTTGAATGCCTTGGTCTAGGTATGAAAACCTTCGATATTTCATGAAAGATTAAGCGTAATCATCATCCTGATAAGAGATTTGTGGATGATTTAGAGCACACTCCGGTTTGTGCAGATAAAGGCACAATGAGGACGGTTTCTGCCAGACAAACACATCAGATTATGAGAACAGCTGCTACAAAGCAACATACAGGTATTTGAAGCTGCTGGTGCCTCTGGAGTCTCCCGAACATCAAGGTGTAGGACCCTCCAGAGGCTGCAGTTGTCCATAAACCTTCTATCCGGGCCTCCCCTAAACAGTTCATTGAATGCTGATGAACAGAAACGGCTGCAGTGGCTCAGAAATACACGAGGACTCATTTTCAAACAGTCTTGTTCACTGATGAGGCCGTGTAGCCCTGGATGGTCAAATCAATGGAGTAGTGGATGGTTGGTGAATGGCCACAATGTCCCAACAAGGCTGTGATGTCAGTAAGGAGGTAGCTGAGTCATGTTTTGGGCCAGAATCATGGTGAGAGAGCTGGTCGGCCCCTTTAGGCCCTTTTAGGATCCCTGAAGGTGTGAAAATGACCTTTGAAAAATATGTGGAGTTTCTGACTGACCACTGTCTTCTATGCTACAAAAAGAAGAGTCGTGTTTTCCCGAACAAAATCCTCTTCATGCATGACAACGCACCATGTCATACTGCAAAGAATACCTCTGCATCACTGGCTGCTATGGGCAGAAAAGGAGAGAAACTCATGATGTGGACCCCCTCCTCCTCTGACTTCAACCCTGTTGAGAACATTTGGAGCCTCAACAAAAAAATCTTCTATGAGGGTGGGAGGCAGTTTTCATCCAAACGGCAGCTCTGGTAGGCTATTCTAACATCCTGCAAACAAATCCAAGCAGAAACTGTCCAAAAACTCACAAGTTTAATGGATTTAAGAATTTTGAAGCTGCTATCACACAAGGTCTCCTATGTTAAAATATAACTTGACCTGTTAATATTTTTTTGATTGAAATAGCTTTTGATTTCAGTAAATATGACCTCCTAATGCTACAAATTCAACAAATGACCATTTTTAGTTAATTACAAGCTTTAAAATGTATTGAAACGATGAGTTGCATAATAACTTGGAACAGTAGATTTTGAGGTTTTTACTATATTTATTTTTGAAAAAAATACTGTTTTCACTAGGACTTAAAAATTATGCTGACTCTCATTTGAGTTGACAATTTAGAAAATCTTAGAAAAATGTCATTTTCATAATAATTTGGAACGCAGTGTATGCTCAAAACCTTTATGCCAGCTCTGTCTCACAGTACAAGGTTAGTTGTTAGGTTAGAATTGTGTGGAATTATTACATTTCAAATAAAAAGGACTATCTCTGATGATGTGTCCCGATTCAGCAAGAAGGCAGAGGGCCACCAAAAATTGGTCTGAGGGCCGCATTTGGCCCCCGGGCCGCACTTTGGACACCCCTGATATAGGGGGAAGAAAATGCTTAGTTTAAACATTTTTAAACTCTGTATAGTCCCTTTAAGTCCTGGCTGAAAGCATGCTTTTTTACTGCTGCCTATGGCAATGTTTTTTTTGCTTTTACTAATTTTGTTATATTATTTTAGACAAATTTGTATTTTTATGAGTTGTATCGATTGAATTGTTTTATTTCGTTTTTATATTGTTTTCATTGTTTACAATGAGAACCATATGTTTACATACACTTCATGAAAAGACACATTTGCAATTTTTTTCTCACTGTCTGACATAAAACCAGAATTAGCTTTAATTCTTTTAGGTCAATTAGAATTTAAAACAATATTTGTATTTGTCTAATTCCAGGAGAATGAGAGATAGAATTTTCTACACAATGTTTTATCACTTTTTACATACACTAAGATTACTATACTGTTAAAGCCCAGATGACGATGGCGTGACTTTGGAAGCACAAGTCTGGTTCATCCTTGGGTGTAATTTCAAGACACTTGAAGGTTCAGGTTCATTGGTTTAAACAATGATGGAAATGTCCAGTCTTCACACAGATCAGACAGAAGTTCTGTGTCCCAGAGATGAACGTGCTGCGTCTGAAATGTGAAGATCAACCCAAGAACAAAAGACCTGGTGAAGATGCTGAACCTGGTCAGAGTTTGTCATTATCCAGAGTAAGTCCTGCACCGACATGGGCTGAGAGGGAACTCTGAGAGGAAGAAGCTCTGACTCCAAAAGAAACATCACAAGGCCAGTTTGGGGTTTTCAAATTTACAAAAAAGGATACAGACTTTCGTTTTTGGAGACATTTCCTGTCATGTAACTGTTTGATAGTTATTGTATGACCATAAGGACCATGGTCATGTTTGGAGGAAAAAAGGGGGAATAACAAGTAAAAACAAGCAACTAATTATGACAAGAACAAAACGAGAACATAAAACACACAGTGCCCCCTCTGCTGGGTAAATGCTGTAATTGCGCCATTCAGACGACTGCCGTAACCAGGTAAACACCGCCCGTCTTTCACAACAACTCTTTGATGGAAACACATCTAAATTTATTTTTATTATGCGACTTTTACACAGATGCTCGTTTTCTTTGATGGAAACCTAACTATATAAACATGTGGACACTACAGTGTGTTAGCCATATTCACCTGCTGCGCGTTCATACTGGTTTTAACTCATGTTCATCTCTTGATTTAGTTTGTATTTAATTATTGAATATTGAAATGCTTTAAGATTTGTGAATATGGAATTTACCTCAAAGAATCATATGGATTGTGAATCTATTAATAAACGCTACATTATCTTCATAATCTGAACATCTTCAGTGAAAGGAACAGCTTCATTTTCTTCTTCACAGAAATCACATTCAGGATCTATTGATTTAAAAATCACTTGTGATATTCAGTCTGGCGATGCCCAATAACCTCCATAGAGTTCTCCTTAACATGGCCGGTTTCTCTGGTAACGTTCACTTCAGAACATTCCATCCCAAACTCTATTGCTGGGTTGCAGGTTCTAGAATATGATGATGTCATCGGGCCCAGAGGGGGGCAGGAGCCAGTTTTTCCTATTAACAGCATTACACTTTCACAAGTCGTAGCAAAAAATAAAATGTATGGATTAGAAAAATGATCATTAATATCAGTCACTGGGTCCATGATTTCTCTGTACAAGACCAAAAATGTCCTCAAAGACAAAATATTTTTTCCTCTATATAATAGTATAGGCCTTTAGAACGCTGTGATGTCACAGCGTTCTAAAGGCCTATACTATTATACAGACGAAACATTACTTTGTTTTTGAGGACATTTTTGGTCCGATGAAGTAGGCTGGCAGGAAGTCAGGCAAGTATGCAGGCTGGCAGGTAAGTATGCAAGCAGGTAAGTATGCAGGAAGGCAGGCAAGTAGGCAGGCAGGTAAGTAGGCAGGAAGGCAGGCAAGTATGCAGGCAGGAAGGCAGGTAAGTATGCAGGCAGGTAAGTATGCAGGCAGGAAGGCAGGTAAGTATGCAGACAGGTAAGTATGCAGGCAGGAAGGCAGGTAAGTATGCAGGCAGGTAAGTATGCAGACAGGAAGGCAGGTAAGTATGCAGGCAGGTAAGTATGCAGGCAGGAAGGCAGGTAAGTATGCAGGCAGGTAAGTATGCAGGCAGGAAGGCAGGTAAGTATGCAGGCAGGAAGGCAGGTAATTAGGCAGGCAGGTAAGTATGCAGGCAGGTAAGTCGGCATGTAAGTATGCAGGCAGGTAAGTCGGCAGGTAAGTATGCAGGCAGGTAAGTATGCAGGCAGGAAGGCAGGTAATTAGGCAGGCAGGTAAGTATGCAGGCAGGTAAGTCGGCAGGTAAGTATGCAGGCAGGTAAGTATGCAGGCAGGTAAGTATGCAGGCAGGTAAGTCGGCATGTAAGTATGCAGGCAGGTAAGTCGGCAGGTAAGTATGCAGGCAGGTAAGTATGCAGGCAGGAAGGCAGGTAATTAGGCAGGCAGGTAAGTATGCAGGCAGGTAAGTCGGCAGGCAGGTAAGTATGCAGGCAGGTAAGTCGGCATGTAAGTATGCAGGCAGGCAAGTATGCAGGCAGGAAGGCAGGTAATTAGGCAGGCAGGTAAGTATGCAGGCAGGTAAGTATGCAGGCAGGCCGGCAATAGCGATGGCACCTGGACAAAATAAGGTAAGTGTAAGTACAACAGAGAAATGCACAATACTAGTGCTGAGCCATAGTAACTAACAATGATTTGGTAACAATGAACTGGCGACGAGGGATGAAGAGCCAGGCTTATATACACACTGCTGATGAAGGTGGAATGGGATACAGGTGTGCCATCTGCCATCCAAGGTCTGGCCATGCCCACATCCCGCCCAGGAAAGGAGGAGCCAGCCTGCGCAGAAGGGAGCAGCCAAACACACAAACACGGAGATCTCCAAATCCAGGACTGGATCCTGACATTCGGCATTTTCTTGTGGGAAAAATCCCAGTTACCTCGAACACATCATTGCTCCACCAGGAAGTACATTTGTCAGAACAGGCTGACGGCGTTTCTGTGATTTCTGCTGGAGGAACGGCGTCACAATCGCTAAACGAGTGAATATATGCACAGTCACACGCGGAGTGACGGGCGCGGGTCATGTGACACGCCTGTAACCATGACAACGATCCATTTATGGGAAGGATTAGGCGGTCTCATCCTGGTTTAGCATTTTCAAGTTCCTGCGATGGTTTAAGATTCGATAATCAGCGCCTTTATTAGGTTGAATAACATGAACGTACTGTATGTGTCAGGACAGTGGCTCAGTGGTTAGAGCTCTCGCCTCACAGCAAGAAGGCCTTAACCAAGCACGTTTTCCCCAAATCTAAAAGCCATCCATCCATCCATCCATCCATCCATCCATCCATCCATCCATCCATCCATCCATTTTCTTCCGCTTTATCCGGGGCCGGGTCGCGGGGGCAGCAGTCTCAGCAGAGATGCCCAAACTTCCCGATCCTAACACACCTCCTCCAGCTGTTCTGGGGGGACCCCGAGGCGACACCAGGCCAGCTCAAAGACATAGTCCCACCACCGTGTCCTGGGCCTTCCACGAGGCCTTGTCCCACTAGGACATGCCTGGAACACCTCCCGCGGGAGGCGACCAGGAGGCATCCCGAACAGATGCCTGAGCCACCTCAGCAGGCACCTTTCAATGTGGAGGAGCAGAGACTCTACTCCGAGCTCCTCCCGGGTAACTGAGCTCCTCACCCGATCTCGGAGGGTGTGCCCAGCCACCCTGCGAACGAAACTAATTTCGGCCGCTTGTATTCGCGATCTCGTCCTTTCGGTCATTACCCAAATCTCATGACCATAGGTGAGGGTGGGAACGTAGATCGATCGGTAAATCGAGAGCTTTGCCCTCCGACTCAGCTCCCTCTTCACCACGACAGACCGATACAGCGACCGCATCACTGCTGACGCCGCACCGATCCGTCTGTCGATCTCACGCTCCATCCGTCCCTCACTCGTGAACAAGACCCCGAGATACTTGAACTCCTCCACTTGAGGTAAGGACTCCCCACCGACCTGAAGAGGGGAAGCCACCTTTTTCCGGTGGAGAACCATGGCCTCAGATTTGGAGGTGCTGATCCTCATCCCGGCCGCTACACACTCGTCTGCAAACCGCCCCAGTGCGTGCTGGAGGTCCTGGTTCGTTGGAGCCATCAGAACAACATCATCCGCAAACAGCAGAGATGAGACTCTGAGGCTCCCAAACCGGACACCCGCCGGCCCCTGGCTGCGCCTAGAAATTCTGTCATCTAAATCTAAATCTAAAAGCCTCTTGGAAAAAAAGTGTAAAAATAGTGGCAAAACGAGTAAAAAACGCAGTAAAAAAGAAAAAGCATAAAAAGAGCAACAAATCAAAACAAAACATTGGCAACAACGTGCAATGAAAAAGCAGACAAAATGTGACGAGAAAAGAAAACAATGCAAGGAAAAATGAGATGTGTTTTTTGTAGGTCTTAGCTTTCAAATGACACGTTACTCAAATAGGCAGTCGAGAAGCTTTTAGATTTGGGTAAAGCTGAATTAAGAGGTTCTTCTGTAACTAGACTACTTTTAGGTTATGAGGCTCTGACTGGATCAGGCTTTCACGAGGTGGTATTAAAACTAAAGTAAAACTAAAATATTTTGTCGTCATTTTAGTCAAAGTGATATTTTTGCCGACTAAAACTAAATTAATAGATCTTCATGAGACTAAAACTATGACTAAAATGTCCAGATATTTGTGTTTTTTGCATTTTTATGCAAGACTAAATAAAAATGAGACTCACATTAAGAAACGTGAAGCAGAGCGCCTTGATTAAAAATGATCATAATAAATATTATTAATGCAAGTCGACAAGATGTAAGTTTGCCATTTTATACTCACTACTGCCACCTCAGGTCATACGTGTAACTGCAGCTTCTATAATAAGCTCGTGCATGACGACACTTCAGACCCGAAGTAACACCTTTCTGAGTGACAGTGCAGGATTTTAGAGACAGTTGTGGTGAACAGGTCTGAGCTCATTCTACACATTAGGACATGTAGGGGGAGGAAAATACATTTTACATTTTAACAGTTTTAAACTCTGTATAGTCCCTTTAAATTTAGTCGACTAAATTTACATGCAATTTTAGTCGACTAAAACTAGACTAAAATTACATTTTCGTCAAAAAACTAAGACTAAAACTAAAATAAAATATGTTGTCAAAATTAACACTGCTATTCAGAGAGTCAAAGACGTAATCAGAAAACCAGAGTAATCTGCCCAACACTGGTTCTAGGTTTAAGGACCTAAGGGGCGTCGGCACAGTAAAGTTAAGATATTGCTGCGTGGATGTGGCACTACTTGTGGTATTATTACGCCTTAAAATATAGTTCCCCCTTTTATCCACTTAGAAAATCCACATTGCTTAATTTTGTGCAATTATACTTTATAGTGCAACACTTCATGTAACCATATTTAAAGCTTGGTAGCTTCTATCTTCACCTCGTTTGGAGCTACAGAGGAGAGGAGGAGAGGCTAAATGCTAACGCCGTCTGTGCTGTGTTTACGTGACTGAGGGCACGCATGAAGACCAGACAGGTACAAAAGAACTCGTCTAAGCTCAGGTAAGAACATATCTCAGTATGTAAAAACGGTGGCCTTTTCCCTTAAAGAGGGGGTATTATGCTTTTTTCAATCACATAGCACCAGTCTATATCACACTACAATGATGATGAAACCTCCCGTTGGTCTGTAAATGCAGTAAATTAGAATAACTGCCTTGTATAAAATTGCTCTCTCAAAATGGCTGTAGCGAATGTCTTGAAATAGGCCTCTGTCTCTTTAAGAACCTCTGACTCTTTCAGACACGCCCCCTCCACACGCTGTCTGTGGCATCAGTGGGGAGGGGGTTCTGCTGAGGAGCAGTGGTTGGTTACTCGGCTGGTGACGAAAGCTCGGAGGCGTCTCCAGGAGGTGGGGGCGTTCCTAGGAGGACTCAGGCAAACCTATCCCTAAAATGGCCGCCATCAGAGTTTTTACAGATTACTCAAAAACACGTGAATGTGCCAAGGCAACACTTCAGGCATGTTTTTAATGAGGGAATGACATAATAACATGATGTAAAGCTTGAAAAAGTCCATTTTGCATAATACCCCCCCTTAATATACCAGCATTTACAGGTAGGACCTGAGGTGGCATTAGTGAGTATAGAAATCTCCAACTTGCATCTAGTCCCTTTAAGAAGGGGGATCCTGGGCGATGAGTGGCTGAAGCAGAATGAGCAGGTGCGGCTTGAGCTGGGGCCGTGAGTATGATCGGCGAAGGCGTGATTATGATTGGCAAAGGCAGCCGTTGATGAGGCGATGAATGAAGGCTGCAGGTGCGTCTTCATGGTTGACTTTGCACTGAAGCTTCATTAGTCCAGTGCTCAGGTCTCTGCACTTCACAGACCAAAAGAGCGTAAAGAAAATCTCACATCAAAGCGCTCTGGAAGTTGATGTTTAGAGCTAACACTTGAGAAAGAAGAAATGCAAAACCAAGGCGCTCTTCCAGCATCAAAATATTTAACTGAAAATCTATCTCATGCCAACGAAAACAATCTTTTTTGGGGGGATTGTGTTGTAACTTTCATAACTCTTTGACGTAAGATCTGAAGTGCCCATCTCAGCTCCACTTTTCTTTCGTTTCCAACGCTCCGTCTTACATCACTCAGACAATGGCGTTACGAAAGGCAAGAAAAAATACATTCCGAGACCAGGCTGGAGTGCTCTTAGCCGCATGAAACGGGTGGTTTTTAGATGGAAGAATGCGCTAATGTCCCCCTCTCAGACGGGGGGGGCCATTATACGGTATTGTCTAAGAAACCTCCACACAGCGCTGATGGTTCTGGACGCACTAAAATGTACCCAGACTGTTAGTGATGTGGCGCTCATGAGCAAGTCGGCTCTAAAAACATGTCATTTATGTAACGAGAGGGAATTTGAACGCCGGAGGAGCACTTTACACGGATGATTATAACACTTTTAACACTAAAAGCCTCTGACAATTTGTGTCATTTTAAAACTTTCCAGCTCAGGAAGTGAAGCCGCTCACAAACCGCCTTAGTTCATGTGTCAGGCCTGTGGGTGGCGCTGTTTCTCATTGAGTTTGGATGTAGCCGATAACAAAGCACAGAGAAAATACCAAACCGAGAGCGTCTTACTAACCTGAAGAGTCCAGTTTAGTTTTTCCTGCACAGGTAAGTGTAAGAAAGTGAAACTCGGACAATTATAATAGAGGATCGTGAAAAAGATAAACGAGAAATGTGAGCCATCTTGAGAACGGGGGACACAACAGGGTTTTGGGGCATTTTGAGCGGGACAGAGCTTGTGAAAGTGTCGTCTCCAAAGTGTAACACATGGAAATCTGATCACATTTAAAGAAGATGTGGCAAGTTGAATTTAAGAACTGGAAATATGTCAAAGAGAGGAATCGGCCTCTAAACCTTTGGGCTGTTCTCACCTCTCTCGGAGTGACAATAGGGCTCATTTACATCTCATTTAGAAAAGCCATAGATACAGACGGCATCGCGTCATAGAAGGGGGCGTGGCTTTTCCACTCTTTTTAGCCATTTTCTGGCTGAATATAAACTTATTTATACCATGGTCTGGGTGAATACTCGATTCTGATTGGCTGGTCGTTGCTAACAAGCGTGCATTATTTTGGTATAACCGCACACGTAGTCCGGTAGTTAAATCACTGGGATATCACTCCGCTGTGGCATCGCCATAGCAACGGATGACACAGCTGAATCAGATAAATGCGTAATTAGTGACTGACAGGAACGTATGAGATGGATTTTGTTTAATTTCAATGTTTTTGGCCAAAACAAAACGTTTGATAAATGTTTGTAGAGGAGAGTGAGCAGCTAGGTTAGCTGCTGTTAATAAAATACGAGCTACCATTTCTATTGAAAACGGTTAAGGCTATTCATCATTTTCAGGCGTACATAAAATGATCCTGCATTTAAACATATTTGTCTGGATTAGTAAAGTCAAACATAAAAGTTTCAGTTGGGGGGGCCCAGGTGTGAGCGACTCCACCGCAGCTGTTTCCATAAACAGTTGAGCTGGTTGAGCTAGCTAGCTTTAGCTTCAGGTTAAACAGCGTAAAAGTGAAATAACTCCTGCCCACGAGTGCCGCATATCGGTGTTTACTTCCACGGAAAAGTGTTTCCGGGTTAGTCCTGTTGTGTTGTGATTCTGTGCTGATGTTGTTTCGTTGCGTCTGACTGAGATCCTCGTAATAGCTGCGGAGAATGACTCGCTCTGAGACCAGCCTTCAGTGACCGGCTAATAACCCACACAAAATAGTCCCGTAGTCTGGCATATTTAGTGAGTTTAGTAAATGAAAAAAACATTTATTATAAATGTTACGTTTGTGGGACCCTGGTATAAGCGGATTAAACAACGAGGAGCCGCATTAGACGGTTATAATGCACTCGTGGTGTTCTTGACTCCGCGTCGTGCATTATAACCGTCTAATGCACGGCTCCGAGTTGTTTAATCCTTACATATTCTTTACCCTATTGGGGAACACTTTACATTACAGGTCTGTAAGTCCGTGGTACTTACAGTGGTACTGACAGTGGTTATTACTAGCAATGACAGTGGTACTTATTGTGGTTGTTCTTGGTACTTACAGTGGTACTTGCAGTGTTATTTACAGTGGTAATTAAAGTGGTATTTAGTAATTAGGGTTAGGGATTAGGGTATCTCTCATTACTAAGAGATACACTCTTACTCTTAACCATGAAGGTTGTACTTCTATTTACGTTGGTATTTTAAGTGATAGTTTCTAGTAGTTACAGTGATACATGATACATCTATGGTACTTATTGGTAATTCAAGGATACTACAGCAGCAATTCATAGGTAGTAAATGTGGTACTTCTACAAACAGACGAAATTTCTAGGATTGTGTGACTATAAAACAATATAAAGCAGCATTAGGGAAAACAAGAAGTACAACCTTCATTACTAAGAGTTACGACTGTATCTAGAAGTACATACCTTGTAATTCTCACTATAGTATCCTTTAAGTACCACGATAAGGACCTAGAAGTACCACTGTAATGTAAAGTGTTACCTTTGAGGTCATTCATTTTCATTTTTTTATACTGCATGGTGATTTGTTGCCCTGAAAGTTGTGAAACATGTTTTTAAAAGTCGTCCCTGCAGAAAGTCGATGTTATAATATTACGGAGGAGCGCACATAACAAGGCTTGACCCTGTTCCCCCTATGAAAAGTGACCTCGACCTTGAGGGCCGTCCCTGGTCAGCGGCGTCTGGAGGACCTCATTCAAACAGAAAGGCTTCCTCATTACGGGGAAAATATTTATGCAATTTATTAGATAATGCTGGAAAACATGTAATGCTGTTGTGCAATAAAGAGAATGTTTAAGGAAAGGGATTTCATAATATTATACAAGTCGGTAAAAGCAAGTCTTTGATCATAATAAAAGGTGATAAACAAAAGACGGTGATTGATAAGTGATTATATTTATGATGGATGGTGGCACAGTGGTTAGTGCTCTGGCCTCACAGTGAAAAGGTCCTGGTTTGGTTTCCAGTGCAGAGTTATCGTTACGTTTTCCTCAGTGGCTTAAGTTTCCTCTTTAGGTACAATAGGTTTCTCTTTAAGACACTTCCCTGAAAAACAGATTCTCAAATCTCAGTGAAGCTTTTCTGGTTAAGCAAAGATAAAACATAATATTCAAAGTCTACTTTGATCTAATCTACTGTATAAATCCATCCATCCATCCATTTTCTTCCGCTTTATCCGGGGCTGGGTCGCGGGGGCCGCAGTCTCAGCAGAGATGCCCAAACTTCCCGGTCCACACACACCTCCTCCAGCTGTTCTGACCCCGAGGCGACACCAGGCCAGCTCGGAGACATAGTCCCACCAGCGTGTCCTGGGTCTTCCACGAGGCCTTGTACCACTAGGACATGCCTGGAACAACTCCCGCTGGAGGCGACCAGGAGGCATCCGAAACAGATGCCCGAGCCACCTCAGCTGCTCCTTTCGACGTGAAGGAGCAGCGACTCTACTCTGAGCTCCTCACCCGATCTCCAAGGGTGCGCCCAGCCACCCTGCGAAGGAAGCTCATTTCGGCCGCTTGTATTCACAATCTCATCCTTTCGGTCATTACCCAAATCTCATGACCATAGGTGAGGGTGGGAACGTAGATCGATCGGTAAATCGATAGACATTCGTAGCGGCCAATAAACGGCTATGGACGATCGTAAACCACACCTGTCCTACGAGAAAATAAACTGCTGGTCCCCAGACTAAATATAACTTGTGATACTTCATCAATCACCAGGGTACCCGACTGTGTCATCAGAATATTCCTGTGAGTGACACAGCTCAGAGTTGTACCTGATGTCAGAGGTGTACAGGGGGGATACGGGTAGAGAGATCTTACACTTATATTTTTTAGAAACTGGAAGGTCTTGGCTTTCAAATGAGGTACCACATTGGCATGCAGTATAAAGTTCTCCGGTCAAAAATATGTGTAAGATCTGTGCGAGTGAAACACAACTTCCTAACTCAGATCAGCCGCCTTAACCAAGCACATTTTCTCCAGTTTGGCTTTAACCAAATCTAAAAGCTTCTGGAATCAAAATAGCGACAAAAACATGACGTGACAAAAAACCCCGACAAAAACATGACCAAAAAGCAGAAAAACATGATGAAAAAGTGGCAACAACGCAAGGAAAAATCTTGGCTCCGTTTTGTAGGCCTTAGCTTTCAAATCGTTTCATGTATAGCTTCATGGCTGATCCTGATTTTGCTCTGCAGCGTCTGTGTTATTTTTGCACTGTCATCTCGCACTCATTCACACCCTCGCTGCAGATTTTCGAGCATTTGTTTTGGGGGATGCAGCTGTTGCCCTAGAAACCGTTTCCGTTGGCAACGACACGTCTCCCAAAAAGACTGGAGCATCCGTCTGCGCCGCTCCCACGGCTTCATCCGCGGCGTATCCCAGCGTGCCCCCGTGTCCTCGCCTGCCCCGGCGCCGCAGAAGAAGAGGAGGCGGAGGAAGACGACATCAGGAGCAACTCTGCAGCGCCATCGTCTGGAGGAGAGAGGAACTATAATGTTTAACACACTGCAGACTATGAAAGCTGTTTAAATGGGCAGAGGCTTGAACATTTAAAGCAAACGATTGTACGATGGGATTAAACCTGCAAAGCTCTGTGTGCAACATGGAGACTGACTGGGCTTGGGCTTTATCTGGGCTACTTTGAAAGGTTTTCTGTGGGCCCCACGGGTCACTGTGGGTTTAGTAGGCATGGGATATTAAAGCTATACATGCTTTTCAGTCATGTGACTTTTGTTGTTATGACGGCCATTTTGAATACCGAACTAGAATTATGCAGTACAACAACATGTAGCAATATCTCTACTCAGGATGAAAATGAAAGACAACTGATTGACTGTGGCATTTTTATGTACTCGTAATCATCGCTGTAGCATCACAGTAGCGTCGCTGTAGCATCACAGTAGCATCGCTGTAGCATCACAGTAGCGTCGCTGTAGCATCACAGTAGCGTCGCTGTAGCATCACAGTAGCGTCGCTGTAGCATCACTGTAGCATCGCAGTAGCGTCGCTGTAGCATCACAGTAGCGTCGCTGTAGCATCACAGTAGCATCGCTGTAGCGTCACAGTAGCGTCGCTGTAGCATCACAGTAGCATCGCTGTAGCATCACAGTAGCGTCGCTGTAGCATCACAGTAGCGTCGCTGTAGCATCACAGTAGCATCGCAGTAGCATCACAGTAGCGTCGCTGTAGCATCACTGTAGCATCGCAGTAGCGTCGCTGTAGCATCGCAGTAGCGTCGCTGTAGCATCACAGTAGCGTCGCTGTAGCATCACAGTAGCGTCGCTGTAGCATCACAGTAGCGTCGCTGTAGCATCACAGTAGCGTCGCTGTAGCATCGCAGTAGCGTCGCTGTAGCATCGCAGTAGCGTCGCTGTAGCATCACAGTAGCGTCGCTGTAGCATCACAGTAGCATCGCTGTAGCATCACAGTAGCATCGCTGTAGCATCACAGTAGCATCGCTGTAGCATCACAGTAGCGTCGCTGTAGCATCACAGTAGCATCGCTGTAGCATCACAGTAGCATCGCTGTAGCATCACAGTAGCATCGCTGTAGCATCACAGTAGCGTCGCTGTAGCATCACAGTAGCATCGCTGTAGCATCACAGTAGCATCGCTGTAGCATCACAGTAGCATCGCTGTAGCATCACAGTAGCGTCGCTGTAGCATCACAGTAGCATCGCTGTAGCATCACAGTAGCATCGCTGTAGCATCACAGTAGCATCGCTGTAGCATCACAGTAGCATCGCTGTAGCATCACAGTAGCATCGCTGTAGCATCACAGTAGCATCGCTGTAGCATCACATTAGCATCGCTGTAGCATCGCAGTAGCATCGCAGTAGCATCGCAGTAGCATCGCAGTAGCATCACAGTAGCATCGCTGTAGCATCGCAGTAGCATCGCAGTAGCATCACAGTAGCATCACATTAGCATCGCTGTAGCATTGCAGTAGCATCGCTGTAGCATCACAGTAGCATCACAGTAGCAGCACAGTAGCATCACAGTAGCATCACAGTAGCAGCACAGTAGCATCACAGTAGCATCACAGTAGCATCGCAGTAGCATTGCAGTAGCATCACAGTAGCATTGCAGTAGCATCGCAGTAGCATCACTGTAGCATCGCAGTAGCAGCGCAGTAGCATTGCAGTAGCATCGCAGTAGCATCACAGTAGCATCGCTGTAGCATCGCAGTAGCATCACAGTAGCATCGCAGTAGCATCGCAGAAGCATCGCAGTAGCAGCACAGTAGCTTCGCAGTAGCAGCACAGTAGCTTCGCAGTAGCAGCGCAGTAGCAGCGCAGTAGCATCGCAGTAGCATCGCAGTAGCAGCGCAGTAGCTTCGCAGTAGCATCGCAGTAGCAACGCAGTAGCAGCGCAGTAGCATCACAGTAGCAGCGCAGTAGCATCGCAGTAGCATCGCAGTAGCAGCGCAGTAGCATCGCAGTAGCATCGCAGTAGCAGCGCAGTAGCAGCGCAGTAGCAGCGCAGTAGCATCGTAGTAGCTTCGCAGTAGCATCGCAGTAGCAGCGCAGTAGCATCGCAGTAGCATCGCAGTAGCATCGCAGTAGCATCGCTGTAGCATCGCAGTAGCAGCACAGTAGCTTCGCAGTAGCAGCACAGTAGCTTCGCAGTAGCATCGCAGTAGCATCGCAGTAGCAGCGCAGTAGCAGCGCAGTAGCAGCGCAGTAGCAGCGCAGTAGCATCGCTGTAGCAGCGCAGTAGCTTCGCAGTAGCATCGCAATAGCTTCGCAGTAGCTTTGCAGTAGCATCGCAATAGCTTCGCAGTAGCTTCGCAGTAGCTTGCAGTAGCAGCACAGTAGATTGGGTCTGCAGTTCTCCTGGTCCTGTGGATGAACGTTTCCCTTCGTACATCACACGAAAAGTGGATCTAACTGGTATGTTTTCCAACCAAACATCTGTAACTGCAACTATTCACCTTTACAGTAGTAGTAGTAGCAGCAGTGAAATCTGTATCTCATGGACTCAGTACATCTTTGTTCAATGTTTTAAAAGCAGTTTATAACAATTACATTCTATTTAACTAATGGAACACTTTTTCAATGGAATTTGTATGTCTTAAAATCTAAGGCTAAAAACCTCGCTCTGCTACAATAGGTGAGGGAAGAACAAAGATCGATCGGTAACTTAAACTCCATAAAGTGAATCAAAGTAGCACACAGTATTTGGTTAAGTAATAGCAGAGATGTAGAGTCAAAATGAAAGCCCCAAAGCCAAATCCTTTCAACTGGAAATGACATGAAACCATAACTGAGGACCGAGTGAATCGCGTCCGAGTTATAGTAATGTTATGATCACTATCAATGATGCACTATACATCTATACTACATGATGTAATCACACTTTAGTGGTTGTGCAAACTGTCCTCCCTCGGGACCAGGCCGTCTCTCTGGGCTCCAAGCATTTACCTAACGACAAGCCTCTGGCAGTGCACACCCAGGAACCCTCTCCACAAAGCATTATGCTGGATGTGCGCTGTCCGGAAGTCCAGAACAATCTCCCTGGTCTCCTTCACCTTTAGAGAGGGATTGTTATATGTGCCCCACGTGGCCCGGCTGCTTACCTCACTGCTGGAGTTGATCTACTCCACATTTGGAGAGAGATAGTTATGTGTGCCCCACGTGGCCCGGCTCCAGGAAACAGATAGTTACAAAATAAGAATATAACCAGCGACATCGAAGTATAACCTAACAAGAAAGAAGCCGATTTGACACATATTTATAGAGGAACATTTCAGTAGCTTGCGTTTAACAAATAGCCTGCTTTATATTGAAGTACTGTCTAGTAGGGCTGCTCGATTATGGAAAAAATAATAATCACGATTATTTGTTGCCTTATCTTTATTTTATTTATGTATTAATTAAAAACTATACTGATATTTTCTGTTTCCTGAACTGTCATTAAAGTACAGATGATTTCAAGTTTGCCTCGATTAAGGAGAGGTCTCTGTTTTACACCTGCCCCCTGCTGGCCAGCCCTCACACCTGCACAAGCAAACTGAGCATGACATCATCACACAGCGCTGTTTGTTTTATGTCAGGGAAAAGCATGAGCCGTGGCACGTGAAACGCGAAGGGAAAATAATCCCAGCGCCATGAAATATTATTATAATTTTATTTTTGGAATTCATTGTGTTGTCTGTCTCGTCAAGACTGTTGTCTGCTGTGTTTTGTGTTGTTTTGTAATTCTGTCTTTGTTTGTCGAATGTTTTGTGCTGTTCCGTATTGTTAACAGTGTCCTCTTAAACTAATACTACCCAAACATTTACATTTTATCATATTTTTAATGGGCATAACATGTAAACATTCACAGGACACGGAGGAAAAAGTAAGTGAACCCCAGAAATGTCACTGAACTGCAGCAGTTTTGTAAAGATGGTCCGAGATTCATCCTGATCGTTGTGAGCGTCTCATCTGCAACTACAGAAAAGCAGTGAGGGCGGCACGGTGGCACAGCGGTTAGTGCCCGTGCTTCACAGCTAGAAGGTCCCGGGTTCGATTCCCACCTGGACGAGGCCTTTCTGTGTGGGGTTTGCATGTTCTCCCCGTGTCTGTGTAGGTTTCCTCCAGGTACTCCGGAGGAAACCTGCCACAAAAACATGTGCAATAGGTTCCCCTCTTGGGCCCGGACTCCCCTGTAAATGAGATTCTTAATCTCAGTGGGGTTTTCCTGGTTAAATAAAGGCAAAAGAAAAAAAAGTTAGTAAAGAAGAGTCAGCCAGATATTTAATACAAGGGTGTACTTTTCCATGCTCTCCTGTGAATATTTATACGTTATGGCCAATAAAAATGTGATAAATGTAATTGTTTGGGTTGTATTAGTTTAAGTGGTTTTCACCCGAGCAAATACATTTATGTGATTTTCATGATTCTGAGTTTACTTGAGTGTCCTGGGTCTCTGCAGCTTCAGCTTTGTCTTTGACATCTTTGATGGCCTGGGTGTTTTCCTCCAAAACACACTTTTTCCTACAGGCACATGTTTGGGTGATTTTCACCCAGCAATAGTGATAGAAGGTAGGGCAGGGTTAGTGTATTTAATCTGCCCTTTTCAAGATTCACACGCTCACAGCAAGTGAGTAACACATACTGTAGTTATTTTAGTCGGCTGCTCATTTATACCCATTCAAAATATATATATATATATATATATATCATATTTTGTTTCTCTCTCCTGCTGCTGTCTGTGCCAAGGACACTGAGCCTTCACCAGGAAAGTCTCACATATCCCAGGAATGGGTCGACCAAAAACCAAGTTTCCATCTACATTATTTTATTTTTTAGGAATTTTTTGTTCCCAAATTCCTAATTTTTGGAGCATTTTCATCTGGTCCTCTCATGATGCTTTTCTTTCATTTTAGTAGACATGACACAGTTTATTGTCTAAACTGGTGGTCCCCCTCCCAGGAGACCACCAGGGAGGGGTCTCCTGGTGGTTCCTAGAGTCACCACTAAACACGGTGAGGCTGCGTTTCAGGTTCATGCAGCAAAAGTCTGAACAGCCTCAGTGAGGATCTGACACAGGCCTCAAGTCCAGGCTGAAAGGACACCTTTTTACTGCTGCCTGTGGAGACTGATTAGATTTTTCTGAATTTGAGCGATAGTGTTCTAGGATTAATAAAGCTCAGACCACATTTTATGACAAATTTAGGCAGAAATGTGAGTCATTCCAAAGCGTTCACATACTTTTTCCTCCCACTGTATTTACTACTTTAAATGCAAATTTCATTGGCACAATGTGAGAAAGGACTCCATGCAGTTACAAGTTGAAGAGAAATGGTGACAAACACCTTCATGTGAACATCAGGCCATTATGTCATTCCAGGTGAAAATGCATGTTTTACGACCAGCAAAACCAGGTGCAAAAAATAGAGCGGAAAAAAAGAGAAAATGACTAAAAGCTCTGCGAACATGCCCCACTGTGGCGCCGAGCTCCTCATCCTCCACTTCATTCCCCCTCACACCCGCTCTCCAACGCGCCTTTGTCTCTCTCCGGCGTCTCCACGGCGACGCAAGCCCCTGGTCTCCATGGCGACGGACTCCCACGCCGCACCAGCACCAGCATCAGCACCAGCGGCGGCTGAATTCTAATACACAGAAAAGACAGATTCACGGTAACGCAGCGATATAGCACGGTGTTAATGTCATGCCCTGATGGTGTGAGACAAGTTAAAGGGACTATACGGAGTTTAAAAATGTTAAAATTAAGTATTTTCCTCCCCCTACATGTTCCAACAATGTCCTAGTGTGTAGAATGAGCCCAGACCTGTTCACCACAACTGCCTCTAAAATCCTGCATTGTAAGTCAAAAACGTGTCGGGTCCAAAGTGCCGTCATGCACGAGCTCAATATAGAAGCTGCAGTTACACGTATGACCTGAGGTGGCAGTAGTGAGTATAAAACGGAACCGAGCACATTTTCTCCAGTTTGGCTTTACCCCAGTCCAAAAGCTTCTGGGAAAAAGCTGTGAAAATAGCAACAAAACTGAGACGAAAACAATGATGGAAATGTGACAAAAAAGTGGGAAAACATTGACGACAAAAAAAGGGACGAAAAAGTGGCAAAAATTACACAAAAATGTCACAAGAAATTGAAAAAAAAAATTATGAAAAATTGTAAAAAATGGGACAAAAAAAAAACAAAAATGGGACAAAAATGTGATAAAAATTTGACAAAAAAATGACAAAAAAATGACAAAAAAATGACAAAAATATGACAAAATGTGACAAAAAATGACAAAAAATTTATAAAAATTGACAAAAAAATTACCAAAAAAAATACAAAAATGTGACAAAAAAATGACAAAAATATGACCAAAAAATGACAAAAATATGACAAAATGTGACAAAAAATTACCAAAAATTGACCAAAAACAGACAAAAAAAAGACAAAAATGTGACAAAAGTGACAAAAAATGACAAAAAAGTTACAAAAATGAGTTGAATACCCAACAAAAAAATGAAAAATCCGATGACGTGAGGAAAAAGATCCTCTCGGTTCAGGCGGGAGTTAAGAGGTTAAGAAGCTACAACAGATGGATAAATGTCAATCGTAGCTTAAACGCTGCAGAAATGAATCTAAACATGAGATCAGTGCAAACGTGTGCTTGTGACTTTCAGTGTTTTTAATCACCTGATCTGTTTCAGTGCCTTTACAATATGAAGCCACTTGTTCTTGATCTAAAAATAAAACTACTTCAGTTTCACATCTATCATCTGTATTTGTATGTGTTCCATATTGCAAGAAGCTTTCGTACACGTTTGCTATGTTTTTGTGGGGATCAGCTGAGAGTCCTCACCCCCATGTTCAAAGAGGAGTAAAAGTAATCATTTCATAACACCTCTACACCTAAACTATAACCTAAGTACATTTACTTCTTTTTATTGTAAGAAAAACAATATAGCAAGGGGCAAATAGAACAAGACAACAATGGAAAGTATATGCAACTGATGTATAAACGTAAAAAAAAAAGAGAATAAAAAATATTGGGAAAGTAGTTGTGTAAGTGGCCCGCGACAAACTTTACCACATGATGCATCTTGTGGTTTAAAAACAGTCGCAAAAGTTAACTGAAGAACATTACACACAAATGTACAAAACTCATTGAAATGGCATTCATGACTTGATAAAACTATCTGGAAGAAGCAGGAAAATTGTATGTACTGTATTTATAAACTCATTGGACGACAATCTGTAAATGATGTAATAATTTAATAATAAATGATTTAATATTAATAATAATAATCTAAAATATGTCCACCCACTTTCTTAAAAACATGCTCCTGTTATGCAATATATTATTATTATTCCAAACATAGTATCTTTGAGGAGAGAAATTTTCACCTTGGCTTTTACTTAACAGGAAAATCAAGCAGTTCTTCCACAGTTGACAGCCCTGCACATGGGCCTCTACTGCCCCCGTGCGGACCACTGTGAAACTGCAAACACAACAAGCCACTCAGCTTCAGTGTTGAGGGAAACACTCACTTAACCTCTTAATCCCCACCTGAACCTCTTCTCCAGTTTGGCTTTACCCAAACTTGGAAAAAGGCGTTAAAATAGCGACAAAAACAGAAGAACAGAACAGAAGAAAAGCGAGAAAAAAGTGTAAATAAAACCACAAAAGAGCAATAAAAGTGACAAAAAAAACAACAGAAAAGTAACATAAAAAGGTGAAACAAAGGCAGAAAATGTGGTGAAAAAGTGGCAAAAAATGTGATGAAAAAGAGGCAAAAAAGTGATGGAAAAAGAGGCAAAAAATATGATGAAAAAGAGGCAAAAAAGTGCTGGAAAAAGAGGCAAAAAATGTGATGAAAAAGAGGCAAAAAAGTGATGGAAAAAGAGGCAAAAAATGTGATGAAAAAGAGGCAAAAAAGTGATGGAAAAAGAGGCAAACAATGTGATGAAAAAGAGGCATAAAAATGATGGAAAAAGAGGCAAAAATAGATGAAAAGAGGCAAAAATGTGATGAAAAAGGGGCAAAAAATGTGATAAAACGAGGCAAACAATGTGATGAAAAAGAGGCAAAAATAGATGAAAAAGAGGCAAAAAATTTGATGAAAAAGAGGCAAGAAATGTGATGAAAGAGGTAAAAATGTGATGAAAAAGAACGTCAAAAAGTGATGACAACAAAAGGAAAATGATCCGTTTAGATCAGTTTTGAGAGTCTTGGCTTTCAATTGAGGTGTCACACTCGCCTGTAAAACTGGAGAAAATGCACTCGGTTAATGTTGGGTTAAGAGGTTAAGCAACAGTCCAGCCATGAGAGAGATACTTCGTACAGTATTTGTAAAGTACCTGTGTGTGTTTTTCCATCTCCTGTGGATTCAGAATCCAAACGAGAACCTGCAGAAAGAGCTTTGAGTTTCAGTAAAAAGTTTTTTTTTTTTTCAATGGACGACAGGAAACTCCATTGGGTTTAAATTAATTTATTTAAAAAAAGCATTTCTCCACTGAAGCAAAAACAACATCAATTTCTCTTTTTCTTTTCTATGGACTTGGAACGTGTACAATCGACAGACTCGCCGGGTCGCCAGAAATGATCAAGCAATAACTTTAATATTAGAATGTCATAATAATAATAATAATAATAATAATAATAATAATAATAATGATAGAAGTTTAGAGGGAAATCTGCCAAACAACCACAACATCGAGACGGCCTCATCTGAAACACGGGACAGGAAGGAGAAGGGCGGGGCTTACGGGGACAACAGGAAGTAAAAAATAAAACAAACAAAAAAATTACAAAACACTGCAAAAATAAAAATCCACGGGAGTTAAAATCAACTTGAAATTTTGAGTTGGTTTCAGTAGGTTTGACGAGTAAAATCTACGGGTTATTTCACTTAAAAAGATTAGTTTCTGACTGGTTTCCAAGATTAATACCCTAAATCCAGATTACAGTATTTGGAAAACTATAAAAAGATAGTTTGGACGACTGAAATTCTAATCTATCGCCAATGAACGTAGATGCTTCTTACTTTATGGGGAAAACTAAAAACAAGATAAATGACTTACGAAGTGCTTGAATCAAGAGAGTTTGGGCTGATTTTGAGCAGGTTTTCACTTTATTGGAATAAGATTATCAAAGGAACAAGCATTATTTTGCCTAACATGAGAGGAGTTACCTGAACTACTCTTAAAATAAGAAAAACATTTAAAAAAAATAGTCAAAGGCAAGAAAAAAGTGATTCTTGTTCCATTGGCAAATTATTTTAAAGAACCAAATCTACTCAAATTCAATGTCAATTCTCTTGATTCTAGTATGACGATTCCTTGATTTGAGCAGGGAAGTCTTTAAGTATCTGCCGACAGAACAAGTATTTTGCACTTAAAAGTTTAAGTTTTCTGAAATAGGATCTTGTTTTCTAATCTTAAGTGCAAAAATACTTGTTACGCTGGCAGAATTCTTTACCTGGCGAGTCAGAATTAGACCTGTTACTGTTATACTTGTACTTTAACAATACTGGAAACCTGAAAAAAAAAAAAAACTTTTCTGACTCCTATACTAAAATATTTGTCATCTTAAACCATAATTTATTCCATATTTCTGTTAAATTGTATCATTTATTTGAGCTTAATCAATTTACTTTCTTCTCCATGGACCCAACAGGCATCAAAACTTAGTATCTCAAGAAAAATATGTTTATCGATACTTTTTTTTTGTACCAGTAGTACCTAAAAGTTTTTTTTTGCACCATACTGATATTGTTTAACGGTAGCGGGCCAGAGTCAGAATTGCTCAAATGAATGAACAATATTCTTAATTCCAGTGAAAATATCACTTGCAAGATGGCTTGAAACCAGACAGAAAAATGTTTTAATAATCACATAAATCTAAATAGGTATAAAACACATAGGAAACCAGTCAGAAAACTCATAAAACTCATATATTAAATACATAAACGAAGACAAACGTCTGAAATTATCCATCAAAAAATTCAAGTAACTCGAGTAGACTTTGTTTTTCTACAGTGAGGGTCAAGTGCAAGTCTGGTCTTTTTCCTTTTTGTTCGGTTTTTACAGTAAACTCTTGTGGTTACATGCAGGGGATCACATCTGATAAACTACACACGCAAAGATTCATATATTTATCATCGGCTATTAATATCTGTGCAATAATTATTATTAAAATATGTAGGTTTAACATTGAGTTCATATGCGACAGAGAGAGAGAGAGAGGGAGGGAGAGGTTACAAAATGATAATGCGTGAGATTATTGGGTTAAAAAAGTAAAAAATGTGTGTATAAATGGGATTTTGAGAGTCAGGTGCTGTAAAAAGTCATGTCTACATGACCTGAGATGACAGATTAAAAAACACAAGTGTTTCGAGTAGTTTGAACTAGATTGGATTTAGTAAATTGGACAATGCTGCAAAAAGGAACCTAGAAATGAGTAAAAATGACTTAAAAAAATAAGTAAACAAATGCTGCCAGTAGAACAAGTATTTTTGCACTTAAAATGTAAAAAAAAAAAAAAAACTTAATTTATTTGAAATGACTCTTATTTTTAGTGCAAAAATTCTAAATTCCACAGGCTTTTGTTGTTCAAAAAATGTAAAATATTCTTAATTTCAGTCATTTTAACTTATCAAGATTCCCCTTTTTGCAGTGAGACAAGCTTTTTCTACTGGATACTGTTAATTTTGATTTCAAGCAGAGCTGCAAAACTTCGCCAAATTATTGTTAACGGCAAAATCTGGTGATGTAGGGTCCAGAAAAATATTGCAAAATCACTAACGTCTTTAATCTGACTTGTCATGTACAAAAACTTCAATAATGTGGGAAAAGTTCATTATTAGCCATGATTTTTCTCACTTTGATCCAGATATAGTATGTTTTAAGTCTCATTTGACACAACTGGGATTGGTAGGCTACTTGGAGAAAAATTGCAATATTTATCATTTTAACAGTGTACAGCCCCCATTTATAAAGAAATATGTCCAAGTAAATATTCAAACCAGTAAGAAATATCTTAACAGAAGTTAAAACAATCAAGTCCAGACTACTCGAAACATCTGAGTATCCCCAACTCAAGTCACCTCAACTCACGTAGACATATTTCTTTTACAGCGCATATTACATTTGTTACTTAAAAAGACGTGTTTATGAAAAAGTCCTATGGTTCACAACAGAATACTGCATATCTACTGCGATAATGAAAAGGTTTAGCCGAGTCTCCACCAAAACACCAAAGAAACAACACGGTTTTATCCGCTTTTATAATCGGGCAAGACTTAAAAACCGCTCAATAATTTAAAGTTGTGACGGAGCACTTGAACACAACTTGACATTTCGTAAAATATTCTTGCCATTTTGAAAAAGGACAATTAAGTTCATCTTACTTGATATATTTACTTCAAATTACAAGTCGACGTTGTTAAATAAATTTAGTAAGTAAAACATTTAGTACAAAAACAAGTATAATTCTGTTAAATACATGGAAATTTAATCGACAGATACAATGCGCAACTACAAAAATAAAAATATATGTCAAATAAGGAAAAGCATAAAAAAAATTAGAAATGTAACTATCTACTATAAACATGTATCGGGCCAGCAGCGTTGGTAAAAACGTCTTAAACTTTTATTTTTAAGTAGTTTAAATGCAGTAATAAGTGCCGAGATTTCACTGGTTTCACGTATAGTATATTTCTCATCAAAGCGTATCATCTGCAAGAGGAGAAAGAAAAGTGCACTTAATATTTCAACCACATAAGTCACAAAATCTTATCTCTACTTGCAGGTAATCTTACTAGAAATAATGTAAGGCCTGGGCAACGTAAACGCAAATAAAAAGTAAAATTAAAAAAGCTACATGGATTCTAATTTGCAAACGGTTTGACCCAATAAGCTTTTGAAGAAATTTTTAAAAAGACTTTGCGGAGTTCAATGGACAAGCCTGTAGAGGAAACTAAAAAAAACAAGAGTGATCTTTATCAAGACTCACCACATAAACCAAGTCAAACCCACAAATTTTTAACGGTAAAAATGTCTTTTCTGTTTTGGTGGAGACCGGGCCGTTTTGAGCTGCCAGAGGATATTTTGGCTCGATCGTTTTCGCTTTATTTTCTTTCACCTTTTAAAAAAAAACAAAAAAAACAAAAACCCATCAACAACAAATGCGTCAAAATCCAGACCATCGCTCCAGAGCCGGGGGATAATAATAATAATAAGGCCTGACGGAGCGGGGAGGAGGAGCGCTCTGCTGCCCCCTGCTGAGCTGAGGTAACGAGGCGGCCGCAGCGTTTCCCACCAACGCCTTTTCTAACGGAGCAGTACGTTTTTTCCAGCAGACTTTTCAAATTCAAAAAGAGCAGGTGCACAAATACGAGATTGTGTGTTCTGAAAACTAAACAATCTGAGTACATTTAATTTAGTAAGATTCCATCCAAAAGGGGAACAAAACTGCGCGATATTGTGCACAATTTTGACCAAGTTATGCAGCATAGTCAAGCAATGTCTGTATTTGCCCCAAAAAATTGATTTAAAGTGGGAGTCTGTAAGCTTAAATATTTCACAAATGTAATGGATTGTGTATAATTGACCGCCTGGGTCTGAAATTTAAGGTAACTTAAGTAATATTAAATAATAAAAATTCGAAAGTCCCTTGCTGGCTGATTTCAGCAACTAATCAGAATCCGGAACCACTTTGACCAATGAGACTAGCTTTTCCTGTGAACCGGCCTGTCAGGTCCAATCAAGAGAGAGGGGGGAGGAGCTTGACTGTTTGGAAAATGCTGTTCCTCTGGTTCTCATTTTGCAAACAAGGGAGGGCTTTTTGGTTAAAAAGGGGAGGAATTTGATTGTTTACTTTAAAATTTTACGCCATCTCTCCCCACTTTGCAAACTTACAGACTATCACTTTAATGCTAGTTTCCATTGCAATGCTTCTTAATGACATTTAAAGCCTTCATTTTGGAACAATTTAATGACTCCATTGGCTGCGATTTCCAGGCAGGACTAACATGACTTTACTAAATGGATAAATGTGACCTGCTCATTTCATTCAATACCAGTGGAAACCACAGTTTTACTTTATAATTTAGGTGTTTTTAAAAAAAAAAAAGTCTATTGGAAAAGTAAGTGTTAATTTCCCGCTCAGATGCAGAATTTTTAACAGTGTACAAAAACGTCCAATACGGCTTAAATTTCCTCCTTTTTGCTTGCTTTTATGTTCGAAAAAAAAGCATCATTTTGTCAAACCAAATCATTGCCGTAGCCTCCTCTGTGAGTGGGAAACACTGGGCGTCCATTTTGGGGCGACGGCTCGCTCTCCCGCTCCGTGTCGAGTTCAGAATCAGCAGCTCTTCTGGTTATAACGGTGATTTTTTTTTTTCTTTTTCTTTTTTTTAAGGCCTGTGGTTTACATCCAGATGACGACGCTCTTCCCGAGTCCTGGCTTCCAAGTGTGTTCTCGACCCCGGGCTGCACAGCACGCACGGACTTCGGAATAAAAAAAAAATCTTTTGTGATGGGATTGGAATCGCGATTGTTTTCTATTCTTCTATTCTGTTTTCCAAGGACAAATTTGCGCGATTACTACATGTGTGTAATGTCAGTGACCGAGCAGAGGATATTTGCCGCGTCAGAGCTGAGACTTTTATGAATAGAACCATGGCAACACTTTAAACCGGGTGTACACTGCACGATTTTGCCCGTTTGAGACTAAAATCACTCTCTCTTAAAGGGCGGGTATTCCCTTTTTTGGAGGTATTTGTTAATAATCTCAAACACATCTGTATCACTATCTCGAGAAGTGAGGGAAATTATTTCTTGGACACGTAGGACCTTAGGAGAAGCTGTTTTGGGAGCTGCCACTGCCACCGGGAAGACTCAAAGATTACTCAAAGATACGCTAAAGGTCCGTTTTTGATGAGAGAACAAACTATAGCAAGGTAAAAACGCTTTAAAAAGTCACATAAGTTTGCATTGATCTCAGCCCCCTTTAAGTTGTGGCTCAATAAGGTCCTATTTTGTACAGGGAGCCGGGGATTTAAAAAGAGAAACCATCGCAGTGACAGAACTTTTGCGCAGTGGAGAGGAGTAGCTCACAATTTTACAACTTCTTAAAAGACTGTGTACACCGGACTTAAAATTTCTTGTCCAGATGAATTTCCTTTTCATGTCAGAGTCACTGTTAAAAAAAAAACACTTCTAGTAGCGTCTTTTCCAACACCGTATAGATACAGACGGCATCTCGTCATAGAAGGGGGCGTGGCTTCGCCGAGGGGGAAAATAGAACCTTTAGAGAAACACAATTTTTCACTCTTTTTAGTCATTTTCTGGTGGAATATGAACTTCTTTATCACATAAATAAAGTGTAAATCGGGTTCATATGGATATTTTCTCTATTTTCTCAGCTCGCGCTATCTAACCGTTAGCATTAGCCCAATGCAAACATGAAGCATCAAGTTAGCATTCTCAGTTTTTTATGTATTTATGGGCTGTCGAACCACTTTGCTCCTCCCCATGTCTTTGTATCTTTATTTAGTAGAAAACTATATTCATAATTCAGCGTTTGTTAAAGTAGTTTTGGAATAATTAAGGAATATGCTCTAAATTGTTTTCCCCTTCAAACATGACCATATATGGCCGATTCCAGAGATGCCGTCTGTCTTTACTTATAGAATTTACAAATGTAATTCTCTCCCTCCAGCCGCCAACATCACACACATGGAGAAGCGAAGTGTCATTTTAAACCATTTTCTCGCACGTTTTTGAGCCTCAATCGCTGTGTTTAAAATCTAAAGCTCGAGTCGTATTTTCCGTGATCGTCCCGACACTTTTCCCCGCGTAGCTGTGCAGCCCCGTTTCTCAAGCCATCGACAGCCATAGTCTTTACGAGGGCGAAATGAAAGATCTCTCCGTTTTGGCACTGCGGGAGTCATGGAATGGCGGACGATGGGAGCGGAGAAACAAATAACGGAGGAGGGGGAGGAGGAGAAAAGTGTTGTAGAATTTGGGGGGTGGGTCACACTTCAAAACATCGACAGGAGTTAAAGACTTTAAGTTCCAAATGTTTGACTTCGTTCGAGTAGTTTTAACTAGATCCTTGACTAGACTTTGTGACACATTTGAGTGAATTTTAACTTTTGTTTTAGCTTCTATTTGCAGCACAGTAATAAATAACATGGTAAAATGATGGAAATAACTTGATATAAATTTACTTGGAATTTTGAGTAAATCTAATTAACATATTTAATCATATTTCCTGCTTCATGCTTCTTCTCCCACATGCACTGACCTGTTTCTTTGGCAGTGAATTTAGATGACATGAGGCTCTTTCAATCTTTTATTAGTTCCTTTTCATTTTTACTTAGTCTTTTTAAGTTGACAAAAAAGCCTGGAGATTTTAGTCATTGTTTTCGTCTCATTAGCTACTTTTAAAGCAGCTTTGGTCAACTTTTGAGTGTTACTATGATGGAATATAAAATAACACTACTTTTACCAAGTCAAAAGTCTCTTTAATGTGAAGTAAATCTAAACTTCATTGAAACTGCTCAAATTACAGAACAATTTCTTAACATGTTATGTAGTCTGAATTATCGATAACCCACTGTAGAGACTAAAAAGACAATTTCTTTGTAATAAAATGGTAGTTTCCATGCAATTTCCATCCTGTTACCATGATATTTGTGCCTAGGACAAAGAAAAACGCATTGAGTCAACTAGCCTTTGTAAGTAAATGGATCTAGTTCAAACTACTCAAACCGTTTAAGTTCAGATTACAAGCAACTTTTAACTCTGTCGATGTTTTTTCTGGAGGGGAGTGTCGGGGTGGGAGGGTTTTTTTAGTTGAGGTCGCCGCTCGGGTCGTTAGCTGCCGCCGTGTCGTTGGAGGGGGGACAGGAGGCGAATGGCGGAGAGGTGGTGGAGGAGACGGAGGTGGGCGGGGCCTGGTCGGGGTCCGGTTTGGGCCGTTTGGCGTCGGGCTGTTGGTCCGCGCTCTGGTCTCCGTTGTGGCGTTTCGTCGGGAGGGACGCGGACACCGAGGCGTGGGCGGCCAGCAGGTGCAGGGGGTTGGCCGCTGCTGCGAAACACAGAGAGGGGTCAGTGAGTGTGGAAGTCTGATGAGATAAATGGTTTTCTCTGGAAGGAATATCGAACATTGGACAGACTGTGAAAGAGCGTGAGATTGACAGACAGATTGGGGAAATGTCTAGTCAGTTGAAAGGCAATGCTTTTGATTTACCGATCGATCTACGTTCTTACTCTCACCCTCGACCGGAGTGATCGAGGTGTCGACATGACGAGGCTTCGGTGGGCAACATGAATACGTTAAATAAATAACACTGGTTTACAACAAATTTGGAATCCCAGTTTTGTGAGGTGATTTCGGACAATTTAGGTCAATTTCTGCTGAATCCAAAGAGCCAAATTTTGCCGAATGATATTGTCTTCATAATGTGTTTCGTACCGGAGCCTGTGGCTGTGTCCAAATATCCACCCTAGTCCCTAATCCTTAATTCACTACATAGACCCGCACTATATAGTAGACTATATAGTGCACTCATTCTGTTGGCAATTCGGAAAGAAGCCCACCACTTTCTCACCTATTATTATTATTTTTATTTATTTTATTTTATGAAACAGAACAACAGTTTAGGCACTTTTGCAAGCGCTTTATTTGACATTTGAATTAAAATTAAAACTATCAATCAAAAAATAAAAAATAAAATCACTCCGGCGTGCAGAAAGAAGGTCAGCCCGGCAGAATGAGTTCACTAAACTCCGGGAATAATGTATTTCTGCGATAAAGATCAACAAAACTCAAGAGACTGTGGAATATTTATGGATAAATACGAGGCAGATACGTCTTATTTCACATGGATTTTACATGAATGAAGAAAATGGCTTGGATTACTTTGACAGAGGACGCTAGCTAATAGGTAAGCAGCTAACGGTAGCATCTCTTCACTGTAACCGTTTATATAATGTAAGTCTTTTATTCATGAAAAATACGCCACACGATTGAAACAGCTGATTTCATTCAGTCGTGTTGTTTAGTGACCAGACGTTCTTCTCAGACTCTCGCAAAGCATTGTGATCATTGATGCTGATGCTCACTACTTTACAGAATGCCTTGCAGGAAATTTGAGTTCACTACTTTTTTCTCTCTGGACATTCGGACACCCCTACAAAATGGCGTCTCCACTATATAAATCACTATATAGGGAGTTGTGTGGACATTCGGACACAGCCTGTCTGTCCACAATGAGGGGGAGATTAGGTTTGGCTGAAAGTTTATTTGCATTTCTGCATATATGTTGGCTCAAAACAGCTGTGCTCACAGACAAGTGTGTTGGTGACAATCAACGAAAGCTATAACCAGGTACTTGTCCACCACTGTTAACCACCACGGATTAACTTTTCAAACACACAAGAAATGCATTCATAGAAATTCTTAAAATCTTATTTCAAATGATAACTACTAAAATAAATCAACCCCCAATATCAAAAATGTATCTGATTTAGTGATTTTTTTGTTTTTGTTGACCTGATACAGAAAAAATATATGTCATTTTCAGATCCCGTGTTGCAAAAATTTACTAAATAAGTAAAAAATAAGATTCACATTAGACTCACAGAAAGTACTGTTTTGTGATCCAATATAAAGAGTCCTATGTCGCCAAAACAATGTGCACAAACAGAACCTTGCTTCCTTTGCACCGTAAAAGATCTGTGATTTAAATAAACATCGCTATCACTTGGATAAATTTCCACCATTCACCAAAACATACTTTGAATATCACGGAAATGACCAACAGATTTTGCTCCTGTGGTCGTGAGATTTGGGGTCAAGTGGAAAGTTTCCTCTTCTGGGCGCTTCCTAAGATATAGGACGTGTTCATGGATATGGAAGTCTGGGCCTAAAGGATTTATCTATGAAATAAACACTTGGTAGAAAACTCCAGATCAAATCAAAGGTCTAAAATTTGAAGTTTGATATATTGAGACAGGTAAACGATATTGAAGAAGACCTTATCTGTGCAGTTGCCTGGCTCTGCCATACTCTTCCCTGTCCATTCCATGCAGGGAATTAGTCTGGTCACGGAGAAACTGGAGCAGTTTGAAGGGGCGGGCCTAACGCGTGCAGATTGTCAGTGAAATAAACCAATTAGCGATTAGCGGACGTGACGACAGCCGTGTCCAATTAAACAAATATGAAGTGAATATAAACTCACGCGGAGAACGCAAGGCAAAATCCTTGACTACTTCATCCCATGATTAGTTTTGGCAGATGTTAACGTTAATTGAACTAAAAACATAGAGGTGCAGCGAGTGACGTAACCTTCTCATTTCTCTGTGACGGTCGTGATTGGTTCGGCTAGGCCTTAGCCGCCAATCAACAACTTGTCTACCGTGCGTGGCCAGACCCACCTTCTTTCGTGCAGAAAGAAGGTGGGTCTGGTTTATCAGGCTATCTGTGCAGTACCTGAGCTGTGCCCCTGGATGGCAGTGGCGAGGCTGTGGGTCCCGTTCTGGGTGATGGTCTTGATGGGCAGCTGATGCGTCCCGATTGGAGCAGATTGGACTATAGTGAGGGTCTGCAGAGGCGACGGGTTCTGGGGGCTCTGTATGACCTGTGCAGAGCTCACCATGGGCAGCACTGTCTCCATTTTCACTGCAACAAAGAGAAGGAACAGTCGGTTAAAAAGCAAACTCTCCGGATTGTGCTGCAGAGTGGTTGAGTTTGACCTTCACCTTTGATGTCGGCGTGATCTCCGTTCTCGTGGCCCTCGCTCTTGATGATCGTGGCCGGTTGGAGCACAGACCCGGCTTGGATCTGGGTGGGGATTTGCTGCAGGACGTGGACGGTCTGGAGAGGGGGCTGCGAGCTGGAGCTGCTGACCGGGGACGCCATGGTGTACGTGACGGGCTTCAGGCTCTGAGGTAACTGCCTCTGCACCGCGATCAACACCGGCTGGCTGGTCACCGGGGAACCTGCCACCAAGGAGGGGGAGAAGTTTTATCACCATTCAAACGGAAGTACAAGTACTGAAGGGGTATGGTGCAAGAAATCACCTCAACTTCAAATCAATGTTATAAGCTCCCATTGACATCGGCAGGTCTGCTCCCTATACATGCCTTTCTGTCATGTGACTTTTGTTGTTCTGGCAGCCATTTTGAATACCGAAGTAGAGTTATGCAGTACTACAACATGCAACAATATCTCTTCTCAGGATATAAATGAAAGAAGACTGACAGTGGCATTTTTATGTACTTGAAATCATTGCTCAAGAAGAAAACAGTAAAAACACGGCCCCAGAAACAGTGAGTCAGTGTTGCTCAAGACGTTAGCATGCTACCGGTTAGCATTTAGCTTCAACACGATAAGCCTCTCCAAGAGAAAGCCCTGAACCACAGTCCAAACATCTAGCCTTGGAAACAACATATGACAGAGGTCAGAGCTGAGCAGTTGGTTGACAGTTGCTAACCGGTAGCATGCTAACGTCTTAAGCAGCTTAAACACTGACTCAGACTGAGTCTCTCTTTTTACAGTTTGTGATGTCAACAGAAAGGTTTTCTGTTTCCTCTTTGACGTGTTAATTTAGTCTGAGGAGTGAAGCAGATCTTTAGTAAATCCTGCTGTAGCTCGACAGACAGAGCTGCTACATCCGTACATTTTCTGGTTATATCACATAAACGTGCGTCTCTGGGGCCGTGTTTTTACTGTCATCTTCTTGAGCGAGTACTTAAAAATGCCACTGTCAATCAGATGCCTTTCATTTTCATCCTGAGAAGAGATCGTTACCTGTTGTAGTGCTGCTCAATTCTACTTTGGTATTCAAAATGGCCACCAGAACTATGCGTGATGTCATTGGAAACACATGTATACTCTCATAAAGTCTCCGAGGGGAACCACACTGAGGCCACTGTGATTGAATGGCTTTGCAGTTTTTAAGCCACTGTTTTCTAAAAGCATTTGACAAAAAAACTGACTGTATTCAATGAGAACGATGAGAAAGAAGAGCAACAGAAAAGTGTGCCAATGCGACCGATGATACAGCGCATGTGGGAATCCCTGTGCCGCAAGAGGAGACTTCACACAAAGTAAATTCAGATGTCCTTAATAAACTTTTGCATCATGTCGTGTTCTCTGGTGGCAAGAGAGAAAGGAAAGGGGGAAGACGCAGAGACAGGTCTGAGCTGAAGTGTGTTGCAGCTGCAGGGGCGGAGCAGAGAAACTGGGGGACACCAACCATGAAACTCATTTCATTTAAGTGTGTATTCAGACCTGCACTGTTTGGTCCACTTTAAACGGACCAGGGTTCGTTTTGAACGCTGGTCCGGACCTTTTACACAGGAGTGGACCGAGGACCGAGACCCACTTTTTCAGGTGGTCTCGGTCCGCTTCCAAACGGACTCTGGTCCAGTTCGCTTCAGATGTGAAACCACTGTTGATCTAAAACAACTCCAGGATACATGCACCTTTTTGGGCTTAACAAGCCACCGTAGCAAGGCACCGTGGGAAAAATGAGCCCTTTGCTGCTGCAGACGCTAATACTGGATGGATGCTACAAATAATGAGCCGTGGACAGACCTGGAGCCTCGAGGAGACACTGAGCCTCCTGGATGTTTGGGCAGATGCACTAACCCAACTGCTAGAAAAGACACACAAAAATGTGGCTGTGTTCAGCATGTTTAGCGAGAAAATGAAGGAGAGGGGCCTCGAGCGTCTCCTGAACAAAGTGGAATAAACTTACGAGACGCATTAAAGAAGAGTAGAGAAACAAGACCAACAGTTTTGTCCCGTGAACATAATAGAAACAGCTCAGCAGACGACCCTTCATCCACACAAAACACCTCTTCCTCCAGACACTCGGTGAAGCTGAGGTTAATGGTCAGTGGTTTAGTCTCTTATGTTTCTTATATTATCATAGTAAGCATGAAATATTCATTTTTATTTCATTTGTTGTGGTCATTGCTGTCCAATGGGAGCCTTGATCGTCACACACGGGTATGTGTTTACAAAATATAGTTCACTTGCAAAAAGTACGGTCTGAATTTGACCGCAACGAAAACATTTTTTTTGCTTTTGATCCGGAACAAACAAGCGGAGCAAAGAACTTTTCTGGTCTGAATACACCCGAATTCTACAATATTATTTGTGTAATTTCAAAAGTGGCAACTCCTCCAGTTTTCCTTATTTTTTTCTTTAATTTATTTTGGTTTTGGTTTTTTTCTGTTTGTTTGTTTGTTTATTAAGATCCCCATTAGCCATTGCCCTTGACAATGTCTAGTCTTCCTGGGGTCCAGATTATAAAATCACATTTTCATACAATGATCACAGATCACAACAGCATAAAAATATGGATGGATGGATGGATGGATGGATTACAACTGCAGTGTGACAACAAAGTCTTTTTAAAAATGTTTATGTCTGCAATGTTTCAAATGTCTTTAGGCAGAGAGTTCCAGGATTTCATTCCTCTGAACATAACAGCCTTCTGTCCGGTCTGGGTTTTACATGATGGAAGAGTAAAATGACCATTTACTGCGTGTCTTGTGTTAACTTATGTATGGAGCAACTGAATACAAGTACATCATACAAAACCTTAGGGAGTTTTAACACAAGAATCTTTTTAAAGAAGCAAAGAAAGGCAAAATGCAGTCTTTTCTTCACCAATGTCCAGCCTAAAGTTTGCACCATCAAATATTTCTGCCTAGAGCACCAAAATGCAGCCTCAAAGGAGCGGTCAAAGAAGTGTGGCTTTAACATTGAGTGTTAAAATTGTGGGTATTTGCCGGTCGTACCTGACGTGCTGTGGGCGAAGCGTGTTTCCTGGATGAGTTTGGGCTGCACCACGGGGGCTGAAGTGTCCACCTCCAGAGGGACAGGTGACCCCTCCCTCGACAGGCTGTCCGGGGTCTGCACGCCGCTGGAGTGAGCAGACAGCACCCCCGAGTGGTTGGGAGACGCCGGTGCACTCCTGACAGGACAAAGAAGATCGTTTAAGACAGGGGTAGGCAAGTTTGGGTTGTGGAGGGCCGATTTGCATCATTGCCAAAACATCCAAGGGCCAAATCTCAACATTGCAGCCTAAAGTAAAGAACTATATCAGTGGTTCCCAAGTGGAAGGTTTAGGACCCACCATTACCCTCGGATGACAAGCCCAAATAAAACTGTAATTTGTCATTTATCGTATAAAACATTGTATTTTCCACATAAGCTTTTGTTTAAAAAGCAGTAGATTTCCCATTAAGTCTGAAATTATGATCAAAACAACCCAATAACATTCATTTTAACAGACACAGTTAGTGCTTCCATGCAGTAAAAGTTCCCTATAGACTCGCGACCCACTGAAAATGGTTCCGTGACCCACTTTGGGGTCCCGACCCACCAGCAGACTTCCTGAATCACTGTTTAACATTATATATGACCAAGCGGGATGTTCTGACAGGACATTTTTAAAATACTGACACTATTTTTAGCATTTGACCTCTTATTTCCACAATAATATTTCTCAAAATCATCTTGGGGGGCAGAGGTTCTGTGCTGGAGGGCCGGATTTGGCCCCCGGGCCTGACGTTGCCTACCCAAGGTTTAAGATTTCAGACTAAAAAAAGCAATCAGACTAATTACCTGGAAGAGTTATAATGCACTGATGCTCTGCAAAGTCTTTACATTAGTCATTATTCGATCATTCTCCAAACCTCTGCTGAAGGTAAGTGACATACATGACTAGGACTGCACAATATATCGTCAAATTATTGAGAGATTATTAGTGTAGAGGTACGATCTTATGCCCAAGATCTGTTTTTTTCCTTTTCTTTTCTTATTATTGTCATTATAATCTCTATCTCTATTATCTATGATCCGTGGTGTGGTGGTGTCCGACCTGGACGAGAGGGGGCCGTGCGGGGCTCTGAAGCAGGGCACTCCGCGGGGCCTGCGTTTCCTGAAGGCCTGCTCCACCAGCTTGGACTCGGACGACGGGTCTATCCTCCAGAACGAGCCCTTCCCCGGCTCCTCCTGGGACCGCGCCACTTTGATGAAGTAGCGGTTCAGAGACAGGTTGTGACGGATAGAGTTCTGCAACACACACATCAGAAAGAGGGACATTTAGAGAAACAAGGAGCAGCTGATTCACTCTACGGGTGAAACTAACAATTATTATGGCACTTGTTGAATCGATTCATCTCTTGGCTGTGAAAGCTGCATAAAAGATTTTACTTTTTTCAAACTTTTCTCCATATAAAGCTAAAATGGTGCCGCTTGAGGACTTGCTGATGGAGGAAACTTTAAGACAGTGTTTTTAGGAGGCTCTTGGTGCTTTAAAAAGTAATTGCAGCTGAACTTTATTTGCTCAAAGCTTCAAAAGAAGAAGTTTCTGTGAACCTCAGTGATGTAGATGGTGAAAGCTGTGTTTATAAAGTGGTGAGAGCCAGAGTTGTATGAACTGAAGATCGAACGCATGTCCACTCAATAAAAGGACTGTTAAGGTATCAGAGAGCCTGGGATTTGTCTCTTTTTCGTGCCTACACTTCTCCTTTTTGATCCTGAAGAGCACCTGACCTTCTTCACAACTTATTCCACCCACTGAAGCGATCGCCTTATTGGATAATTGTCCTTTATGAAATTTGAAATGTACAAAACACTCCACATACGCTCACTTTTGAGTCTTCTTCTGAAATGTGAACAAAAACTATCATTCCAGCAGCATGAAATAATGCGAGTTTGCTTTGAGGTCCGTTAAAGGAATAGGCCACCGTTTTTACATACCGAGATATGTTCTTACCTAACCTTAGACGAGTTAATATATCCCCGTCTGGTCTTTGTCCGTGCGCTCTGTCACGCAAACGGAGCACATACGCAGCCTCTCCCACATGTCACATAGCTCCAAAAAAGCTCACGATAGAAGCTACCTAAAGGTTATTGACGGAAGTGAGCGGGGGGAAGTCTTTAGGAGTTACTGCTCGGACGTTTTGCTCCTCGTATCATTACGCCTCACAATATAGTGCCCCTTTTTATTTGCTTATAAAATCGACATGCTACATTTCTGTGTAAATATACTTCGCATGAAAACACTTCACGTAACTTTATTTAAATAGGGAACACGTGGAAGAGCTTGGTAGCTTCTATCGTGAGCTTTTTTGGAGCTATGTGACATGTGGGAGAGGCTGCGTATGTGCTCCGTTTGCCTGACAGAGCGCACGGACAAAGACCAGACGGGGATATATTAACTCGGCTAAAGTGAGGTAAGAACATATCTCAGTATGTAAAAACGGTGGCCTATTCCTTTAAGATCTGCTCCTGAATAAGAGTTTTAGACTCTAAAGTTCTGTTCTCCTTTCAGCAGAAGGTGAGCACTTATCAGTTATAAATGCAGAGGCAGATAATGCACTCCTGTTATCTCAAGGGCTGTGTATAAAAATTCTTCAAATGACCTTCAACGAATACAACAGTTATCACGCTGCTTTGGTAGTTCAGCAGATCAGATGCTCTCAAACAAACCGCGCAGTAGGGCACAGTGGTGCAGTGGTTAGCACTCGTGCTTCACAGCTAGAAGGTCCCGGGTTTGATTCCCACCTCGACGGGGCCTTTCTGTGTGGGGTTTGCATGTTCTCCCCGTGTCTGCGTAGGTTTCCTCCGGGTACTCCGGTTTCCCCTACCACTAAAAACATGTATCCTACAGCCAGTAGTTTCTGAATATTAGCCTGGCTCCACATCTGGAGGAGTCCCCGAGCGCCGGCCTCTGCTGGCAGCTCACTGCACCTACAGGTCAGAGAACGATTTTCCCTACAGGGATTAATAAAGTTTACCTGAACCTTAATTTATCTGTGCCTCAGATGGACAAGCGAGAGGGCATCCTTAATCGTTTTATCTTGATTATTTTTTGTAATCATCTAGTGTAATAATCGTAATTGAATTGTTTAATTGCACAGCCCTACTTCTTCGTGAAGCTTAAAGGGGCTAAATGCAAGTCACTCACTACTGCCACCTCAGGTTATATGTGTAACTGCACCTTCTATATCAAGCTCGTGCATGACGGCACTTCGGACCCGAATCAACACACACACTTTTTAAGTGACAGTGCAGGATTTTAGAGGCAGTTGTGGTGAACAGGTCTGGGCTCATTCTACACATTAGGACATTGTTGGACATGTAGGGGGAGGAAAATTTTAACATTTTTAAAGTCTTTATAGTCCCTTTAAACCAGGGGTGTCCAAAGTGCGGCCCTCTGCCTTCTTGCTGAATCGGGACACATCAACAGAGATAGTCCTTTTTATTTGAAATGTAATAATTCTACACAATTCTAACCAAATGACTAACCTTTTATTGTGAGACAGAGCTGGCATGAAGGTTTTGCGCATAAATAAAAGGTGTGGGGCGGCACTAACCACCGATCTATGGCCCTTCACCCTGTGTACGCTTCAGTATGCGGCCCCCCATGAAAAAAGTTTGGACACCCCTGCTTTAAACCGTCAACAAGAGCGAAGAAGAAGCTTCTGCGAATATAGAAGCGAAGCGTCTTCAACTCAACCAAACCAAGTCAAGTCGGCGATTTAAGCGTCACAGTTTCCTGGACGAAGGAGAGCCTTCACAAACTTTCAGAGTCTGCGTAAATATCAGAAAAACAATCAATAAACTACTGGGGTGAACTGGGTGAAAAACAAACTTTGTGGCGTGTGCCTAAAGGCTCCAGATCGCACTTTTCACCACAGAAAATTCATAATTGAGTAAGAGACACAGCGCACAATAAGCAAGGCTTTGCGATTCTGCAGAAAAACATAGATTCTTCTGCTCATGATGGAAACAAGAATCGACGAGCTCACATATACTTAAGTTACAAGTGTTCCTGGTCTGACTGAAAGTACTACACCCAGAACCTCCATAGAAACTCCCCCGCCCAGGTTCTCCTCTCGTTTCCGCACAGGCCACTGCAGTTGGAGCCTTTGCTCGGCGAGACACTCACCTGCCAGCCCTTGTCGGCGGTGCGGTAGTACGGGTAGTTCTTGGTGATGTGATTGTAGATGCCGTTGAGCGTGAGCTGTTTGTCCTGAGCCAGAGTGATGGCCTGGACGATCAGCTGTGCATAGGAGTACGGAGGCTTCGAGTCATCCTGGAAAACAACCACGACAGATTTCATTATAAAAGCAATATTGAGTCTTGATGTAGCCCCGTGTTAGTCCAGTTTCTGTCTCGTATATGGCCTGATTCATCCTTAGATCAATCACTGCAGCCTCTGTTCCCTCTCAGCTCCGCCCTGGTCTGGTCCGTACCTTAGGACTGTCGCCTCCGGAGTGGTCCTTGTCGTTCTCTGGTTGGGAGTTGTCGTTGATGAGCTGCAGTTCGGCGGAGCTCACCATCCGACTGCCCAGTCTGTAGCCGGAGGAGCCGGCGCCGCGTGGACTGGACGGGCACGAGTTAGCGGCACTAGAGGGGGGAAAAAAAACACACATGAGGCGAGCGGAACCAGAGCTGCACAACATATCACAAAACTACTGCATAGAGGTGGGAAATAAATCGTCTACAAGATACATGGGGAACAAACATTGGAAAACAAATCGCCTGCCCAGGTATTTGTGCAATGCTGCTGCAAACACTGGTGTCCAGGGGGTGGCAGTAAGGAGTGCTTTCAGACAATAGACTGTGCCATTTTCATGATTTTTTATTCGCGACATGTTCCATTACCCTGCGATACTCATCAAACTGAAACTACGCAAGTAAAACTCAATGTTACCGTCTCCCTTTACACGACAGGAACAAAGCCATGACGTCTCCTGAAATGTTTTTAATGCCATTTTAAAGCCCAACTATGATATTTCTAAAGACAGAAATGGAACAAGCAACTTTTCAGCACAACAAGATATTAAAAACTAACTAAAATGACTTATATTTGATATTGATATATTTGTTCTGCTGCTTGAAATCACTGTGGGTCCATCTCTAGTTTTTGGGAGTCACGACTTGGAAAAAAACAAACATAATTTACAGTAAAAAACAAAAAATAGTCGAGCGATGTCATAATTTCCAAGAGAACTGTTTTAAATCCAACAGCTCTGTTTAAGGACATTTTTGGCACGATTCATGTATTGAGAGAAGAGGGTCAGACGGTGCAGACTTTTTGTACTTTCTTTGTTTCCGGGGGGAGTGCGGGTCCTCTGGGAGACGGGGCACAGATTACTCGGGACTACAGCGGCGATGGATTAAGAGCTTAAAGACAGAAGCTAAACTCAGCGGCTCAATCCCAGTCTGCAGCACTGGGCCACAATGGAGAGAGACCACACATCTCTCCTTCTGAAGCCGGTTACACAAACAAGCTGTGCGTCAACAGGCCTGATGAGAAAACGCTTACAGACGTGCAAATAAAAGGGACATTATTAGTATAATGCACCGATCCGATACCGGTATAGGATATTGGAGTCGATACTGGAAAAAATACGAAATCGGCTACATACATTCACTACCAGTTTTGTCTCTCAAAGCCTTAAAAACACAACATTTACCATCTAAATCTTATGGGCAGGCTGTATGTCATTGTAAGTACCTGGAGAATTCAATCTGAGTTAGTTTTAACCTAAATGTATTTTCGATCGCCGTGCAAAATTTGGCGGTTAGTAATAGCATGCTAAAGCTAGTGGGAGCATGCTAATGCTAACGAACACTAACCAAGGCTGGGTCAGAAACTCTGATAGAAATATAAAGTGGCCACATAAAATAAAATCGACCACGGCTGCAAAACGCTGCTTGTTTTATGAAAATCCACCTCGTATTTACATCAATAACCTGCTGTAAAGATGCTACAATAGCCTTCAATTCTGGTGCATTTACAGAAATGTTCATTAATGCGCAATGTCCGTGTCAAATAAACAAATACAATAAAAACAAAAAACAAAATACAAGACGCAACTTAATGCAATGTGACACGAGAGCGACGACGAGCCAAGATCGACTTTTGTCTTTTTTGGTCACATTTTTTGTGGCTTGATCACAGTTATATCACAAACACACAAAAAAAATGTGTCATTAAAAAAGCAACAAGGGTGGTTTTCCTGACAGAGACACCAGGGGGAGATGAAAGACCCCAATCATCCCATTAAAGGAACAGGCCACCATCTTTACAAACTGAGATATATTCTGGTTCTAGCCTTCAGAGCCGTGCACGGTCAGGCTCCTTCTTATATCAGTGGTCTGGTCCAGCCTTACACCCCTGCGCGGGCTCTGAGGTCTGTGGATCAGAATCTGCTAAAGGTTCCACGTACGAGTTTTCGTACTAGAGGTGACCGATCCTTCCAGGCTGTTGCTCCCAGGCTCTGGAATGATCTTCCACCCTCTTTGCGCTCTATTGACTCTGTTGATTCTTTCAAATGCGAACTTAAGACACATTTATTTGTTCAAGCTTTTAATTAGCTGCTTTTGGGCTGCTGTGATTTCTGTGTTGTTGTGACCCCTTTTTATATTGTATGTAATTTCTGCTTTTACTGTGCTGTGAAGCACTTTGTGGCCTTTGCCTGTGAAAGGTGCTATATAAATAAAGATTACTTACTTACTTACTTACCTGAGCTTAGGCGAGTTGATGCGTACCTGTCTGGTCTTTGTGCGTGCCCTCAGTCACGCAATACGACCAAAGATGTTGTTCGCATTTGGCCTCTCCCAGTGTATTCCTATAGCTTCAAACAGGGGTGAAGTTGGAAGCTACCACACTCTTCCACGGCACAAAGACCAGACAGGTACACATCAACTCGAAAAACCGTGGCCTGTTCCTTTAACACTTGTTTTACCCCAGAGGAAAGGATTTATTAAGGTAAACAAGTTACTTTGTTCTTTGCGAAAAGAAACGCAAGAAATTAAAGAGTGAAATCTGGCCTAAAAAGTGTCTTCAAGTACTGGCGATACCAAACACAAGCTCACACCGAGGTCATGTGACGCCTCAAGGTAAAAAAAAAAGGTCCATGAGCCTCTTTTCTCACATGGGCTCAAATAACAACAGCCCTGAGTCTGCTGTATGTGTATTACTCTTAACCAGACCAACACATTAACACAGACCAAAGAGGATTTTACAATGGGCTTTTCGAAGTTTACTAAAGAGATTCTGCTCTTCCCGGTTCTTAAATTGTTTCTGTGATAGATGAAGTCATACCGTGAGAATGTACATTTGAAATGGCGGTTTAATGGCTGATAAATGAGCAGTGATGTGAGACCTTGAATTAACACTGCTCTTCATGTTTTCTAATGTCTGCCCTTTTTCTTCAACACTCCTTCACGTACTTTCTCCTGAGTAGTGATGGAGTACCTGATTGTCCCGGTGGGCGAGGGCAGCGGGCTCATCAGGTGTGCGATGTTCTCGGGGATGTTGATGGTGAGGGGAGAGATCTGTGGCTGAACCGCCTTGATCGGACTCTCTGGAGCTTCGCGCTTCAGCTTCTTGCCGCTGGACAGAGCCGTGAAGTTGATCTTGATGTTGGTGCTGGGGAATCGAAACGTGCACCTGCGGGAAGAGGAGACACGAGCCGGTCAGAGCCAAAGTAAGTCACAGCACAGCTTTAACACGTCTGCAAACGGGCTCTCTTTAAGCACAGTCAGTTTGGTGAATATTAGAGCTGGGACACGCGCTTAGCCCACAAGAGAACACGATATAGACCCTTTAACTGCTGACATCATCAGTGACATCAGCTGGAGGCAGGAAGTGATCAAGAGAAATAAAACTAAACTAAAACTAGCGATTTCAAGTGTAAAACTATAAAATGTGGTCCTGTTGTGGCTTAAGGTGCCGGAAAAAGAGGAATGACATTTGAGACGATAAAATAAGGTTTATCTGAGTCACTCCGCCAAAACGATGCCACCTCAGGTCATACGTGTAACTGCACCTTCTATATAAAGCTCGTGCATGACGGCACTTCAGACCCGAAGCAACACCCTCTTGAGTGACAGTGCAGGATTTTAGAGGCAGTTGTGGTGAACAGGTCTGAGCTCATTCGACACATTAGGACATGGCTGGAACATGTTAGTCTCGCCAACCAGACTCCGCCTCTTTACAGAAGAGGGTCTGGCAACACTCCATTGCGCTTTCAAAGGAAGTGACGCAGCGATATGGAGCCAACCGACCAATCAGAGCAGCTCCCTGAACGGGCGTCCCGTTGTTGCGCGTTTGTTTTTTAGTTTTTCAACACAAGCAACCACTTCACGTAATGCTCCGGTTTGCTTGTATTCTTAAGTTTTTCTGACATGAACGACAGAAGTCATTTACTGAACTCCGTGTGGCAGGAGCGCCATTGTTAACGTCCGAAAGACTACAACTTTCTTGTCGCTGTTTCTGTCGTCACATCTGCTATGTTCTCATTGGCTGCTATGCGCTTCGGTTGTCCCACATTAGTCCCGCCTCAAGCAGTAGCTTTTCTACGACAGGGTCGCCAGACTAGTCTCCTGTTTATTAATTAATATTTAACATGTAGGGGGAGGAAAAAAACTTAATTTTAACATTTTTAAACTCTGTATACTATAGTCCCTTTAAGAAAAGAGAATAAAAATGGGTTTTTGACCTGTGATTTTTCATCTTTAATAAGGTATAAAATGTGTAAATTGTAGCTAGAACGACAAAAGAATCAGTTCATTACATTGTCCACTAAGAGATCTCATTATTTTACTATTTTTAAGTTTAAAACAAATCTGATTTCTATGAAATATTTGCAGTTTTATGTGTGTCCCTGAATGTTTGTCATTCCTGTTACCAAACTACAAAAACTCTCCACATATTAATGGTTCAGTCCAACGACATCAGAATCAAGAAGTTGTTTCATTCAGAAGAGACTTTCCAAAGATGTAAACCAATCAGTGACTCTCACACTCTTCCATATTTTACTCTATGAACTGTTTGTGGACATTTGGAGAGGGGGGGTCAAATATGTCACGTCATTCCTGTTACTAATTCTTTAATGTGTAAATCCAAGTATGTTTCTGTTCTAACTTATTTCATCAATATCTGCAAGAAATGTAGTTTCAGTGGGTACAGCAGGTGCTTCTGTGTTTAGCATTAGCATTAGCCTGCAATTGGGCAAATTTTGTTGTTCTGAGGAAGAGAAATAGGAAAATCCATTCAAAACATTTAAAAGACAGACTGAGATGGCCCCCATACATTTTTGTACACCTAAACATTCACCAGTGGTCCAACTCCGCATTTTACAGGACCTTCTCAGTACTTTTCTGCAGAAATAAACACTGATAGCAAGTGGAGAGACGGTGACATGCGCTCCAACGTGTGCTTTTGTTTGTATTTCAGCCATAGTTATGATCGTGGATGTACACTACAGTGAAATTAATATCTCCGTCTATAACCAAGCATTGGGTTAACCGCGCTAATCACTCCATTCAGAGTCCCGGGCCGCCCTGCCAGCAGATCACAGAAACTCCTGTCAATAAACTGACCTCGGACTGGATTCAAACGTCCATGTCCTGCACAGAGAGGAAGACGAGCCGTGTGCTGCAGGATAACTCCATGTAATGATAAATATATGAACCAATGCATAAGTTTAAGTTTGTAAATGAGGTGTGATTTACTCCTAAAGAACCTCCAAACCCAAACAAGCTTTTCTAAAACAGAAAATGCCACCGTTTTGAATGCGTCACTGGGGCCGTCTTCTCTGTTTTGCCTGTAACGACAGCACCGTGAGGCGTTTACAGCTGAATCCCTTGTTAACAGCCCGTCTCCTGTTTCAGCGCTGAATGTGATTAACAAACACAAAGCAGCGGCTCGGTAAAATTATGACTTAATATCCACAGAGGAGCAGGCGGCGTGTGACAGGCCACATCTGCACATTCAGCGCCAGATAAACGCAGAACCGCCGCCTTAAGTCAGGGCTGCAAATACAATATCTGAGAACAATATAATAGACTAAAGGAAACACAAACCAAAAACAGGACGATGATTGAAATGACCTGATTCAAGGTTTGTACAGGTGGCAACGAGTCTCTTTTCATCACTTAATACTTTTGAATAGCAGTTTAGACACAATAGAAAACAATTTAAGCAGAAAAATGTGTGTAATATTGACATAAACATTGCAGAACTTGTCGGCTTAACCGCCAATTGAAGCATAATTGACCATATTTTTTTATAAACTTGAATGAAAGCAATGTCACTATTTTCAAAGAAATGTAAACTTCATTCCTGTTGGTTTAGTTTAGACCAGGGCTGGGCGATATATCCACATTTAAGATGTATCGATATATTATTGAATGAGATATAGAATTAGACCAAATCGAGCATATTGGGATATTTCAAGTTGACAAAAAGAAACATGCAATCTCAATAACTGAGCAATTTATATTTATATAAATATTTATATTTATATAAATGCTGCCCTAGTTTTTTTCTAGGCTATTTTTATTGAAGATGTTTTTTTCACTCTTAGGAGCTTTGTTATATGGTGTTTATGTTTACATTTCATAGAGAAAATACAGTAAATATAAAATTAAGTTAACCTCTTAACTCCCACCTGAACCGAGAGGATCTTTTTCCTCACGTCATCACATTTTTTTCTCCATCATTTTTTTGTTGGGTATTCAACTCACTTTTGTCACATTTTTGTAATTTTTTTGTCACATTTTTGTCATTTTTTTGTCACATTTTGTCACATCTTTGTCATTTTTTTGGTAAATTTTTTCATCATTTTCTCGTCAATTTCTTGTGACATTTTTGCCACTTTTTCATCATTTTTTCGTCACTTTTTTGTCAATGTTCTCCCACTTTTTTGTCACATTTCCATCATTGTTTTCGTCTCAGTTTTGTTGCTATTTTCACAGCTTTTTTCCAGAAGCTTTTGGACTGGGGTAAAGCCAAACTGGAGAAAATGTGCTCGATTCAGGTGGGAGTTAAGGGGTTAATAAACCTTTTACTTAAAGCATTAAAACTAATATTGAAATGGGAAACTCTGGTTTAGAGCTCTAACAAACACGAGCTCAGAATAATTACATTCTTCCCCAAAATTGTGCAGCCCTATGTTAACGTAATCTCAATAAAATTCAGACAAATAACCCTATATAAAGAAAATAAAGAAGTGGAAATAAATGAGGAACTCTCAGGTCTAAAGAGGAATAGCACAGACACAGGCAGGACGTGCTCCACATCATTTCACAAATTAACTGTTTGACGTCAGACTTTGTTTGACTCTAAACAAATGTAAGACGGTGAATTTCAAAAGAAGCTCAAGAACCAGAAACAACACCTTCATCTTTACCACGTCACTGCGCTCATGTTTCACGGCGGCAGGAGAAACTGTAGTGACAACAAACCATTTCAACGCCACAATCCAAGTCTGAAGAGCAAGGGGAAAAAAGGTTGGGAACCACTGACCTTGTGTTCAAATCTGAGGTAAATCAAACACGGGTCAAACTAAAGGCAAAACAAAAATGAATTCTCTCTTAACTCCACAGTCCCAGCTTCTCATTCAGGTCCTTATGCTGGTGCAGGTCTCAGCAGCTAAAGCTCAGTGAGTCAACTCTGGAGGTTCTTAGCGTTCAAATGAGGACTTGCATACAGTTGTCGTCTTACGTTTACATACCCTAGCAGGATTTTTTGTTTGTGTGAAGCCATTTATGCTGAAACATCTGAGTTTGCTCTTTTTAAGGGGAGACACTACAGGCAAAACTAATTTTTTTTCAGTTTTCAGGTTTTTTGGCCAAATTGTTCTCTGAACATATAAGCTTTCACCCGGAAACAGAAAATATGCCTAATCTTCACAAAAACATGTTTAAATATTACGCTGATTCAATGTTCCCCCATAGACTTATATGGGACAATGCAATTTCAAGGGCCTTTTTCTACAAACACATTTTTCTGTCATTGTGGCGACACTATGTCCACGTCAGTCGGACCTAAAGACTTCACATTTTCCAGCCTTGGACTGAACAATATTTGGAAGATTTTTTCAGAGGGATTTTTTACTATCCCCCATTTATTAAGTTTTGAATGTCAAAAAATAAGGCAAAAATTACATTTTTACAAAGTTTTCCACTAAAAAACAGCTTATTTTAAACCTAAACAAGAAATCCAAAATCCCCTCTGAGAAAGTCTTGGTAACTCATTCATCAATAAAATGAAACCATACATTTGAATGTAGCTCTATCCATTATTCAGATTTCGTTGCCAAAAAGATGGGAAATTTGGGACATTTTTAGGCATAAAACACCTTGTTCTTATATGAAAAGATAAAATGACAGAAAACTTGCAATGTATTTTTTTCTCACATTTATGCCAGTGATCGACAGCAAAAGTTTCAAATTGATATCTGTAAATATGCATTTTTTCCCTATTCACCTGCAGTGTCTCGCCTTGAAAAAGTGACTCAACTTACACAGCGCTTTTCTACCTTTATCAGGCCAAAGCGCTTTACAGTAAGGAACCAGTCACCCATTCAGCCTCTCATTCAGACACCAGTGTACGCAGACACTGGAGGCAAGGTGGGTGAAGTGTCTTGCCCAAGGACAGAACGGCAGCGTGCAATTGTGGGAGCTGGGATTCAAACCCACGACCTTCCGATACAAGACGACACGCTTTACAAACAGCGCCACAGTCGCCCCTTCATTTTAAATCGTAATGACAAAAAGTAAGTACCAAAATGACCCTGATCAAAAGTTGACATACCCCGGCTCTTAGTACTGTGTATTTCCTCCTTTATCATCGACGACAGCTCGGCGACTTTTGTGTAGTTGTGGATGAGGTTCTTTATTTTTCTGATGGTAAAGCAGCCCTTTCCTTTTGGCAAAAGCCTCCACTTCCAATAAATTCCTGGGCTGTTTATCATGACCTGCATGTTTGAGCTCTCCCCACAGTGGTTCAATGATACTGAGGTCAGGAGACGGAGATGGAACTAACAAGACTTTCACCTTATTCTGCTGGAGCCACTGGCATCTCGCCAGATTATTCCTAATGCTTTTATAACTTGGCCCTTTACAAAGCTTCAGACACCACCAGCTCCTGCTCCTTTGTGGTTGGTCGAAATTGTCGATACACGTTAATTCTTCAAACAGAGGAGGCCTGAGCTTCCATTGTCGGCGCGGCGTCTGAAAGCCCCGTTTCAAAGCGCTCCCCTGTGCGGCCCGGTTAATTAGCTGCCGGAGATAATGCGGCGGTAATTTAATTTGAATTGCGGAGGCAGGTTTTGACGAGGCTGGCCCCGTTTTGGCAGCGGCGCCGAGTGCAGCGAGGTGTTTCACACAAAGATCCGGCTCCGCGGCGACAGACTGTGGCCTATTTACGGAGAGAGGTTCAGAAAAGGGACGAAAGATTAAACGCCATTTCAACGCTCGCAATTAGCTCATCAATTAGGTAATACTGTGCGATCTTAGTGCACAGAACTAAATCAAGTCTCAGTGTGGCCTTAGAGGAACTGCGAATGCTGCAGTTTAGACTAGTGGGTTTTAGTTTGTGGAATTGGAGCCAAAAGTGGGTCGCTGAGCCGTTTTCAGTGGGTCGCGAGGCTCTATTGTGAGGAAAGGGTCTGGCTCTGCGCTCTGGATCAACTCCAGCAGGTTGGACTGCAGGGGGAGGCGAGGGACGATGTCATCATTCCCAAAACACCCAAGGGACCTCAACATTGTAGCCTAAAGCAGGGGTAGGCAACGTCAGGCCCGGGGGACGAATCCGGCCCTCCAGCACACAACCTCTGGCCCCAAGATGATTTTGAGAAATATTATTGTTCAAATCAGAGATCAGATACCTGTTAAAGTCTGAAAATGCGAGAAATAGTGTCAGTATTTTAATGTACTGTCAGAACAGCCCGCTTGGTCATATATAATGTTAAACAGTGATTCACTACTGGCGGGTTGGGACACAAAAGTGGGTCACGGAATCATTTTCAGTGGGTCGCGAGACTATAGGGAACTTTAATTCAATGTTTTCCATCTGAAACGGCATGGAAACACTCACTGTGTCTTATAATGAATGTTATTGGGTTGTTTTGATCATAATTTCAGTCTTAATGGGAAATCTACGGCTTGTTCAACAAAAACTTGTGTAGAAAATATAATATTTTATAAGCTTTGATAAACAACACTTTTATTTGGGTCCTCGGCTCATCATCCGAGGGTAATGGTGGGTCCCAAAGCCCTGCCACCTGAGAACTGATGTAAAACAGTGGCATTTGCTGAAAATAGTTCTTTACTTTAGGCTACAATGTTGAGGTTCGGCCCTTGGGTGTTTTGATGAAAATTGTCCCTCCACGACGCAAAGTTGCCTAACCCTGCCCTCAAGTAAAGAACTATTTTCAGCAAATGCCAATGTTTTACATCAGTTCTCAGGTGGCAGGGCTTTGGGACCCACCATTACCCTCGGATGACGAGCCGAGGACCCAAATAAAACTGTAATTTGTCGTATAAAATATTGTATTTTCCACACAAGTTTGTGTTGAACAAGCCGTAGATTTCCCATTAAGACTGAAATTATGATCAAAACAACCCAATAACATTCATTATAACAGACACAGTGAGTGTTTCCATGCAGTTTCAGATGGAAAATATTGAATTAAAGTTCCCTATAGTCTCGCGACCCACTGAAAATGATTACGTGACCCAGTTTTGGGTCCCAACCCGCCAGTAGAGAATTACTGTTTAACATTATATATGACCAAGTGGGATGTTCTGACAGGACATTAAAATACTGACACTATTTCTTGCATTTTCAGACTACTTTACCGGTACTTGATCTCTGATTTGAACAATGATATTTCTCTAAATCATCTTGGGGACCACAGGTTGTGTGCTGGAGGGCCCCGGGCCTGACGTTGCCTACCCCTGTTGTACTGGACAGAAAATCACAACGTAAACCTGCTTAATATCCTTTACATGTGCTATTCTAGCCACTCTGTATTCTACCTCAGACCGGGTGGACCCGCGTGGGCCATGTGGGTGAGGTTCCATCAGGTGAAGGCTTCAAGGCGTTCAAGGTTCGTTAGATAAACGCTTTCCAAACAGGAAATTCATCATCAGAAGGGGTGTAGCGCTGTCTCACAGTTCAGTCCAGTTCATGCTGCAAGTTAATCACAGTGCAGTATATAGGTACTGTAGTGCAGCGTGAAGGTCCCAGGTTCGATTCCCACCTGGATGGGATCTTTCTAGGGATGTAACAATTCACTCAAGCCCCGATTCCATTTCCAAGTTTACGTTCCAGATTTTAACACCAGACTAACCATATAAATGTCTGTGTGGACTTTTGGAATATAACTGACCATCTGTCAGAACTGCTGCAGCTCTACTGTCCTTCCAGAGCTCTGAGGCCTGCAGACCAGCTCCTTTTGTCTGTTCCTAAATCCAGGCGTGTGTCCAGAGGTGACCGAGCCTTCTCAGTGGCGGCCCCTAAACTTTGGAACAGCCTTCCTCTACATGTGCGCTCGGCTCAGTCTGTAGAGGAGTTTAAAACCAAATTAAAAACTCATCTTTTTGCTTTGGCCTTCGGTTCCATGTAGACCAGACACAGTTTGTGCCTTTATTACCTGTGTTTAAGTTTTATTGTGTTTATTGTACATATTGTTACTGTTCTTGTTAGGGCTGTGCAATTAATCGAAATTCGATTACGATTTCGATTACAACAGTAAACGATTACAAAATTAGCATAATCGCAAAAAAACGATTATAATTGTTTTCAATTTTTTTTCCAATATTTTTTTTTTCAATTTTTTTTTTTTAAATTTTTTAATTTTTGGATTTTTGTCTTTTTTTGCTGGATTTTTGTCATTTTTTGCTGGATTTTTGTCATTTTTTATGCTGGATTTTTGTCTTTTTTTGTTGAATTTTTGTCACTTTTTGGATGGATTTTTTTAAAGGCAACAAATAATCGTTTGAATAATCGTGATTTCAATTATGACAAAAATAATCGTGATTATTATTTTTTCAATAATCGAGCAGCCCTAGTTCTTGTACAGCACTTTGGTCAACTATGGTTATTTTTAAATGTGCTTTATAAATAAAATTGACATTGCATCATATGAATGATCGCATTTTGAGGGACCATTTTCTTGCAGATCACTCCGCTGCTGCGTAGCTTATACAACCACGAAGCTGATGCTGCTCAAATAAAAGTTGTTTTGAATGCAAAATGGTTGAAATGATTCTATTAATATATAATTAATATAATTAAATATAATAACAGACATTTATATGGTTAGTCTGGTGTTATAAGTGATTTGCCTCAGGTGCTCTGTGGAGCGGGTCAGATTGTTTTTAATTCAGGCTAGCTGATACCATAGAAATGCCCTAGCCTTGCACTAGCCTAGCGCCACGAAACTCTTCAAATATAAGAACTGCATGAATTACAAAAAAAAAATATCTCCAGAAATCAGCAACACTCTGGATAACTAGGAAATGAGGCCCTACGTCAAAAATCCTGAAACATCCGTTTAACAGGTGCAATAGGCTAATCCTCCAGCCAGGTACGAACCTAGCTCAGGATCTGGAGCCGTGTCTGCGGTCGCCCACTGCTCCTGACGGGTCGCCCCAACTGAAACATGGGTCAAATGCAGGGTAAAAGAAAGAAACAATTGCATTTCATTGCCCTCAATCATAGTTGGGTTGTTTTTTTAACCATAATTAAAAGGTTTAGTTCTGTTAAATTTCATTCTGTGGCCATAATAAAGAAAGGTGTAGATTTAAATGGACATAACTTGCATAAACATGGCCTAGAAACCTGCTTTTGGGCACCTCAGCTTTGGCCTTTCACATATTCTAGGTTTGAAATAATATCTATGTAGAGAAAAGACAGTAAGGAGTGATAAAGAATGAACTTTTTGAGTAAAGCTATAACACGGTTAAAAGCTCACAAAGGTCGATTCCGCACCACACTTTGCGTCATTGCTGCCATTCCTTTTCTTTCCGATTGCAACATGCTCCATTCATGTTCCTGCCCTCCATTAGTTGAGAAACGGTTCAGGAATGCGAGGCCACTGCCAACACAAGACGAGATTTTTCTTTTTGTAAAGAAGCACTTTTTTTTTTTTTTTTCACTGAATCAAACGGCGTTAGTCTAAACAAGCTGCTTTCTCTTTCTCTTGGCCTCGCAGACGCTTTTCTCCCGGCTCTTAAACACAACGCGGGGCCGCCAGAAATAGCCGAGAACTGCCTTCAGCTCGTTCAAACGCCCGGATAAATTTAGCGCAAAAGATGGACGTATCAAAGGCGAGTTTTATCAAATACTTCTTCTACATGAAAGTTTCAGCAGCGGATCTAAATACCCCATAGAGTAGTGCTCGGGAAATGGCAACAAAAGATTGGGTTTGATTCATTTTGCAGCAAAAACAACTTTTACTGATACGATTTGATCAAAACACAAAGTTCGTCATTGGCAACTCGGATCCGGTTTTAAAAGTGGAAGAATTCAACACGAATGCGGCACCTTGCAAAAATCTAATATTAGGAGGTTTATACCATGTTGTCTACCCACCACTCACACATCTTTGAGTGTTCTTTGAATCTACCCCAGTGGCTGTGGCCGCTCAGAGAACGCTCCACATGAGATTCTACGTATCCAGGAAATACTTTCACATCTCTCCCATATCTTGCAAAGCTTAATCCTCTCATTGTGGGGGAAAAACCCTTGCCATGGCTCCACTACAGCCACACGAGGCCCAATCTACTCTTTTCTTCTGCAACAGCTGCACAGCAAAGTGGAGCAAGAGGTCGAGATGGAAGGAGCTAAGAGGGCATTCACTTGTTTCCACTGTTTTAGATCAATATCGCAATTTCTAACCGATTCTAAACGATTGTTGTTTGAATTCAAAAGGAACGTACTTTGTTGATACAGCGTTATATCCAAGACAGAACTGGGTGTTGTGTCCTTGGGCAAAACACTTATTAAAGACAAAAACGTTAAACAGACTGAGCATTGTTAAAGTCTCATTCCAGTTCAGTGGCGTCGGCTTGAACTCCATTGTTTCCTCCTTGAATCAGTTCCAGACGTGTCCTCTCCCACCGAGCGCTTCCTGTCGCCTTTATTTATACTCTTCCCTGACAGAGGTCTTTATTTAAACATTCCAGTGACAGATTCTTGCTCGCTGCCCTTAGCGACCACCGCTGTTTACGCCCGAGGAAGACGTCACTTAAGAGGCGATAGAGGTGCTTTAACATTCACTTTAATGGGAGCTTGCGATACTATTTTTTATCCATAGGCCGAAAGGTAGGGATGCACCACTTTTTCTAAAACCGATACGAGTGCTTTGATTTAAGTACTTGCCAAAACTAGGGCTGAAACAACTAATCGATTAATCGACAACTAATCGATTACTAAAATAGTTGTCAACTATTTCAGTAATCGATTAATCGTTTTCTAGTAAACACAGACTAAAATAGAGCAAAAAAGACATGTAAATGATGTAATGTGGATGAAAACTTACTTTGTTTTTAAAGTTAGGGTCTGCAGTGTTTTGTACATTGTAAAATTTTATAAATATCCGTCTTTGTCTCGTCCAATCAGTAAGCAGAATTAGCACAAATAGCCTCCCACAAACGTTTACTTTAAGTTTACTCCATCAACATGTCCTCAAGCGCCGACACTTTAGCTCTATGTGATAAAAAAAAAATTGAAAAATTACAATTTCCATGCACCTTTCACAGCCAAGCGATTAATCGATTAATGGTAAAAAATAATCGGTAGATTTATCGATTACCAAAATAATCGTTAGTTGCAGCCCTAGCCAAAACCGAATACAGGGCATGTTCTTTTACATACTTTTTGAAGTGAACAGATGGTTTATAGACTGACTTTTTCACAGCAGATTGGTTAGTTCATTTACTCATTTAAATGTCTACTTTTAAGAGAAGTTATATCAGAATTGAACAGATGACATTTTATTTATTTTCATTCAATATTATTTTTAATTTGTATTGCACTGTCCATGATGAACAGAACAGCTCATGTCCAAAAGCTCCTCAATGCTTGTGCTTTATTCATTTATCTATTTTTAACAATAGTATTGAGATGTTACTTATTACTGCAGATAAATGGTCTCTTTTCGCCTTTACTTCAGCTCTGTGTGGATTTTCTCGTGTGTTTATAGCAACTTATCCAGTAGCTTCAGCATTTTGACTGTTTTGCTGCAGCTCATTTTTGCTCAATATGGACATGCTGTATCTCTTTATTTTGGATTTCTTTCTGGTCGCTGGGTGAGGTTTTCAGATGAATAAGCCCCTGGGCAAAACCAGGGGCGTAAGAATAACCAGAACTGTTAGCCGTGAGTTAGCGGCTAGGTAGCAACATTAGCCTGTATGCTGTAATCACTGCAGACGCTGCAGCACTAACAACATTTAGCTCCGGTTAAATCCAGCACAGACTCCGATTTTGGGAGTGTAGTCTGTAATAAAGTCAGCTCTATGTGGAATATTGGATTTACACTAAAGAATTCTCCATTTTGTAGCTCTTTTCTCTCCTCTGTGGAGCGGTGTGTCCTGTCATGAATGAGAACGAGTATGAGTACAAGCATGTGGTATCAGCCCGATACCCGATAACAGTATCAGTGCATCCCTAGCGAAAGGGCTTTAAGATATGACAAAAATTGCAATATTTGATAGCCGTCTTGAATATCGCAATCAGACAAAAAATTTAAACATTTTTTGTTTGATTTTTCAGGAATTGTGCCCAAAAAAATGCCAAATTGAGGCCAGGATGAGGCTGAAATGAGAAAAAAAATAGGATTAAAACTTAACGTTAAGTTACCATGCCTTTTTTAGTTTGGCAGTGTTAGCAGAGAAGCAAAACCGTAATGATTTTAGCCTCTTGGATCTCCTTGTGTCAATTTATAATATTAGGATAACGGTGATTTGGTGATTTATTATGCATGTTTGAGAACATGAATAGCTGCAAGGTAAAAAGGCAGACCATTTTAATTAGCCGTTTTTCCTAATTAGCTCAACCCTTTTGGAAATGGGCCGAGTTTAACAAACGAGTGAATGTTTGTTTGGAAAATGGAGAGTTTCACAACATGTCGGCGAGCGCCTCAGAGCAGGCTGCGACCTGCAGCTCCCGCTCCTTTCAAACGACGCAAAACACAACAGAGAAAACATGAGTCTGAGGCCAAGAGCAGGTTCGAACTTCTGACCTGAAAGAGCAACATAAACATGATTTTAGCAAACTGCGATTATGCTTCTATTGGGGAGGGAAGATTGCATTTTTTTTTATGGCAATGTGGATGTGATCATGCTTCCCTGGTCAACCTAAAACATTATTGTCTGAAATGAACCCGTATAGATACAGACGGCATCTCGTTATAGAAGGGGGTGTGGCTTCGCCGAGGGGGAAAATACAATCTTTAGAGAAACACAATTTTCCACTCTTATAAAACATTTTCTGTATGAACTTATTTATCACACATAAACAAAGTCAAGTGTAAATCGGGCCCATATGGATATTTTCCGGATTGTTCAGTAGAAGTGAAAAAAAAGTTTACATTTTTCTCCAAATTGTTTCCCCCCTTAATGGTTTATAAACATGGTCATTTCACTGGGAGATATGGGAGATTCCAGAGATGCCGCCTGTATCTATGGTCAGTTATTTTTATGTTTTTGATCCACAGTTTTGGACTGACTCTGAGTCATGACCAACAGTCAAAGTGCATGCATCCCCCGCCGGGTACATCTTCCAGTCAAACTTCAGTTAAAATACATTTCAGATTGATATTTTAAGATTTGCTGCTTGTTTCCAACTGACCTTAAATGTTTACCGTATTTTCCGGACTATAAGGGACATTTTATTCATAGTTTGGCTGGGGAGCGACTAATGTGATTTTTCCCCCCTTATTTTTAAAAATTCAAATACATAACTTCACATGCCACCAGAGGGCACTGCAGGCTAATCGAGCCGCAGAAATAAAGTTTGCCGCGAGCGAGAAGCGGAGGTGAGTCTTAGAGAAGAAAACAAAACAAAGCTATTCACGGGCTAAAAGCTCGATGGCCACAGTTAGAGGAACGAGTCCGCAAATGAGAGCTTGAAAAACGTGCTGCCGGGAGAGGCTTGTCAAAGGTGCAGCTACGCCTCCGTGCCCAGGTCGTAGCCCTGGCGATTGTTCAGAAGTGACACCGAGGGTGAAGATTTCAATGGATTTAGTGATTTGGACTGAGATGGTTTGGTATGTTCTTTATTCTATAGTTATCTGAACTGTTTATATGACGCTAACATATCAGACACCTAGTTTTTTTCTTCATTCGGCATATTTTGGCTGGTGCATCTTATACTCTGGAGCGACTTATCGTCCGGAAAATACGGCATTCAAATAGAGCAGATATACGCTTGCTGAAACAAAAGGTAATTCTGTCCACTGCAGCACCATTAACACAAACCTGCAACGTGAGCTTTTACCTCCACAGCACCACAGCACTCGCTAAAGACCCGTCGATTCCAAACCCCCAAGCTGATAATTGTGATTTGTGAGAGAATCATATTGCGAGGGGGGGGAAAAAAGTCAAATTGTGAACTAGTTTCTGTTGTTGTGGACACTTTTACAAAGCCGGAGATGGAAATTTAACACAAATTCTAAAAAAACACAAAAATAAATGCCCAGAGCTGTGTGTGCTCTCGTAATATATCTCGCAAGTCAAAACAGAGCAGCACCATGTGACAATAACATCCAGGGCAGAGCCTCCGAGGGTCAAAGGCTGAGAAAATAAAAGAAACACAAACATCCGCCACGATGAGAAAACTGACTTCATTTACAGCCATAGATCTGCAGCGATTCCACAAACGAAAGGGGTGTGCTGGAGCTGGACATATTCACTACTGCAATATTGCCAGAGCAGCAAGTTAAATGTAACGGGTTTTTTTTAAAAGCCATTTGAATTCACAAATACTATGTTTGTTAACTGGTGACGTCACAGCTCTACTTTCGGGTTCGCAGATGTACAAGAAACTACAAAAAAACGCGAATACCACAATCAATATTTCTGAAACTCAACAGAGAGTTACTGTACATTCGTATTTATCAGGCCCAATAGCTGAAAATGCCAAAAAAGTATTATTTACTAAAATTGTTACATCCGGGTTAGCAGAGAAAAATGCTAACGGCGCAGCAGCTACGCTAACCCCGGAAGTAGCGACTTTAATATTACTTTCTTAGCAGTAGGTGCGGCATTTTTGGCTAATGAGTCTGAGAAATAAGTAGGTTCAGTAACTCTCCGCTGAGTTTCAGAAATATTGATGGTTGTTTTTAAGAGTTTTTAATGTTTTTTTTATTTTCCGGTCTGCTAGGACCAGGAAGCGGAAGTCGTGACGTCACTTAACAAACGTATAGACACAGACGGCATTTCTGGAATGGTCATGTTTGAAAACAGTTAAAGAAAGTTTAGAGAAAAATCTAAACTTTCTCTAATTATTCAAAAACTACTTTGACAAATGCTGAATTATGAATATAGTTTAAATAAAGAAACAAAGACATGGAGAGGAGCAAAGTGGTTCAACAGCACAAAAATATATAAATAACAGTCGTGCTAATGCTAACGGATAGCTAGTGCTAGCTATAACAGCCGTTTTTTCACTTCTACTAAACAATCTGCTGTGAGAAAATATCCATATGGACCCGATTTACACTTGATTTAATGTATGTGTGGTAAATAAGTTCATATTCCACCAGAAAATGGCTAAAAGAGTGGAAGATTGTGTTTTCCAAAATAATCCTTTCCCCCTTGACGAAGCCACGCCCCCTTCGATGATGCAACGCCGTCTGTATCTATATTTTTAATGTTACAAACGCTAAAGAAATCTGTGCCAAATAAACATATACATTCTTAATATTTGCAAACACTCCAACAGACGAAAGAGGGGAAATTTTAACATTCAAAATGAAATTGGATAGCAACAACGGCAACTTTTGAATAATAAATATGGAAGATTAATTAGCTTTAGACCCTCATTTTCTACTCTCGACAAACTTGTGCTGTAAAAACTCGTCGAGCCGTGTCACTATGTTCCAAGAAATTCATATTTAAAGTCAGTAAATACCGGATAAGCAGCTTTTATACATAATAGGGCCCAATGGAGACCTAATATTACTTAAAAACTTGCAGACTTGGCAACTTGCTTATTGTGACCGCGTTAAAATTGCGACTTTGATAAATGGTTCTGCCTCGACTTGCGCCATTTTGCAGCAGCAGCACCTCGCATCGATACATAATACGGATATATGACTCCATTGTACTACGCTCCTCCTTGTGTTTGCGTGTTAAATAAATACAGGCAGAAACTGGGCTTGCCAACAGTTTAACTCCAAACAGTCAGTGTGGAAAGCTGCGAGGGCATTGGCCGATTCCAACCCAGGCCAAAGTTTCTCTCCATTTCCTGGTGTCGGCTGCAGGGCGGGACCTGGCTCTGCATTTGTTTACGTTTCAGGGCTCCATTCACAAGCATGTGTGTGTCTGTGTGTGGTTACAGCTAACTGCTACTCGGTTAGCTACCAAGATACGAGATACAGGGAAGTTTGTTTACAATGTGAGAAAGCTGAAAAACAAGCCTCGTGGTAGAGCGAACGAGGACATAAGGCCATCGTCCTCAAACTCCATTAGTAGTATTTTAACCTGGGGCATTTCTGAACGGAAAACTTGCTCTAGGAAATGAACAACCCACTTATGTAAACTTTCAACTCCCTTGTACTTTGTTTTGTGGCTATTGCTGCACTGCTAACAAAAGAAAACAAAGACAAATGGCTATATCTACAAAGTCAAAGGTGTCAGCACGTGTGTCAAAACAAGACTTAAAAAGAAGACAAATTCGTGACCAAAACAAGGCTAAAATGCATGATGAAAACTGAACCTTAGCCCATTTTTAGGCTCAAGTTGCAAAGAAAATATATAAACTTCAGTAAGATGGAGGAAGACTTTTGCCATATTTTGGAGGTTTATGTGAATATTGTGATGGCTAGTTGCTGTTTACAGGGGGGGGGGGACTGTAGTGGAGATGGGAATGACAACAGGGAAATAACAGGACCAAAAGATAATTATTTTGAATTTAATAATTAGAAACAACACTAGATATTGGTATTGGAACCTATACCAGAAAGAACTACAGTGTAAACCCGTGATTAATCTCCAATTATCATCTTCAAAAGTAAGATTAATGATGCAGTGATTCTTTTATAGATATACTTCGTCCTATCAATTGTTCTGTTTCTTTTGGCTCATTCTACATTCTTCAGGGCAAATTTTGAAGCTTGAAACTGATGATTGAATCGCTAAAAATCTATATCTGTTCAGCTCAGGACGGACTTGCATGTATCTAAAGTCAATGTAATTTAGACCTTAGAATTTATTATGTTATGTAAATGTATATTGAATTGAATATGGGGAAGGCACTAAGGCTGAAAGAAATATCGTTATCGTATTGATATCGAGATATGAACATTCAAGATATTAAAATCGACAAATCAACAATATATCGCTATCGTATTGATATCGAGATATGAACATTCAAGATATTAATATCGACAAATCAACAATATATTGTTATTGTATTGATATCAAGATATGAACATTCAAAATATTAAAATCGAAAAAGCAAGATATAAACAATAAAGATTTTCATTTTCTTTTGTATTGTGTTCTAATTTTTTGGAAAAAGGCTTTGTTTTCACCAAACCCGTAGTTATATTGTATCGTATCAAGATATCTGGCATGAATATCGAGATATTAAATTTTATCCATAACGTTCAGCCCTAGTCGGCACTTATAAGCCTAAAGTTTCAGCCTACTACATTTTGAGCATCCACACTGTGTGAATTTTGGAAGACAAAATGAATGTAAAATTGCACAAAATAAACCAAACCATAATATTGCAATAACGATCATTTTAAATAATAGCGTGCAGCCCTTCTATCCCATTATAGTTAATTTAAAGCAACCACAGGTGAATACGGTTTGCATTAGACCAACTCCTACAATGTCTTTACACTCAATCTTGTAGCTTGCCTGAAAAATGACACTTTACACCGCACAAACAAGCATTCTCATTGCAGGCAAACGCATACTTTCATTTTGATCTTATTTACTGAATTTGACAAAAAGTGCAACACTATTTTGGTATATTTCAACATGGCATTGTGAATGAATTGTTGCAAAGGTCACAGTAGGAGTGTCAACAGCGCACATGCACACGCTTCCAGTCAAATACACAACATAATGTAGCATTCTGACGGATTATTGATTAGTTGTAGCGTCGTTCCCCTGCATATCCCTGTGTGTGTGTGTTACTGTTGACCTAGTAAGCCCTGGCAAACGGTGACTTATTGTTTTGCTTAGAAAAAAAAAAAAAGCTCCAGTAGCAACGCCTTGTTGTACCCAAAGACACGTTGACTGCATGTAGCTAACATGTTGCGCTGGCCCCGGTATATAAAATAAAACACGTTACCGGGTGTATTTGAAGACGTGGTAACATACGGCAAACAAACCACCCTAAACACTGGATAATGAGGCTTAAAAGTGTGACTGTGGTCGTTCTTTTAGGCCCCGTCGAGGCTAAGTAGAAGTTGGAATGCGGCTAAAGCTAGCGCAGGAGGCTAATGCTGCTAAAGAATGTCAACAAAGAAAATGGCTCTGCGAACAGGATGCGGACTTGTTGGTGGCTAACAGGCTAAAGCACGTGGCCAGACGGAATAAAAACACAGTTATAAGCAAAGCGAGCGCACGTCGGTGTCTTTATTGTGCGTTAAATGACGGGATCGAGGGTGAGTCGGGAGCGCACGAGGGCTGAGCCGCATCTAGGCGGCGAGTGTAACGGCTTTCAACGTGCCGCACCACGAATGGATATGTGGGCTTCATTAGGGCGTTCGTGGGGGGGTAAACTTTATCCGTGTTTATCGGGGACTTACATTCGTGGGAGCTGCAGGGGAGGGGCGCCCCGTCTGAGAAACACGCCGTCCACAAACACCCCGTTTTTGCCCAGACAGCGCAGGTAAAAGTCCCCTCCGCCGCCGCCGCCCGAGCCCTCGTCGCTGGCGGTGAATATCTCCAGGTGCCGCCGGGAGATGAAGCTGGAGTGGCCCATGCTGACGTCCACCGAGCCCTGCGAGGAGTTCCTGCCGATGGTCACCGACCGCTTCTTCATCATATACTCGAACTCGCGGCCCTCCAGTCGGGCAAGTGGCCCAGACGACCCGCCGCTCACCACAGCCATGCTTTTAGTTTTTTAAAAGGAGGACGAGGGGAGAAAGAAAAAAATAGTAATAACCGAGGAGCGAGACCGAAGGGGGGGGGTAAACAAAACACACGGGGGTCGGTGAGGCCTCGGCGGCGGTGGCGGTGCTACGGGAGCGAATCTTACAACGGGGGCATCGAATTCAAAACAAAAATTTCGAGGGGAACATGCGAGAGGCCGAGGGGACAGCGGCTCCAGCCCACCAGCGCTGAGAGAAAGGGGTTGTCGCAAGATTGGATCGGCCGGAGGGACGCGGTACGGCCCCGCGATTGGTTCTCGCAAAGTAACGGGGCGTGTGTGCAGCGGGACGGCAAGGATTGGACTTTTTGTGCTGTCAGTCAACGCCCATAATAATAAAACAAACCAATTTTTAAACGTTCACTGTTAAATATCCACATATCTACAGAAAGAGGGTCAGAGTTCGGGGAATTTCACAGTTGCCATGGAGATACGCCATCTTTGCTTAGCTGTTAGCATACCATTCCATTGACTAATATTAGCTAAAAACAGTATAAAAAGTGGAGAAAATAGCCGTGAAACAATATTTAATCTAACACACTGTGGTGTCCAAGTGTTTTAATGTGAATAATAACTCTAGTTTTAACTTTTTAAATCTCCATTAGTTTACAATTGCTGCTATGCTAATCCCATAATTCTTAGCGATATGACATCACATTCCCAAACTATTACTTTTTTTGTTACAAAAAAATTAATGAAATGATAAATGAATAATATAATAATCCTGCAGTTATGACGCCATAGAATTTCTTGCCTCACAGGTCCCAGCTGTGATCAATGGGCCAGGTGAGTACATATGCCTTGTAGTATGTAAATTGTATATGTTCCCCATGTCTGTCTTTCCCCAAACAGGTACAATAGGGTCTCCTCTGGGATCAAAAGAAATAAGTGTGTTTTAGAGGGAGATTAGTCTACGATCTGGCGTGGTGGGTTCATTGACATGCGAATAAACAAACAATAATCAGTGTTGGGAAATGTATTTAGTCATTGAATACTGAAGACCAATGTATTCCATTACGTTGTCTAATCAGAGTACTGTATTTTGAATACTTTTAGAAAACATTGATTGTCATTACATGTATAAATATGGCGTATAATTACAAAAATTAAGACTACGATTGTTGGAACATCTGTTATAAACTCACTAACCATTAATTAGGAAGTAAAAAACTTGACACATGTGCAGTGTTTGTATGAACTGTGGCATAAGGCGTTTTAAATCTTTATTTTAGGAGGAAAAACAGGTCAACATTAAGTTCTTTCTTGATAATGTTGTGAAGTATGGAGCTAAAATGTAACGATTGAGCACTATGACGTAGCTAATGCTTTGATATTTGGAAAGTAACTGTATTGTTCTGTCAGATTTTTTTAATTATTGTATTTATTGTAATATTCTTTATCCATGCCCTTTCTAGCCTTACAGGTTTAAAAAAAAAAAAATCTAAATTCTGTGTTATCTTCAATGTTGCACGATTGTACAGATGTACAGAGAAAAAAAATCCTAGCTTCTTAGCTTAATGGGAAGTTTGGCATGAGAGAAATTCGCTTTGTGGTTGAAAAAAAATAAATAAACAGAAATAAACCAATGACTTTCACAGAACAACCAATCACGTCGCAGCGTCCTTTCCGCCGATGCAAACTGTCCTCCTCAGCCCGAGTGGAAAAGCTGTAGCGGAGCGACTCAACCGAACATGGCGGAGGTGTGGGTTGACCCACAACGCGCTCGACCAATCACAGGCGCCGACACGCACACAGGCGGACCCCAACAGCCAATGAGACGCGGGCGTTAATCCGCGCACACACTCAAGGTCGGTTGGGGCGTAGCAGCAGTACGCGCATATGCTAATGCTAACCGGCGGGAAAGAAAACGCGGATCGTATGTTTTAAAACGCTTTCCACGTGTAGCGCACCAAAATAACGACATCACACGACGACCGTACGCAGATTCCAGCTTTATCTGCCGACGCCACCGAGCGGTTTCGCGGTTAAATCGAGAAAACGGGGAATAATCGTGTGTGTGAGGCAGGATTTAGCATTGTTCGGCGGTTACGTCGCAGCCCTCTCATGACAGGGGCGCCCTTCCACTACGAAATCCATTCCGGGTTTCCCCCAACTCTTCTTTGCAGCATCTTGTAGTAACATAATAAATAATGATTCTTTATATAATTTTACCGCAAAAATATAAGTAAAGCCAATATAAACAGTAGAGATGGGAGTAGGGTTTCTAAATATTCGATTTAGTAGATATTGTGAGTTCCAGGTGGTGGATTTTTTTTTCACTTGTGTTTGTGCTTTTTAATATTTGTCAATTGTTTTACTATTTATGTAATGTTTTAAGAGTTTTAACGACGCCATGATTATATTAGTAGTAATTCTGTGTAACCTACCTCAATTGGCCTATATCTAGCTTTGATGGAGACCCCGAACCCCCACCCCTGTTTTTTTTTTTTTATGCTACTGTTTGTAAACACTGGCCCCTGAATGCGTGCCAGTGCGTCACGTAGCGTTGACACCTCTGCACAAGCTGTGACACTTCCTAATGGCCCGAAGGAGGTCAGGAGAGGACACGTTTGCATTACAATTACCTTTATTCAGACAGACAAAAGCTCACAGAGAGCACAACACTGGAATACACAACCGATCTGTGAGAATAGAATTAGCATTGAGGAGATGTTCGGTCATGTTATAGCCTGCACCTGTGGACCCGACACTTAACCGAGCACATTCTCTCCAGTTCAGCTTTACCCAAATCTGAAAGCTAGTGTAACACCTCATTTGAAAGCTGTTTTTGTCTCGTTGTAGTCACTTTTTTGACATTTCTTTTCATTGATTTTTTGTCACTTTGTTGCCACTTTTTTGTTTCCCTTTTGTGGCATTTTTGCTTTTTCGTCAATTTTTTTTCTCGTGTTTTCATCCTTGTTTTCTTCTAATTTTTTTGCTTTTTTTTCCCAAGAAGATTTGGGTTAAGCCGAGCTGGAGGAAATGGACTCCGTTCGGGTGCGGGTTAAGAGGTTAAACAGGAAATATTTGTCATTGTCCATTTGTAATAACAGGATTAATGCATCATTAATCACACACACATATAAGCCTCGCAAAGAACATTTACGTTGACAAAACGGCGATGTTTTTCCAGTCACTCTTTACATTCATATATTAACAAATGGCCTCCCTCGACTGTCATGAGTTTGACTTTCGGTCAATAGTTTGCAGCATATTTCTTACTGTCCTTTTACTAGGCCTGCGTGTCAAAAAACATTGAACCTTTTCCTTTTTGGAGAATGTATACAGTCTATGTGCTTCAGCCATGTAATGCCTTATGTAAATGCCATCTTGTAAATGGTCTTTTCAACTATTTTTCTACTTCTCCACTACTCCATTTATTATACAATGCTCTCATTGTTCCATAACTTAATTATGGTGTGGATCCTTGGGGGGATAATTATAAAAGTACAGTCCAACCCATTTGTATACTGCAAAAAAAGCGATCATAATAGTCAGATTATTATGTCCCAATAAATCCCTTATTAAACGATTTTAGCACAGCTGTTGTTATGTATAAGGTTCATAACCACAAGCTTCCTGAATGTATTCAAGAAAGGTATAAACCCAGCGAGACTGGCTATAATCTAAGAGGATATTTATCAGAAAAGTATATTTGGAACAAACACCAAAGCCAGATGTGTCTCAGTCAGAGGAGTAAATGTTTGGAATATTCTGAATGACACTTTAAAAAACTCAACATCCTTAAATGCTTTAAAAATTAATCTTCAAATCTATTATAATTAGCAGTTAACTAAATCACATATAAACTCTCCTGTGTACAGTATGTTTTGTCTAATATAGATTACTGATTCGAGCCAAATCTATCTTTGTTGTTCCTTTTGCACTATGTCCTTGTATTATTGTGAAATTAGGTATTTTTATTGTATTAATTTTGGGGTTGGGCCCATGTAAGCTCTTTGCTTCGGCCCACTCCTTTTGAGCAGAATGTTTACTGCTCAAATAATCAAACTAAACTAAACATATGTAAGAACAACCCGTAAATATGAATAAATATTACGGATAAGTTTTCGGCATATCGTTTTACTTTTACTCCTTATATAATTGATTCATTTTTATCAAGTGTTGCTTATTGTTGCATATTCTGTGCACACAAACTACCTTTAACCAGTGTTGATGTCAGCTTGTGTCCAGTCGGGGGCGCTGTTTGACGATCTTTTCCCTCTGCGAACAGGAGTCCAGTCATCGCTGCAGAAAGTGCTGCCATGAACATTTCCTGGAGAGGGCGCTGTGGAGACGAGGAGGGTAATGTATGCTAACATCCTGGAGTTTTATATAGAAGCATTTTTCCTGGTGGCAATAGGCTGGTGTTTGTTAGCAGTAGTGGTAGCAGTAGTTATAGTATTTTTTAGTAATGATAATAAACCTTTAACTCGTCTTTCAAGAAGTCAAAGTGCCCTGGGGCTGGTCGATGGCAAGGTGGCAGCCTTTCAGGGATGGGAATTTAATTACATTTATTCCTCATTGTCTCCCTTTCTCTCGGAGCAGCGTCTCAGTCTCACCAAAACATTACAACCGGCCCGACCGGTTTCTCCGGTTTATTCTACTCTTCACAACAGTCACGTTACAGCGCAGTGACCTCTTCAACTTTAGCAACACAGAGACACAGTATACAAGTGTTAAGGCATAAATAATCCAGAGAGTGCTTTTCCAGAGACATTTGTTAAGGTTAAGGCAAAGTAAAGTTCATCAATGCACAAAATGAAACACATAATTTGCATGAAATAACTATGAAAATCATTTCTTGTATTTAAAGGAGCCATACACTTTTTCTTTCTGTGCAGTAAAATTATTTTTGTCCCATAAAAATATGTTGTATTTGTGAAAAAAAATCAGCCTAATGCGTGAAGTTTGTGCCATATTATGATTTGTTGATATTGTATGTGGTCAACCCAAATAGTCATTATGTTAAGAAAAGGGGTTTACCTTTTTTGTCACATTTTAACTAAAAAAGGTTCAAAATTAGGTATAGTCCCTTTAATGTGAGGTAAATAGGCTCTCGCTATAGACAAACTTGATTCTTCACTAAGTCAAACCTATTACCCATTTAAACACTGAGGTGACACTTTATTTTACACTACTCTTGATACATTGTACCTACATTTAGTACAATGTAATGGGCTTTGTAACAGTGTAATAAGTTGTACCTATGGGTCAGATACACAATGGAATATAAGTTTGTAGGTACATAATGTAATAAGACATACAGTAACTCTAACCCGAACCTTAAAGGCCCTATACCTGATTTTTTGATTGCCAACAATGAAAGGGGAAGCCACTAAATAAAAAAGTTGTGATCCAAACTCATTCATAACTTTCCTAATGTATTACTAGCCTCCAAATTCTTTAAGTTTATTGGCTTGACTTGCAATTTCATTTTTTTTTACTTTTTTCCCCCATGAAATTCATACAAATGTTTTATAATTTGAGGCACGCCGTTCCTACAAGCATTTGAGTTTACAATATACTTAAGGAGGATAAAATAATCTTCATTCAATTTCTAGAAGTAAAATCAGGTATAGCTCCTTTAAGCCCTAACCGTGTCCTATTACATTATGTACCTACAAAGTACTAATACAAGTTATTCCATTGTGTATGTACTACATAGGTATAAGTTATTACAGATTGTTACAGAGCACATTACATTGTACTAAATGTATCAAGGTAGTGTAAAATAAAGTGATGCCAACACAGATATATTCCTTTATATAAGAGGTGTCCGAAGTGCGTCCCTCCAACCAATTTTTGTTGATCAGGCTTCTTGTTGAAATGGCAAACATCACCTTTTTACGACAAGTTTTATAATTCCACGCAATTATAACCTGAAAAGCTCACTTTTTATTGTGGGAATTAGCTGCCTAAATAAAGGTTTCAGACAGTAACTCCACTTCAATATGAGGCCTTCATCCTTAAAAAAGTCCTGACGCCCCTGCATTATATGTACAGTACCAGTCAAACGTTCGGAAACACTTTTTATGTTATTGTCTTTCTTTTATTTCAAGACTATTTACATTGTAGATTCTCACTGAGGGTTCACGAATAAACACACATGGAATTACGTTTTGAACAAAAAAGTGAAATAGATTCTTCAAAAAGCCGCCTTTTGCTTTGCTACTGCTTTGCCCTTTTCACACGTTTCTCAATGAGCTTCACGATGTCGTCACAGAAAAGATTTCAGAGACTGTTAAACCATTTCAGGGACGACCTTAAGAAGCTCAATAAGAAAATATCAAGTATAAAGGTGGCAATTTAAAGATTTAAAAAAAAATATAGAGCACATTTGACTGTAACCCTAAATATCTTCAAATCTGGACGATCAAAGCCAGACTTTCTGAAAACATTTACTGCAATCTCCCATTACATTTAGCATCAGTAAGAGCTTCGGATATTTTGACTCAAATCATGCAACACAGTCAGAGCCACTTCTAGACACTGCAGGGGCCCAAGGCAAAACGAAACTTCGGGGCCATAAATATCATAAATATGTCTGAAAATCACACCTCAATACATGAGCAACTTTTAACATTTTTACAAAAGTCAACATTTTGTGCTTTTATAGTTAAGCTAATGAGAAACATTATTCATCATAGAATGTTCTCCTGAAGAAAAATACTTGTATTGATCTGGGGAGTTGGGACAGATTGGGCTTAAAAAAAAAAGTATATTCTCATTTTTCCATCCACTGCTGCTCTTTTCATCATTTTATTTAATAAATTATCGATTATTTCTGCAGTGTCGGGGCCCCCCTTCCGCTTGGGGCCCCTGAGCAATCGCCTACTTTTCCTCCCCTGATGTAACGCCCCTGCTTTACAGCGCTTTAGCAAATCTGATGACACGTATCCAGTCTCTTCCTTCGGTCTTTGGCACTCTCGTCCACACTGGGACATTATTTCAAAGTTTCTGATTGGATTCCCGTAACTCCAGGATGCACATATTGCACTTCGCCCACTGACAGCCTTCATATAGTCCATTTTGCATTATAATATTGTCTGACTGAAGCTTTTAGCAGCAGCAGGTGTTTACGAGCTTCATAAATAACGTTTGGCACATGATTTTGGCCTTTTTCCAGTCTCTTTCCACCCCTGACGCTCATAATCCAGCATAAAAATTCCCAAATATTTGTCCATCCCATTGTCATTCTCTTTTCGGAGTTTGCTCACAGTATGTCGTATTTCGCCAGGTTTAGCTCCTCTTCCGGCACCGTCAGATTCCCCAGGTACCAGAATATCCACAACACCAGGCTGAGGAAGATCAGCAACGGCCCGGAAAAGACGAAAAAGTCCCAGAAACTCAGCGGCGCGAAGATCCCGATCAGCAGCAGGAGGAGGCCGACGACGTCCAGGATGATCGCCAAGGACAAGAACAGCTTCGTGCACTTGTTCTGCTCCATGTTTCAGGCGAGTTTTGCGTTTCTCGGTGTTGTCCCGACCGGAGTTTGACGGAAAGTGTCCTGCGAAGCGAAAGGCGTAGCTTTGCCTGTAGCATTCAGAGCACGCCTTGTCGTTCCTTAGTTGCTAAATCTGGAGCGGTCAAACGGGAATGCGTCTTCATTCCTCGGCGAGGCGGACCGGTCGGGCCTGTGAGCCGGCTGCCGCTCTTTTGAAACAGCAAATTCTTTTAAGTCGACTTGTGTTGTAAGAATTAACCGCGGAGCTTGTGTTTACATCAGCCTGAGCCGTGGGACGCGTGACATCACGACACGCGGATGTGTCGACTGGGTTAAGGGTTAATATCTCTGTCATTCCTGGGCCTGTGCATGGGAAACAAAAACTGGCACAAAGTTTAACATCTTCCCTGTCTGCACACATTAACAAAGGTTCAGTGACTTTCTCATAAATGTGTCAAAAAGTGAGGACCGTAATAACAATAGCAACAACAACAAAAGATTAACATGGCAGATCTGGTGAACAAATCAGGATTACGGCTAGGGCTGGGAAAAAATCAATTTGATTTATAAATCGAGTTGGTAGGTCAAATCGATTCATATTAAAAAAAAACAAAAAAAAAACGTTTTACTTTTTTATTATTATATTTTTTTAAAGGATTATTATTAATTTTTTTATTTTTATTTTTTTAAATGATGATTATTTTTTAATTTCGATTTTTTTTATTATTATTATTATTTTTTAAATTATTATTATTTTTATTTTTATTTTTTTATTATTATTATTATTATTATTATTGTTTTTTTTCCGATTCATATTTAAAAAAAACGTTTTATTTTTTAAATATTATTATATATTTTTTAAAGGATTATTATTATTTTTGTTTTATTTGTTTTATTTTTATTTTTATTTTTTTAATTTTTTTAAATGATTATTATTTTTTAATTTCGATTATTTATTTTTTTATTATTTTTTTTTTTTAAATGATTATTATTTTTATTTTTATTTTTTTATTATTATTATTATTTGTTGTTTTGTTAGTTCAATCCAAATACAGTATAAATAATTTGGATGTTTAACTTTGTTGCACAGTGACTTTTCAGTTAGAGAGAGGGTTTGCCTTTGCAGTTTTGTTTATGTTGATACACTTTAATTAAATGCAATAAATATACATATATTTAAAATATATTTACAGTTCGCCGTTATTTTGGTTTAAATGCGGGGGATTTTTTTTTTAACCGTAAATCGAGCTCTAATTGCGACTGAAGCGGCGAATCGATTAATCTCTTCACCCCCACCTGAACCAAGCACATTTTTTCCAATTTGGCTTTACCCAAATCTAAAAGCTTCTTGAAAACAGTGTCAAAATAGCAGCAAAAATGAGACGAAAACAAGGATGAAAATGTAACGAATGAGCGACAAAAATGTGACGAAAAAGCCATAGAAGAGCCGCGAAAAAGCAACAAAAGAGTAACAGAAAAGTGTCAAAAAAGTGATAAAAATGTTGGAACAAAAACGCGTGACACAAGAGAAAAGATCTTTTGAGATTAGTTTTGTAGGTCTCAGCTTTCGAATGAGGTGTTACTCTGGCCTATAGTCTGTGAGATTGAGTCTTTTAGATTTGGGTAAAGCTGAACTGGAGAAAACACACTTGGTGAATGCGGGGGTTAAGAGGTTATTCATGCATTGTCTTCCACTTCTCCGTTTCCGGGTCACATCGCACCAGCCCCTTATGGCGCCCCCTGCAGGTGGGGGGTCCACAGAAGGTTCTCATGAGGGGCTTCTGAACCGCTCTTTGTCTGACCCGTCACATAGGACCTGTTTGCCCTGGGGTAAACTATTGACGGAAGTGAGCGGGGGAAGTCTTTAGGAGTTACTGCGCGGACGTTTTGCTCCTCGTATCATTACGCCTCACAATATAGTCCCCCTTTTTATCTGCTTATAAAATCGACATGCTACATTTCTGTGTAAATATACTTTGCATGAAAACACTTCACGTAACTTTATTTAAATAGGGAACACGTGGAAGAGCTTGGTAGCTTCTATCGTGAGCTTTTTTGGAGCTATATGACATGTGGGAGAGGCTGCGTATGTGCTCCGTTTGCCTGGCAGAGCGCACGGACAAAGACCAGACGGGGATATATTAACTCGACTAAGGTTAGGTAAGAACATATCTTAGTATGTAAAAACGGTGGCCTATTCCTTTAAGGTGACGGTTCCATGAGGGGGGATAAAGAGGTTAATTGACAACTAATTGATTATTGAATTAGTCGACAACTATTTAAGTAATTGATTAATCGTTCTCTGGTTTACACATACCAAAATCCAGCATTTTCAGTGTATTTGTAGAGTGTTTTGTGCAATGTACATGTCATAAATATTATCTGTCTGTGTCTCAGGACAATTACCACAAACCAGAAGTAGTTACACTCTGGAGTCTGGAGGTTCTCAGCTTTCACATGAAGAATGACCTGTTCACAGAAACTTGTGTTCATGTGTTCAAGCCAAGTCCAGCTGAAGTGGCTTCAACTTACAAGTACAAGTTTCATGCGGCTTTCACAGCCAAGAACCAGTGTAACGATGATTTGGCAGATTTTCAAAGCCATGTTCTGCTTCTTCCACTGGATGGCGCTGTTGTTTTGTTTATTCCAGCAGTGCAGGTGCTGTGTGATGTCGCTTAAGAAGATTGATCTCACAATTGAGAAATGCACTTCGGGCTGTGGAAAAAAAATAATCAAAACCTGATGCTCAATCTCAGAGGTATCAGTATTGTGCTGCAGTGTCTGTATTAAACAGAGGTGGGTAGTACTCAGTTACATTTACTGAATAGTTTTACCATATGCTACTGTTTACTTCTGCATGAGTAATAGTGAAGTTTATGTTTATTGGTTTATTGAAAGGATCATTATTGAAAAGAGCATTAGCAACACAGAATTTCCACATTCAGTTTTCATCAGCAGAAATATCAGATTTCATATCAGCTTGTACTTCATTTCCAGGCTCAGGATACAAAGATCTGCACCATTAACCTGATCCTTATGCATTTACTATTGTGCCTTTTCATGCAGTCTGCACACATAGTTTTTACTATTTTAGGTATTTGTTTTACCTTCCGAAGTTATTGTTTCTGGTCATTTATTCCAAGCACACATTGTTCTGTAAGAGAATGTTCTTTCATGCTGTTTGATTGGTTGGCAGTGGCAGGTCTGGGGTTAATGATGTGTATCAGAACTGAATAGTACTGAGTTATATTTACTTAACACACTGAGTGCCTTTTTTATTATTATTACGAAACTAGACTCTAATACCCCTTATGTTTGGTTTTGGTAGCTCTGTGATGAACAGAACTGAAATAGATGATGATCAAGAACTTGTGAAATGTTACGATCTGGACATTTCATAAATATTATTGCGTTTCTTTTCTTATCTTAGTCCGAGGGGCGTGGTGTTGTGTAACAAACAGCTGTAAAGCCGACACTTCTCTCTCGCTCTCTGGAGCGTTTGACAAAGCAGAGCAGCTTCACATGGAAAGATCGAAACAGTTGAAATTTTAACATTTCTCTGATTTCATCTGTTTTTAAATGGTCAAAATCGGTCCATGGACGACTGAGAAACATCCTGTTAAAGTCTTCAATCCGAGAACCAGGCTGTTTAAATGCACACGTGATCGACAACACGTGGTGTTTCTAAACATGTCAACAATGTTGTCACGGAAAATTGACTTGAAACAAATATATTTAGGCATTTTCCTCTTCACTTAACGCTAGTGTCTGTCCTGAGAGAAGAGAGGAGTTAATCAGAACAGAGAGTGTTGCAGAAAACCCCCGTCATCTCTGTTTCTAGAAAAAAATCTGTGATTTTGATCAAAATTAGTTTGTTTTCACCTATGAGAGCTTAGAGTCTGACCTTTCAAACAGCATGTGTCCATAAATATAACATCGAATACGCTGTGATGCTACAAATATCATGAAAATGGTCTGGATTGTTGGCACTCAATGTGTTAAGTACAAGTACTTGAGTAACTTGGAGAGACTGTACTTATATCATTCAGTATTTTTTACTTCTACTTGACTAATATTGTAAGCATCTTTACACAAGTAACTTTTTTTTACTCTGAGTAAATTTTAAAGTTACAAAAGCTTCATGCCGACCTAAAATACATGTAGATTTGTAGAAATGTAGTTATAAATACATTTGCATGGTATTTTCTTTGGAAATATGAGAATTTTCACAATACTAGTTATGTTTCTCATAATTTATGCCACAACTGAAACATAAATCAGACATTTACGCAGTTACACAGTTTCTTTTTTACTTCTATTTGAGTAAAATAATATCAAAGTAAAGTCATTCTTGAGTAAATCTGTATCTGCCTCTGAAATTAACCAATGGTAAAGTAAGTTGTAGTTAAAACACAACTTTAATCCTACAGTAAATCTATACAATCACTGCATTATGAGTTTTTGAGGACCTGTACTTTAACTAGTATTGACTAGTATTTTTGTTGAGAACTGATTACTTTTACTGCACTACATTTGAAAGAATAGACACAGTACTGCAGTGTGTAAACACTATCTGTTTGGAGTTTGAGGAAGAGTCTCATGGAAACTGTTTTCTGTTTGATGAGTCCGGTTCCGCCTTTATTTGCTCGTTAAATGCCTTTGTGTTGCCGGGCTCTCTTACATAAGCGCAATTAAATCCATCATTAAACAAAACAAACTGAGTCGAGTCTGAAACATGGGCCACAGATAAACTACAGGACTACATTTAGGTCTAACGCTGGACTGATCCTAAACAGCAATAACACTATCACACAACAATTTAAAGGTACTATACGTCTTTGTTTTACATCCCAAAAAAACTCGACAAAAAAAAAAAAGCGACAAAAATGTGACAAAAATGTGTACAACTGAGCACCTGGGTCTGCAATTTGATGTAATAATATGTTTTCATTAGTCCTTCCCTTTGCTGATTTCAGACACTGATCAGAATCCCCGGTGCCATCACTTTGACCAATGAGACGAGCTTTTCTGTGAACCGGCCAATCAGGAGAGAAGGGGGAGGGAGCAGAGGTGTCATGGTGCGTTCATGTGCACTGGGGAGCTCGTTTTCCCAAGATGTGACGTCATTGTCCCCAGTTTGTTTGAGTTCATGTGGTTCTTATGTGGGAAAGTGGGGATTTTGACGTCATCAAATAAAACGGTCTTTTATCATTGATTAGCGCTTAGCTTAGCTCATCATTTAAATGTGTTGTTAGCATCTCAAAAGCTGAGTGTTAGTTTGTTAGTTTAAAAAAATATTACGTAAATTTACTTTTTGCTAACGTTGATGTCGGGCATTTCACTCGCAATTTTGTTACTACGAGGCTGACGACAGCTCACACTAAACTCAAAAAAGTAGCAGTATTTAACTAAAACGCTCACATTAGACCAGGGGTGCCCAAAGTGGGGCCCGCCAGAGAGTGGTTAATACTAACTCTCTTCCATTCATTCTCAAAGGTAAATGTGGATGCAGTACACTTTTTGACCACCAGCGTCAAATGGGGGGCGCTGTTTCACTCCTTTCGCAAAAGTTAAGGAAACACTGTGGTGGTGTCTTGGTATTTAAGACATTACAGAGCGTTGTAGCATCAACTTTCACAGTTTTCCAACTTTTATTGCAAAGGTTGTTGACATCAACAACAGTATATTTTAAAAAATGACTTATAAAAGAATTGATGCTGAACTGACACTTTCAAAATAATCTAATGTGGCATTTTCTTTAACAAATGAGGTAAAGTCACTGTAGGTGCTGTAGATACAGGTGTTTTTTTGTTTTTTGTTTTCATTTTGCACTAAATTGCTACAATTGTTGATTTTAAAACTAGGCTTTTGCCATAGTTACCATTTGTTTTACTATAGCATGTTATTTGCATAGATAGCCTACATTTGCATTTGGTTCTATCGAAAAAAAACTTTGTAGTTATAAATAACTTTATAATTTGCAGTTTTATGTGTTTGGCCCGCGACTCACAGGCCCTTTTTCATCTTGGCCCTCGGAAACAAAAAGTTTGGGCACCCCTGCTTTAGACGCAAGGCCGTGGGAACCCAGGGTGCTGAGGGGGCTGTAGCACCCCCTGTTGGATAGTTTAGGAACTGCAGACAATATTAATAAAAAGGAAATATGCACAGGAAAAGCATATTTGGGGTAAATTTTGTCCCTCAGCACCCCCTAGCTAAAACATCTTCCCACGGCTCTGTTTAGACGATAAAAGAACAAATCAGCTGATTTCAGGTGCGGAAGTCGGGAAGCTCGTCTTGACCCGAGTTCCCCAGTCGTTTTCCCCAGTTGAGCGAGCGCGGGACCACCCGAGGACCACATGAACCACATGAATAAGAATCTTACCTCATGGAAATTTTGGGTCAGTTTGGTCTCTAAGCTTATAAACGTTCACCTTGCACTGATTCAATGTTTCTTCATAGACGTATTTGGGAAATTGTAATTTTCGCCATTTTCTCATGATTCTTTTCAGAGGGATTTTTAAATGTCTAAAGATCCGTAACTGGATTTATTGAGTTTTGAATTTTTAAAAAACAAGGCGACGTTTCAATGTTTACAAACAAAGTACAAAGTAAACATGATATCCAAAACCCTGCTGAAAAAGTCTTTGTAACTAATACGTCAACAAAATAAAACCATACATTGAAACCTGGCTCGTTATTCAGATTTCATCGCCGAAAATAAGGGAAATTATGGGGTGTAAAGCATAAATGAACTAATAATACCCCATGAAAATATAAAATGAAAAAAAAAAAATCATATTTATGGAAGTAATCTACAGGAAAAGTTTCAAATTGATATCTTTAAATCGTTTCCTCTATTCACCGGTTGTGTCTCGCCTTAAAGCTGCATTATGCAACTTTTTATGCATAAAAAAAAGTTGATATTTGTGTGTATTTGACCTTGTAGTGACCCAGCGGCTGTATGAGTGGTCAGCATGGCACCTATACTTTCCATCACAGTGGTCTCTACAACACTCCAGGATCAATTGTTTTGTAGGTTTTCTGGGGAGAGGCTCCGTCAGCAGTGAAAACCTTCCAAACAATTGATCCTGAGGCGTCCTAGAGACCACTGTGATGGAAAGTAAAGGCACCATGCTGACCACTCATACAGCCGCTGGGTCACTACAAGGTCAAATACTCACAAATATCAACTTTATTTCCCACATACAAAGTTGCATAATGCACCTTTAAGACTGAATGTGTCATCTTTTTCTTTCCTTCATTAAATCGTGTCACAAAGAGACTTGAGGACTGAAATTTGATAGAAACCTTTAGCAAAAACTATATTTTCTCATTACTTGTGAATTAAAAAGTTGAGCCACGTCATCATTACAAAAGAAATGGACGCATAATGCCCGCTGGAATCAAATATAATGCTTCTTAATGAGATTTAAAGGCGCGGTTTCTTTAGATTAATTTAATGGACCGTGGGAGAAGGACCTCGACGCGCTCGGTCTGAGAATGAGAACAATAGTTAAAAGCCTCCCGAGGTAAAGCCAACATTTGATTAAGGCGAGTCTGGAGTCATGCGCTGGTTTACTTTGTTTGCTCTGGTTTCCACGGCAACGGGACAATATCCACATCTACAGGACGTAATGGATTTCAGTAGATTTGACTGTGAGTCTACGTGAGTCGCAGGTCCTGATCGACGGGAAGAGAGACGAAATGCGGGTCTGTTTGCCGGGTTGCCAGGTTTCAACAGCCGAAACCCGCCTCGAAGTCTCAAATATCTGTCAAACATTGAGTGTGAACTGACAACGCAATATTCATTTCTGAAGCATTTTGCTGAATTCAATAGATACAGACGGCATCTCGTCACAGAAGGGGGCGTGGCTTCGCCGAGGGGGAAAATAGAATCTTTAGAGAAACACAATTTTTCACTCTTTTTAGCCATTTTCTGGTGGAATATGAACTTATTTATCACACATAAATAAAGTCAAGTGTAAATCGGGCCCATATGGATATTTTCTCACAGCAGATTTTTCAGAAAAAACAGCAGTTGTAGCAAGTGCTAGCTAACCGTTAGCATTAGCCCGATGCTAACATGTAGCATCAAGTTAGCATTCTCTGTTATTTATGTATTTAAGAGAAAGTCTGTTTTCCCCCTTAACTGTTTTCAAACATGACCATATATGGGCGATTCCAGAGATGCCGTCTGTATCTATGACATGCTGGGGATCGGGACGTTTCCTGGTGGGTTGCGGTACTTTTGGGCTGGCATCCATCACATTGGTCTCTAGGACGCTCCAGGATCAATTGTTTTGTAGGTTTTCTGTTGAGAGGCTCCATCAGCGGTGAAAACCTTCCAAACAATTGAGCCTGGAGTGTCCTTGAGACCACCGTGATGGAAAGACCACTGTGATGCTGACCACTCATACAGCCACTGGGTCATTACAAATACTAGGGCTGGGTACCGCCCCTAATGGACCGAAAAGCTCCAGTAGGGGGCTTGCCTGGCCTGCCAAACTACATGCTTTTTCATAGATATTTCAAAGACATGTAGTCTGGGAGCAGCATGATCTCAACGATTTCCTGGTGGGCGTGATTGAGAGACGGCTTCAACCAATCAGAGCAACACTAGATACGTCACAGAAACAAGCGGCAGGAAGCCTTTCCAAAAACGTCGTTATTTACGAGAAACGCTGTTTCTTGCTCCGGTTTTAGGGATTACTTTTTTTTTTTAATGATTTAAAACAGACGAAAGAGTAGAAGAAAACATCGTATCACTTGCTGCCTCTTGGGGGAATGAAGTCCCGCCTCTCGGTGTGTGATTGGACCGATGCGGGTAAAATTGTGAAATGATAGGCTGCGAGGAGCTGTCCAGACGGTTCTTCTTTTGAACAGAAAGGAGGAGTCTTGTCTGGCAGGCCAGGCAAGTAGGGGGCGGTATCGAAAAACTTTTTTTTTTTTTCGGTGCCAATTTTTGGTACTTTTTCTCTCCAAACGTCAGTAAATGATCCACAGTGAGTCTAAAAAAGCTTGAACTCATGAGCTGCTTCAGCGCAAATGCAGATGTTTTCTTAAAGGGACTATACAGAGTTATGCACGAGCTTAATATAGAAGCTGCAGTTACGCGTATGACCTGAGGTGGCAGTACTGAGTATAAAATGACCAACTTTCATTTGGCCCCTTTAAAACGAAGCAAAGCTACAACTTACTAAAAATTAAGTCACTTTCAGAGATGGCAGAGCCGTGGCCTGAGCCAGGACTAAACCTGGACTGAATAAGAAACTAGAGTTCTTGAAAAGCAGTGACAACAAGAAACACATCGGCTTTACCTTTAGCGAAAGGTAAAACAGCAGTAACTTCTGAGTCTGAAGTGTTAATTCAATTAAAATAACATAGGTAGGTATGTAAAGCAGGTATCGTTAAAGTAGTGGTATTGAAGAAAAAGAAAAAAAATGGTACGAGGCCCTACCAAATACACACAAATATCAACTTTTTTCCCCCATATAAAGTTGCATAATGCACCTTAAAGTTCAACACCCCCTAAGAGTTAGTGGAGATAACACAGAAGTGTCTGTGTGAGTAAATAAGTGACAGAAAAAAGGTGAGGCAAAAGAAAGAAAGAAAGGCAATAGTGTATAATGTATAAAAAGTGCATAAATGATATATTTTTCATTTGCATTACTCCAAGCTGACTGTGGAGATGAGTCAGGCCCAGATTGGGAAGTGGCCGAAGTGGAAGCAGAAGGAACCGATTTTACAACCTTTAGTTATCAAAGCTAACGCCCTACGACGTGAGCTAAAACTCTCAGTGTGCGTGGGCTGGTTTGAATAAAACAACTCCCAAAATGATGTTCAGTGTGTAATGGGATTTTAATGAAGGTTTGTCCGATAAATGGCATCTTCTACAGAACTACAAAACCAGCAGTCCTGTAAACGCCGGCCAATCCCTGCCTTATCTAATCACAGCAAACGCGTGGGCAAGAAGTAATGGACAACTAAAGAGCTTTGTACACTACAAATGTAAAATGACCTCATTTTGATGCTTTAGAGCAGAGGTTAGGCAAGTTTCTTTATTGTAAACAGACCGAGGGCCAAAGCCGCTGATTATTAGCCCAGAGTAAAGCACAACACTGGAAAAATGACCATCTTCAATGAGATAAGTGACTTTAAATCGCTTGAATAAAAGTTCTTCTATGTTGAATTTGAGTCGGTTTGACCTAATCCAAGATACAAATGCTGTAGCGCCAATGGGACAAGAATAAAACCCACTTGAAATCAGACAATTGTTTTTCTCTTGAAATGACACAAAATTATCTGAATTAAGAGAATAACTACTAGAGGTTTTATCTCATCTAAGACCAGACCTAATCTCATCAAACCTTAGATTTAATCTCTTAACCTCTTCCCACCCGCCTAAACCAAATGCATTCTGTCCTCTTTGGCTGTTATATAGGCCTGTGTAACATCTCATTTGAAAGCTAAGACCCACAAAACTGATCTTTTTCCTCGCATTGTTGCTGTGTTGTCACCTTTTTTCTTTTTTTTCATTTTTGTCACTTTTTGTTGAGTTTTTGTGACATTTTTGTCGAATTTGTGTCACATTTTTCTTGAATTTTTGTCACATTTTTGTCGCGTTTACATCCTTGTTTTCTTCTCATTTTTTGGGGCTATTTTGGTGCTTTTTTTCCCCAAGAAGCTTTTTGATTAGGGTAAAGCCAAACTGGAGAAAATAGGATCCGTTCAGGTGGGAGTTAAGAGGTTAATTCAAGTAGATTTGTCATTTCTTTCTTTTTTTCAGTGCACTTCCTTCAAATGCCAGTGTTGTACATAATATATGACCTAATTGGGTGTATTGACAGTATTTCTACCTTTTTTTTCTAATGTTCAAACTAAAAGTACTCTCTGATTTATGTCAAAATCATCTTGAGGGCCAGAGGTTCTGTGCTGAAGGGCCGGGTTTGGCTCTCGGGCCTGACGTTGCCCACCCCTGCTTTAGAGTTAGTTTCTGTGGAATCATAATGTCTTCAATACTGTTTATTAGTGCCGGGCCTCAATATATCAAGCTTAAACTGTTGTTATTGTGACAGGCCTACGAACCAAAACGTCAGAGAGCTACACAGAAGACACTTTGTAGCTTTGTAGCCAAGGTGATATTTTCCTATATTCAGGTGCACTCTATGGTCCAAACATTACGGTAATTCCTCCTCCATCTCTGGCCCTAACAAACAGAGTCTAAGCCTGACTGATAGAGCCTTCATTCTGCCGTGTTTGTCCACCGCGTGTTTAGTGTTTGCCCATCGCCGCACCATCCGTCAGACCAGTCGGACCAGTGACAGGAGGTAAACACCGGCACTGTGTACTGTGTCCATCTGCAACTAAAGTCATCCTTCACAGGAGTTTCACAGCGTTTATCGTCCACAAATCCACAGAAATCATTAGAGGCACTTTAAACTAACACTGCAGGACAGTAGACAACAAACTGCTGTATTCTGTAACTGTCTCAGATATTGTATTTCACTGACAGTTCCATTAAAGGGGGGGAAACAAGGCTGAAATGAGACAATAATAATGTTTCGTAGGATTCTCTCCAGTGCTAATGCTCCTGGACTTTGCTCTTGTGATGTAAATGTTAATTGCAAATCGAATCACATTCCTGATAATCTTTACAGCCCGAGTTTACAGAGCACATGTCCAGGAGCACTGACAACTGAGAGAGGAGGGAAAAATGAACTGCTACACTAACACAGGAATAACTGGATCGACAGCAGTAGATCTACTTGGACAATCTCCATTTCCTTAACACTACAGTTGAATTTTGAATTGAGTTTGTAGATATATGAAAGGTTCCTACCATCAACTATAGTCATGACATTTGAGTTATGACTGAAAGGACAAGGTCACAGAGACGAGCACTCAAAAGGAGTGAGTAATGGAAAGGAAGGATATCGCTCTTTTCATAGGGATTTGTTCTTCATTCACTCCACACATGGCGGTTGTGAAGCTCAGTGAAGCTTCCCCTGAGACAGACAAACAGAAACTCGACAGCACACATACGGACACTTCATGCCTCCATCACGTCACACATCATCATCCATGTTTTTAGAGGCAGGTGAAACCAGAGCACCTGGAGAGAACCTACGCAGACAAAGGGGAAATATGCAAACTCCACACGGAAAGGCTTACCCGGCCCGGGAATCGAACCTGGAACCTTCCTGCGAGAGCAACCACTGCCCAGTGTTTCCTTCAAAGGGGGGCTGGGCACACAGCCCAGAACACTGCCCAGCGTTTCTACAAAGCTTCAAAACACGCTTCAAAAACACGCTTCAAAAACACGCTTCAAAAACACACTTAAAACACGCTTCAAAACACGCTTCAAAAACACGCTTCAAAAACACGCTTAAAACACGCTTCAAAACACGCTTCAAAAACACGCTTCAAAAACACGCTTCAAAAACACGCTTCAAAAACACGCTTCAAAACGTGCTTCAAAGCTTCAATACGCACTTCAAAACACACTTAAAGCACGCTTCAAAACACGCTTCACACTATCAAAACATGTTTCAAAACTTCAATATGTGCTTCAAAATGTGCTTCAGTAACACGCTTCAATCAAAACACGCTTCAATATGCACTTCAAAAACACGCTTCAAAACATGCTTCAAAAACACACATCAACCTATCAAAACACGCTTCAAAGACACACTTCAAAACACGCTTCAAAGACACGCTTCAGAAACACGCTTCAAAAACACACATCACACTATCAAAACACACTTCAAAAAAACGCTTCAAAATGCACTTCAAAAACACGCTTCAAAAACACACATCACACTATCAAAACACGCTTCAAAAACACGCTTCAAAAACACACATCACACTATCAAAACACGCTTCAAAAACACGCTTCAAAAACACATCACACTATCAAAACACGCTTCAAAAACACACATCACACTATTAAAACACGCTTCAAAGACATGCTTCAAAAACACACATCACACTATCAAAACACGCTTCAAAAACATGCTTCAAAGACACGCTTCAAAAACACGCTTCAAAAACACACATCACACTATCAAAACACGCTTCAAAACTTTCATGGTGTTTTGAAGCCAGTATTTATTACTATTTATATTGCGTTTTGTTTTTTAGCGTCACAGAGCCACAGTTTGCTTTGGGTGCGTTAACAAAACTATATTTATTTTTCATTTTGCATTATACAAGGGTCCAGCCTAATCAGACCAATGGCCGCTGGCTGCCCTGCTTTTTGACCACAAACGTGGGGGCCGCCATTGCTCCGCCGTTGCTGCAGTACCTCCATATCGCCGCTAGGCCCCCATTGAAAAGCATTGGAGTTTAGACACGTTAAAAACTACTTTAAAGCCTGGTTTCAATTGTTTCAACACTAGACGAGGCTAGATATTCCTCCTGAGATAACGCTGGGTTGATAACAATATATGAAACCAGGCTGGTTTTCATAATATGATTTTTTGAAATCTCGTACTTAATGAGGCTCGGACTGTTAGCATTGGAGCAGCGCGAGCTACACGTCACGCAAGGGCCGAGTCTACGGTGAAAATCCCGCCCGTATGTCCTTTTTAGGAACATGCTTCGTCAGAGCTGGGGAGGGGGAGCCTGTAAATCCGCCATGAATTGCCCCACGGCCGTGGTCAATCTGGTAAACGGGGAGGAGTGAGCAGAAGACGTCCATTTTTTTTTACAGTCTATGAATCAGACGCATAGATCAAAGGGGAGCCTCGAGGTTCGGGGCTCGAGGCTCGAGTTTCGAGGCTCAGGCGTCCGGACGGGCCGACCTGACCTGCAGGTTTCAGGGAAGTCGGGGAAAATGAAGCCCACGGAGAAGCTTTACAGACACAGGGAGAACCTGCTAACTCCACACAGAGAGGCCGGCGTGAAATGAAATAAACACGGTTCACGCCTCGGTTTCTACAATAGCATTCTTTATTTCTTACTTTAGGTACAAAGTGCTTCAAATCGCCCGCCCCGACTTCAGCGTGGGAGAACGGGCTACAAGTTTCCTGAACCTATTTACATCCTGAAAGCATAAAACTGTGCGCAAAAGTAAAATACGCGATCCCTGAAGTAGTAGCAGTCCATTTCAGTCTTTAGTCGTAGCTTTTTCCTGAAAATCACGTTGCGGTCATCTTATTTAAACCTTCAGTATATACAGATAAAATAAATACATTCTCCGCTTCCGTAAAATGCGCAAATGAGGATATTTACATTTCAAATCCCTGTTTTTTCTAGTGCAAATGTGCCGAGTCAGTCAGCCTACATTCGTTTGGCCCGTCTGCGGTCTTTTGTTTTGGCCCCGCAGAGTGTCACGTTACGCCGCCGTTCACACAGCTTTGTGCGCCGCTCGGAGATACCGGTTTCGGCTCAAAGCTGGAAGCTCGTCTCCTGCGTGTCCAAGGCGTCCCTGGCGACGGTCAAGTCCTCCGGTTTAAGCGCCTCCACGTCTTCCTCGTCCTCCTCGTCTCTGCCTTTAGAGTCGAGCTTCTGGAATGAAAACACAAATTTAACTTCAGCTTTTTTTAACCCTAGAACATTATTGTAACACTGGTAAATACACTTATGTGATTTTCATTATGATGGTTGATCAGAGTGTCCTGGGTCTCTGTAGCTTCAGCTTTGTCTTTCACATCTTTCATGGCCTGGGTGTTTTCCTAATCTAAAACACACTTTTTCCTACAGGCACATGTGATAGAAGGGAGGGCAGGGTTAGAGTATAGATACAGACGGCATCTCGTCATAGAAGGGGGCGTGGCCTCACCGAGGGGGAAAATAGCATCTTTTGGGAAACACAATTTTTCACTTGTTTTCGCCATTTTCTGGTGGAATATGAACTTATTTATCACATACAAATAAAGTCAAGTGTAAATCGGGCCCATATGGATATTTTTTCACAGCAGATTGTTCAGTAGAAGTGAAAAAACGGCAGTACTAGCAAGCACTAGCGTTAGCACGATTATGTTAGCATTCTGTTTTTTTTATGTATTATGGGCTGTTGAACCACTTCACTCCTCTCCATGTCTGTGTATCTTTATTTAGTAGAAAACTAGATTCATAATTCAGCATTTGTTAAAGTAGAATTAGAGAAAGTTTAGATTTTTCTCAAAATTGTTTTCCCCCTTAACTGTTTTCAAACATGACCATATATGGGTGATTCCAGAGATGCATGTCTGTATCTATAGAGCTCCACAGTCCCACCCACTCCCGGTCCCGTGTCGGGGTCCAACATAAAAAATCCCATGTACTATTAGCATTGACTTTTCGAAAAAGTCAAATATTTTAGTTTAATAAGTTTAGGTCTGGTTTGTAGCCAACCCCTTTCAGTCTAAATGTAGCCTTAGTCTAGCCCTGGTGGCACTTTGGTAGATAAATATTTTACGAAGAGGTCTGGTGTGAAACGTTTGACCTACCTTTACACTAAGGCTGCTCGATGTTGAGAGTGCACTGCCTGGCCAAAAAACAGCTCACATGCTCGAATATTTGATTGAAGCGCCTTAAAGGAATAGGCCACCGTTTTTACACACTGAGATATGTTCTTACCTTAGCTTTGACGAGTTCTTTAGGACCTGTCTGATCTTCACCCGTGCCTTTAGTCACGTAAACACAGCGCAGACGGCGTTAGCATTTAGCCTCTCCCTCTCTCCTCTATAGCTCCAAAGTAAATAAGTAATAATACCAGGAGTAGTTTGGCATCCGCACAGTAAAGTGAAGATTACTGCACGGATTTCGAACTACTCCTGGTATTATTACGCCTTACAATATAGTCCCCCCTTTTATCCACTTAGAAAATCCACATTGTTTAATTGTGTGTAATTATACTTTGCAGTGGAACACTTCACGTAACCATATTTAAATAGGGAAAACGTGGAAGAGCTTGGTAGCTTCTATCTTGACCTGTTTTGGAGCTATAGAGGAGAGAGGGAGAGGCTAAATGCTAACGCCGTCTGCGCTGTGTTTACATGATTGAAGGCACGGGTGAAGATCAGACAGGTCCTATAGAACTCGTCTAAGCTCAGGTAAGAACATATCTCAGTGTGGAAAAACGCTGGCCTGTTCCTTTAGGCTTTGGAAAACTGCACACATTTGCTCTGGCATCGTTTCAAAAAGCTTCTTCTGCAATTAAATGATCCAGTGTTGCTTCATATTTCAGCCAGAGCTTGTATTGATGATGGGAGAGTGTGACCATTGTGGAAAAACCTGGTCATTCAGGATGTTCAGGTCGTCGGCTGATCTCGTTGTTTGGCCACATTGCTGAACCAGAACTGACCAACTGCAGCAGCCCCAGATTAGAGCAGTTAGTTACATCCAGGTGGGACTTAAGGGCCTATCTCACCATCCTGGAGACTAGTTGGAGACTAGTTGGAAATAAGGCCAGTCTCCATGCAGTCTCCATGAGCGCATGGTCTCAAGCAGTCGGATCCCAAGGAGATCTCAAAGAATCATATGGAGTCTCTTCGACACCTCCTTGGTATTCGACAGGTCTCGGAGACATTGCAGGGACGTCACAGAAACGTCTCACAGGTTGAGAACAACAAATAGTTTTCGCAGCGTTGCCACAGCTGCTCGAGAACGCGTCGATCCCTCGGAGACCGTGCGGAGACTGCGCTGAAAACAAACAAGGTTCATTTCCGAACCTGTTCCCCTTTTCTCCAGGGGACGTCTCTGAGACTTTGCAGGGACCAGCAGCAACTTGAGTCTCTAACTAGTCTCCAGGTAGTCTCCCTTTGCATGCACTTAATCGGTTTGAGAGGGGATTAGCCCTTTCTTTTCAGGTCAGGTAGTGTATATTCATTTTTTCATTCAAACCTTTATTTAACCAGGAAAAAAACAAACTCTCGGAGATCAAAAATCTCTTTTACAAGCGTGCCCTGGGCAAATGTATATGTAAATAATTTGTTTTTCAGCATATTTTGTCTTTAGAAAGACTTCATAAAGCACTAATTTAGGACCAAAGCGAGGCTAAAATGGAACTAAATCAGGAAATGATTAAAACTGAACAGATTTTCATAATCTAATGTTGCAATACAATATTTTTTTTGTAATAGATTCTGCAGCCCAACTTCACACAATCGTTCGCCATTGATTCCAACCTCCACAAACCAGGACTAAACTAGAACTAAACCCAGACTAAAAGGCCCAAACCAGATCGAACCCACACTCAAAAATGTACCTTCACGTCCTCGCTCTCGCTTTCATCCACCGCCGTGTCGTTATATCGGTGACTCTGAAAAGCATTTGGACTGAGTTAGATTTACATTTCACTTAACAAGGACTTAACAAGGACATATTGAACTAGAGTGAGGCCGAACTGGGATTAATCTTGGAAATAAGAACTTAACGGGGGCTAAACCAGAAACAAGTGGAGTTTTTTTTTTTTTAAACATCCATTGGTAGATTTATGCTTTAAAAAACTAAAAACGTGAGAATATTGACATGGGCCAACACAGAGGGGGAGGACGATACTTCATTTGAACATTTCTAAACTCTGTATAGTCCAGTTAATGAAGGGGTAAAAAAAAACTGACAAAAATGAGGAACAATGGAGAATAAATAGGGGAAAATATTAGTGATAAAAATTCAGGAGAATGAGGAAAAATTGTGTCTCTGGACCAACAGCATCAAAACTTGGATCTAAAGAGAGAAGTTTTTTTCAGCACCTGCTTTCGACACTTTCATTTCTCCGATACCAGTAGAACCTAAGCTTCTTTCCGATACCAGACTGGTATCGTTTAATCGTCCCAGCCCGATCCAACAATAATTTGTGAGGAAAGTACAGTCATTTGCAAAATAAATAACAAATTCAAGTCCTGATGGGGTCCCTGCTTGTCATTCTGGGACGATGGCGGATCTCATTGTTCTTAAAAATAGATAATACAACTCACTTTACTTCAAATGGATGGTTTTATATTATTTAAGTAGGTTTCTGTTCCATAGGCATGAGCATGTTTAACTTATCTTACATTAGTTCACACAGTTTATTGAAGCTGTTTTAAGTCATTTATCTCATTACAGGGGCTCAGTTTTCCAGTGTAACTAGAGCCAGGTCTGATGCCGCCTTCATGCGCTCTCGTAATTACAGTAAAGACCACTGGGCGAGTGGAAAATCTCACATGAGCCTCGTCATGTCTTATTTTCCACTGGGAGCTCCCGAGATAAGACCTTTCAACACGACAGGGAGCAGCGATAATTCAGTTTTTAAGCTTCTAAGCTGATGATTGTGAAGCCGACACGTTTACTCAATTTTAATATTGTCTCGTCTTACACTTATCGTCAGGCGCGCAGTACATGTGAACTTGTTATTGATTTTTGTCACAATAGGAATCAGTTGCCTATTACTATCCAAGATTCTGATGTGCAGATTGTTGAGAAATGTAAATTCTTGGGTGTGACTCTTTCTCATGACTTGAATTGGAGCTCACATACGATGAACTGTGCTAAGAAAGCGAGACGGCGCCTTTACCCAAAATACTAGGATTCTTCTGAACTTTTATTATTGTGTATATTGAGAGTGTCCTGACCAGTTGTATTACTGTGTGGTTTGGTAATCTCACTCTGAAAGAGAAGAAGGCTTTGAACAAAGTGGTTCGCTCAGCCAGCAGGACCATTGGCTGCACTTTGCCGCTCCTGGAGGCCACATATAAAGCTCGACTACTGAATCGAGCTTTAAAACTAGCAAATGATGCCTCAGGCCACCCTGCTAAAGCTTTTTTTGAGATGCTTCCTTCAGGGCGAAGGTATCGCTCCATCATATGTTCTACTGATCGACATATGAACAGTTTCTTTCCTCAAGCTGTGATCACTTTAAACAAGGCACTTTAAACAAGGCACTTCTATTATATTTATCGGTGTGGACTTTTATTGTACAATGTTTTGCCCTTAGGCTTTTAATGTGGCATTGTTTGTTTGTTCTGTTTTTTATATTGTGTCTTTTTACTTGTTTTACATATCGCACTTTGAGCTCTTTGCACATTTTTTTCCAATGTGGTTTTTCAAACTGCAAATGGCCAATAAATGAATCTGAATCTGAATCTGACTCAGTTACTCAAGTACATGTAGGACTTAGGCAACGTCTGGAAGGAACTGCACTTATACAGGAGGTTTTTTCTTACTTCTACTGGGGTAATATTAGAATGAAGTATCTGTTCCTTACTTGAGTAAAAACTGTGAGTAACTCTTTAAGTGATTAATTCTTCATAATGACTCTTTTTTTATACGCTTTTATGGGATTTTCTTTGAAATTGATGTCACAACTGAAACATGAATCAGACTTTTACCTTCAAACAGTCAAGTCTTTATTATTCTATTATTACTCACAATAGGCCGACTCAAGAACAAATGTCTTGTTTACACTCTCCCCTTGTTTTACTTGAGTCAATGTTTTGCCCACTTCTGCTGACATTCGGTCAAACTAACTCAAATTCAACATAAAGCTCCTTCACTCAAGCAATGAGAAGTCTCATTCACGAGGGGTGATCTGAGCACAAATACAGAATATTGTAATACGGAAAGTTAGGACACAATATAGGTCATTTTTTGCTAAATTAAGCTTTGCCTCAAATCTAACAAATCTTTCTGAAAATTTGCAAAGGGTGGGAGCGTAAAATGTGAATATTGGACAAATTGGGAAACATAATTGGGTAAAACAAACAAAGTAAATACCGAAAATGTCATCAAAACATACAGTCGACAGTAGGGCTGAAACGACTAATTGATTAATCGACGACTAATCGATTGTTGAAAGAGCCGACAACTATTTCAGTAATCGATAAATCGTTTTCTGGCTCACACAGACTAAAATGGAGCGAAAATGACCAAAAAAATGTAGTATTTTTGATGAAAACCTACTTTGATTTTATATTTAGGGTCTGTAGTGGTTTGTACAATGTAAATTTTTATGAATAGAGCCTTCAAAAAACATTTCCCTTTAGTTTACTCCATCAACACTTCCTTAAACAGCGCAACTAAAGCTATAATGTGAAAATAATCGTTAGTTGCAGCCCTAGTTGTATGTGCTGTACTACTTATTGTATTTCTTTAAAAGGAACAGGCCACCGTTTGTCCACGCTGAGATATGTTCTTACCTGAGCTTAGACGAGTTGATGCGTACCTGTCTGGTCTGTTTTTAGCATATGGCCCCTGCTAGTATATTCCTATGGCTCCAAACGGTGTGAAGTTAGAAGCTGTCACGCTCTTCCACGGGCACAAAGACCAGACAGGTACACATCAACTCATCTAAGCTCAGGTAAGAACATATCACAGTCTGGAATTTTCATTTTACTTGGGGAATGTAGTGAAATGTAGTTTGTCCTTTAGTGTATTGTAAACTCAAACGTTTGTGGGGAAAACAGCATCAACATGTGAATGAGTTTCATGAACCTTCAGGCTTTTCGAGCATTTCTGTGAAAGTGACCCTGCAAGTTGCCAAATGTGCCTCTAATCTTGTCCCTGTAAAGAATTTGGGATGCTACAAATATAATGGGAAAGTTACAACCACAACTAACGCTCCCCTTTAATCAGTGCTTCATTTGTAAATGACTATTTTCAGGAACACTTTTGGTCTGATGTGATGGATTTGGGGAACAGGCCAAAACATTTGCCGGAACACTCACATTAAAATCTCATTTATATCAAATAAATCTTTGCCGGATCCTCCTAAATATTTCCCCGATCCTTTACCCTGTTCTCTTATACTACCTTACCTGACCTACTGTGTGGAAATTTGGGGGAACACGTATAAAAGCAATACAGATGTTTTATATAAATTACAAAAGAAAGCCCTACGAATTATCCACAAAGTCGGAAATAGGGAGCACACCAACCCACTATTTGTACAGTCGCAGATTCTCAAATTTACAGAATTGGTGCAATTAAAAACTGCCCAAGTTGTCTTCAAAGCCAAAAACACACTACTCCCTGCAAACATTCCAATCATGTTTTCAGACCGTGATGGGGGTTATAACCTAAGAAGGAAAATGAATCCCGCACAACTCAAAAAAGTCTGTCTGTTACACGAAGTGGAGTCGACCTCTGGAACTCATCAGAAGAGGATTTAAAAATGTGTTCAACTGTAGTACAATTTAAAATAATGTACAGAAAGCAAATACTGGAAAAGTATGCAAAACTCCTGCAATTAATCTTCTGTTCCTGATCTATGAATTGTCTTTGTTATTTTGATCCCATAATGAGAAGTATGTTATGAATCCGGATTTATTATGTGATGTCCAGAATGCGCACCTTCAACCTTGTGCGAGAGCAACACAAGAATGTTATGAACTAATGACTTTACTGTTTGGGATTTGCTAAGAGGAGCCGTTTTTGTTGATTTAATTTGCTACTAAGGCGATTCCTCAGTCTGGAATTGCCGCATAGATCTCATGGTTAAAGCCTAATTATACATTAAAAATATTGTTCCGTGAGCAGTAGTTTAAGTTGTGTAAGTCTGAAAGGAGGGGTCGGGCCTTATAAGTTATAACTAACTTCTTCCTACTCCCTTTGAGCAGCACTAATACCTCTTATGTTGTGAATAATTCTGTATGTTATATGTATACTATACCTGTATGCATCTGCTGCTCAAATAAACAAACTAAACTAAACTAAAAGAACAGGGGATCAAATAAGCACTGCCTTTAATAGGTTGCGTTCATGTGACATCACAATATTCTAAAGAGCCCATAGTTTAAAATTGAGGTGGAGGTAAACTGAAAATTCCATTGCGGTAACCATGGTAACGCTCAAAATGCTGATTACTACTCTTATTTAATTGCTAATTTCTCTGTAATTCTTGAGCCAAATCACATGAAAGAAAACCTGACAAAGTGAAGTGAAGTCCTCTCTTTCAGCTCATATGAGCTGTGATCTAATTATTTCCTCACAAAGGTGTCCAAAAGTGGAGACAATATCCAAAAACATATTTGTGTTTTTGGCTGGTAGAAAGGACTTTCAGCCATAAACAATATATGGCGGGTTTGGGAATCAAATCACTATTAAGTGATAATCAGGGAAAACATTTGGACATTTTCATTTTGGAAATGTCTTTCAAAAACTGTTTTGCTCCCATAGATTTGTATTGACACCTGCCCTCCAACTGAAATAGAATCCTAAATCGTGAACACAACCTATTGTTTGCAATAAAAAAAAATCAGGGACAGGGCCTTTAATGTATGTAACACTGGTGGATAATGCGTCATTCTCTCCAGAAATAGAACTTTATTGTAAAAGTGGGACATTTTCTTAATAGGTGGGAGATGGGACAAAGGTCTAAATGGCTGTGCAGTGCGAGACTAAACCATGCGCTTCCTAAAACGTGCCCCTGAGTAAGTCTACAGTTACTTTAGTTCTTGTAGTCTACAGTGTCAGCCTACTTTCCACCACTGCGCTGCGGCCACAACAAACAAAACAACACAAACGCACCACGCGCCGTACCTTGAGGTCCTCGCTCCCCTCCGTCCCATCCACAGACTCCCCCGCGTCCTGCTCGTACCCATCATTGACGTACGCCGTGGACTTGCCCCACGTTACGCGCCCGCTCTTGTGGCTCTTGCGCCTCTGCGTGCCCGCTCGGCTCGCGCTGTCGTAGCCGTCCTCCTCCTCCTCCGCCGCCGCCGCCGCCGCGTCGCCTCTGCCCATCACCTCGCTCTTCAGCTTCTCGCTCAGCCGCCGCGAGATCTTCCGCGCGAGCTCCACGATGCTGTTGCCCTTCGCGAGCCCCGCGTGGTCGTACGGCGAGGGCACGTTCCCCAGGTACCACAGCAGCCATAGTCCCAGGCTGAAGAAGAGCACGATGGAGCCCGTGTAGATTAGGAAGTCCCCGTAGAAGCGGCCGTCGATGCGCAGGTTGGCGAAGATCCCGAGGAAGAGGAGGACGACCCCGGTGAGGTCGAAGAGGACCGCGATGATGAAGATCGGCAGGCAGGCTCCGATCGCTCGCCGCAGGTCCATGGCGCGCGCATTCGTGACAGGGGGGGAAACACAGGCGAGGGATGAATGATGGTTTTTACCTGCAGGACCGAGGCCACTCCCACAGCCACGCGGACTCAGCCGGGACTGAACTTCAGCGTCTCCTGAACGCTGCCTTTACCAAAGCCACGCCCAAAAGCAAACGCAAACACAAAGAGAAATCCACCTGTTCTCAGATGGAGTTCAGATTATCCCCCCCCCCGCGCGCCTGGAGCTTTGTCACGTGCTGAGCCTGAAGAGAGAGGGGTCTGCAACTTATCACAACAAAACAAAGGAAAAGCCCCAAAGAGCTGCAATGGCCTAAATCTGCATCTACAAACAACAGAGCTGAGCCATGTGTTTAGTCTGAAGGTACAGGGTTTATTTATGATCACGTCATCATAAATAAATGAATTAATATCTGAAATGATTGATTGAACATGTCATTGTCTTCATTATCTGAGCTATAGCATTGAATATGCTTTATGGATTTAGATCAAAAGAGCTGTGGCTGTAGAGTAGTGGTTCTCAACAGGTGGGTCAGGACTCAGAAGTGGGTTGCGGGCCAGTCGTGGGCCTTTCCCCGAGTGGAATACTGCACATTTTTAATGATCTGATCTACTAAAGGAACACACCCCTCCTGGAACCGCCACCTTAACGCGGTGGAGGGGTTTGGGCGCCCGAATGATCCTAGGGGCTATATTGTCGGGGGATTCGTGCCCCTGGTAGGGTCTCCCATGGCAAACAGGTCCTTGGTGACGGGTCAGACAAAGAGCGGTTCAGAAGCTCCTTATGAGAGACCGACAGGCCCGTTTAGGACAATGAGGCCGTCCTCCCGTGGACCCACCACCTGCAGGAGGAGCCATATGGGCTGGTGCAATGTGATTTGGGCAGCTCTAACAGCGACCCGGCAACGGACAAGTGGAAGAAAATGGATGGATAAAAGAACACAATAACACAACCTGAGTCACTGTCACTGTTAAATTGTTTTAATAATGATTGCAGTTTTATTTGTATTTAAAGGCTTATTTGGTCGGGACAGTGCCACACACACTCATCTTGGCCTATTACACACAAGGCCGGATTTATGAAGGGGCTGACAGGGGCTACGCCCAGGGGCCCAGCGGGTTGAAGGGCCCCTGGGCTTACGGAGAAACATGTGTGGGCTGTAAACAAGTTCCCTCTCTCTTTGCAAACTCCCTCCCCACCCTTTACAGCAGTGGTTCTCAACCTGGGGGTCGCGAGACAAATTTAGGGGGAGTCACCAGATTATTTCGATAAAATATACATATTTTCATTAGGATCTAATCTAATGTTTTATTGTAGCATGCGTTTGCTATTTTACCAGAGTGTCATTAGTTTGTTCGAAGTTTGATGATTTTTTTTTTCAGCCATTTGTTTTTCTTCTTTGTTTTTTAAAATGATGTAGGGTAATGTTCCTATTTCTCACCCCTTTACCTGTTATAATGGGGGTCGCGGCTCCAGAAGGTTGAGAACCACTGCTTTACAGTGTACCCGAGAATAAACCAGGACTAAACCAGGACTAAAGCAGGAATACACTAGTTCTGTTCTAAACAAGGTCTGAGGCATTTTCATTGAGTTGACGTTGGGAAAAAATATGCACCTATTGGTTTGTTAAAATGCACCAAAATGCACCTTTAAAATAAAATAAAAGATCTATGTGGGAGGACCCCCAGACCCCTCTTTTAAATGTGCCCCCCCACCAGTCTGGCAGAAGCAAAGGTTCCTCCGCAAGGGCCACGGAGCTCAAATTGGGGTCAATATGTTTTACTGTTTTTTTTTTTTTGTTTTTTTTTCACAAATGTGTCTTTTTTTTTTATTTACTAATACTATGTTTAAGAAGTTACTACTTACTTTGACAATGTTCAAAAAGAAAAAAATAATTCTATTCTACAATTGTTGAGAGAGAGAAATCCGACAGACATACAGTATATGAGGCTACAGATGTTGTTAAGGCTGTATATAAATAAATATTGATTGATTATGGGGGGCCCTGAAAAAACTTTAGCCCCGGGGCCCATTTTACTTAAATCCGGCCCTGGTTTACACATGTTTTCAGTGATGGAGAAACCAGAGCAGCTTACTCGGAGGAAACCTACTCAGACACGGGGGAATCCAACCCGGGACTTTCTAGCTGTGAAGCACGAGCGCTAACTGCTGCGCCACTGAGCCGCCGAGTGAGTTATCGGCTCATTTACTGCTCATTTAACATCAATTTGTATAGTTATCGTGTAAATAACTATAGATAAAAGGCTTTTTGGCGATAGTGGGTCTTGAACCTACTTTTTTTTAGGTCATTTTTTTAAATATTAGAGAAGATATTTTATACGGACAAGCTTAAGTTCGTGCTTGAGCTCATTTTAATTCATAAAACTGAATATATATGTATTGACCCCGAATTCTAAGAAGTATCTATAATATCTGAAGCCTTTTTCTTTTACACAGAGACATAACGTCTAAAGTCGGGCCAAACTCTAAACGAGGACTAATCCGGGCCTCACCTGAGCGGCTCATTACCTGCGGAGAGAACTGCTCACCTGAGACCGAGGCCCCGCCCACCGCAAACAGATACAACAATAGTCATTCCTGAAGCTGCGGGAGGAAACAGCGGGAGGGAGGCGTTCAGAGGCGTGAGGTGTAGTGTAACAAACATGGCCCCAGGGAGATCTGCTTCACACACACTCAGATGTAAAACCACAGGCTCGCTCTGCTGAGGAAATAATGTATAGCATGTCGAACGGCGAGAAAGGAAATGACCATGTTTGGATTACACAGCGTCGCCCAGATAATAAGATAAGATTGTATTTTTTCCCAGTGTAGTAATGGGACCATGTGGGTGTGAAATCAAGATACTCTTTTTACAGAGCATGATTCAAAATATGGACAGGAAGCTCCGCCCACTCCCCGAGGGCGGAGCTTCCCGACCATATTTTGGAGCATCTTGATTTCACACTCATATGATCCTATTACTACACTGGGAAAAATACAATATTATCTTAGACAAAAATGACTTTTTTATTGCCAATGGAAGAAGAAGGATTTTTCTGACTTTTGTCTTTTTTGTCTCAACTGTTTTTGTCATATTTTAAGTCAGGGGTCCTCAAACTTTTTTTCTCTGGGGGCCACATTATTGTTCCTGACTGTGATGGATTGGCTATAACATAGAATTGTGTGACCCAGACCAAAAGGCCTCATTGTGAAGTAGAGATTACCAGTCGTCCCCACTACTACAACACTTGATTCAGGCACATATTTGTTTCTCTGTAGTGGTTTGCAAACATAGTAATTCATTTAATTTGAGTAATATTTTCAAGTAAAACATCATTATGTAATGTGACCAAACTAATAGCTGTTTACACTTGTAATGTGCTTTACGTAAGGGATAAATAGCGGAGGACGGTTGCTTCCGCGGAGTCCAGTTATTCTGATAATGACACCTCGGAGTGCATTATCCCGCTGAGACCCTGGTCCCGCAAACTGAAACTGTTCATTGGGGCCTGTTTGCTTATTTTTTTAAAGTCCTGGCCAGGAGTTATTTCACTTTTTAATCAGTTTGACCTGAAACTAGGTCCAGCTCAATTGTTTAAACACCCTCCAGCCAATCAGAATCGAGTATTCACCCAGACCATGGTATAAAAGCCAAGAACTGTAGTCATTATTCATTCACTCCACACTCTGTGGTGTTAAACTTCATTTACCACGTGGCTGTAATGTGTTGTTTATATCCTGATCTCTTATGTCCGTGCCCTCTGCTGGACACGTGTGGAATTCATTTTTATCTATTTAAGTTGACCCCTAGTGGCAGGAATGAGTATACTGGTTATTTAGTTTAAAAAAATCCACACAGGAATGGGCTAGAGACGTTTTGTTTTTACATACTCAGGGATTTGTGCTTTACAAGTCAGGGGCCGGGTTAAATCATCTCGTGGGCCGGCTTTGGCCCGCAGGCCGTCTCTTATTTTTTCAAGAGGGGGTATTGTGCTTTTTTCAATCACATAGCACCAGTCTATATCACACTACAATGATGACCAAACCTTCTGTTGGTCTGTAAATGCAGTAAATTAGAATAACTGCCTTGTATAAAATGTCTCTCTCAAAATGGCTGTAGTGAATGTCTTGAAATAGGCCTCTGTCTCTTTAAGAACCTCTGACCCTTTCAGACACGCCCCCTCCACACGCTGTCTGTGGCATCAGTGGGGAGGGGGTTCTGCTGAGGAGCAGTGGTTGGTTACTCGGCTGGTGACGAAAGCTCGGAGGCGTCTCCAGGAGGTGGGGGCGTTCCTAGGAGGACTCAGGCAAACCTATCCCTAAAATGGCCGCCATCAGAGTTTTTACAGATTACTCAGAAATACGTGAATGTGCCAAGGCAACACTTCAGGCATGTTTTTAATGAGGGAGTGACATAATAACATGATGTAAAGCTTGAAAAAGTTGATTTTGCATAATACCCCCCTTTAAGCGACTTAATGCTTGTTCCATAGACCCTTTAATTGTTTGTAAACATTCAGGGCTTAGCTGGAGGCAGGAAGTGAGATTCCTATCTCACTTCCTGCCTATTTCCATTGGAGCTGTTGTCATAGTAACAATAAGCAAATGTTGAACTGTTTTTGGAAATATCAGATAAACCTGATTTTATCATCTTATATGTCATTCCTCCTGGTCTTGCACCTCAAGCCACAACAGGACCACATGTTTTAGCTGTAGTTTTACACTTATAATCGCTAGTTTTAGTTTAATCTAATTTCTCTTGATCACTTCCTGCCTCCAGATGATGTCACTGATGATGTCAGCAGTTAAAGGGTCTATAGGCAACCTTATTTCATTAATCTCTTAAACAGGTGCCCGTGGTCTCTTCCAACTTCACCCCCGTTTGGAGCTATAGGAATATACTGGGAGAGGCCAAATGCTAACAACATCTGTGGTCGTTTTGCGTGACTGAGGGCACGCATAAAGACCAGACAGGTACGCATCAACTCGTCTAAGCTCAGGTAAGAACTATTTCAGGATGTAAAAACGGTGGCCTGTTCCTTTAACCCCCACCTGAACCGAGCACATTTTCTCCACTTTGACTTTACCCAAATCTTAGAGCGACGAAAACTTGACGGAAACACATCAAAAACGCTTAAAAAATATGACAAAAACACGGTGACGACGTGACAAAAAAGTTATGATCACTTTTGTAGGTCTTAGCTTTCAAGTGAGGCGTTAAACTGTTGCTCTCCAGTCGAGAAGCTTTTAGGGTAAAGCTGAACTGGAGAGAATGCGCTTGGTTCAGGCAGGGGGTAAGAGGTTAAATGTCTTGCCCTGCCTAGACCAGTGGTTCCAAACTAAACCTTTTTTTATCAGAACACAACATCAGTATGACGTTACGTAATGTCCCAGTCAGACCTGAGCAACTATTTGAATGGGAAATTCTGTATTAAAAGTAGCTCCATTTGCATCGGCTTGAGGTTCAGACAGGGCCACAAGGAAACCTGATTTAAGCCGAGGTGAAACACATTTTTCACACAGTGGTCAATGTTGTGCTGACTTTTCTCCCTTAACATCTTAGCTTTAATATCAGAGTTTAAAGGAAGATCAAACTCACCCTTTACAATGGTTATGTTGTGAGGTTTTGTTCACGATAAGCCTGAAAAAGTACAAAGACTCTGAGTTTGTGTTGCTCTGAGCATGATTCAGCAATAGTTTGAGGCGTGGCCGTGGTTAAGAGTCACAGAATATTGTGTCGGACATAAGATTCTTTCAGGCCACGACCCCCAAAATCCCTCCACCAACAACTCAGGACCCCTGCAGTAAAATGCAATGTGGTAAATGTGGTTTAGTGATGTTAGTTTGGAGACTGTATTTTGATATTTGGCTTAATCTGATTAAAATGTGCTGTTTTCGATACATCAAATTCAGTGTTAGAAATTCGTCTCAAAATCATCTTGCGACCCCCACCCCGGTGTCCCGCGGCCTGGGACCCAAAAACAGCCCACCTCGGGTCAAACGTAGCCCTGTCCAGAGGTCAGTGTGGTAGTTTTATCTCCACTTTAGCAGCTCATACAGACTCAGGGACAGCATTAACCCCTTAACTCCCACCTGAACGAGCACATTTTCTCCAGTTTGGCTTTACCCCAATCCAAAAGCTTCTGGAAAAAAGGTGAGACAATAGCGACAGAACTGAGACGAAAACAATGATGAAGATGTGACAAAAAACTGAGAAAAGTTAGACAAAAAACTGACAAAAAATTGTCAAAAAACGGACAAAAAAATTATGAATAAATTACAAAAATGTGACAAAAAAGTGAGAAAACTTAAACAAAAACAGGACAAAAAAAGGAAAAAAAATTGACGAAAATTTTTGAAAAAATGATGAAAAAGTGGCAAAAATGTCACAAAAAAATGACAAAAAAGGACAAAAAAATGTACAAAAAATGACAAAAAATTATGAAAAAGTGGCAAAAAATTGACAAAAAAATGGACAAAAAATTGACAACAAAAGGACAAATGTGACAAAAAGTGACAAAAAATTTACTATTTGACAAAAAATGTACAAAAAAGTTACAAAAATGAGTTGAAAACCCCCCCAAAAAGATGGAAAAAAAATCTGATGACGTGAGGAAAAAAGATCCATTTAGATGAGTTTTGTAGATCTTAGCTTTCAAATGAGGCGTTACACTGGCCTACAGGATTTGGGTAAAGCTGACCTGGAGAAAATGCTATTGGTTCAGGCGGGAGTTAAGAGGTTAACCCCTTGACGCCTGAATTTATTTCCAGTTATATAAAAAAAAATATTATCTGTGTTTTTAGGTTTAGGTCTATTAAACATTGACGTCGCAGGAAAGAACTAAATGTTCAACCTGAAATGTGTCAATTTTAATAGAATAAAAACAGCAATAGAAGAAGAAAGAAAACACATCATAAAACAAATTTATAAAACAATGTTGAGGGGACTATACGGAGTTTAAAAATGTTAAAATTATGTACTTTCCTCCCCCTACATGTTCCAGCCATGTCCTAATGTGTAGAATGAGCCCAGACCTGTTCACCACAACTGCCTCTAAAATCCTGCACTGTCACTCAAAAAGTTGTTATTCGGGTCAGAAGTGCCGTCATGAACGAGCTTAATATAGAAGGTGCAGTTACACGTATGACCTGAGGTGGCAGTAGTGAGTATAAAATGGCCAACTTGCATCTAGCCCCTTTAATGTTCTGTTTTCTGGTTCTAGACAACAAATACTTTAGTTTAGGTATCGGAAAAAATATTGTTCAAGTATCGATGTTGAAAACCAAGTATAGTTAAAGGTGCTCTATGCAACTTTTTAGGTGGAACATTTTATTTTAAATATTTGCACGTATTTCACCTTTTAGTGGTGGCATTGTGGGTGCAGCGTGGCACCTTTGTTTTCCCTCACTGTGACCTCTATGATGCTCCAGGGCCGTTTGTTTTTAGGGTTCGTACCAGAAACCCACAAACAATTGACTCTGAGTCACAGAGTCACTAAATGGTCAAATACACGCACATATAAAGTCTTTGTTTTACATGAAAAGTTACATAGTGCACCTTTAAAGTATCAGTATCAATAAAAAAAATCACGGTACCCAGCCCTAGTAACTCATATATCAACAAAATTAAACTTGGCTCATTCCATTGTTATTATTTGTATGAAAACAATGAAATGAATGCTCTATAATCAGCATGTCTCATATTTATAACAATAATCTACAGCAAAAGTTTCAAATTGACGTCTCTAAATGTATTTCTTTCCCCTATTCACCCGTAGTATTAAGTACTATTTGTTACATGCTTTCAAAGTCGACCGTATTCAAAGTCAGGAAGCGTCAACACCTTTTACACGTTTTAATATTTCATGAAAGCCCCTGTTCTTTCCGGGAAACCGATGCACTTTTCTCCTCAGAACCCTCTCGTCCCGGACACGTCCGACTGTGTCTACAAAGCGGAGGAACACGATCCGTCCCAGTGATGGAGTTATGAGCCGGTCCTTTTCCGCCTCGTAAGAAACAAAGAAAGGGTTCGACCACACCCTGCAGCAGACGTGACGCATTCTGTGTCCGCTTCCACTGACGCACGCTCCATTCAAGTGCTCCCACGATGCATTAGCGGTCAGTGAGAGTCGCTAAATGGACAAGGCACACTTTACTTGAGCCATGTAGGAAAAGACAGCACAGAAAAGAACATTTTACAGCGTGACGTGACAATAGACTTTTATTTTATTTTGTTGAGAATTTATCACTTTTACTCCACTATATTTGAAAGATAAATATGATACTTCCCACTCCGCTACATTCCTATAAAGTTTCCAAAGTAAAAAGTAAAATTGTCCATGTGTTTCGTTTCAAAAGAGCGACAAAAACATGCTGGAAAAGCAACAATAACACGATGGAAAAAAGCAATAAAACAAACGACTAAATCAGAGGTGTCAAACGTACGTCCCGAGATGATTTAATCCGGCCCTGCCTTATAGAGCATAAATTCCAGAGTATGTAGGGAAAAAAGTAAGTCTATAGCCCATTCCTGTGCGGAGTTATGATTTTTTGAAGAATAACCAGAATGCTCATTCTAGCCACTAGGGGGCATTACATTTTAAAAAAAAGAAAGAGTTCCACACGTGTCCAGCAGAGGGCACTGACATAATAAGAGCTCAGGATATGAACAACACATGATATAGCCACGTGGTAAATGGACAGTCTGCCCCAGGGCGGCTGTGGCTTCAATAACAGCTTACCACCACTGAGTGTGGAGTGAATGAATAATGACTATGTAGCACTTTGAGGAGCTTGTGACACAGGCTTGTAAAGTGCAATACTGTAGTGTAAGCCGTTGTCATTAATGAAGCGACAGTCAAGTTGGGGCTTTGACCAAATCACAGCTTATTATAAGTCTTTTATTGGAAAAAGTTTCTCTACTATATGCGGCCCGCGACCCGACATGAGTTTGACACCCCTGGTCTAAATAGTGATGAAAAAGCAACAAGAGTGACAAAAAAAAAACAGAAAAGGGATGTAAACGTGACAAAAACGCAACAAAAAAGCCACAAAAAGTGACAGAAAAGTGACAGAAACGTGTCAGAAGAGTGACAAAAACTTGCTGGAAAAGCAATAACACAACCAAAAAGAGACAAAAACACACAACTAAAAAGTGATGGGAAAGCAACAAAGAAACATCGAGAAGGAGTGACCAAAGTGACAAAAATACGCCCAGAAAACACTCAATGGTAAAAGTATGTATTTTCATCCCCCCACATGTACCTGAGGTGGCAGTAGTGAGTATAAAATGGCCAACTTGCATCTAGCCCCCCATTTTCACACCTTCAGGGAGCCTAAAAGGGCCTAAAGGGGCCGACCAGCTCTCTCCCCATGATTCTGGCCCAAAACATGACTCCGCCCCCTCCTTACTCACAGCTTTGTTAGGACATGGTGGCCATTCACCAACCATCCACTACTCCATCCATCTGACCATCCAGGGTCACACGGCCTCATCAGTGACCAAGACTGTTTGAAAATGAGTCCTCATGTATTTCTGAGCCACTGCAGCCGTTTCTGTTCATGAGCTTCAATGAACAGTTTAGGGGAGGCCGGATAGAAGGTTTATGCACAACTGCAGCCTCTGGAGGGTCCGACACCTTGATGTTCGGGAGACTCCAGAGGCACCAGCAGCTTCAAATACCTGTCTGCTGCTTTGTAGCATCTGTTCTCTTAACCTCTTAACTCCAACCAAAACCAGGTACATTTTCTCCAGTTTGGGTTGAGCCAAATCTCAAAGCATCTTGAAAAAAGTGTCAAAATAGCAACAAACATGAGACAAACATGAGGATGAAAATGCAACAAAAGAGCCACAAAAAAGTGACAAAATGTATGACAAAAACTTAAGTGTCGAAAAACTGTCAAAAGGCGATGAAAAGGCAACAAAAGTACCACAAAAGAGCAACAGAAAAGTGATGAAAAAGCCACAAAAGAGTAACAGAAAAATGTCAAAAAAGAGAGAAAAAAAAATGACGAAAATGTGACAAAACACAACAAAAAAACAATGGAGAAAAATGTCCAAAAAAGTGCCAACAACGCAAGGAAAAAGATCCATTTAGATGAGTTTTGTAGGTCTTAGCTTTGCCAAATGAGGCATTACTCTGGCCTATAGGCTGTAAGCTTTTAGATTTGGATAAAGCTGAACTGGAGAAAATGCACTTGGTTAAGGTGGGGGTTAAGAGTTTGATCTGATGTGTTTGTCTGGCAGAAACCGTCCTCATTATGCCTTTATCCGCACAAACCTGTGGGTGCTCTGAATCAGGCACAAATCTCTTAACAGTACGATGATTATGCTTGATCTTTTGTGAAATATTGAAGGTTTTCATACCTAGTCCAAGACATTCAACTATTTCACACTTTCCATCAGCAGAGAGATCCTTTTTCTTTCCCTTATTTCTTGAAAATGATGATCTGCTTAATAATGTGGAACACCCCTTTTCAGTAATTTTTCCCTTAACTGGGCTTAACCTGAAAACTCATCATCCCAGGTCTCTGAGATTAATGTCAGTGATTCAAAGAGCCTGAGACACGAAACCATCCATGAGTTTCACTGAAAACCCTTTTTTGTTTGTTGCCTTCATGACACTGAAATAACATAATAATTGTTAATGCAGTGTAGTCCTGCAAACAAGATCCAGGTGGACAAATAAGCCTTGTGAATCAGTACAGCTGGACATTTCTTTACACACAGACAGACAGATTTATCCAGAGAAAGTTTGAATAAAGCGGGTCTGAAAGAAGGGATTTATGGGTCCTGGGAACGAACAAGGACAAGTCGGAACAAAAGATTACGACCTTGTAATTTGGCACTTGTCGTACAGCACGGGTCGATATCATTGGTAATTGTCTTGGAAATTGACGGCCACATTCATTTATTATGGCAGACAATGGGCTTTTTTGAAACAGAAGACCTTAATGAACATTTAAACCACCTTTAAAAGCCGTTCCACAATCATGCCCCATTATTATAGATCATTATAGATCCAGCAGGCAACTAAAAGACTGTTAGATGTGGCCGAAGCCTCTCATGGTGTTTATAGTGTTCTGGTCTGATTCGGTTTCACTGCGTTCTAATATTTGCTGACTGAACTTGCAAAATTATGGATCTTTTTCTTTGCAGCACTGTGGAAACTCTTGATAATGTGAATGAAACAAAGAACAACTCCAGTTCTATTTCTGAAGAGCAATTCATGGACGTTTTATTTGCATTTCAACTTGACATTTGCACGAGATGAAAAGACTGATTTAAATTGTTTGAAAAAATGCACAGGAATCCAACCCGGGACCTTCATGCTGCGAGGATCCAATACATCAACGTTAAGATAGACAATCCGAGCACAAGTTCAAAGCCGCGTTTCATTTAACTCGCAAAAGTTACACAGTCCTTTGTCGACTCCATGCAAAAGCCGTTCCGTTTATGTGGAACACAGGCATCATTCCCACGTCGGCGTTTGCAAATAGTCGCGTTTTGAATGTCTTTTGGAACAAGATTACGTTATTTACATGTCATGGAGACGGAGCACGGATGCAGGTTTGTGCAGTGAGAACTTTCGCCGCAGACAGAATCTCCTTCGTTTCAAATACATGCAAAGTGTCTCTCAGCGAATCACGGAATACGTCCAGGAAATACGTCAGAAGACATTTTTTTTTCCCCACGTCGCAGCCTCCAGTTTTCTTTGGCGACGAGGAAGAGGTTTGTTACTTGAAATATATGTAAAATATAAACATACAAAGGTAAGCAGAGATGAAGTCCAAAAAACTCAAATCGGTGACTCATTTATGATGGATTTGTAACATGACTTGGACTTTGCCTGATGACTTTGGACCATAGACCGTAGAAAAGTGATGGACTGAGGGCGCATGACTTCACCGATAGCATTCAGCGCTGGCTAACTGAAGCTCGTTCATGCTAGCAGTTTGGCTTGGTTTTGGAGCCAGATTTTTTGTTTTGAATAGGGACGATGTTCTGCGTGTTAAGACAGACATAAAGGTAATAATGACAAGCCTGTTTTCAGTAGAGCTCAACAGTCCCGGTCACGTGTCGGGGTCCAACAAAAACAATCCCATGTATTATTAACATTGACTTTTCGAACTCAACTATTAAGAGTTTAGCATCACGGCGGCGGCTAATCAGCTATGTGCTAACTCACAGACATGAAACATACAAAGTAAAATTGAAGATTTGTCTAAAACGTTATAAACTGTAAAAAAGCAATTTGTCGCATTTTCAAGTATTTGTTTCTTTCTTGTAAAATACCCACGCAAGTGTCGATAGTTAGCACATAGCTGATTAGCCGGCGTCGTGCCATTAACTCATTGACTGCCAGCCATTTTCAAATCAGAGAGCTCCCCACGGCCAGAGGTTTTTCAGGATTTTGACTGTTTTTTCAAGACCCACAGAAATTTAGGTCTGGGTCTTTGTCAACACGAAACCCACAAAAAGACAGATTAGACTCTTCTTTCATCAAAAAAAAAAGTTTGTTTGTACCTCATTCCATTCTTTAGTAATCGTCCGTAGAAAGTAGGTGAAATCACCCAAAATGCTAATTTTCTGACCAAAAAGCTGAGAAAACGAGATTGATTGTAATCAAGCAAAAAAGAGCAGGACAACTAAGATTTTAACACCTGACATGCTCAAGGCTTTGCTGCAGCTGTTCCCATTGAAAAGCATAATTGGCAGTTGGCAGTCAATGAGTTAAAACTCTCAATAATTGACTTTTTCGAAAAGTCATCGCGAAAAATACATGTGACCGGGAGTGGGTGGGACTGTGGAGCTCCATAATCACTTTAAGAAGCAAAGACGTTGTAATGGACAGTCCATTAGCACGAGGGACTTCCTGTCCGTGCCGCCACTTCCTGGCTTTATGAGGCTACAATTATTCCCATGACCTACGGCCTATGCTTGGGACCATGGATGTATTAAAAGGCCTGGATAGTTTGATGTCTACTTTTCGATTAGTGTCCGCACCTACGATTAAAGGGCCACAAAGGTCGGATTATGTACGTAGACCGGAAAACATTACGTATCTTTCTTATGTAGATTGAAAATGAACTTTTTTGCTTTCTGCCGAGCTGATTGGACACGTTTGATCAAGTTGCGTGTTCTTATCTGCCCAGTAAACTCAACTGACTTCCTGTTTCGATCCAGTACACCAAAATAAAAGCACCATCTTATTCATTAGTTCCGAATTTCTTTAGTTCAACTAGGTGGGCTAGGTGGGAGGAGTTTATGGTTGCTAAGTAACGGAGCACCATATATACAGTCAGTTAGCTTCAGTTGGGCCGCCACAAATGTCTGCGTCTGTGTGTGACGTGGGTAAAACTATATATTTTACAGTTAACTGTTAGTATAGTTTCATAATAATTTAAGAAATGTGATTTAGGCGTTCAGTTATGTGTGTAGCTAAGTTACTCGTAGTAATAGTTGTCCCCATGTACTTTCAGATACCAGATATTTGTAACATCATCAGACCTCTGTATCAAATTGAACTGTAGTAAACCTTTGAAACTGCCCTTTGTGTCCGAATTCAATGCTGAGTGGATGAAGACTTCCAAATTATACAGTCCTACTAATCCCCATCATTGGTCCTTTAAACCGGATATAATCCCGAATATTGGTCCTTCGAGCCGGACTATTAACAGACAAAACACTTAAAATGTGTGTGTTTAATTATATTATTGTAATTTTGCAAGTACCTGCTGAACTAATCAATGAGACGAGCTGTGTGCTTTTATTTTGGCGTGCTGGATCGAAACAGGAAGTCACTTCTTGGGGCGGCGTTGTTATGATTTGAAGTTATGCACAGAGTCAAGTCACCTTATTTTGGAAGTCATGGTGGGTGGCGCCATCTTGTGTTCATGGCCAAACTGCAGGTCTAGCTTTAGCTGACATTGGTCATTAATGTATGATATTGATTTAACAAACCGCTGGGTATTGGGTAAATGTTCAGTGTCGGTTCTTTACAGATCCTCACAGCTAAACCGCCAATCTCCCCACTCTCTTCTGAGCCTGAGGTCAGACAAAGTGATTTCCTTGGAGCTTTTTCGCGAGTTCTCCGTTCATTTCCATTTTAATTTGTCAAATGACAAATGACAAATGTGTCGACAACACTTGAAATCCCGCTCATTATTTTACCACAAAAGGGGGCGGGGCTGAATAAAGTGGATAACGTGGAGAGAAACGCAGAAACAAACACGGAAGAAACGCTCTAGCGAAGTGATTCCTGGAAATAAATAGACTTTGAAAGAAACTGTGTATGTACTTCACCACTTTAAATCAGTATTTAGCAGCTGTCGACACTATTTGTTCTTTTATGAGTTACTTTAGGCTGCAAAACCATAGAAATCAGAAATACCTTTAGCTCTCTGAGCCTGTAAATTGAATGTTCCCTCCCCCATACTAACGGATAGGGAAGACAGGCTACCGCATGGTGAGTTATGTTTTGTCTTTTTAATGGCACTTAAGCAATTTTTGTAGACTCTTTATCATTAACATATTATAAGATCATGTTTAATGACCTCACAAAAAGCAGAAACTTCCCTGAAATCAAGTTAGCATTTAGCTCAGAGGACTCTTTTAGATGCTAATTTGTATTTTAAGTAAAATCTGGATAAATTAATGATTTCTAACGAGGCTTTGGCCTTAAATGTGGTCGATAGTTGACATGACAACAGCTGAAAACATCTGGATCGTTCATAATTTGCGATGTTTGGTTGCTTATGCTAACTGCCATAGATACAGACGGCATTGCGTCAGGGAAGGGGGCGTGGCTTCGCCCAATGGGAAAATAGAATCTTCTGGGAAACACAGTTTTTCACTCTTTTTAGCCATTTTCTGGTGAAATATTGAAAAATAAAGTAAAGTCTGGATCGGGTCCATATGGATGTTTATTCACAGCAGATTGTCCAGTAGAAGCGAATAAACTGCAGTCAAAGCTAGCATTTGCATTAGCACAATGCTAGCATGTAGCATCATTTTAGCATTCTCTGTTATTTATGAGCTGTGGAACCACTTTGCTCCTCTCCATGTCTTTGTATCTTTATTTAGTTGAAAACTATATCCATAATTCAGCATTTGTGAAAGTAGATTTTGAATAATTAGAGAAAGTTTTGATTTTTCTCCAAATTGTTTTCCCTCTATACTGTTTTCAAACATGGCCATATATGGGCAAATCCAGAGATGCCGTCTGTATCTATGGGTATAAGTTTCCCGGACTAGCCGACTTGCTAACTGCCTATGTGTTTGGATTGAACGCTGCTTCTTCTTTTTAATTCTATGAGTAAAAATGACAATATCTTTTAAACACAGTGAGTTAGTATTACTGGGGAGCCCATGTTGGATTTTCGTAACAATGGGGCGCTCTGGACTTTGGGAATGGCTGCTCTAGCAACGTGCGCCAACGAGCACAAGCCTTTGTAAACAATACGACTCCATTTTGAAAAGAGCAGCAGCAGAACCTTCAGTCTCCTCAGCCTCTCCTAGAAATGCCTTCCTTAGCTCCTGACATCTAAGCGGCGAAGTGTATCCACCTCCTTTGTCGAAGTCTTTCCTGGTCAAATGCTTCACTTATTCATGCTGGGAAACCGAAACGTCACAGCTTCAAATATTGAAGACGGGCGGGCGGTAGTAGGACACGTGCTTCTTCATGCTGGCCTTGCGGTTCTCTTTGGTGATGGGTATCAGCACCACGCCCACCACGAACACCATGAGCCCGATGGAGAGCAGCGCCGGCCCCAGGAAGTTGGTCACCTTCCGGCAGTGCCCCGCGAAGTACAGGCCGCTGATGACCACGCCGCAGAAGAGGAAGCTGCCCCCGGTGGACATGAGGTGTATGGGCATCCAGAAGACCTCGGAGCATCGGTCCGGGGCGGCGGCGGAGGAGGAGTGCTGGGAGGAGTTCCACAGGGAGTCGGCCCGGGACAGGCTGAAGACGGTGGACTCGGTGCGGGACAGGGGCGGGGACAGCTGCTCCTGGGACTGGGACAGAGTGCACTCACCCAGCGGGATGTTCTCCGGGCCGGGCATGGCCTCCTGCTGAGACGGGCTGCGGAGAGAGGCGGGTTTAGGCAAAGCGGTTTTCAGGAAAGGAAACGAAGGTCTAAACATTAGCAGCTCTTCGTAAAGTATATCTTCTCTTCTGAAATGTTTTGACCCCCAAAATGACCACACAAACAACGCAGAAACCCGCTGTCACATGTGATCGCCAGTTTCAATGGTAAATGGTCACTAGGGCCTGTCATGATAATAACAAAATCGACTTATCGTTCAATAAATGACAGATAAACAATATTTGTCGTCTGTATATGTATTTGCACGTTTTCCCAATTTTCTAATGTAGCCCTTTCTTTTTTACTAGGGATGCACCGATACCAATACCAGTATCGGGCCGATACCACATGCTTGTACTCATAGGCTGTATCCGAATGTCCACACTATTCCCTATATAGTGCACTATATAGTGTCTTTGAACTAAACAACACGACTGAAGTAAATCAGCTGTTTCAGTCGTGTGTTGTGTATTTCTCATGAATAAACGACCAAAATATAACCGGTTACGGTGAAAAGATGCTAACGTTAGCTGCTAACCTTTAGCTTGAGCTGTTAAATGACCGATTGCTTCTTCTCGAATAATCCAAGTCATTCACGTAAAACCCATGTGAAGTAAAAGCGTATCTGACTTGTATTTATCCATAAATATTCCACTGTCTCATGAGTTTGGTTGGTCTTTATCGCAGAAATACATTATTCCCGGAGTTTCGCGAACTTTTAGCAGATGTAGTCACTCAATCTGCTGGTGCTTCGGACACCTGCCTGTGACCTACTTTCGGCGTCTCTGAGCTCACGCTGGGGTGACTTTTTTTTAATTTTTCCTTTTTTTGTGATGATAGTAACGCCTGTAAAAGTGCCAAAACAGTCGTTCTGTTTCATAAAATAAAAGTTTGTAACAATAAATAAATTCAGATAAAAAAAATAAAAAAACATATCTGCAGCCGCAGCGCGCGTGACGTCACGCAGCGCGGAGAAAGTAGTGGCTTCTGTCGGAATCGCCAACAGAATCAGTGACTATATAATCGACTATATAGTGCGGGCCTATGTAGTGAATGAGGGGTTAGGGACTAGTGTGGACATTCGGATACAGCCATACTCATTCATGAGGTCCCAATACCAGAAAACAATACCACTGGACGTGTGGCCGGCGCTCCCACAGGACGCAGCTCCACTGAGGAGAGAAAAGAGCTACAAACTGGAGAATTGTTTAGTGGAAATCCAATATTCCACATAGAGCTGACTTTATTACAGACAACACTCCCTTCATCAGAGTCTGTGCTGGATTTAACCAGAGCTAAATGTTGTTAGTGCTGCAGCGTCTGCAGTGTTTACAAGATACAGGCTAATGTTGCTAATGTTGCTAAACTAGCCGCTAACTCACAGCTAACAGTTCTGCCGATTCTTACGCCGTTTTATGCCCAGGGGTTTATTCATCTGAAAAACTAACCCAGTGACTAAAAAGTACTCAGAAAATCCAAAATAAAGAGATACAGCATGTTTATATTGAGCCAAAATGAGCTGCAGAAAAACAATCAAGGTGCTGTAGCTACTGGATAAGTTGCTATAAACACACGAGAAAATCCACACTGAGCTGAAGTAAAGACAAAAAGAGACCATTTATCTGCAGTAATAAGTAACATCTCAATACTATTGTTAAATAACAATAGATAAATGAATAAAGCACAAGCACTGAGGAGCTTTCGGACCTGGGCTGTTCTGTCTATGATGGACAGAGCAATAAAAATAAAAAAGTAATAATGAATCAAAACAATGTGTTGGTTTACATTTCCTTGAGTAAAGTCGGCTACACTTTTAGGAGAAGTTATATCAGAATTGAACAAAGGCCATTTTATTTTTTAATTACTAACCAATCTGCTGTGCAAGTGTAAACTGTCCCATGTAAAGCTCCGTGACCAATGACCATGTCTGTACAAAATACTGCATTTGCAACAGTGTTCACATTTTGCCCCAATTTTTTCACGATTTTCCCACATTTTTCTAACCTGGCTAACGCCGTGCTGCTGTGTGCGCTCGAATTATTTCGAACTGCACAACAGCCTGGGGACCATGGCCGAAATTTTCGCATGGATTTGGGAACCAATCACAGAACGAGGAGAGACGTCAAGACGATGACGCACTATTCAATATACGGAAGCTTGTAGTTTATTTACGGATGAAAAAAAAAAAAAGTTTATTTACGGATCCAACGTGACAGCAGCAGACACGATGGTATTTTTCGATCAAGCTTTAGACCGTGTTCTAAATAATTTAGCTCAAAAGTTTACAGCGGGTACGTCATACGTCATCTCATACGATGATACGATTGGCTATGGCTACGTGCAGACGCATGAGAGACTTTTTTTTTTTCCGTATCGCCCAATAAACGACTATGGATGATCGTAAACCACACCTCTCCTACGAGAGAATGAATTGGTGGTCCCCAGACTAAATATCACTTGTGATTTTAGTCTGGTGTTAGCCAGGCTAACATTTTTCAATATTTTCCCCAAATCTACTTCTACTTTCTCCCCAATTTTTAAAATAAATGTTTTCATTATTTTTCCACATTTCAGCTAAGACCCACAAAACTCATCTAAGCTGTTTTGCAGCTTGATCACAGTTAAAAGCAATGAAAACATGACAAAAATGTGCCAAAAAAACATGAAAACACCCAAACATTTATCAAAAAAGCAACTCAAATGTCACAAAAACGAACTTTGCATTTGTCATATTGGTAACGCTTTATATTAAGTATTAATAAGGTGTTAATAAGCGTTAATAATATGCTTGTAAAGTAACACACAGCTTATTATACTTTTATCTGTTAACAAACTGATAGGCCATTAATAATACACTTATTCAAAGCCAACACTACCATAAAATGATTCCTAATGCTTATTAATACTTAATGAGCTAAAGCGATACCAATATTACAAATGCAAAGTTGACTTAATTCTCCTTAGATTGCAGGTAAATTTAGTCGCCTAAAACTAGAAAAAAATTGAAAATAATTATATTTGACTAAATCAACAAAAATTAAATTACAGTTTTGTCAAAAGATTAAAACTAAATACAAATATGTTGTTAAAATTAACACTGATTCACAAATAAATTCCTTAAGCCCCTCTCGAAGTCCCCCACTTTGGGAATGGCTGTCTTTATGCATATTCGTCTTTACAATATAACAATTAATAAAAGAATAAAGTGTCTTTGCTAACAGTCCAAATACATGAGGATCAAACACCATGCCTGTTTTTGATTTCTATGTGACAACACTGGGATCATGTTTTATTTCCATGTCTGAATAAGCCCAGCCGCCCCCGAAGGCGTCGCGCTGACTGACCAGCTCCACACTAAACGTGAGTGTACTTCCTGCATTATTCAAACTACTCTACAGTATTTATGAGGAGCATGTTTACAGTGAACACCACACCCTCCGGCTCCGTGTCGGGGGGAACTTCCTCCTCAGAGCGGGCGATGAAGTCATTTCTAATGCATTATCTCTGGAAGACTCAATCAAAGAAACAGCGATCAGGTCAGAAGCGGCGGCGTCACAATCAACGCTCAATTATTGACTTTTTAATCGACGGTTTAGTCTGGGTTTAGTTTCCTACTTACTTCACATGAATACACGTCTCAGGCCGACTTTCCCTCCTCTCATTTCAGTCAGTCAAAGATGTAATGATGCAATATCTGAATATGTATAGACTTTGATTAGGAAAGCATGGTACATGATAAGGGCTGGTACTGTACTGTCAATACCGGTACGTGAACAATACTTTGTTCAATACCTATGCTAAGTATCTGTCATATAGAACCATAAAGCAGATTAATAATGTTTATTTATTCTGTTTCTTTCCATTTCTTTCCATTTCTTTTCCAATTTTTTCCCGAAATGTTCAATTTTTTGTTCACATTTCTTCTTAAATTTTCTCATAATTTTCTGTTTTTTTTTCTCAAATTTTCCCAAAATGTTCAAGTTTTTCGCTTAATTTTTTTTCATCATTTTTCAACTTTTTTCCTAAATTTTTCAATATTTTTCCCAAATGTTCCATATTTTTCCTCCAAAAAAGTCTTACATTTTCCCCCATTTTTCGGTGTTTTTTCCCAAATTTTCCCCAAATTTTCAACTTTTCCCCCCAATTTTTTAATTTAAAAAAATATATTTTTCCACGTGTTTCCCCAAATTTTCAATATGTTCCTCGAATTATCCCCCCCCCCCCCCCCCTCATTTTTTTAAATTTTGCCCCAAAATTTTCATTTTTCTTTATCATTATTTTTCCAGGTTTTTCCCCAATTTTTCAAAATATTTTCCCCAAATTCACCCCAGTTTTTCTACTCTTTGTTCCCACTTTTTTTTCCTTTTGTTTTGATAACCAACAGCATCAAAACTTTAATATAATGATTTTACATTTCTGTTCGGTTCCTGCTTTCGATATATATATATATTTTTGATCCCAGTAGTATTACCTAAAACTTTTTTGTTTTTGATACCAGACTGGTTTAACTGTGCCCAGCTCTATACGATTTAACTTATTCCATTGGCTCTTATTTCAAGACATTCCAAACCTGCTCAGAATCAGCTTTAAATGTTTAAATTCAAGCACTTTACAAGTCATTTTGAAAAGATAAGTAGTGACTAATCTTACAAAAATGACTTAAACTCAAGCAGTACTGAAGACATTTTCAGTAGGTTTGTTAAACCAATGGAGCATAATAAGAGAAATCACAATACTTGAAACGAGGCAAGTCAAAGATAAGAAAAATCATTCTCGTTCCATTGGCACTTTTACCCTCTTAACCCCTTTCTCCAGTTTGGCTTCACCCAAATCTACAAGGTTCTTGGAAAAAGTGTCAAAATAGCGACAAAAACAAGGATGAAAAGGCAACAAAGGAAAAGCAACAAAAAATATGACTAAAGTGATGAAAGAGCAACAAAAATTCCACAAAAAAGTAACAAAAAATGGCAAAAACATGGCAAAAAAAAACTCTGCTATCAGTTTTGTAGGTCTTGGTCAGCTCCAGTCAAGGAGTTTTAGATTTGGGTAAAGCCGAACTGGAGAAAATGAGCTTGGTTAAGGTGGGGGTTAAGAGGTTTACTTAAAAGGGGGGGAAAAAGTCAAAAGTGGGAAAAGTCATTCTTGTTCCATTGGCAATAAAATAGTCTAAACCTACTCAAAATGAGCTCAAATTCCAATAATTCAAGCACTTTTCAATCTTTTTCTAAGATGAGACTGCATTTTTTCCGGTGTATCGGCATTAACTTTATTAAAAACCTGCCAAAAGTCATTCCAAACCAAATAGCCCTGATTACGCCCATTAAGTCAACGTCATGTCAGTAATGCTTCCAATTCTCACTTTGATGAACCCCTTAAACCCCGCCTTAACCGAGCACATTCTCACCAGTTCAGCTTCACCCAAATCTAAAAGCTTCTCGACTGGAGCTTACACCCCCATTTGAAAGCTAAGACCCACAAAACCCGTCCAAGCTTCTTCCTTGTTCTGATTGTCTTGGCATTTTCGGTTGTTTCCGTCACGTTTTTGCGGCTCGATCACAGTTAAAACGTGACAAAACCATGACAAAAACAACTCAAATTGTGACCACGAAAACAAGGAAGAAGCTCCAGATGAGAAGCTTTTAGATTTGGGTAAAGCTGGAGAAAATGTGCTGGGTTAAAGAGGTTAAAGTCATAACACAACCTTAAAGATGCTACGACATGGTGATATTTGTAAAAAGAAGGACATTTTCTCATCGATCCAAAAAAGTCGTCATACAATAAAGAAATGTCGATCTCATTTTAATTGTTTCGATTGTTCGTTTATTGGATTTTTGTGACTGGTTTCAGAGTTTTCCTCATTTCAAAGCAAAGCGATCTCCTGATCCGGTAAAAAGTGGTTGTTTTTCCTACTAAATCGAGTGAAATTTAAATGAAAAAAATAAGAAATCTCCTCAGTTTAAGACGTTTCAAATCCCAGTTGTTCCTACCTTTTCCGGGTCCAGAAAAGATCCTTTCAAAGTTAGATTTTTCAACTTCCAAAATCAATCGATCGCGCTAAATTCCTCATAAAATCCTCAAATGCGAATGCGCGTCCGGCCCCGGTTTCCCAGCCCTTTCTACTGGCGCGTCTTTCCCAGAGGAAAACCCCACCTCGTCCTGTCTCACTCACCATCATCATCATCACCACCACCACCGCCGCAGCCTCAGCCTCAGCAGCACTCAGCCTCCGCGCTCCATCACCAGACCTCAGGTTTCCACTCTCGAAAAACACAGCCCGGGCCTCGCAAAAAAAAACAAAACAACAACAACGTCCCGAACGAGGAGTAAAGGAGCGAAACGGTCGGCTCCTAAAGTTGGTCCAGTCCCGGAGCGATCCGAACAGCGGCTCGAGTGGAAATGTACCGCGCGATCAGCTGTAAACAGACTTTCCAATGCAACTATTGATCCCCGAGTCGGCCCCCGAGCTATTAGCCGTATCCGCTCCACACGCGATCGATGCAGCCGGACTGTAAAACATGTTTCAGGATGAGCTCAGGGCAGTGCCTTGATTTAGATAGTTGTATTTTTAGGATCGTGAAGTTCCTGAACATTTGTGTTGAGTCTTGACCCACCTGTCTGTGCAGGGGTGTGTCCGGACGGGAGGGGGACCGATATATCGGGCCAATATTTTGGGTGTTTTACAATATTGGCTGTCGGCCGATCTAACGCCGATAAAAGCTGATATCTCCAGGACAGAAAATGATAGAGATTTTCCTTTTTTTTGCATTGGAAAGAGCTAAGTCTGGGCTTCAGGGGAACCGAGAAACATCACAATGAAACTTGGCTATACATTTGTTAACCTCTTAAAGGTATGTTTTAGGATATTTGACATAGGGCCTCATTTCCTAGTTATCCAGTGTTGTTGATTTCTGGAGATATTTAAATATATATTTTAAATTCATGCAGTCCTTATATTTGAAGAGTTTAGTGGTGCTAGGCTAGTGCTAGGCTAGCGCATGTCTATGGTAACTAGTAGCCTGCATTAAAAACAGTCTGACCCAAGCACAGTGCACCTGAGGCAAATCACTTATAACACCAGACTACCCATATAAATGTTTGTGTTGACTGAATCATTTTTTGCATTTAAAAGAACTTATATTAGAGCAGCATCAGCTTCCTGGTTGTAGCTACGCAGCGGCGGAGTGATCTGCTCGGTTACCGGATCTACAGTAGTTTGTTTACCTTCGGCCGGCATTGCTACACGTGGAATTCACAAAGGAGCTTTCTACAAATCAGATATGGCAACGTTTGGAGGACGACCCCATGATTGTGAAGAGGTTTTTAATGCAGGCTACTAGTTACCATAGACATGCACTAGCCTAGCACTAGCCTAGCGCCACCAAACTCTACAAATATAAGGACTGCATGATTAAAAAAAATTAAAAAGCATCTGGAAAAGCAACAATGACGTGATCAAATAAGCGACAAAAACACACGACTAAAGAGTGATGAAAACGCAACAAAAAAGCCAAAAAAAATTGACAAAAATGAGGGGAAAAGTTATTAAAAAATGACAAAAACATGACGAAAAAGCGATAAAAAAAAAAGTCGAGAACACTTCCAAAATGTGACACGGCAAAAACGTGCCGGAAAAGCAACAATAACACACGACTAAAGAGTGATGAAACAGCGAAGTGACAAGACACTTCCACTTATCAGTTCTGTGTTCCTTTGCTTTCAAATGCTTTTAGATTTGGATAAAGCTGAACTGGAGAAAATGTGCTCGGTTAAGGCGGGGGTAAGAGGTTAAACAGTAACACAAGTTTCACTAGACCTCAGTGAATATGGACATGCTACAGCTGTGCACAAAATGCCTCGGCAACAGTATGCTAGTGCTAACGGCAGCTACTCAAGGCTGGGACAGAAACTATGATTGAATCACATAAAGTGATCAAATAAAATGGGCACTGTTTGAGTGGCCAAGTGTATTTATGTTTTACAGGATTATAGATCAGCCATTTGAAAAAAATCGATCAAAATATCGACAGCCAATAGAAAAATCCATATCGGACGACCTCTGGCCCAGACTGTTTTATCGGTTTGAACCACAGGGGTCGACCCATGACAATAATAGAATACACTTTTCTTTACAAAGACGTGTATCTGGGATCAGAGTGATTTCTTCACATTTCCGATGGGTGTGACTGACATTAACCAATCAGAGAAAAGATATTGTGACATGCATTGGTTTTTGTAAACAAGAAAGATCCTCTTACTGAGGACTACTGAGCGCATTTTTTAATTTTTATCTTATTTTTAGTGTTCTGGTAGGGGGGACTTCCGAGACCTCCTCCGAGACACAACCCTGTGGTGCATGTCGGGGTTTCACTCCGGCGTTAAAGTTATGTGTATGTTGTTACTCCATTGTCCTGCAGGGAAATTTGGCCCATCCTTCCAGTCAGGCTGGAGGATTACCCTTTTTGGGAAAATCCACCATGTTAGCATGGAGATCTGCCATGTTTGTGGCTGTAAGCATACATTTTCCATAGTCTAACATTAGCTACAAACAGTACAAAGTGGAGAAAAAAGTCATGGATCATCTCCGTTAGCTGATGAGTCACTACTGGCTAACAAAGTGGTGTCCAAGTGTTTTAATGTGAACAATAACTCCAGTATTTTACCTTTTAAAATCTCCTTTAGTTTATTATTGCTGCTAATCCCAAAATGGGGCGACAGTACTGCAGTTTGTAGAGCGGGTCGTCTCATGATCGGGTTTTTCCTGTGAATTGTGGTGTTTTTGGTCTGTTCTTGTACTGTTTCTTCACCTATTTCTGGACTGGACACAGTTTTTGCGGAATCTAAGTCAGCAAAACTCTATTCAAATGTAAACAAAGGGCTTCATGAAAAGTTTTGTGGACGTCCTCTCCTCGGGGCCTTATCGTTACAAGAGGAGTGACAGAAAATGTGGGAGAGTAAAGAGAGGAGACGTCTGAGCCAGAACAGACTGATCCACATCAGTCTCTCTCTTTGCAAAACAACTCGATGACAGAGAAAACATCTGTCTCTCAGGAAAAGCAATGGCGACCTCTGATGTAGTCAATACAACAGAAAACAGCGTCATGTACTTTTTATTCTAGGGGAAGATCCCAAACCCTTCAGATAAATATTTTCCACACCACATCCTTCAAACTCACAGGAAGAAAGTCAGTTCTGCAGCTGAAACGCGATCCCGCTGAAGTATGGCAGAAAGCATCGATTGTAAAGAGATCTCCTGCGTTGGGGATAACCGGGTTAGTCCGGGCGCTCAGGCGGACAGAGCTGGGTCGGATTAGATTAGCGCTGGGCTGGCGCGGTGAGCGGCGGCGGCCACAAGAGGGCAGTGCTGCGCAGCGCTGCGGGAGGCCGAGATCAGACCCAGCCATTATATAAACTTAAACGTTGGTGTAAGGGATAGGTTCTCAGTCGTCCGGGAATCTTCCATTGCGGTGGAGAATAAACTATCATCGAATCAGCAAAAAAAAACTGAAGCTGAATGTGTTATTTTCATATTTTCAACAAACTTATGCAGTTACATACCCGAGCAATGGCATTCACTTTCAAGAAACGTGAATCTATTATCAATCGGAATCCATTTTAATAACATTTAAGGCTTTAATTTTGGCACAGTGAAGTTAACGACTGATCTTTGGCTGTGGGGTTTTATTTATAAGGCATTGTCTCGTCCAAAATCCAAAACTTGGCACTGTTTCTGCTAAATAAATGATTGTAAACCAATTATCATAAAGTCAAATAAGGATCAGTGACGTTGAAAGTAGAGATTGTGATTTTGATTCAGTTTCGATGAATTGCCCGACCCTAACAGACGGGATTCTCAAGGTGGCCCCGTGTACGAAACTGTTCCTCAGTCGACTGGGCCTGACCCGTAGATTCCGCAGTCTCCTCCTTCTCTGCGGCGTTGCTTCAATGACAAAAGATCCAGCGTTCATTTTTCACCAAGATCTTGTATTGATGATGGGAGAGTGCGATCACTGCGCAAAGCCGTCTCCAGCACATCCCAAAGATTCTCCATGGGTTAAGGCGAGACACTGCAGGTGAATAGGGAAAAAAATGTATATTTACAGATATCAATTTGAAACTTTTGCTGTCGATCACTGGCATAAATGTGAGAAAAAAATACGTTGCAAGTTTTCTGTCATTTTATCTTTTCATATAAGAGCAAGGTGTTTTATGCCTAAAAATGCCCCAAATTTCCCATCTTTTCGGTGACGAAATCTGAATAATGGATAGAGCTACATTCAAATTTATGGTTTCATTTTATTGATAAATGAGTTACCGAGACGTTTTCAGAGGGGATTTAGGAGATCTTGTTTAGTTTCAAAATAAGCTGTTTGTTAGTGGAAAAAAAATTAAAAATGTAATTTTCGCCTTATTTTTTGACATTCAAAACTCAATAAATGGGGCTAGGGATTAGTTACTAAAAAATCCCTCTGAAAATAGCTCCCCAATATTGTTCAGTCCAAGGCTGGAAAATTTTAAGTCTTTAGGTCCGACTGACGTGGACATAGTGTCGCTACAAAGACAGAAAAATGTGTTTTGAGAAAAAGGCCCTTGAAATTGCATTGTCCCATATAAGTCTATGGGGGAACATTGAATCAGCGCAATATTTAAACATGTCATTGTGAAGATTAGGTGAATTTTCTGTTTCCGGGTGAAAGTTTATATGTTCAGAGACCAATTTGGCCAAAAAACCTGAAAACTGAAAAAAAATAGTTTTGCCTGTAGTGTCTCCCCTTAAGTAAGTAAGTAGTAAATAAGTTCAAATCTGGACTCTGAGCGCGATGAATCCCGGTGTCGTCATCTTGGAACATGCCTGTGTCATCAGGGAAGAAGAAATCCACCTGGTCATTCAGGATGTTCAGGTCGTCGGCCGATCTCAATCTTTGGCCACATAGTTTTTTGCTGAACCTAGACCTGAGCAGCTACACCATCCCCAGAAAGAAAAGTCAGGCAGGGCTCTATCCGAAATATGTCAATAAAATAAAACCAGAAATTTGATTGTAGCTCAATCCGTTATTCAGATTTCATGATGATGGGACATTTTGGGCGTTTTTTGCCGTAAAACACCTTGTTTCTATATGAAAACACGAATGATAGAAAATTTGCAATATTTTTTTTCTCATATTCATGCCAGTAATCTACAGCGAATGGTAAATGGGCTCAACTTATACCGTATAGTGCTTTTCCACCAACATTAGGCACTCAAGGCCCTTTACAGCAAGGAACCCATTCACACACCGACACTGAAGGCAAGGTGGATGAAGTGTCTTGCCCAAGGACACAATGACAATAGGCACCTTCAGGTTGCCTGGCCTGCCAAACTACATGCTTTTTCATAGATGTTTCAAAGACGTATAGTCTGGGAGCAGCATGGTCTCAATGATTTCCCGGTCGGCGTGATTGACAGACGGCATCAACCAATCAGAGCAATGCTAGATACGTTGCAGCAACAAACGCTTCCAACGCTGTTTCTTGCTCCGGTTTTAGGGATTCTTTTTTCCCCCAAATGATTAAAAACATATGAAAGAGCAGAAGAAAACATCGTATCACTCGCCGCGCACGCCATCTCTATTGTTTTGGTAGAGTGTGGTGACGGCTTCCGCCTCTTGGGGGAATGAAGTCCCGCCTCTCGGTGCGTGATTGGACCAATGTGGGTAAAATTGTGAAAAGATCGGCTGCGAGGAGCTGTCCAGACGGTTCTTCTTTTGATCAGAAAGGAGGAGTGTCTGACAGGCCAGGCAAACCTTCAGGAGGCGGGATTTAAACCCCCGAATTTCCGCTCATGAGACGACCCAATCTACCATCTGCACCACCATCGCCCCAAAAGTTCAAATTGATATCTATAAATTGAAAATCTTTCCCTATTTACCTGCAGTGTCTTTTTCCGGTTTCGTCTTTGATCATACAAATGCAGTTTCCCGATAATAGAGACCAGAATTCTTCTCCAACAGCAACTGGGCAGATGTTTCCTCAATACGAGAAGCCGAGACCCTTTATTTGAGTTTCTCAGTTACACACCTGTGTAAGCACCACATTCCCACAACTGTACCATAACTAGAATAAGACAAATAACCGGATTACTCGAGCGCATGTAAACTCACCCCGTGATAACGAAAGCTCTCGAAATGGCCACTTTACAAACTCTTAATTCTGTCTCCCTAAAGTGCAACCTTTACTTTTGATATCTCAGTCCGGCTAATAACCCGCCGTTTGTTTGTTGTTTTGCAAAGAGCTTTTAGATTCCCGAAAACTTCAAGAGCCAAGCAGCAGAACTAAGACCCACTAACAACCCGGGGATAGGCCGCCGCCGGCTTCAAATATATGCGCGAATATTAATAAAACCTGCGTACATTCCTTCATCGGGAACAGAAGGGTCTAAGCAGCGCTGACCTTGACGAGCGCTAAGCTGCTTTGCATATTTCAGGCTTTTTTTTTCTGCGTGAATTGAAAACAGAAACACTTCAGCAGAGATTCATTAAAGGCATAATTAAAAATAAACAAGCCGTTAAACATTCGATATTTGTATCCAGGCTTTTAGGAGCGCTGATGTTTCTGTTGTGTAGCTTTAAAAGTAATGTACGTGTCCAGAAAATAACCAGCTTCTGTGGTGAAAGTGAAAAGGGAAGAGTTTAAATTGTGGCAGTAGAAGCAATGAAAGGCAAAAGTGGTGATCTGATCTGATAAAGTTAGTGTGATGTATACCGCAGTGTGGGCTGGCTCATGTGTGAATGCAACAAAACAACACTCCTGGTCCAAGAAGCCTATGATGACCCCGGATGAAGTGCAGAGAGACACAGTTCAGGTGGGGGAAACTGTCCAAAGAACAACTATTAGTCGTACACTGCACAAATATGGCCTTCATGACAGAGTGGCATTGAGGTTTTCTTTTAACCTCTCACCACCCGCCAAAACCAAATGCAATCTCTCCTCTTTGTCATTGTCGTCACTTTTTATTTCCCTTATGTGTTTTTGTCACTTTTTTATGGCACTTTTGTTGCTTTTTTTTGTTACTTTTTTGATACATTTTGTCACATTTTTTGCTGGATCCTGTCATTTTTTGCTGGATTTTTGTCTTTTTTGTTTTTTGCAGAATTTTTGTAATTTTTTTGCAGAATTTTTGTCACTTTTTTGCTGGATTTTTGTCATTTTTTGCTGGATTTTTGTTATTTTTTTGCTGGATTTTTGTCATTTTTTGCTGGATTATTGTCATTTTTTTGCTGGATTTTTGTCATTTTTTTGCTGGATTTTTGTCTTTTTTTGTTGGATTTTTGTCTTTTTTTGCTGGATTTTTGTCATTTTTGATCCTCATTTTCTTCTCGTTTTTTGTCGCTATTTTGAAGAAGCTTTTAGATTGGGAGAATTTGGAGAACAGGAGAAAACATGTTCAGGTGGGAGTTAAGAGGTTAAAAACGGCTTCTTCAATCCAGATTTGTGCAGTGTACGACTAATAGTTGTTCTGTGGACAGTTTCCCCCACCTGAGCTGTGTCTCTCCGCAGTTCATCCAGGGTCATCATAGGCTTCTTGGTAACAGCTGTGGTCAGTGACAGAATTTTTGCTAAAACATAGATTATTCTAAAAAATAAAAATAAAGAATGTACCCAGCTAACTTTAGCATACTTTAACATTTTTGTGATGTTTATAGTTTCACTTCCTTATTGGACACAGACAGGAAGTGACATAAATAGAGGCAATTTTAAACTGTTGCCGTGCCGACCATGTTGTGTCAATGGGAAATGAGTCAAACTGTTACGGAGCTTTGCCTCCATCTATTTCACTTCCTGTCAGTAACTTAAAAAACAAAAATAAAAATGAATTTTCCTCCCAACATTTCTTCATTAGATTTACTGCTTCACTGAAATAAAATTATAATTGTTACTTACAGCAGATGTTCATCTAAATAACTCATATTTTTAAAAGTCATATGAACTTGAAGTTAGAAATAACCGAAACCATCAGTCATGGCGTCGAAAAGTATTAAATTTGACTTTCTGCTCCTTGTCTAATCCATGATGAATCCAGACTGAGCTGTTTTTGAAGTTACAGTGCACATGTGTTGGAAATCTTTGTTTTATACCTTAAGGAAGACCAAAGAAGATACTGGTGGATTGGTGGAAGCTGGAGAGCCGAGGAGGCTGAAGGTCAGGGTGAACAGTTGTGCAGTTGTGCCCTCTGGTGGACAGTCACGGCATTGCAGGGAAATCTAAAAACGACATTAGGGATGCTAAGCTTTTTCCCCACAGACACTGGAGGAAAGGAGGGTGGAGTGTCTTGCCCAATGGCACAACGGCAGCATGCACCTGCGGAAACCGGGATTCAAACCACCGACTTACTGGTTGTAAGACAATCTGCTCGACCGCCTGAGCCACTGTCGCTTTTCAAGATGGGTGACTTTTATAAATGTGACTTTTTGGAATTCATTTTTGGAATATAACTGACCTTGCATCACATGAATTGTCGCATTTTGAGGGATTATTTTCTAGCAGATCACTCCGCCGCTGCGTAGTTTATACAACCACGAAGCTGCTGCTGCTCAAATATAAGTTATTTTGAATGCAAAATGGATCAAATTATTCTATTAACACAGACATTTATATGGTTAGTCTGGTGTTATAAGTGATTTGCCTCAGGTGCTCTGTGGAGCGGGTCACACTGTTTTTAATGCAGGCTAGCTGATACCATAGACATGCACTAGCCTTGCACTAGCCTAGCGCCACAAATATAAGAACTGCATGAATAAAAACATTTATATATATCCAGAAATCAACAACACTCTGGATAACTAGGAAATGAGGCCCTATGTCAAGAAATCCTGAAACATCCCTTTAACAATATTTTTGAGTTTTTTTCAAAGGGAATTTGATTTGACTGAGTTTTTTAAGATTTGTCCATGAAATAAAACGGCTTGTTTTAAAACTAAACACAATATCCCAAAAAATATTTCTGAAAAGGTTTTTGTAATGTACGAATATACGTATATATACAAAATAAAACTATACATTTAAACCTGGGCCTTAATCAAATTTCGTCACTGAAAATATGGGACATTTTGGTCATTTAGGTGTAAACTAACAGATATACAAAACATTTTTTTTTTCTCTCATATTCATGCCCATAATCCACAGGAAAAGTTTCAAATTGATATCTCTGAATTTAAACGGTTTCCCTTTTCACCTGCAGAGCTTTAATGCCCAGTGGGAACATTTCATTTACACCCAGGGTCACGACGCCCGGCCCTAAAAGTGATTCCCGTTCGTAATATTTTCAAACATATATTTATCTCAATAGTTTTATTTGACCACAGTCACACAATTAGCACACACGGTTTAAAAAAGAAAAGACAAATCCTTATCTTTTGGGGAAACCAGCTGACCCCACATTACTTATTTATTTACTGAAGGTATAAATAGTGCCTGTAGAATCAACAATTCGTAACAAAAGTGGACCGACCACAACCGGTGTGGATTACAGGGAAACGTCATGTGAGCGAAACTCATGAATAATAAATACTTCCACAATCAATAAAAGGGCTTCAGCCAATTTTTAAGCACCGACCTTTGCTTTTTTGAAAAATTGCCCATAAATATAAAGAGCGTCATTTATCTGGCCCTGTCGTCGGGTAAATAACGTCAGATCTCCTCAGTGGCAGAGTGGTTAGCAGATTCTAAAGCTTCTCCTTTAAGTTACAGAGTTTAAATTGTGAACTGTGAACTAGTGAGTTGTAGGAGATGGTCGTGGCCACTGGGGGGCAGTGTTTGAGTTTTCTACCTCCAGAAGGCAGCTTCACCGTGTTTAGTCCTGACTCTGGGACCAGCAGGAGTCACACTGGAACAGACAGAACGGCTTTAGGTTTGAATTAACCCTCACCTGAACCGAGCACATTTCCTCCAGTTTGGCTTTACCCAAATCTAAAAGCTTCTTCAAAAAAAGCGTCAAAATAGCGACAGAAATGAGACGAAAATGTGCGACAGAAATGCAAAAAAAAAGTGATAAGAAGCAATGAAAATGTGGCAAAAATGTGACGAAAACGTGTTGAAAAAGGAATGAAAAGAAACATCGCAAAATAATCCATTTAGAGGAGTTTTGTAGATTTGGGTAAAGCTGAACTGGAGAAAATGCACTTGGTTGTGACGTTTCTGCCGTTTTATTCTTTTTACTCTGTCTGTTTCATCCCATCCATCCATTTTCTTTCGCTTTATCCGGGGATCAGCTTTATCAGCAGAGATGCCCAGATTCCCGATCCACACACAGCTCCTCTGGCGTGTCCTGGGTCCACGAGGCCTCATCCCAATAGGAAATGCCTGGAACAACTCCCGAAGGAGATGACCAGGAGGTATCCGGAACAGATGCCCGAGCCACCTCGGTGTGAAGGAGCAGCGACTCTACTCCGAGCTCCTCCCAGGTGACCAAGCTCCTCAGCCGATCCCATAAGTGTAAATGAATTGTACTTGAATTATTTAACACATTGATGCCAAAAACAAAACAAAAAAGAACAAAAAAAAACAGGTTAACAGGTTTTTGCAGGTATTTTTTTTAAATTACGAAACGAGACACTCGAATACGCCATATGTAGCTTTGGTAGCTCTGTGATGAACAGAAGTGAAATAAATGACGATCAATAACACGATCTGGACGTTTCATATATTATCTTTCTGCAACATATATTATATTCCTTTCTTTTTAGTCCGAGGGGCCGTGGTGTTGTGTAGCGCAGTGGTTTCCAACCCTTTTTGCCTCGCGTACCCCTTGAGTCGTGGATTTATACTCTGAGTACCCCCTACCTTGAGGATTTTGACAACATTATTACAAAGTGACCAACTACATTAATATTATACAGTATTTAACAGTGTGTTGTGATCAAAATTAAGCTAAAACACTCTCAAAATCAAAACTAAAATTAACTTTCCTTTGAAATTCATATTGAAATTCTTAATAATTCCAAGTACCCCCTGCTAAGTGCTCAAGTACCCCAAGGGGTCCCCGTACCCCTGGTTGGGAAACACTGGTGTAGCGAACAGCTGTAAAGCCGACACAGAGTGGAGATCGAAACAGTTGAGATTTCAACATTTCTCTGAGTTTTTAAATGATTAAAATCTGTCCAAGGACGGCTGAGGAACATCCTGTTAGTCTTCAATCTGAGAACCAGGCTGTTTAAAGAGGGGGTTTTATGCTTTTTTCAATCACATAGTACCAGTCTATATCACACTACAATGATGACTAAACCTTCTGTTGGTCTGTAAATGCAGTAAATTAGAATAACTGCCTTGTATAAAATTGCTCTCTCAAAATGGCTGTAGTGAATGTCTTGAAATAGGCCTCTGTCTCTTTAAGAACCTCTGAGCCTTTCCGACACGCCCCCTCCACACGCTGTCTGTGGCATCAGTGGGGAGGGGGTTCTGCTGAGGAGCAGTGGTTGGTTACTCGGCTGGTGACGAAAGCTCGGAGGCGTCTCCAGGAGGTGGGGGCGTTCCTAGGAGGACTCAGGCAAACCTATCCCTAAAATGGCCGCCATCAGAGTTTTTACAGATTACTCCAAAATACGTTAATGTGCCAATGGCAACACTTCAGGCATGTTTTTAATGAGGGAATGACATAATAACATGATGTAAAGCTTGAAAAAGTCGATTTTGCTTTAAAGTCTTCAATCTGAGAACCAGGCTGTTTAAAAAAGCGACCAATAACACGCGGTGAACAAAGTTGCCCTTGAAAATTGACTTGAAACAGAGATATTTGGGCATTTGCCTCTTCACATAACGTTAGTGTCCGTCCAGAAAGGAGGGGGTGAAAGTTAGAGAGAGGAGTTAATCAGAAAGGAGAGTGTTTCATAAAACACATATTATCTCCGAATCTAGAAAAAAATCTGTGATTGTGATCAAAACTAGCCTTTGTTTAGCTTAGATTTGTAAAGAACAGAGGCACGTAGAATTAAACTGCTTTCACCTACGTAGAGCTTAGAGTCTCGTCTTTCAAACGAGCCACAGCCTGTGTCCACGGCTATAACAGAAAATACGCTGTAGTGCTACAAATATCATAAAAAAGGGTCTGGATTGTTGGCGCTCTACAGCTAAATTCCCAGCGCGGCCTCACTGTGTTAATAACCAGTGTCCTCGTTATTAGTGACATGTGACATTTGCTCTCGTTTCACATTTGTAGCAATGGTTTGTTCAGTCACAACACAGTGTAACACAGGAGTCAGAGTCTGTGTGTGTTTTCATTCATATCCAGGAAACATCCTTCAGGTTTCCATCACTGGTCCGTGTTTATTCCGCCCACAGCCTCGCTCTGCCATGTGCACTTACGCATAAAGACACGGCAATGACGTCAAATCACCCACTGAACACATTGGAAACCTGCTCCGACAGGTCCATGAAGGAAACCTGTGATTTAGTTCATATTGAAGTGACCTCTCTGTTCTCTCTCCTGTGTGAGTGCGCTCCAGCAAACAGCGGATATACGTTTGAGCAAATGATCTTCGACATGAACGAAGCTTGTTATATGAAAGCAGCTCAAACCATTCATGTTGCAGCGCTGTCTAATCTTCACACTGCGCTCACTGTGAGGGGAAGCAGCAGGTTCAACCCGCCTCAATAACGCCATTTTGTACCTTCCCCAGCTCTCCATATTCCACATATTCACAGTTAAATGTCCAGATGGAAAAGAGCTCAACATTCCCACGCACGTCCGGTCACGTGTCTGTGTACACTGGTGTATGAATGAGTGAATGGGGGCATGGAGTGTGGACGTAGCCGCACCATTAGCTCCAATGCTAACGGCCTGTCGATCAAAGTCCGGCCCTCATTAGTCTACGAGATTTCAAAATGTTTCTTACGAAAACCAGCCTGGTTTCTTTAATTGCAACGAACCCAGCGTTAACACAGGAGGAAGATCTAGTTGTAGAAAGTTACTAAAAATTCAAAACCAGGCTTTGCATTTGCTTAGAACAAGTGCAATGCTATCTAATGGAAAACTAGCTTGTTTTGACGCCCATATATGGAGGTACTAAATTACAGCAATGGCGGCCCCCCTGTTCAACCCAGGCTCACATTAACTACGGTCCTGGTTCAGTCCAGATCCAGTCCGGGTTTGCCCCAAACTACCACTCACAGTGAGTCCGAACAGAAGTGAGCGCGGGTTTGCCCGCTTGGTGCGAGTTTACGTGATGATTAGCCCCGTGCATAGTTTTTGTAAACAAAAGCCGCATTTGCCAGTACAACGACTCTCCCCAGTGAAGTGGATGCTTTAACACACTACTGCCCCCGTGTCACTGGTAATGGAGAAATGTTTACATTTACGACGTTACGCACGCGTACAGGTGGTAAATGAGACCAGATAAGTAGTGAGCAGATAGATTTTATTTTGAAATACACCGGATCTTCTTTCCTCACGAGACCTGACTTCCTGCTTGGCTCGTGTTTTTCTGTCAGCTTGATCCGCTGGGGCTCCGGCGTCCGGCAAAAATAAACTTCTTGCGGATTCTTTCATGAATCAACAGTGTATGAGACTTTCAATATAGCAAAAACAAATAGTCTGTTATGTTATTTATTCTACTGATAAATGTGTGTGAGATTTCCTTTCCCCCTTGAACGCATCATAAGGGCAGCATGTGGAGGGGGAAGAAAGAAAAAAATAATAATATGCAATAGCCAGTTTTATAAATAATTTTTTCTTTCCTGATGGGAACTTGTAACTCTCTCTCCCTCCCTCTTTTTCCCCCGTCTCCCCCGTCTCCCCCCTCCCCCTCCCCCTCCCCCTCCCCTCTTGTCAAAGCAGGAGGTGTTTACGATGAGGTCATTGACGTCACCGGGTCCATAGGGAGCGTGAAGGCCACATCACCGACGTGTCACTGTGGGATCACCTTTCTCGACACTGTTTTTAAAGCAGACATCCTCGCACATGCTCGCAGGCAGAACCTGGAATCTCACTGTAACATAATCAGAGTCTTTCCAGAAACCGTGAGGACAGAAACGTTTCCAGCCACTGAACCTCAGACGCGTCTCCTCTGGCCCGGTGTCATCAGACCGCGGGCTCTGTCTGGACTGAACCGGCTCTCGTTCTCGCCGGTGAAGAGCATTTGGCCCAAAGTCACGACGCTCTTCAGCCCTCTCCAAAACCGCACGCATATTCATCACGACATATGGGCCACTCAGAGGAAGGAGAGAGGGGAGTAAGTACCTCAGCGTCAGAGAGAGAGAGAGGAGGGAGGTGAGCACTCAAGGCTCTTACAGAACGGACCAGAGTCTGGAGTCGAGGCTGTCCCAAAGAGTGTACTGTCAAGCACACTTCGATAACGCCATACTTTGAGAGATAACTTTGTCTTTCATGTCACTGCTCCACTGTATATTTGCACTGCATTATATTTAATTCTGATCCATCTTTTGTAGAATCTGCACATTTTCTTCCCCGATGGCACGGGCATATTCCAAGACGACAATGCTCGATTGTTGTGACACAAATGAGAATGCCTGTGAATACTCTAAAAATGTGTGAAATACAGGCAATTCTTTATAAAATCTTCAAACAGAACCTGAATGATACTTTTTTTCCCGATATGCTCAAATATTTGTCGTTTAGAAACAGAAAACGGAACAATAATGTTTGGAAGATTTGCAAATTTACAACATCGGGTTCATCTCCAATGGCAAGAAATGTGTGAAAAAATGGGGAATAATTTGGGGGGAAATGTGGCTCAAATAAGGAAAAATTGTGTGGAAAAAATTGGGCAAAAATTAAGGGGAAAAACTGGGAAGAAATTAAAAAAAAGAGAAAAAATGGGGAAAACAAATCATTGTATTTGAGCTAAAACAACCAAGTCATTTCCTTTAATGCTGTCCCTTGACTAGCAACATCAAACCAGTATTTTTTCTCCCCCAGAAACTACTTTTAAATACCAGTAGAACCTAAACTTTTTCCCCCAATATCAGACTGGTATCGTTTAATGGTAGCCCTAATCCTGTACATACAACGCTGGCATTTGTAGAAAATGGTGCTTTACATTGGGCCGGCCCCTGGTCTTTTTATATGAAGAAACTTGCCCACCCCTGCTTTACAGTCTTGTTGTGGTTTATCAGGCTACTTGCACTGAGGGTGTCTCAGTCTTCCACTGAAAGAGCTGCTCAGCTCCTCTACAGCTCCTCTACAGTCCCGTGGGTGGGAGGTGTTGTCCATGATGGAGGTGAGCTTGGTTAACACCCTCCTGTCCCTCACCTCCTCCACAGAGTCCAGGGGGCAGCCCAGGACGGAGCTGGCCCTCCTGTGCAGCTTGTTCAGTCTGTTCTTGTCCCGCTCTGTGCGGCCCGGGGCCCAGCACACGGCAGCGTAGTGGAGAGCAGAGGGTCACAGTCAGGGTTGCCAGGTCGCAATGTTTCCTACTAGTTTATGAGCTCCTGTGATGATGAGAACACGGCACTTTCTCCCACTTTCTCTCTCTCAAAAAAACCCCGTCCTTTTGCCTTGGGTTTGTGGTTTTGACATTTGAAATAGTGATTTTTATTAAGAAATCAGCTAAAAAGTATAGCCTCTTTTAAAAAATTTTTTTTTCAAAAATGGAGCAGTTTTTTCACCCACAGCAAGCCGCGAAAAAGTTTAGGCACGACTAGTATCAAAATTTCTTTAGAGACCAAGTTTTGCATTGACTCTCCATTCTCCTCACCCTCAGCTTGTGATATTTGTGTTTTAATTTCTTCAGAAAACAATAAACAGATGTAGTAAAGTGGCAAGGTTTTGGGTTCACCTTACAACATAAGTCTCACAAAAATGCAGAGGCAGAAATAGAAAAATAGGACTTTTATTTTGTTTTACAATAGGAGTTGGAATAAATCGTTTTTTCCAGTAAATTTCCTTTGTTTTAATTTTAAAAAATGTTGATAGGACAGAATGGACTGGCAGTAACACAGCTACATAAACAGTAAGGTCGATGCTATTGGTTTCAAACCAATCCACTAGCTGAGTTCACTCGGTACATGCAAACTACAAACCCAAATTAAAAAGGCAAAAACAAGAGCAAAACAAGACAGCAGTGGCTGGCTTGGCAATAAACATTTCTGTTGCTGTGGGACTCTCTACACTCGGTCACATTTATAGTGAAGCTCCCAGCATATGGCCTCGAGTGGACCAGCAGCACCTTGACGGAGCTCTCTACACTCCTTCCAACCATTCATGCTGGCAGCACGAGTGGACCAGCAGCACCCAATTCAGCCCCAGACAATGCCAAACCAGCCATGTAGACCCACACCTGTATAGGCTTGCCCTGATTACAGCACCTGTGCAGCATGGTGCATTCAAGGTCCATTGGTAAAATTCATTGTTAAAATACCACTTCATCACATTCCGCCCCTGTCATTTTTATCGGTGTCCCACCGATACACTCGAACAGAACAAGGACTTTAACTGGGACATCGAATAAAACACTTGACTGAGGAGTCTGTCTCCTTTGGTCAAGTCAATTGTGTCCAGTTCCATCTCCCAATGGTCCCGTTGAAGGTTCCTGCAGCATCTCAGTTCTTGTTGCCATCGGGGAAACGTTCTTTTCCAGACTAGGCACTCTTGACCACAGTACCAGCCAAAGTGAACGATTGCTTGATGCCCTCCATTGGGGTGTGGGAACAGCCTGCTTAACTCTTCAGCTTCGAATGGTCGTCAGAGCTTCCTGTTGAGGAGCAGTCTCGGCTTCGCTCCTCTGCCACCAGCTTGTGCAGGAAGTACTGGTAGGGCCACTTTGCTGTGGAGTTCCAACCACATCCCGCGACGTGCTCACTGCTGCCTTTGTTTTGCTCATGTTACAGAATTAAAGTTATTCCTATACTGAATACGCTAAACCTACAAAATTGGAAATTCCTCAGCCCACTTCAAAATATCTACACAGCCTCTGATTGTGAGATCCTGCCGACAACGCCAATTGTAGTAAAGTGGCAAGGTTTTGGGTTCACCTTACAACATAAGTCTCACAAAAATGCAGAGGCAGAAATAGAAAAATAGGACTTTTATTTTGTTTTACAATAGGAGTTGGAATAAATCGTTTTTTCCAGTAAATTTCCTTTGTTTTAATTTTAAAAAATGTTGATAGGACAGAATGGACTGGCAGTAACACAGCTACATAAACAGTAAGGTCGATGCTATTGGTTTCAAACCAATCCACTAGCTGAGTTCACTCGGTACATGCAAACTACAAACCCAAATTAAAAAGGCAAAAACAAGAGCAAAACAAGACAGCAGTGGCTGGCTTGGCAATAAACATTTCTGTTGCTGTGGGACTCTCTACACTCGGTCACATTTATAGTGAAGCTCCCAGCATATGGCCTCGAGTGGACCAGCAGCACCTTGACGGAGCTCTCTACACTCCTTCCAACCATTCATGCTGGCAGCACGAGTGGACCAGCAGCACCCAATTCAGCCCCAGACAATGCCAAGCCAGCCATGTAGACCCACACCTGTATAGGCTTGCCCTGATTACAGCACCTGTGCAGCATGGTGCATTCAAGGTCCATTGGTAAAATTCATTGTTAAAATACCACTTCATCACACAGAGAACCAGATTTGAGCCCTATTTAAAAAAAAAAATCTATTTAAGGATCCCCATTAGTCTTTACCAACGCAAAGACTGCTCTTCCTGGGGTCCATTCTCATTTTAAAGACATTACACAGTCAAACGGTAATTTATACAACACACATCAACAACACAGAGTTCCACATTCAATTCAGTAATTTACGATTTATTTTTAAAGAATGATGATTTTTTATTGTCTTAATTTCCTGAGGCAGCCTATTCCAGCGTGAGATGGCTCGGTATAAATATATATAAATGTATTTTTTTGTGCATTAGATCTTGGCCGAGGCAAAATAAAATTAGTATTAGGGGCTTGTGTTGTGCTTAAGCCATGTCTTTTATAAGTGGGCTGAAGACCAAACATGGAGGCGCAGAGACAGTTCAGTTCTGCTCTGGCTCATGTAGAACCCAGAGCTTTGGATTCTCCGATTTCTGAAGAGAATGTAAACGCATCAGATCTGATTATTACAATTATACTTTTTTTTTCAAATTTTTTTCTTTTGTTTTCAAATTTATTTATTTTTTGCCATTTTTTTCTTTTTTTGCAAAGCAGACTTGCATTATTTCATGGCGCTGGGATTATTTTCCCTTCGCATTTCACGTGCCTTTTCTCTGACATGAAAACAAACAGTGCTGTGTGATGATGTCATCAGGCCGCGCTGCACAGTTTGCTTGCGCAGGTGTGAGGGCTGGCCAGCAGGGGGCAGGTGTGAAACAGAGACCTCTCTTCAATCAAGGCAAACTTGAAATCATTTGTATTTTCATGACTGTTCAGAAAACATAAAATATCAGCAAATAATCGTTTGTATAATCAAGATTTCAATTATGACTAAAATAATCGTGATTATAATTTTTTCAATAATCGAGCAGCCCTATAACATATTGTTGTTTGTTCTGTTTTCTGGTTCTAGATGACAAATACTTCAGTATACAAGTGCATCGTTCAGGCATGGGTATTGCAAACAGAGTACATTTTTTATTCACTTTGTTAAAGGTTTTCTCCTGCAGCTTTACTTAGAGATGTTGTTTGTCCTTGAAGAGCAGCTGATAGTTTTTATCAATACCTGGACTCATGAATACACTGACACGTATCCCGCTTCGTACCACGATCAGAGAATCACTCATTGAGTTAAAAATCGTCGTGTCAAAGTCTGGGGTCGGATACGCAGTGGCAGAAACCACACGGATGACGTAAATGCCAGACACTTCATTTATCTGCAGAGAAAAGGATGCAAATAACTGACAACTCCGGGAAGTGCAGCTTCAACCACCTCTTTTTATTTCTATGCACCGCGTTCCAAATTATTATGCAAGTTGTATTTCAGTGTCAAAATGGTTAAGAAAGAAAAAGGTTTTCAATGAAACTCATGGATGGTTTTGCGTCTCAGGCTCTATGAATCACTGACATTAATCTCAGACGCCTGTGATGATTAGTTTTCAGGTTAAGCCCAGTTAAGGGAAAAACTACTGAAAAAGGACGTTCACCATTATAAAGCAGACCATCATTTTCAAGTTTTATGGGAAAGAAAAAGGGTCTTTCTGCTGATGAAAAGTGTGAAATAATTGAATGCCTTGATCTAGGTATGAAAACCTTCGTTATTTCATGAAAGATGAAGCGTAATCATCGTATTGATAAGAGATTTGTGGCTGATTCAGAGCACACTCCGGTTTGAGCAGATAAAGGCACAATAAGGACGGTTTCAGCCAGACAAATACATCAGATTAAGAGAACAGATGCTACAAAGCAACATACAGGTATTTGAAGCTGCTGGTGCCTCTGGAGTCTCCCGAACATCAAGGTGTAGGACCCTCCAGAGGCTGCAGTTGTGCATAAACCTTCTATTCGGGCCTCCCCTAAACTGTTAATTGAAGCTGATGAACAGAAACGGCTGCAGTGGCTCAGAAATACATGAAGACTCATTTTCAAACAGTCTTGTTCACTGATGAGGCCGTGTAACCCTGGATGTCAGATGGATGGAGTAGTGGATGGTTGGTGAATGGCCACCTTGTCCCAACAAGGCTGTGACGTGGGAGGCGGAGGGGGCGGAGTCATGTTTTGGGCCAGAATCATGGTGAGAGAGCTGGTCGATCCGTTTAGGATCCCTGAAAGTGTGAAAATGACCTCTAAAAATATGAGGACTGACCACTTTCTTCTATGGTACAAAAAGAAGAACCGTGTTTTCCCGAACAACATCATCTTCCTGCATTACAACGCACCATGTCCTGCTGTAAAGAAAACCTCTGCATCACTGGCTGCTATGGCCATAAAAGGAGAGAAACTCATGATGTGGACCCCCTCCTCCCCTGACCTCAACCCTAGTGAGAACCTTTGGAGCCTCAACAAAAAAAAAACATCTATGAGGGTGGGAGGCAGTTTTCATCCAAACAGCAGCTCTGGGAGGCTATTCTGACATCCTGCAAACAAATCCTCTACTTCCTATACTCTATCACAGAGGGGCTCCTATGCTAAAATATAACTTAAAACTAACCTGTTAATTTTTTTTAATTTCAGTAAATATGACCCTACTTGCATAACCTCCATCCTGCATAAAGAAAACCTCGTCCTTGCATTCTCGGTCACTCCCGACCTTAGCGGTTATTAATTTTGCTGGGATTGGCACAAAATTACACAAAAAAAAATCAACGTCTGCTTTCCCATTAGGACGCGGTGCGGCTCATGCATTTTAATGGCGCCGGTCCTGTGTTCGGCGGTGAGGGACAAGGCCACGCGTGACGTCTGATCGAGTCAAGGCCGAAGAAACAGCTGCGGTTTGTGCAGAGAAACAAAAGACCTTGTGTCAAAGCCGCGTCAGCTCCTCACAGCAGAGCGCAAGGCAGATTATTGTTCGACAAAGGTACGTTATGTACAGTTTACAGCCTGTTCCAGACGTTTCTGCCGTTCACACATCGTAACGGGAAAGGTAAAGATTCTCCCAAAAATGTACTGTTTGTGTGTTTTTATTTTGTTCTGATGTTGAACCGGATTAAAGGAGACATATTATGCTTTATCACAGCATTCTATGATCATCTATTACACACATACAACCTTATTTAACACTTCACACACTGCATGAAGCATTATTGGCCTAAATCAGTGTTTCCCACATGGTACTTGAGCACTTAGCAGGGGGTACTTGGAATAATTTCAGATCAAAAAAGGTGGAGCTGGGTAGAATTTTAATATGGATTTCAAAGAAAAGTTAATTTTGGTTCTGTTTTTCAGTAAAGGGTTTGATTTTAAATGTTAAATACTGAATAATCTTAGTTTAGTTGATCACTTTGTAATAATACTGGCAAGGTCCTCAAGGTAGGGGGTACTCAGGGTAACAACTGAAGGGGTATGCAAGACAAAAAAGGTTAGGAAACACTGACCTGAATGACTCGAATGAATTAGGACTAGACCAGGGGCCAAATGCGACGTTCAGACCATGTTTTGGTGGCCCTCAGGCTTCTTGTTGAAGTGGCACACGTCACCAGAGCTGGGTCGAGTCGCTGCTGGTCATAAAGATGTCTTTTTTTTGTCTCCATGTGGTCTCAGTTGTGGCAACGTCACAGACACTATTTGTTAAGTATTAGTATAAGTATTCATTTTAAACTTTGCTTATTTAATTTTTTTTGCTAAATGAAATATAATAAATAACAAAATTAACCAGCTAAAGTAACATCATTTCAACCCCTTACCTCCCACCTGAACCGAGCACATTTTCTCCAGTTTGGCTTTACCCCAGTCCAAAAGCTTCTGGAAACAATGATGGAAATGTGACAAAAAAGCGAGAAAACATTGACAAAAAAGTGACGAAAAATTGATGAAAAAGTGTCAAAAATGTCACAAGAAATTGACAAAAAATTGAAGAAAAAATGACAAAAATGTGGAAAAAAAATGTGATACAAATGTGACAAAAAATGACAAAAATGTGACAAAAATGTGACCGAAAAATGACAAAAATGTGATTAAAATTTGACCAAAAAATGACCAAAAAATGACAAAAAAATGACAAAAAAATGACAAAAAAATGACAAAAAAATGACAAAAAATTGACGAAAAAATGACAAAAATGTTTTTTTTCATAAAAAAATGATGGAAAAAAAATCTGATGACGTGAGGAAAAAGATCCTCTTGGTTCAGACGGGAGTTAAGAGGTTAAATTACATGTTAATAAAACACACCCTGGAACCGCCACCTTAACGTGGTGGAGGGGTTTGAGCCTGAATGATCCTGGAGCTCTGTTGTTTGGGGCTTCAGTCCCCTGGTAGTGTCTCCCAGGGCAAACAGGTCCGATAGGTGACAGGTCAAAGAACGGTTCAGAAGCCCCTTATGAGAGACCAACAGGCCCGGGTTGGAACCATGAGGCCGTTCTCCCGTGGACCCACCACCTGCAGGAGGAGCCATAAGGGGCTGGTGCAACAACCCGGCAACGGAAAAGTGGAAGAAAATGGATGGATGGATGCTAATAATATGAAATAATCAGTTGGAGAAATGTATATTGAGTGAAATGCTTTCACCCATATGAAATGACCAGCATCGGTATCAACTAAAATGACCCCAGAAGTATCTGTATCGTATCTATCCAAAAAAATGTGGTATCGCCCATTTTACTGTGAGACAGAGCTGGCATTAAAGGCTCCATACCTGATTTTTTTCTCGCAATGAAAGAAAGTTGTTTTGTCCTCCTTTAGTATATTGAAATCTCAGTCATTTGTAGGGAATAAAAACACTGTAGATCTAAATATAAACCATTCTGTGACACTGACCCAGAAAAGTGACCCTGTACATTGTAAAATGTAACTTTAAACTCTTTTTGGGGTTATACAAATATGTTTGGAGAATAAGTTGACATTTTCATTGAGTGGCCTCCTCCTTCATTGTGTGTGGGAGTTCTAGGTCCGACATGACAACCCTGCGAAAGGAAAAAGCTCACAGTGAAAATGTTACTCTCAAATCTAACTTAATGTATTTATTTTTAAACCTCCAGACTGGGTTAAATTTGTTGTTGCGGAAAGTGCCGTCCATCTGTCTCCAAACCTCCCCCCCCCCCCCCCCTCCGTTCACCTGACTTCACCTCAGATCTTCAGCTCCACCGCTCCGTCACATATGGGGCCCGTCTGACGCCTGCCCCGCGAGGACTGTCCCCGTTTACACCTGGCATCGCGCTGGTTTAGGCCCGGTTTAGTGTAAGTTTGGACCTGGGTTCATCCTGGTCTAGTTTTACTCTCGTTCAGGTCTTTGAGGCGAGACGCAGTGGTCAGTTTGAGTTTTTTTACATCTTAGTTTTGATGTCGAAGTAAAAACCATCTCACCCTTTACAATGTTTATTTAAGGACATTTCCCACGCGTATCCATTCACGAATACAGACATAATTGGTATCCACACAATCCCCCGGACAACACTCTGTAAACCAAATTTGGCCGTTTCTCTTGGTCGGCAAAGTCCGCGGGGATATCGTGTACACACACATGCTCATACATTACAGAACTTAAGGCTTTTCCCCTAATTAGGTTTTTAGTCCTCACTTCGAAACAACATCTTCACTTTAGTAACTCCTACAGACTGCAAACTTTATGGTCTTGGACTTAACAAGATTTTGGAGGTTTGCTCTAACGCCCAGCTCACGTTAAATCCGGTTAAGGTCCGGTACGGCCTCCGCCATCTTAGAAAGTAATTGAAACCAATGTTGCACAGTCACACTGCTCCGCGAAGTCCGGGTCCGGTTGCCAAGGCCGTCCGGAGGATCAAGCTGACGGAAAAGCACGAGCAAAACAGGAAGTCAGGTCTCGTGAGAAGAGAAGATCCAGTGTTCAAAATAAAATCTGTCTGCTCCATAGACTGTATATATAATGGACATCTTCTCCCCGTTTAACATAATGACCACGGTCGAGGGGGAAATCATGGCTGATTTACTGGCTCTGACGAAGCATGTTCCTAAAAAGAGCATAAGGGCGGGATCTTCACTGTAGACTCCGCCCTTGCGTGACGTGTAGCTCGTGCAGCTCCAATGCTAACAGTCCGACCCTCATTAGTACGAGATTTCTAAAATTCTTACAAAAACCAACCTGGTCCCCTTAATTGTAGCTAACCCAGCGTTAGCGTTATCACAGGAGGAATATCAAGCTCTAGATAGTTCCAAAAAAAATTGGGACCAGGCTTTAAAGTTGTTTTTAACGTGTCTAAAGTGCAATGCTTTTCAGTGCGGGCCGATATGGAGGTACTACAGCAATGGCGGAGCAATTGCGGCCCCTAGTGTTGTGGCCAAAAAGCAGAGCAGCCAGCGGCCATTGATCTGGACTCAACTTATCTGGACTCGTTAACGTCGGAAATGTAGACATTTCTCCATTACCAGTGACACAGGGGCACTAGTGTGTTAAAGCATCCACTTCACTGGGGAGAGTCGTTGTACTGACAAATACGGCGTTTGTTTACAAAAACTACATATTTACGGGGCTACTTATCACGTGAACTCGCACCAAGAGGGGGAACCCACGTGCACTTCTGTTCTCGCAAGTGCCGTTTCTGTGCCTGGTGCAGCGTCTGGTGCCGCTGGAGCCACAGTGTCAGCCAGACTCACTGTGAGTGGCAGTTTGGGGAAAACCCGGACTGGTACAGAACCGAACCCGGACTCAGTCGCTTCCTGTCCGACATCAGCAGCCAGTGATAAGTGGAGCTCCAACCATGACGTCACCTCCACAACACTAGTAGAAAAGGTTAAATCATCGACTGGACTGGGTTTGGTAAAGTTGAAGACGTTTCACTTCTAGTCACAGAAGCTTTTTCTTAGCTCTTCAGGTCATAAAAGACACAATTACCCAAACTGGAGCGGACTAAAACAACCCAGCCTCTTCCCAGGAGGAGGGAACCAGACTGACAAAATTTCCTATTCAAGTTGTTTACAGTATGACTAGAAGTGACATCCTCAACTTGACCAAACCCAGTCCAGTCAATGGTTTAATCTTTTCTTCGATGGATACCCCCTGGATGAATGAGAGCCTTCACAAACAGAAGGCAACACTAGCTTAAACTAATCCAAACGGGCCATTAGTCCAACGTTTCATTATTCCGAAAGTGTTCCATTGAGTAGGGGTTGAAAAATAAAATTAGGTTCAGTGCGAGAGTCCACTGACCTTAATGTTCGGGCCAGTGGTTGTTTATGACTGATAATCCACAACTCAACTGGGTTTGAGATGTCGGACTTGTGGCACCTCTGATACATTTTCTGAATAATGAGACGTCGGACTAATGGGTTGTCGGGCCAATGGCACGGCACCAGCCAAACAAACCGTATACCTGGAGAGCTTCACAAACCTTAAGGATAGTGAAGTTCGCCATACTAACCCTAATCTTCTCTTAGCCCTGACCTGGAGGAGAGTGGAGTTTACAAAAGGTGTCTTTCAGGGATGAGAACGAAACTGACCAATGTGGCCTTTCCAAACGGCACAGGTGACATATGAAACCCATCCATCCATCCATCCATCCATCCATCCATCCATCCATCCATCCATCCATCCATCCATCCATCCATCCATCCATCCATCCATCCATCCATCCATCCATCCATCCATCCATCCATCCATCCATCCATCCATCCATCCATCCATCCATCCATCCATCCATCCATCCATCCATCCTCCACAAGGCCTCTTCCCCAAGAGGCCATGTATAAAACACACACAACAAATCAAATAGTGGATTTGTTTTCCCCTTTCAAAGCTGAACAAAAAGCCGAAGCAGCGCCTGCTAACTGGTAAGCCAAGGCCAGACCAAACGTCTTGTTGTTTGCCAAGAGGTTCATGAGCTGGACACGTCACAAAAAAGGATATCGCACTGGTGTTGCTTTGAAAAAGAGTCACTAACATGCACTTCTTCTCTGTTATGGCATGTGCTAAACTTCACATCTCGATGGAGCTCGCCAACAGTTGCCTAAGGGGCAGGGCTTTTGCAAAAGGTCAATTCCTGTCAAACGATTCTACTGGAAACAAACTACAAAACAATAAAGACAAAACAAAACCATACATTTACACCTGGCTCTATCCATTTTGACACAGAAAATGCCTTTTTACATGAAAATGTCAGTAATATATGTTTTATCTTATTAACAGTCATGCCTCTCACTGTCTGTTGCCCTGATCTGAACTCTCGAACATCCGCTGTTCCGTTATCGGCCTCCGGGGGCAGCGATTGAGCGACAGACGTGAGGTATGGATTAACCCGGATGCCCTCCCGCGTGGAAGCGGCGGAGCTGATGCAAACTCGCAGTGACGGAAGGTTCAGGAGTGTTAATGGAAAGTCACACTGCGTTTCTCGGATCCAGCTCAGACCGAGGCAGAGTCCAGAGACCAGCGCTGACGACAAACTCAAGTCACTCTCGATTAACGCAAGAACTAAAAGGGAAAGTACGAATTTGGGAAGTCGATCAAACTATACAGGAAAGGCACTGACGCTGAAACTTAACGAAAGTCAAAACTCTTTACAGAAGACCACCCACAACTTGTACATTTGAGGAAAGTGACTTTGAAAAATGTAATATCATGACTTTAAAGGGGCTAGATGCAAGTTGGCCATTTTATACTCACTACTGCCATCTCAGGTCATATGTGTAACTTCACCTTCTATATTAAAGCTCGTGCATGACGGCATTTCGGACCCGAATTAACACCTTTTTGAGTGACAGATGTTAGAGAAAGTTGTGGTGAACAGGTCTGAGCTCATTCTACACATTAGGACATGGCTGGAACATGTAGGGGGAGGAAAATACATCATTGTAACATCTTTAAACTCTGTATAGTCGCTTTAAAGGCATGACAAAGGCTTATCAGCTTTGTGCCAACTACTGACCTACCAAATGTTCTACAGAGAAGAATGTTGAGGCCGTACCAGCTCTGCTTCAGGTCCAGACACTTTGAAAAGCTGGGAAGCCTCGACCAAAGCCAGACCAAGAGCCACACCTGATCGTGCGGGGTCAAGGCGGCACGGTGGCATAGTGGTTAGCGCTCGTGCTTCACAGCTAGAAGTTCCTGGGTTTGATTCCCACCTGGACTTTCTGTGGAGTTTAAATGTTCTCCCCGTGTCTGCGTAAGACTAAAAACATGTATACTAGTGATGAATGATGTGCGTACATGGTGGTGGTCAGAGATGTGGCTGTCAGTCTACCCCAGAGGAAACTGAAGCTAAGTATGTATCTTACCACCACTGTGTGTGGAGTGAATGAAGAAAAAATCTCTGACATGTGAAGCACTTTGGGTGACTTGTGTCATGTGGAACGCGCTAAATAACTAAAATTCCATTCCAGCCCAAGGCTTAAAGTCAGCACACACTACACGATTTTTCCAGTCTTCAACGATTTCATAAAGAATGGAGGTTCACACCACACGACAGGATTTAGAACACATAACGACTGAGGATCGTAAGAGCGAACACACAGCTGATAATTTATAATACAGCGCGTCTGTCTGTCCTCTCTACAGCTTAATTTCTCCACCAGCTTCAAACTCAGTGTTGACTGTCTAAACTCAGTAAGTGCCGCCGGGAAAGGTGGTTCGTGAACTTTTGGTGATGTAAAGTTGTGCTGTTTTGACAGTGTTTTTCTGTCTTTATTCCATTCTGTCTTTGGCCGCTGCATTTTTTGTGTTCGCTTTGGGGACGGTAAAATCTCTATGCGTCCAAATTCAGGCTTAAAAGTCACGTCTGATTTCCTGCAACTGAGGTTTTGTTGGTCTGACTGCTGCCCACACTACATGATTCGAACGTGAATCTCATCGTGACTAAAAATGTGAGAAAATTTGGGCATAAAACCCCTCCCGGAACCGCCGCCCTAACGTGGTGGAGGGGTTTGAGCTTCCGAATGATCCTGGGGGCTCTGTTGTCCGGGGGCTTCGTGCCCCTGGTAGGGTCTCCCATGGCAAACAGGTCCTATAGGTGACGGGTCAGACAAAGAGCGGTTCAGAAGCTCCTTATGAGAGACCAACAGGCCTGAGAATCGTGAGGCCGTCCTTCCGTGGACTCACCACCTGCAGGAGGAGCCATAAGGGCCTGGTGCAATGTGATTTACGACCCGGCAATGGACAAGTGGAAGAAGGTGGGATGGGATGGATGGATGGGATGGATGGGATGGATGGGATGGACGGACGGACGGATGGGGCATAAAAGTGCTGACCTTTCCTGGGAAAGCTGGGTTTAAACGGAAAACAGCCTGATGTAACATTGCCCAAAATGTTTCTTGATTCTTACAGATCAGCATGTGCAATGACTGTTCCAATGTACGTTTTGAGTGCGAGGAAAATACTATCAATAACAAAATCCTCGTACAGCAGAGAGTAATAAATGAGAACGTGCAGTGCAGAGGATTCGTCGTCGTCCCTCAGCCTCCAAGACGATCGTACGGGAAAACATTTTGCAGGTACATTCTTGTTAAGTAACGTTACATATAATTCTGTCTTCCTGTTGTGACAATGAGGTCTGATTGTCTGTTAGCAAAGTTTAAAGCGGTCCTACTTTTTGAACAGAAACAAAAGGCAGGAGTGGCTCTTCAGGCTCGTGTCTTCTCTTCCTGGCTGTATTGAGTGGCAGGTTTCTCTCTTTCTTTCATTCCTCTTTCAAACTCATCTTTCCTCTGCTGCGAACAGATCGGCTGGAGCCTTTCCGATTTCCCCAAGACAGTTTACCTTGAATTACATTGACATAATGAAACCAGGCAGAATTATCTCGAAAGTCCAACAAGAAAGTTGGATTGTGTAAAGTCAAAACTCAAATAAAAAGGGAAAGAAACCCTTTGATTGTCTTCTGAACTCCGTGCGTATTGTTCCGTGCTTGTCTTGGTTTTTTGGCGGGTTTCTCGTTGTGTTGCTGATTGTCTGCAGGTGCCGCGTTCACGTCGGTCTGATTGAGATATTCATGAATCGGCGTGATTATGGGAAACAGAGGGACAGCTGCCAAAGCGCCGCCGCTACGTGCCGCACTTCAGTCGGTCTGCGTAAGAAACCGCTCCAGACATTGTGCGGCGTGACCTGGCTCTGACAATAAACACTCTCTGTGGCAACGTGGGCAGAACGGCTCAGGATAACAAACTCATTACCTCGACAGAAGCGACGCAGTTGCAGTTGCTCAAGGTTTATTTCTATAGCACGTTTAAAAACTGCCCAAAAAAAAGTGCTTTCCATATTCAAAGCAAAAAGATACACACATGAGAAACATTAGCCCGGTTTTACCATACTGCACATTTTGAGCTCCGGTATCAGGTGGGAGGGTGAACTCCTTTGAAACGATTGGATCTGATTTTCGCTAAGGTTTGGTCGTCCGGGTGAGTGAAGCAGCCATCATGACTCTTGGGGACATTCCTTGCACAATCCAAGGCTTCAATTTTTTTTTCTGGATAATTGGGAGCCGAGCCAGGACGGATTGAAGAGCTTCCATTTCTTTCGTATCCGCCGCCGTTGTCAAACTACAGCTCGCAAATCAGCTCAAATGCTTGACGTCACCTACAAGCCCCGCCTCCCCCGCTCGCTGAATGGTCGGTAGAAAGTCAACCGATGTAACGCAGCCACTGAGATCAGACCCAGACGTACATGTAGGGAAATAATTGACCAGAGTTTACGGATGGCTAAGACCAGGCTAGAGAAACTTACTAGACACGGCATGGTAGCACAGCGGTTAGTGCTCATGCTTCACAGCTTCACAGGTTCGATTCCCACCAGGAACAGGGCCTTTTAGCGTAGGTTTCCTCCGGGTACTCCAGTTTCCCCTACCTCTAAAAACATGCACAATAGGCCAGGATGAATGTGAGTGTGTTTGAGAGTGCGCATGGGGGACGACGGATGGAAATTAGCCCAAGGCTACAATCCGGTGTGGCTTGTTTACATGCATGAGACCCATGTATGTTCATTAACATGCACTGTCCCGACCAAATAAATCAATAAAAAAAAAAACAGAATGATAAAACAGAAATCTAGCACGACAACAATTTACAAAATATAAAATAGAGAATAAAATAAAACTGCAGCACAATCAAAAGAAGAAGATCTTTATATATAGCGCCTTTCACAGACATGGTCACAAAGTGCTTTACATGAGACAATTGTACATTCACTCCACACTCGGTGGTAAACTACGTTTGTAGCTTCAGTTTCCCCTGGGGGAGACTGACAGAAGCGCTGTCGCTACTGCGCCAACGGTCCCCCTGACCACCACCATACATTCACTCACACATCCTTCATCCTGGCCTATTGTACATGTTTTATTGTGGTAAGGGAAACCAGAGTACCTGGAGGAAACCTACGCAGACACGGGGAGAACATGGACCAGTCTCTCAAGTTGGCTTGGTGGTCGGCAGGGTTTGACCTTCCCCAAAAGCCGCAGCTGGAAAAAGCTGGGTTTGACCTCTGAACTTATTTGTTTGTTAATTTCAAACAAAACCATCAATATAAACACCAAGACTCATTGAGACGACAGGTTGCTACATGCACCCGTGAAAACAGGAGGCTCAGGCTGACCAAATATTACAATTTCTGTTTTTTGTCATTTAAATCTAAAAGGTTGGGAGACATCCAGTCCTTCACATCATCCACACATTTGTGCAGGGCTTGGATTGAGTTCGATTTAACATTAAAGGGAAGATAAATCTGAACATCATTAGCAAAGCAGTGAAATGATATGTTTTTCGATCCAACAATGTTTAAAGGAAACATGTCACGAGCCTCAAATCCCATTATAACATTGTTCCCCCTGCACTGGTTCAAGAAAAAGATCTGAAATAAAACTCTTCTGACACGTGCGATGCTGTTTGCAATCTTAAAACATTGTTCCCTCCGTCCTGGGGTTGTAATTGCTTCACTCATGCAGTTTTGAGTAATGCTGCTCACCAGGGAACGCCTGTCCTTTGAAAAAAAACAAGAAACTGTCGCAATTTGTAATATTGAATACAGTCATGGACAAAAGTGTTGGCACTCCTGCAATTTTTCCATTCCAGTACTTCTCACAAAGTTACTGCAATTACACACGTCTTGGTATTAATCTGTTTATTTCCGTTGTGTGTATGGGAATATAAAAAAGCAGAGAGAAATACATAATTAAATAATTTCTAAGAAAACTCAACAAATGGGCTGGAAAAAATGTGCATAAATGTGGCTTAAGATTAAACTCGTGCAGCTACACTCGTCATGAACTTATTTACCGCTAATTGGAAGCGCAAAAAAAGAACTTTGCAAATGACGATGCCACAATGTGTTCCTTTGATTTTAGAAAAGTCTCTGTTTTCTAAATACCCTCAATGGAAAGCGTGACTGTGCGGGAATACAGTTACTCTAGACTTTGGGAAACGACACCAGTGGATCAGTGTTAATTTTGCCAAACATTTTAAAGCAGAACTCTTGCCCCTAGAGGCCATAAGCGCCACTGCAGGAGTCGTAGCAAGTTGTATTTGTTTACTCATTAATTGTCCGTGAGAGTAAATCCTACAATGACAGAAAAGACAAAGGGACAGAGGGATATTGTACATTGACACAATGGAGATAATTTTTGTCACTCCAACTTGGCTGTAAATACTTGGCTGTGCTAGCCCACAGTTAGCTTTGCCCATTAGCATGCTATCTTTGTCTTCGTAATTCCATTAGTGTGTATTGGTGACTCTGACCTGGAGGCAATTGTGGTTTTCTGGCCAGAGACACCAGGGGGGATGAAAGACCCTCCAATCATCCCTTTAACACTTGTATTACCCCCAGAGGGACTACGGAAAGAATTTATTAAGGTAAACAAGTTACTTAGTACTGCTTTAATTTAGTTTTAGTCTTTTGACGAAAATATTCTTTCATTTCAATCAAGATTTTGTCAAATAATCCTTTGTCAATTTTAGTCTTGTTTTAGACTTATTGAGTTGACTTTGCATTCATATAATTTATTGTAATCCTATTTAATAAAGGTCCTCTGCTTCATGTTTTTTTTCTCCAAATGGAGTCGTCGACAACAATATCTGGTTATTTTTTGTCAGTTTTAGTCTCATAAACAACTTTTAATTTAGTTTTAGTCCAATTTTTCTGAGCTTTAGCGTTGGGATTTAAGGATCTTCACTGGGAGCCGTGTCTTTGGGATCTGTTCAGTTCAAAGAGCCGTTGAAAAGACCGGCTCTTTTTTAATATCAAATGTTGGGCTGATTCTTGTGTTTGTTCCGGGGAGTTCTAGGTCAAATTGACTGAAAAAATGATGCACCTTAGCTCCGAATGAGAATTATCTTTAATGTTGGCACTGTGGGTATTTGCTGATATTTGTTTGGATGCTTCTTTTCAGTCTGACAAGCAGCAGTAACTGAGCTTAAAGGGATATTTCAGGACTTTTTGACATAGGGCCTCATTTCCTAGTTATCCAGAGTGTTGCTGATTTCTGGAGATTTTTTTTTTTTTTTTTTTTTTTCGTTTCGTGGCGTTAGGCTAATGCAAGGCTAGCGCATTTCTATGGTATCAGCTAGCCAGCATTAAAAACAGTCTGACCCGCTCCACAGAGCACCTGAGGCAAATCACTTATAACACCAGACTAACCATATAAATGTCTGTGTCGATAGAGTACTTTTTGGAATATAACTGACCTTGCATCACATGAATGATTGCATTTTGAGGGACTATTTTCTAGCAGATCACTCCGCCGCCGCGTAGCTTATACAACCACGAAGCTGATGCTGCTCAAATATAAGGTATTTTAAATGCAAAATGGTTAAAATTACTCTATGGACACAGACATTTATATGGTTAGTCTGGTGTTATAAGTGATTTGCCTCAGGTGCTCTGTGGAGCGGGTCAGACTGTTTTTAATGCAGGCTAGCTGATACCATAGACATGCGCTAGCCTTGCATTAGCCTAGCTAGTATCTCCAGAAATCAGCAACACGCTGGATAACTAGGAAATGAGGCCCTACGTCAAAAATCCTGAAATATCCCTTTAAGTAGATCTGATAGTATAAAGTGTGTACATGTATCTGTGTTATACTCGCTGAATACTACAGGAGTTTCCCATCATGGCCAAGGCTTTCAAAAAACTTCCAAGGTAATTTCAAGGTGCTTCAGGCGGTGCACATTTCCGTGATTACGCTTTTTCCACGAGTTTTTTTTTTTTTTTCATGCTACATTTTGCGCCTCAGATCCTTTCTTCTCCTCCGGGGCTTTATTATTTCGCCGTTTAGCTCCGACGTCACTGATCTATGCGCCTCCCGAGTTCATTCACAATCTCCCCCCGCCCCGTCCGCCCGTTACGCTGCGTCGCCCGCGGACCGCTTTCAGAAAGCCATCGACTTCCCTCTCCCCGGGCGCTTCATTGATCCCCCGCTTTGTTCCCCGCGAAGGAATGGGGGAATAATTACGCCGCTGCGGATCGGCGTCATAAACATTTGGCATCGAGCGCTTTGTTTGGGAGTTGGGGCACGTTTCCGGCCGTTTCCTCTCGGCCCCATTGTGAGAGGCAGTTTTTCAGGGTTTGAATAATACATGAGAGGTTTTTGTTGGCGCGGATACGTCGGGGCGCGCGGTAATTATTGCGGAGACTTCGGAGGGAAAGTGCTTTGACCTTAACGGGACACTTTTCCGGACGACTGCGCTTCCAAAATATGAACAAAAATGGAGTTTCTTTTGAGAGATTCAAAGGGCACTTGTCGAAAAGAGCTGATATGGGCCCGGGGCAAGAGCGGGATTAGTTAAAAAGGCGATTGTTTTGAGATTTTTCTAGTGTTTTTAACATACAGAGCTGTAAACAAAGGCTGCAAAGTGGTTACCTGAGTGAACTGTTGCTTAAATCTTGACTAAAATGGGTGTAAAGAAGATTACTGAGCCTTAATCATGAACGTTCACAACACGTTCTTACGCACACATTTGTTCTTAAGGCCGTCATTCACAAAACTTGCTATAAACGTTCCTCTATAACAGGGGTGCCCAAACCTTTTTCACTGAGGGCCATATATAGAAAATTATACAAACAACTGGGCCGCGCTCAGTCGAGGTCAGATATAAAACTTCACCTCTATTGTCTTAAATTTAGCAAATAAAATAAAATGTCAACTATGCTCAGTGTTTCCTACAGATTTCAAGGGGACTGTGGTGGGAGAAAGCGCCCCCTAGAGAGGGTTCGGGGGGCCTCCCCTGTGAGATTTAAAAAAAAAATTGAGATGCGTTTTCCTGCGTTCTGGAAAACTATTTTTGGCTATTATGCTGCTATGAAAATAGTAATTTATGGTAAATATACACAGGGTCCAGCTTTTTTTAGTACAAACTAATGTATTAGTGGGAAACCCTGATGCTTTTTAAAGTAAAAAAAAAACAACCTTCATCACAGCTTTCTATTAATGGATTTTCATTTATTTTATATGTATTCAATTAAAGCCAATTTTTTTATTTATTTTTTTATTATATTTTTGGAATTAGCCACGGTTGGCCCACGGGCCGTAGTTTGGACACCCCTGCTCTGTAAGAACAACTCCTAAGAACAGTCTGGAGGACTCTTACGCACAAAACATTCTCCAGTTCTGTTCACAATCTGCTCCTGACGAAAGCCAACTTTTCGGAGTCATATATATTTACATACTAAATAATCCATCCATCTTCTTCCACTTTTCCGTTGCAGGGTCGTGGGGGCCGCTGTCCCCTCCTCTTCTCGGGAGTTTCACCTGCTCTATCCTTATATATCTGAGAGGAGACAGGATGCTGTGCCTCCTGAAAATGGACAGCCACTGGATTTCCCAGGTCTCCATTCCTGATGCTACACCTTTGTTGTGCTTTTCAAGTTTTAATTGATGGTGTGGTTTTCCCCACATAGCCGAGTCCACAGGGGCATTTTAAGGTAAATTACATTCTTTGTTGAACACGTAATTTTGAATGTCTTCAAAATAATTGATCTGAAACATCTCGTTTGCAAGAAAAGATAAGACTTCATTGAACTCAAAATGGAGAAAAGAAACCATTCACTTTTTCACTCAGAGAAAGACACTTTTAAGAAAGTCTCTTGGTATCGGCTAATATCGGTCATCGGCCGATACTCAAACCCCCAGTAACGTATCGGAAGAAAAAAAGGGATTATCCTGCTTATACAATGGTCCTGCGAACTGAAACTGTTGATTGGGGCCTGGGCAGGAGTTATTTCACTTTTAAGCTGTTAAACCTGAAGCCAGTTCCAGCTCAATTGTTTATCGTTACGATTGTCCTATTGTTTCCGAGGGGGAAAATTGAATCTTCTTCTTTTCACACTTTTTAGCCATTTTCTGGCGAAATATAAACGTATTTATCACATACAAATATAGTCAAGTCTCAAACGGGTCCATATGGATGTTTATTCACAGCAGATTGTTCAGTAGAAGCCAAAAAACTGCAGTCGTAGCTAGCGCTAGCTAACATTAGCATTAGCTCGATGCTAACATGTAGCATCATGTTAGCATTCTCCAGTATTTATGTATTTATGGGCTGTTGAACCACTTTGCTCCTCCCCATGCCTTTGTGTCTTCAAAACTATGCTCATAATTCAGCATTTGTTAAAGTGATAGTCTGTAAGTTTGCAAAGCGAGGACAGAGTGACATTTGATAGCAAACAATCAAATTCCTCCCCTCTTTAACCAGAAAGCCCTTCTTAGTTTGCAAAAATGAGGATAACAGAAGCAGAATATTCAAAAGTAAAAACGATCAAGCTCCTCCCCCTCCCTCCTGATTGGACCTTACAGGCCAGTTCACAGGAAAAGGTCTTCTCATTGGTCAACACGGGAGGATACTAGACTCTGATGAGTTGCTGAGATCTGGGAAGGAGGGACTCTACAAAAAATAATATGTTATTACTAACTTAAGGCGAGACACTGCAGGTGAATAGGGAAAAATAAATAAATGTAGAGATATCAATTTGAAACTTTTGCTGAACATTACTGATATAAATATGAGAAAAAATTTATTGCACTTTTTCTGTCATTTTATGTTTTCACAAAAAAACAAGGCATTTTGAGCATTAAAATTGCCAAAATTGCCTATATTTTGGGCAACGAAATCAAAATAATGAATTTTATGGTTTTATTTTATTGACATATTAGTAACTAAGATTTTTTCAGAGGGGATTTTGGATATTTTGTTTAGTTTTTCAATAAACTAATGAAAAAATCTGTAAAAACTCAAATTTCGCCTGTTTTTTTTTGTTTCAAAGCTGAATAAATCAGGCTAGGAATTAGATATTAAAAAATCCCTCTGAAAAACCCTTCAAAATATTGTTAGGTCTCAGACTGTAAAGTTTGGAGTCTGTGGGAGCTTCTATAAGGGCTCAGGCTCTGCCCGAGTGCGGCTTCTCTCATTCAGAGAAAACCAGCCCTGAAGTTTTTTAACGACTGCGCATGCGCGGCCCGTTCTCCGACTCTTCCGCACCAGCGTCTCGTAGGAGGAAAAATACCATATTTGGGTGAAAGCGTCATCACAGGTCCTGCTCACCACGTGTCCTGCTAAGGAGTAGCAGGACACGTGGATGTAAAATCTGTCAATATTTATGAATGAATACCCGCGGGAAAGACAGCCTTTTGACGCGCCGCAGAAGCTACTTCCGGGTTGCCCCCACCTCACAGACAAAACATCATAAAACTAAAAGTAAAACTACGATGTAAAGGGAGGAAAATAGATAAAAATCTCCACTTCGACCACTGCGTGAAAAATCAATACTTTCACCTGCCGTGTCTCGCCTTAACATCAAGGTGGACCAGGTGTTGGATTTTGCTAATTTTATAACATTTGTAAAACATTAAGACTTCCAGACTATTACTTTAAAGTACTTTTTGAATAATTAGAGAAAGTTTAGATTTTTCTCCAAATTGTTTTCCCTTTTATCTGTTTTCAAACATGACCATATATGGGCGATTCAAGAGATGCCGTCTGGATTTAGAACGTGATTAAACTGTTATTTAACTGTTGCTGGGCTAAGTTTACATTATCACTTTTTAACGGACACCCTCCAGCCAATCAGAATCGAGTATTCACCTAGACCAAGGTAAAACTACTTTTAATGCCCAACATTTCTCATGCCACAAACGCATCAATAGCCTTCTAGGGCTGTGAAACCATACTGTACACAAGGGCCATGAGTGAGTCCCAGTTCTCTCTCTCGATTACGCTCCGAACACAAAAACAACAACGACTTTTCCCTCAAATCGCCATCATTGCCACTTCACTGGTGTAACACTATGGATTAACGCTGTAACATCAAACGTGAAAACCCGTCTGCACTCCAGTGGATGGGATTGGCGCGCGTTGTTTACTCTCCCCGCTCTTGAGGTTGATTTTTAATTACTGTACGTATTTCAGGCCGTGTCCTCGTGTACGCGGCGCCGCGGTGTGACCGGTTAATCTCGTTAATTGTCAGGGCGCGTGTAAAGCTCATTTCTCAGCTCAGTAAAGTCCGTCTCCCCGAAGATTCCCTGTAATAAACGCGCTCTGATTAAAAAAAAAAAACAAGAAAAGAAAAAAAAAAACGCTTTGAACTGTTCCTCTCTGCGATGAAAGGGAGGCCTCCTGGAGCTGGCCGGGTTTACGCAGCGTGGGAGCGGGCGCCCGACCAAAAAATCATGTAGAAGAGAACACATACAACTTTTTCAGATATTTGTGCTGATTCCACTGATGGAATGAAGAAGTAAAAGCACTGACATAGGGCCTCATTTCCTAGTTATCCAGAGTGTTGTTGATTTCTGGAGATTTTTTTTTATTTTGAATTCATGCAGTCCTTGTGTTTGAAGAGTTTAATGGTGCTAGGCTAGTGCATGTCTATGGTAACTAGTAGCCTGCATTACAAACAGTCTGACCCGCTCCACAGTGCACCTGAGGGAAATCACTTATAACACTGGACTACCCATATAAATGTCTGAATCATTTTTTGCATTTGAAAGAACTTATATTTGAGCAGTATTAGCTTCCTGGTTGTAGCTACGCAGTGGTGGAGTGATCTGCTGGGTTACCGGATCTACAGTAGTTTGTTTACCTGCGGCCGCATTACTACAAATGGAATTCACAAAGGAGCTTTCTACAAATCAGGTATGGCAACGTTTGGAGGACGACCCCATGATTTTGAAGAGGTTTTTAATGCAGGCTACTAGTTAACATAGACATGCACTAGCCTAGCACTAGTCTAGTACCGCTAAACTCTTCAAATATAAGGACTGCATAAAAAATATATTTATATATATCTCCAGAAATCCTCCAGAAACACTCTGGAAAACCAGGAAATGAAGCCCTGTGTCAAAAATCCTGAAATATCCCTTTAACTTCTAACACTGCAAGTGAATGGGGATTTTTTCTTTTGTGATGTCAATTTGAAACTACTGCAGCCTCAAACATTACTGACATAAATATGAGGGAAAAAATGTGTTGCAAGTTTTCTGTAATTCTATGTTTTCATATTTTAAAAATATGTGCCTATAGTCATGGTTATGAGATTTGGGTAATGACCGAAAGGACAAGATCGCGAATACAAGCGGCCAAAATGAGTTTCCTTGGCAGGGTGGCTGGGCGCACCCTTCGAGATCGGGTGAGGAGCTCAGTTACCCGGGAGGAGCTCGGAGTAGAGTCGCTGCTCCTTCACGTCGAAAGGAGCAGCTGAGGTGGCTCGGGCATCTGTTCTGGATGCCTCCTGGTCGCCTCCCGCGGGAGGTGTTCCAGGCATGTCCTAGTGGGACAAGGCCTCGTGGAAGACCCAGGACACGGTGGTGGGACTATGTCTCCGAGCTGGCCTGGTGTCGCCTCGGGGTCCCCCCAGAACAGCTGGAGGAGGTGTGTGTGGATCGGGAAGTTTGGGCATCTCTGCTGAGACTGCTGCCCCCGCGACCCGGCCGGATAAAGCGGAAGAAAATGGATGGATGGATGGATGTGCCTATATTTTGGATCTTGTATGGTTTTTGAATAAGCTAGTGAAAAACTCTGCCATGTTTTTCTGTATTCTAGGAAATAGATATTTAAAAATCCTTCTGAAAAATCCTTCCAAAATATTGTATTAATAATAATATTATATTTCCCAGACTGGAAAGTTTAGAGTCTGTAGGAGCGACTAAAGTGATGAGGTCGTTGCATGAATGGAGCAAAAACCTCATTTTGAGAAAAGCGGCTCTGAGAACATTTCTCGGGTCTTTTCTACAGAAAGAAATTTACCATATTTGGATTATAGGGTCAGCTCCCTGACCCTTTGCAGGACACGTGGATGTAAAATATGTCAATATTTGTGAATGAATGCGCAAAGGAAAGCCGGCTTTGTTCAGCAATGTAGTAGCTACTTCCGGGATATCCCTCGCTTGCGGACAAAACTCCATTAAATAAGCATCGCACAGGGTAAGTTTTGTCTTTTTTATACTCTGATATAAAAACTAAGACGTTAATGCTGCCTTAAGTGATGTCTTTTTGAATTTTTTCATCAGTAGGTGGAGTAGTGAACTCTCATGAAAGTCTGTCACTTTTTTTGGACATTTAGAACATAATAATTCCATTTAGAAATAAGTTTACAGCGCAGTTCTTTTTTTTTCCTGCAACCCTTGAACACCTCAGCCTCTGCTCCGGTGCTGCTTTGCTTTGTGAGGAAAAAAAAAGGAGGACAAAGACCTGACAGCTCCTGCAGATATTGGATTAATAAACAAACGGACATTTCAGGAGGATTTCAGCTGCATCAGAGCAGGTCGGTCACATATTTGTCAGTTCACCATCTTTTTGCAAACTTCTGTCATAATGCTAAACTGTTAGCCGCTAACTGCTGTTGCGTCTTCGGCTTCGGACATTTGCGATCTCTTGTTCACGTGTTTGTGTTTACACGGTGCAGGGGATCAAACGGGATCACTTAGAGTAGCTTTAAGGGAGAAACTATCGCTAAATATCTCAACAGAGTGGCTCAGATCTCTCTTATGTGCAATCGTGTTTTCAAAATCATCTTGGGAGCCATAGAGGACTGATGTGAGGGGCCTCGCTCAGTGGCTGAACTCTGAGGTTCAAATGTGGCCAAAGTCTGTTCACGCGAGATGAAATGTGTGCTTTAGTCTCATCTGCAGCTTCAGGAAACCCAAGTCCAATCTAAAACATGTGCGACTGGTTCTAAGGGAAAAAAAGTACCAATGCACGACTCCTCGCTGGACTGTATAAAGGGAAACATTAACTGATCACCATGGAGGAAGCCACAGGGGGGCGCTGTAATGAGGCTACTCCGCATTCTCTCAATCGCCTGATTGAAACACCGACCGCTCGCTTCACAAACGCAGCCAAAAGATGAATTTTTAACACGACCCAGATTTGTAGAGAGGGAAATTTAAGTTCAAAAAGCATAAGATATGGTTTCGATTCTTTTATTGCAAACGCACACTCCACTCCCAGCCCGCAGACTGAGGGGCAGGAGACGGGCTAACCACTCCGCCGCGGCGCGTTTAAACACAGGGGAAACAGATGGCGGCGCCGCTGTGTTGATTAATGAACGCCTCGTCAATAAGACAACAACCTTCGGAATGATTTATGAGTCTGACAGACGGAGACTCGCTTCGACTGAATCAGAAGCACCGGAGTTTTGCTGAAAGATAAACTCTCCCCATGCATCGTTTCATTAGAGTCCGGAGAGTCCGCGGTGGTCGGGGCCAGGTTTGAGGAAGGCTTCATTTCATGCATTTAAATGAACTGATCAAACTGACGCTCAGGATCAGGAGACACAAAGGAAAGATACTGCACTGTCTCTCACACCTGTCTGATGCTTTATCGCGTTTCTACAGTTGAACGCTCGACTGGCACGAATTCTTTCTTTCTTTCTGTTCTAATCAAACAGTTTGATGACGTTTGTTTTCAGTCCACGCTTTAATATTTGGTTGTAATGTCTAGCATCTAAAAGGCGGGGACCAAAACAATATGGCGCCACCCGTGATATTTTTATTACACCACACTCACGATTGTCCAGAAAATGAGTTAACACGGTGGTGGCTAGTTTACAAATCACTTTTTAGAAGTTAAAGGGATATTTCTGGATTTTTGACATAAGGCCTCATTTCTTAGTTATCCAGAGTGTTGCTGATTTCTGGAGATATTTTCTTGGGTAATTCATGCAGTTTTTATGTTTGAAGAGTTTCGTAGCGCTTGGCTAATGCAAGGCTAGCGCATTTCTATGGTATCAGCTAGCCTGTGTAACCCAGGTGGGAAAACCTGCCCATCCCTGTATTGTATTGTCTAAGCCAATCACGGTTGCTGTGCGTATGACGTCACGCGGTTACGTGGGTCAGCGCGACCAGTCGCGTACGTTCTAATATGCCGCTGTAGTCAGTGCGAGTAGGAGCCGTGGGGAAGCCACACGAGAGAGAGCGGCAGGTCTGTTTTGTTTGTTGTTGCTATCGTTCTAATCTAAACCCGCTTGTTTCTTACCCGGTTATTTGTATACTCTCAGGAGCCTTCCGCCGTGCCTTGGGGGACCGTGAGGAAAGCGCGTTGGAAGCGCGGAACTGGTAAGCTTTGTGATAGCCGTAGCATTAGCATTTGCCTGGCCGCACTTCATTCATTCATATGGGTGCGGGTAGCTCACCGGTTAGCCTAATCTGTTCGTCAACAAAATGCCTGTTTCTACCAAAGTAATGACTGTTAAAGGGAATCTATAAGTCAAAGTCGATTCCCCATGTTTCTAACGAAGCTTATTGCCTATTGATTGTTTGTTCTAAGTGAATGTGTGATACACTTTGAGCCGTTGACCATGGTTTGTAAACAATGTGTTGGTTGCTAAATAATGTAGCGCATATTATTTAGTATGATGTGAATTTAAAGGATAAGATGTAAATATGTTTATTGTTGAAACTAATGTAGTGCAATTAGTGCTATTTAATATGAGTTGTGCACACTGAAGATGATGATGATAATAATGTACATTGTGATTTACTGGGACTTTGGTACTGTTCTACAGGCCAGGTTCCCAAGATTGATGGCGAGCTATGAAGGAGGCCTAGCCTAATGAACTGAACCTAAAGATTGGCACATTGTGCTGAAGCATCACTCATTCCTGCCGGGCCGGTAGGAGGCGCTCTGCAGCCGCAAACCTCTCACCCCACGAACTCTCTTTTTTCCCTTGTCCACCACACACGCACACACCTTCCCTCCCCGAACTTTCATTCAATTCCCTTGGACTATACTTACAGAATCTCAGACGTGGGATTCTGTATTGAACTTTGGGCGGGGTTGGGGTTGATTTGGTTTTGTGGCGGTTACAACGCAGACTGTATTTGTGAAACAGCTTCCAGTTACTTTTGTCCACATATTGAGCTCATTGATCTTATTGAAGGGCCCGCGTTTATTAATTGGGTTTCTGTTCACTGTAAATATTGTGCACTGCAACTGTATGTCATTTTCATTGTCAAATATATGGTACCAAAGAAAAGCCAACTAAATTTCAGTCTCCTGCCTCTCCCTTCTAGAGCCGAGTCTATACCTTCTGACACTAGCCTATACGATCCACTCCATGGGTAGCATTTAATCTGCACCGCACTTGCTACACCTGCATTAAAAACAGTCTGACCCGCTCCACAGTGCACCTGAGGCAAATCACTTCTAACCCCAGACTAACCATATAAATGTGTCGATAGAATAATGTTTGGAATATAACTGACCTTGCATCACATGAATGATCGCATTTTGAGGGACTATTTTCTGGCAGATCACTCCGCCGCTGCGTAGCTGATACAACCGCGAACCTGATGCTGCTCAAATATAAGTTTTTAAACGCACAGACATTTATATGAGATATGTTCTTACCTGAGCTTAGACGAGTTGATATGTACCTGTCTGGTCTTTGTGCGTGCGCTCAGTCACGCAAAAAGACCGAAGATGTTGTTAGTGTAGCCGAATGGAAAGGCGCTAGTAAGCGTCCATGACTTTAATGCATGTAAACATTAATTTACTTTTACTAGCAGGCAACACAGGTTTTTAACAGGCTCAATTATGACAGAGACATGACCATTTACTCTATGTTACCATCCATCCATCCATCCATCCATCTTCTTCCACTTGTCCGTTCCCGGGTCATTGCACCAGCCCCTATGGCTCCTGCTGCAGGTGGTGGGTCCACAGGAGGACGGCCTCATGGTTCTAACCGGGCCTGTTGTCTCATAAGGGGCTTCTGAACCGCTCTTTGTCTGACCCGTCACTTAGGACCTGTTTGCCATAGGAGACAAGGCACGAAGCCCCCGAAAACATAGCCCCAGGATCAATCGGGTGCTCAAACCCCTCCACCACGTAGAGGTAGCGGGTCCAGGAGGGGATTTATGTTACTTAGTTTATTAATAAATATATTTTATCTTCTTCATTTTGGTATTTTCATAAAAAATGGACTACGTTGGACAGCTTTAAATTCTGCCCAAGGCACAGACAGTTTGACAGTTTCATTGATCATGGACAGTATGAAGTACAACAGTTCCCCAAAATAGCGCAGGGTCTGGCACGCCACAGGTCTTGTACACAAACGCCTCATCACGCACACAAGGAGTCCGACGCCGAGGCCTGCACACTTCTCGCCAAACTGCCGGCTTTACGCTCCTTGCAGCTGCAGTGCGCCCATCGTGAAGGTAGGCCGGTTCCTGACTGGTGGTGGACAGGTCAGAGAGGGGCAGGGACGGGAAAGCAGCGCCCTTTATAGGTGAGCCCAGGACAAGCGACCCCGTACTGCCACATTAACATTTAGCCTCTTCCCCTCTCCTCTATGGGGCCAAACGGGGTGAAGTTAAAAGCGACCAAGCTCTTTCAAGTTTTCCCTATTTAACTTCGGCTACACGAGTAGTCCAAGTATAGTTACACAAAATGAAGGATAAAAAGTGGTACTATATTGCATGGACGTGGAAGTGTTTATTATTATTATTACGCCTTACAATGTAGTACCCCTTTTATTTGCTTAGAACATTTATTTTGTGTTACTTCATGTTCTACTCACGTAACCGTATTTAAATAGGGAAAACTTGGAAGAGCTTGGTCGCTTCTGACTTCACCCCGTTTGGCCCCGTAAAGGAAAGGAGGAGAGGCTAAATGCTAACAACATCTTTGTTCTTTTTGCGTGACTGAGCGTACGCGTAAAGACCAGACAGGTACACATCAACTCGTCTAAGCTCAGGTAACAACATATCAGTCTGGAAAAACGGTGGCCTGTTCCTTTCAGCCTAAGCAGTGTCAAAAGATCCAGTGTTGCGTTCACTATTAACCACGATCTGATGGGGAAGTGTGACCACTGCGTAACGCCTTCTCCAGCACATCCCAAAGATTCTCAATGGGGGTTAAGATCTGGACTCTGCGGCGGCAGATCCATCTCATGCTCCCTGAACCACTCTTTGACAATGTGAGCCCGATTGATCCTGGCATTGCCCTCTTGGAAAACACTTGTGCCATGAGGGAAAAAGAAATCTACTGATGGAATAACCTGTTCTTTCAAGATGTTCAGCTGATCTTATTCTTTGGGCTCATAGTGTTGCTGAACCTAGACCTGACCAACAGATCAGATCAGTAACACACTGAAGAAAGTGCTTCTTATCTTAGACAAATGGCTGGGCTTGGGTTTTGAAATAAGTTTGTGAAGGTTCTCATTCATCCAGGGAGTATCCATCGTAGAAAAAGGTTAAATCATCGACTGGACTGGGTTTGGTAAAGTTGAGGACATTTCGATTCTAGTCACAGAAGCTTCTTCAAGCTCTTCAGGTCTTGAAAGAAGATTTCCAATGAAACAAGCATGAACAAGATACATTTACTTGTACACTACACTTAAAATAAGATACAAACCCTTCAACTTAGGGAAAAGTCAAAGGCAAGAAAAATCATTCTTGTTCCACTGGTGAACAAACTCCATTTATGTTTTCATTCAATTTTCCAGTTTTTAAGTTCATTTTGACAATTGATTAACTGCCTGACTTTCATAAAGAAGTTTATTAACTAGCAGATAACTAGAGAAAACTCTAGGTTCTCTAGGAAGGTGCTCGAAAAGATGACAAACGAGAGAGGAAAGTGTTCTCATTACACCTTAATGCGGGCACCGTCTCGCCCCCGCGCCGCCAGGGACCAGCACAGGACGCCGGGACAGCGCTTTGAAGCTGGGGTAACTCCAAAGTTTTAGTGCTGCACTATATTATTCACTTTGTTTTACTGCAATCGAAATCAAATTACGTTATTTTTGTGTAGCCCAACATCACAAGAAGAGTTGCCTCACAGGGCTGCACCGAACATCAAAACAGTGACACGCAAACACAAATGTAATGTCCAAATAAGCATCAGCAGCAAATGGAGACGTGCCCCGGGCGTCTGTCGTCCTTAGACTCTCCTACGCAGCAGGAGGAACCCAAAAACTCTGCGTGAGAAAAGACAAGCCTCGAGGAGAACCATAAGGAGAGATCCACTCCCATGGATGGACAGGCTAGAGATGGACCCAGGGCGGACGGAAGTTTGGGTGACCAGATGACATGGCCTGAAATGTGGGCTGGTGTCCCGGAGGGGCCGGGGAGTTTAACACAAATAGAGGAGAGTGTTTTTCTCTGCTGGTTTTCCTCTCCCTCTTTTTATAAGAGACAAAGATAAGTACAGACTCTGGCATTATGAGTTATTTCTTGTCTCTTTACTGCAGCTCTCTCTATCTCTGTCCTCAAAGTTTACACCGATAAGTCCCAGGACAAACTATATTAGACAGAAATGACCCACCACATCTGTAGCCCAAAAGAAAGGTTTGCAAACCAGAGTGCTGTAGTGCTCTTTCTGCCAATAATAACCAGCCTTTACAGAGGCGTTTGTGTCGCTCTTTAAAGGAACAGGCCACTGTTTTTCCATACTGAGACATGTTTTTACCTGAGCTTAGACGAATTGATACGTACCTGTCTGGTCTTTGTGCCTGTGGAAGAGCTTGGTTGCTTCTAACTTCACGTCATTTGGAGCTATAGGAATATACTGGGAGATTCCAAATGCTAACAACATGTTTGGTCTTTTTGCGTGACTGAGGGAGCACAAAAAGACCAGACAGGTACACATCAACTCGTCTAAGCATACATATGAACATATCTCAGTATTGAAAAACGGTGGCCTGTTTCTTTAATCAGGCAGCGCTGATCCGGGACTCCAAGTTCAGGAGCCTTGAATTTGGGACTGTGCAGTCTGGGACGAACAGTCCCCCTATGGAAGTGTCTTTGCAGATAGGGCTGAAGACCGCAGTTGTCAAAAAGATACTCGTGTTTTGAGCTACTCGCACTTCTTCAATCTTAGGATCTTCTCCAGTAGCTGTTCTACTCCTGAGGTCCTACGTACCCAGGAAAAGCTTTCCTCACCTCTCGATCTCTTACTAAGCTTAATCCATCCATCCATCCATCCATTTTCTTCCGCATTATCCGGGGCCGGGTCACGGGGGCAGCAGTCTCAGCAGAGATGCCCAGACTTCTCGATCCACGCACACCTCCTCCAGCTGTTCTGGGGGGACCCCGAGGCGACACCAGGCCAGCTCGGAGACATAGTCCCACCAGCGTGTCCTGGGTCTTCCATGAGGCCTCCTCCCAATAGGACATGCCTGGAACACCTCCCGAGGGAGGCGACCAGGAGGCATCCGGAACAGATGCCCGAGCCACCTCAGCTGCTCCTCTCTACGTGAAGGAGCGGCGACTCTACTCCGAGCTCCTCCCGAGTATGTGAGCTCCACGCCCCATCTCGAAGGGTGAATCCTTTCAATGCAAAGTAAGAACACTCTCCATTGTGTCACTTCACTACAGAGTTAGGACAATTTGGAAGTAAAACTACAGCTATTTTGTTTCAACTGTTTAAGATCAATAATCGCAGTTTCAACAAACAAAGTATAAGACAGTGATAAAGATGTGATTGAGATTTTCACCAAATACCTGCAAATCGCCCAACACTCCCCTACTTTTAAGTCGAATGGTGATTACAACTGGTGCAATCTCTGACTCGCTCAAAAACAAACTTCGGGAAACGTATTTTACCATCGTTACTAACCTCAGAGTACATGGATACTGAGCTAAGGCTGCACCAACAGAGAATCCATGTAACCCCGTCTTGAGTACAATCGTAAAAGTCATGCCAATGGCCCACACTGGCTCATATTGGGTAAATGCCTCATGGCGGTGAAGGTGAGGGGAGGACGCAGAGCCGTGGTTACAGTGGTCGGTGTTGCCTCTCTCCTCCTGGATCTCGCCGCAGTTGTTTGCTCTGATTATCGGCTGCAGAGTTCCTCCTGATTGTTGCAGTGAGTGCGAGCTGCCTCCCGCTGATGCACCCCACTTTCAGACCGAGGCGAGTGTGTGCTGTGTGTGCGGGCCCCCTGCTGGTCAGATGTGACAGAGCGGCTCCAGCTGAGAGCGCCGGAGACAGTATTGACAGCAGCGGCTTCACAAACGCACTAAAGACCGACGCTTTTGTGATTCTGCAGAGCCGGAAAGCAAGTAAGCGCTTTTTGAAATGGTTCAGACACACATCATGGAGACGTTATCGCCATTATTCTTTAGATTTTGCCAATACCTTTAAGGTTGTGGTGTTTATAATTGATTCATGGGCTGAACCAATGGGCCATGTGCAAGGCCGCGTTGTGGTTTCCCTCGTCACTGATGTTCTCAACGACTGACCTTTCGCAACTCATAGCTCATAGCAACAGTTGCTATCCGTCATTGTCCGATTCTCCTGACATAGAAGATAGAGAAGAGAGCAGGCTTTTCCTCCCCTCTGAAAGCAGTGCTCGTAAGCTCGTAAGCCAAGGTAAGACTCGTATACCGTCCGCCGTGTTCATGGGCGTGACCTTGAGGTCTGGTGTGGACGTGTCCCCACCAACATTTCACAGCTTTTCCTATCTCACCATTCACATTTGCGGCATAGATACAGACGGCATCAGACGCTGGACTTCCTGTCGCCGATCGTTTGCATTCACAACTAGCAGGGTCCCACACAAATAAAGAGATAGCTCAGGATTTGGTTAAAGAAACGAGTTACTGATGGACAGTCACAGAAACGTATTACAAACATCATGTTCGCTATGAATCCAGCACCCAAAGGAAACGCCAGCTGTCGTAAGGGGCGGAGCTTTTATCTTAGAGCTAAAGGCTAGTGTTGAAAAATGATAATATAACATGTAAACAAGTAAATATTATTTAAACCATTAACAGGACGATTCTTTTCAAAACTTTGCGCTAGATTAAATTTGTATTTTGTGTTAGCCGCGTTAGCCTCAAGACAAAAACATCCACCGTTATGAACACGGAGGTTTCCTCCAGTGAGGTCGTTACGTCTCACGTATTATTTTCTAACCTGCTCCAGTCACATCTGAACTTTTACTCGCTGTCCTTTACCAAATCTTGAGCTATTGCTTCATTTCTGTGGGACTTGCTAATTTTTTAATGGGAAGAGATAACGGACAGGAAGGACAGCGTCTGGCTGACTGTCCAGGCGGAAATCACGTGGGGTCACTGTGCATAGAGCCCATTCCACCAGAAATGGCTAAAAAGAGTGGAAAATTGTGTTTCTCTAAAGATTCTATTTCCCCCTTGGCGAAGCCACGCCCCCTTCTATGACGAGACGCCGTCTGTATCTATAGTAACTCGAGTGACAACGGCTGGGCAGAGTTCATGCTAGCGTTTTCGATGTTTTTCAGTCTTGCTGCTCGCACTGTGATGGGCGTAGGGGACATGTCTTCTCATTGTGTAACCTTTCACAAAAGCTCCACACTGATATGGGCATGCAATGTCTGTAGTTTAATTTAATCCAAAGGTTTCACTCAAAAACAGCAAAACAAGCAGTTGTTAAACTCGTCCCATCACTTAGTTTTATTGAGAAGTGAGAGGAGAGAAATGTAGAAACAAATACGACAATTTGTGGATAAACTTCAATACCTTCTATATTTTTCACTGCAGTGGCACTAAATTGGCACCAGTTATTAATTATCATACCAGCAACTTACTACAACCTTTATTTTATAAGTCTGAGCCTTTACTTTGAAATTTACGTCAACAGATGATGATTTATAGAATAGGTACTATTTAATAGCTTCTAAGCTTTCACTGTATTGATCACTGTAGTGACACTAAATTGGCACCAGTTATCAAATATTAAATGAGCAACTCTCTGCCACCTTTATTTCTCAGGTCTGGACCTTTATTTTGAAAGGTATGCACAAATATGACAATATATGGATAATCCTCAATACCTTCTACATATTTTACTGTAGTGGCACCAAATGTAGCTGCAAAGAATAGAGATAAGAACAAATAATCCAAGTCTGTGGTAAAAACGAAAGTAGAGAAATCTGACATTGATGTGAACGTTCCGCTAATAGCAGTGAAGCACTTCCTGTTGTCCCTACAAAATAAAAGGCGTCAATGTTCCAGCCGCTGGGAGAGTGTTTGTAATGGTAATTAATAAATGAACCTAATATTATAGGTTCAAATGGACACAATATTTGCTGTGTACTTTTCAGTTTTTAGTGCAGTACTTTTGTCCTTATCAGGGATGTCACAGTTACTGGTGTAGCGGTAAACCCCAGTAAAAATGTTGACAATAATAATTACCGTCTTGTTTTTGAAAAAATATTTTACCGTGGTGGATTACCGCGCCCGCGGTTTAGGCAAAGTGAGCCTCATGAGCCGCCGTCTCATCTGCTGAAGTTGCCGCCCAGGCGCCTCTGTAGCTACAACCAAAACAAAATTTCTCGAAGGTGGAATCATGTCCGAGACGACAGCGCGCAGGATCTATCAGCCTCAGAGACCGAGCCTGAAGTCTGGACACATTTTGGCTGTTTTAAGAAAGCCGAAGGACAGTTGATCGAGACAGTTTTCCTGTTTGCGGAACGTGCAGGAAAAAGTGTCTCTAGAGAAGCAATACTTCGAACCTCTGACTCACCTGCGTGACCGTCTCCCTCTATAGCAGTAAGTTAACGTTAGCATTTTAGCTGAAATGCTGATGTGGGACTTTGGGTTGAGGGAGAATGAAACGAGTCGCCCTATAGTGCGGCTGCAGTACCACTGCCAGCACATAAGCCGTGTCCGGATACCTCCGCACAATGGCACAATGCGTTACATTGGCAGATTCACTCTCGCCGCAGTATTATGAATTTAATAATGACCACTGTCTGATGGCATTTTCCCAAATCTGCAAAGTGAAAGCTCACTGGAAGGACACAAACTGAAAACGGTTTATCTTGTTCAAAAATATTCTTCTTCGTTTCTGGTGCTATAAATGTAATACCCTCGAAATGATCAACAACACATCGTTATAGTTCCTTTACTTTGATGTGAAAAGTTGCACTTTTGATAAGGATTTGTCTGTATTTTTTTTTTTTAATGTAATAAGCACTATTCAACTTTTTTGAAACTATTTCAGTTTGTGCAGGACTATCAATGCTTTCTGAACATATTAACACACATTAAATAAAATACCGCGATAATACTGAAAACCTCGATAATTTTGGTCACAATAACCGTGAGGTAAAATGTTCATACCGTGACAGCCCTAGTCCTTATTGCAGAATGGTGTGACAAATAAGCGAATAAGCAGTGGACTAAAAACAGACTTGTGGACATTCGGACATGAACGCATCTACAGCTTCCTCTTCCTCCTGGTTTTGTGTAACAGGCTGCACTTACTCTGCCACAGCGACGGCGTGATGAGGAGCGTCTCTCTCGAGGAGAACTGTCCCAGATTTTAAAGACGGCTTTGACCTTGATTCGAGAGAACCAGCGGAGCCCACGGCGCCCTCCTCCCCGCGCCCCAGGAACGAGCTCCTTCAGCGGGATCACCTTGGACCGCGGCAGCCTACTTTCACCGGGGCCCGCTCAGAGGAGGAGTTTGGAGAGGGAGAGGGATGAGCACGGGCAGGTCCTGGAGCGTTTTTGAAGGTTTCACTGTGTAAAATATACCTGGAGGAGTGTTTTGTTTCATGTTTGAGCCATTCTGAGGCCGTGTTCTTCTCAAGAGCTGAAAACACTTAACCAACGCTTAAAGGAATAGGCCACCGTTTTTACATACTAAGATATGTTCTTACCTTACTTTAGACGAGTTAATATATCCCCGTATGGTCTTTGTCCGTGCGCTCTGTCACGCGAACGGAGCACATACGCAGCCTCTCCCAGTTGTCACATAGCTCCGAAAAAGCTCACGATAGAAGCTACCAAGCTCTTCCACGTGTTCCCTATTTAAATAAAGTTACGTGAAGTGTTTTCATGCGAAGTATATTTACACAGAAATGTAACATGTCGATTTTATAAGCAAATAAAAAGGGGGACTATATTGTGAGGCGTAATGATACGAGGAGCAAAGCGTCCGCGTAGTAACTCCTAAAGACTTCCCCGCTCACTTCCGTCAATAACCTTTAGGAGTTACTGCGCAGACGTTTTACTCCTCGTATCATTACGCCTCACAATATAGTCCCCCTTTTTATTTGCTTATAAAATCGACATGTTACATTTCTGGGTAAATATACTTTGCATGAAAACACTTCACGTAACTTTATTTAAATAGGGAACACGTGGAAGAGCTTGGTAGCTTCTATCGTGAGCTTTTTTGGAGCTATGTGATATGTGGGAGAGGCTGCGTATGTGCTCCGTTTGCGTGACAGAGCGCACGGACAAAGACCAGACGGGGATATATTAACACGTCTAAAGTGAGGTAAGAACATATTTTAGTATGTAAAAACGGTGGCCTATTCCTTTAAGTCGGGTAATTTCTCCTCCTGGAAGTGGTCCTCTACGTTTTAAAGAGAACGTACTCTTTCTATGGCTGCCAGCTTTAGGTAATACACTTTAGCGGTTCCTACAGACTTAAAACTTTCCAGTCTTCTTTGTAAAAATATTTTTGAAGGGTTTTCCTGAAGGATTTTTCAGGATTCCAAGCCAGATTTATTGAACTTTGACCCTCAAAAACAACACATGATTTGAATTTTAACTAAAAACTCTTTTAATGCATTATTGAGATCTTTAAACTAATATGTCCACAAAATCCATCCATCCATTTTCTTCCACGTGTCCATTGCCAGGTCTCACATTGCACCAGCCCCTTATGGCTCCTCCTGCAGGTGTTGGGTCCACAGTAGGACATGGTTCTAAACAGGCCTGTTGGTCTCTCATAAGGGGCTTCTGAACAGCTCTTTGTCTGACCCGTCACTTAGGACCTGTTTCTTGTGACCTGTGTCTTCGTGCCCCCTACCAGGGGCACGAAGCCCCCGACAACAGGTGCTCAAACCCCTCCACCATGTTAGGGTGGCGGTTCCAGGAGAGGCCACAATATATGGAAGGGGGAGTCTTCTTTAGGAAAGTTGAACAAAGTGCTGTCCTCTCGTAGTCAAACGCGCATTTTTGCCATGACATTATCATTAGGGAAGAAAAAAGAACAGGCGTGTCCAGAGTAGGTTAGAAAGAGCTCCTTCTTCACAACTTTCGGTGCAAACATAACATCTGTTCAGACGGCAGAGAAAAGTTGATTTTGCATGATAGGACCTTTAAGAGTTTAAAAGTATGACTCGGGCTAATCAGCTCTGTGTGTGTACAGATATTTTCACAAGAAAATACTAAAAAGTACGGCAAAATGTTTTCATAACTTTTCGGTTTGTAAAGTTTTAGACAAATGCTCCAATTAATGTGTTTGTTTTATGTCCACAAGTGAGCATAAGGCTGATTAGCTGCTATTGTACTTCCATCCACATGGCTTTAATATGTTGTTTATGTCCTGATCTCTTATTATGTCAGTGCTCTCTGCTGGACACATGTGGAATTCTTTCCTTTTTTCAAATTTAAGCTGCCCCCTAGTGGCTGGAGTGAGCATTCTGGCTATTTCTTGAAAAATCCATAACTCCACACAAGTCCACACGGTTGACACATGTGTTTTAAACCTTTGATATTTTTCGAAAAGTCTAAATATGAATGGGACCCAGGCATGTGACCAGAAGTGGGCGGGACTGTTGTGCTCTGTTCATTATCCAGAGGTAGTGACTGAAAATACTGGCAATTTTGACATTAATGGGCCAAATTCCCCCTCCTGGAACCGCCACTTTAACGTGGTGGAGGGGTTTGAGCACCTGAATGATCCTGGGAGCTCTATTGTCGGGGGGGGTTCGTGCCCCTGGTAGGGTCTCACATGGTTCTAGGTGATGGGTCAGACAAAGAGCGGTTCAGAAGACCCTTATGAGAGACAATGGATGGATGGATGGATGGATGGATGGATGGATGGGCCAAATTCTTTTCATTATAAACCCCTGCAATGCATTTCTCCCCATAGTTAAAGCAGAAGTTTCAAATCCCACTTTTCTCCTGCATTGGCTCGCCTTAAAACCAAACAAACACGAAAAATCCAAAGGTAAGATGTGCAAAAGATAAATGAAAAAAGCTACGATCTCCTCTAACGTGCGCATCGACACATAATTGCGCCTAATTCAATGGCGGCTGCACTTTCCAGGCCTGGCAACGCGAAAGTGCCCAGCACACAGTCTCCTCCTGTGATTAAAGTGGCCACCGAGGAGCCGCGCCGTCCATTAAAAACTCCTTACACGCGCTCTGTACCCACTGCATCCATCACCCCTGCCCTCCGCGCTGTTTACACTCTCTGCTTTATTAACCCGCGCGTTTACACCGGGCCGGGCCGCTCGTCGCCCCCTGGAGGTGAGCCGCTCCCGCGCGCACATAAATTAGCCCAACGTCGAGCCGTCCTGCGCGGCCGTAATTGGCCCTTATTTTCTTGCACATACGCGCGTTTACCGCCGCGTTTTCATCCGTTATGCGCCGCCGCTGGGAAAACCTTTAGACGGAACAGGCGTGATGGGGGGGAAAAATATCTGCAGGCGTTTGTGGATATGAGAAACCGCAATAAAGGCAAGAATAAGGAGAAAATGTAATTAATGCTTTATTTTGTATTGAAGCCGCTCTAACATAACGTGGTGAGCAAAAGGTTTAGGAGTTTTGGAGCACGGAAATCTTTTTTGTGGGTGCCCCCAAGTTCACACACATTTTGTACATTGAATTAGGCCATGGGTGCTCAAAGTGGGGCCCGTGAGACAAATGTGGTCCTCCAAGGAAAAAAAAGTTTAGGCACTCTCGAGTCGGGAAATGCACTTTTCTTTGAATTCTTTTGAAGCACTTGGTAAAACTTTCCTCCGTGACGCTCCCGGGTTTAGATTCCTCCCGGGGTTCAACAATTGATTAGAAACATCAAACACAAAACGATTTTCATCTTTTTGGCCGCATTCACGCGCTCCTCGGGAAGTGGGGGAAACATTTTCCCAGTTGGAGAATGCACACGCAGTAAATGCTCGCTCAACTGGGGGAAAACGAGGTTCCCGACTTCCGCTGTTGTTCATTTGTCGTTTAATGTGAGCTGTTTGGGTCAATGCTGTTACTTTGCCGCGCTTGGTGTGAGCTGTTGTTGTCCTCAGAGTAACGTTAGGTGAGACAGGCCCGATATTAAAGGTGGAATATGCAACTTTTTATGTGAAAAAAGTTGTGGATTAATTCATGCTTTTAATAACAGACGATTTGGAAAATGGCTAAATCGTCAAATCGAGTCCGCCGCTCCATGTCCCCCCAACGTGCGGCCAATTTATCAGCGTTTCAGCGAAATGAAGAGACTTTCTGCTGCTTCACAAAGGCCGCGTGTTGTGTTTTAAGAGGACGCGGTGGAGTTTTCTTCCACTAAAACAAAGTTTCCCACTTTGCTCCAGTCTGCTCCTGTGCCTTTCTCTCACTCTGCTCTGAGTGGACCATTTAACTCCGCCCCTTTCCCTTGAGTCTCCATGGAGACGGTTGCCAATCACAGCAGAGGCATGAAGACGATAAAACAAACACTTTTGAAAACTCCATGGCTTATAAGTTTGTTAACTGGTGACGTCTCAGCTCTACTTCCGGGTTCGCAGATGTGCTAGAAATTCCCAAAAACTCTTTAATGCCACAATCAATATTTGTGAAACTCAACAGAGAGTTACTGAACATACTTATTTATCAGGCCCATTAGCCAAAAATGCTGCACCTACGGCTATAAAAGTCATATTTACCAAAATCGGTACTTCCGGTTTAGCGGAGAAAAATGCTAACGCAGCTACGCTGGAAGTAGTGACTTTAGTAAATATTACTTGTTTAGCAGTAGGTGCGGCATTTTTGGCTAATGAGTCTGAGAAATAAGTGGGAAATGAGTTTCAGAAATATTTATGGGTGTTTTTAAACTGTTAAGCCCTGGGTTTTATTATTTTAGTGTCAGAGCTTGGATGTTGGCATTGAGCCCAACCCACTCTGAGTCACTATGATTTGATTGGCTGCAGAGTTACACTGTAGGTCAGACACCGGGAGTGACAGTAACATGATGCTGAATAGTGAGACCTTTTTTTTTTATTTCAAAAGGCTGAGGCCTCATTAATCTTCAGTCACAGACTGAGAAGTGAGGAAGGAAGTCATGGAGATGCTGCGTTCGAACACAACACTTCTGCTGGATGTAACAATGAAAGATTGAAATTAAAGTATTCCGTAGGTGTGAAAAATCCTGTTATTAATTAAATTATGAGTTCATTATTATTTGTCCCAGTTCCTCTGAGTCGTGGTGCAGCAGGACTGATGTGGACAGAGGACGACAGTAGCGCAGATGGTAGAGCGGGTCGTCTCATGATCAGAAGGTCGGGGGTTCGAATCCCACCTCCAGAAGGTGCACACTGTCGTTGTGTCCTTGGGCAAGACACTTCACCCACATTGCCCCCAGTGTCTGCGTATATTGGTGTATGAATGAGAGTATGAATGGGTGAGTAGATCCTTGCTGTAAAGCGCTTTGAGTGCCTAATGTAGGTGGAAAGCGCTATATAAGTTGAGACCATTTACCATTTACAGATGTTACAGAAGAACCTCATGAGGTTCATTTCTTCGACACAGTTACTATAGTAACTATTTTCTCCAAAGTAAAAGTAGATCTACTACCGTCCTGTCCACATCTGCCATGGCCCACCATGTTCCCCCATGACTCAGAGGAACCGGGGCACACCTGACTCTCTGTAATTGTAATAATTATCAATAATTTACCCTATATTATATGTTTTTACTACATATTTGAGTTTCAGAATATGATATAACTCTTATATCCAGCAGAAGTCTGCAGTTTTGTCTAAAGCAGAAGCTCCATGACTTCCTTCTTCACTTCTCAGTCAGTGACTGAAGAGCAATGAGGCCTCAGCCTTTTTACTGACAAAGAGCACATTGTATTTAGTGTCATGTCACTGTCAGTCATGGTGTCAGACCTAAAGTCTAACTTTGAAGAAAGTAAATTCACATTTACAGTGAGAAGATTGGAAGGGCGCCCCCTTGTGTCCAAGTACGTCCAACTGCCCGGACCAAAACTACCCCTTGATCAGGGGCCTCTAGGGTTTAAGAGTTTGTAATGTTTTTTTCTCGCATATTTGCCGGTCTGCTAGGACCCGGGAGCGGAAGTTGCGACGTCACACTTAACAAACGTATTAAGAGGTTTTACTTTTAAGAGCAGACAAGGAATATCTAAAAGGGTTATGTTATCTTTATGGGCCTGATCGTCGGCTACATTATGAAATATTAATGAGCAGGACTCTGAGCAGTTTTATTCATATGAAAGACTGTCGATTAAAATGGTAATTGTCCAAACTGAGTAAAAAGCAAAAAAATGAGATTTTCTTTTTTGGCCATATCCCCCCTCCCTAATTTGTGTGTATTTGAGCTTGTAGTGACCCAGCGGCTGCATGAGGGGTCAGCATGGTGCCTTGGCATCACAGTGGTCTCTAAGATGATCCAGGATCTATTGTTTGGAAGGTTTCCACTGCAGACGGACCTTCTCACCAAAATCTACCAAACACTTGATCCTGGAGCGTTGTAGAGACCACCTGATCTAAGGGACCATACGTGGTCAGGATGAGGTTCCTCTGCTGGGGCCGGTGCTCCTCAGAGACACCGTGGATGAGCTCGGAGTAGAGCAGCTGCTGCTCCACCACATCCAGAGGCGCCACATTAAGCGTCTCAGGCGTCTGTTTGATCGGCCTGTGGGGCTTTCGATGGCAATTAGCAAAGTGCTAATGCAGCAGTTATTTTAGTAATAGATTATTTTCTGAAAACAACCAAATGTGTGATCTCCATAGGGGCCTATTATGTAGGAAACCTGCTAACCCATGCAGTTAGTTGAGCAGTGTACATTCTCCTGGGCTTAATCATTATGAGATTGATTGATTTTTTTTAATAAAATGTGTAAATCCTGTCAGGAAAATCTTTGTTCAGCCAAGACAATGCCTGTAGTTTATGATATGAAATACACAAAACTCCCATGAAGCTGTAACTAGAACTTTAAAACTGAACTCTCGTGGCGAAGACTGAAATAGACTCTGGACATCTCCAAATCTTCAAAGTCCGCCTGGTTTCTTCTCTTCTCTGTTTCTGTTTTGATTTTAAGGTCAGCGGCTCGCTCTGAATCGACCGGACAGACGCGCTGAGGCCGTGAGAACTGTCCGAGTCGAAAGGTTATCCACACGAGCGTCTGATAAACTGATGCGGGCGAGAGGAGGGAGGTATCATGGCCTGAGACAACCTGAGATAAAAACACAATAGTTAAGTGTCGGGAGGAAAAGGCCAAGTCTGTGCGGCTCTGGGACCTGCTCCGGGGTTAAAACGGTTCATGTTCTTTCATAATTAGTCTTTTGGCAGCGGCACATTGGGGAGAACTGCAGACGCCATGATGAAACTAAGACACAGAAACCAAATCAAAAGTATTACATTAGTTTAGTGCAAAGTGTTGGATGAACGTCAGAGTTTGGAACGAGATCAGAGCTTTGGAAACTTACTCTCACCAAACAGAGGATCAGCTTTGACGGATTCAGAACAAACTTGTAACAGTGGTTCATATTGTTCACACCAGGAATCTCTTCAGAAGACGTTTGAGTCAGGCTTTCTATGTTATGTAGAGAGCATCAAAACTACACATTATTGGAAATTTCATTACATAAGCATGTCAGAAAAATAATGTTTCCATTTACCCTGATAAGTAAAAAAGAAATAAGGCCCCTGCAATTTAACAGACATTTAACGGGAGTAAAAAACTTCAGGGGAGACACTACAGGCAAAACCCATTTTTTTCAGTTTTCAGGTTTTGGGCCAAATTGGTCTCTGAACATACAAGCTTTCACCCGGAAACAGAAAATATGCCTAATCTTCACAATAACATGTTTAAATATTGCGCTGATTCAATGTTCCCCCATAGACTTATATGGGACAATGCAATTTCAAGGGCCTTTTTCTCAAAACACATTTTTCTGTCATTGTGGCGACACTATGTCCACGTCAGTCGGACCTAAAGACTTCAAATTTTCCAGCCTTGGACTGAACAATATTTGGAAGATTTTTTCAGAGGGATTTTTTATTATTTAATCCCTAGCCCCATTTATTGAGTTTTGAATGTCAAAAAATGAGGCGAGAATTTAATTTTTACTTATTTTAAAACTAAAAAAGAAATCCAAAATCCCCTCTGAAAAAGTCTTGGTAACTCATTCATCAATAAAATGAAACCATAAATTTGAATGTAGCTCTATCCATTATTCAGATTTCGTCGCCGAAAAGATGGGAAATTTAGGGCATTTTTAGGCATAAAACACCTTGTTCTTGTATGAAAAGATAAAATGACAGAAAACTTGCAATGTATTTTTTTCTCACATTTATGCCAGTGATCGACAGCAAAAGTTTCAAATTGATGTCTGTAAATATACATTTCTTTCCCTATTCACCTGCAGTGTCTCGCCTTAAGTGTGACAAAAATGTACAAACCATCATGATCACTCCAATCAAAAAAAGGATTCTTTTTATGGTGTTGCCGTAGCGATGACCAGAACTCCCCATTGGACTTAACACCTTTGGTCCAACCTCAGTCACTGTGAATGCCCTCTGTTCAGAGTTAAACTGTAGGTCAGACACATGGGGCCCGATCCTTATGTTTCAAAAGACTATAGCGTAACAGTTTGTGCTTATTAGAAGCTCACTTTCACATCTCGCCACTACAGACTTAACACATTTAGCCGATTCTCTCCAACTGGACTGCAGCCGGGAAGGGGGAGTGGGGGGTGAACCAGTGCATTTGTTTTGTTCACATTTACAGCCAAGCGAGGGCCGAGCCACAGCGGACGACTTTCTCTCGAGAGACATGAACATTGTTTAGCTCACGATGGGTTAATAAAGTTTTTAGTTAGACCTGTGAGAACTTAAGGGGGGTATTATGCAAAATCCACTTTTTCAAGCTTTACATCATGTCATTCCCTCATTAAAAACATGCCTGAAGTGTTGCCTTGGCACATTCACGTATTTTTGAGTAATCTGTAAAAACTCTGATGGCGGCCATTTTAGGGATAGGTCTGCCTGAGTCCTCCTAGGAACGCCCCCACCTCCTGGAGACCAGTGTTAATTTTGACAACATATTATAATTTAGTTTTAGTCTTAGTCTTTTGACGAAAATGTAATTCAATTTTAGTCAAGATTTAGTCAAAAAAATACCTTCAATTTTAGTCTAGTTTTTGTCGACTAAAATTGCAAGTAAATTTAGTCGACTAAATTTAAGACAATTTTTGTCGACTTTTCCTTTATAATGTTCATTATAATCATATTTAATCTTGTTCCTCTGCTTCATGGAGCTGCTCCACATGAACAAAGCTCAGAGCTGATCCTTTGGCAGAGAATTTACATGATCTGAGGCTCTTTCAGACGGTCAATAGAAGTTTGGATTATTTATTATTATCTTAACATCGTCCTTATTTTATCCTTTCACATTTTTTTTTTTTTTTTTTTACCCTATTACAAAAACCCAACTAAACAGCTTCAGCTAGCCTGCACTGAACACTATGGGTGAAGCCTCGTTCCCTCAGTTCCTACTCATGAGTGACAGTAACATGAGACTAAATACAGTGTGCCCTTTATTTTCAATAACAGGCTGAGGGCACATTGAACTTCAGTCTGTCGCCGACCAAAAAGTGAAGAAGGAAGTCACGGAAATTCTGCCTTCTTACTAATAAGAGTGCAAAAATAATGTAGTCGCAGTCGTCAGTCGCTGAGGAACCACTTTCCAACAGGAACTGAAGCTCCAGCAGGGCCTGGACGTCCTTCAGCCCCGTCTGCGGAGGGACTCCCATCAGAGTCTATCTACCGCCGTCCATGGGAGTGGATCTCTCCTTCTGTGATTCTCCCAGAGGTTTCTCCCACTCACCCACTGGGTTTTTGAGTTTCCCTCACCGCGGAGGAGAGTCCAAAGACGGAAACGCACGGGGCAAGTTTCCATCTGCTGCTGACGCTTTTTTAGACACATTACATTTGCCCGGACATAACATTTGGAGGACCTTTCATCGTTTCACTGTTTGGTGCAGCCCTGCGAGCCAACTGCTGCTGTGATATTGGCCTGTACAAAACAACTTGATTTGATTTATCAATGATGAGCGGATTCTATTCAAAGCACGCCGCGGTTTGAGAACTCCAGGTTGTGGCAAGACGGAACCAAACGGCTCGTGAGATCTGGAGATGGGCTCCCCGTGCGCTGCAACCACTGTGGCGTTGATGAATAGGTCGAACGCAGCTAAAATAAACTTGTTTCAGGGGGATATTAGACCTTTGTGGTGAACGCGCCGCACCAGAACCCTCCCTCTGCGGACTTTGTAAGCACTAAACGTTATCTGATTCCACCAAAGCCGAAAAAGATCCGACCTTTAAAAAATCCCCCGTCCACCCTTTTCCCTCGCCCGACCCCGCTCGACCCGCCGCGATATATCAGCTCCGGGTATTTCCGTGATAGTAAATAAATCATAGCATTGATCAGCCTTCCCCCCGGAGTCACGAAATAAATTAGCAAAAGTTTAAAAAGGCGCACGGACAATTCGCCCGGCTCCTCCGCGGCCGCTTTCGTTGCGGCGCGGAGAGGACCCGGGACCGTCCTTGCTCCGTTTTCCATCTAAATGCAAATTCCGGAGCAGCGCGCGGCCCGGGCTGTCCACTCCGCGGCCCCTCTCGGAGGCAGAGGCGGCGAGGGCTCGCGGAGTCCCGGGCAGGCCGCTCTGAATGTGAAGGAGCTTTGGAGAGAGGGTGGGGAGGGGAGGGGGGGGGGCAGGGATGCAGCGTTCAGGGCGGGAATCGAGTCTTTTGAGTGGCTCTTCAAACGGATCTCATTTGTGAAAAGAGACACATCTTTTACCCGGCTGTGACAGAATGATGGGTTCCCTTTGGGACCGACATTAGGCAGAAACGTCCAGCTGTAGGTGCTCTTGACTAGGGCTGGGTACCGTTTAACAGTACCTACTAAAGCTCCGGTAGGGGGCGGTATCGAAAAACCTTTTTTTTTCGTGCCAATTTTCTGTACTTTTTGTCTCCAGACATAAATAAAGGATCCGCAGAGAGACTAAAAAAGTAACTTGAACTCATGGGCAGCTTCAGCGCAAATGCAGATGTTTTCTTAAAGGGACTATGCAGAATTAAAAAATGTTAAATTAACCTCTTAACTCCCGCCTGAACCGAGAGGATCTTTTTCCTCATGTTATCATTTTTTTGTTGGGTATTCAACTCATTTTTGTAACTATTTTGTCATTTTTTTGGTCATTTTTTATCACATTTTTGTCATTTTTTGGTCATTTATCATCACATTTTGGTCATTTTTTGGTCATTTTTTATCACATTTTTGTCATTTTTTTGTCATTTTTTAATCACATTTTTGTCTTTTTTTTTGACAATTTTTTATCAAATTTTTGTCACATTTGTAATTTTTTTGGTCATTTTTTATTACATTTTTGTAATTTTTTCGTCATTTTTTGTAATCAAATTTGTGTCATATTTTGTCACATTTTTTGTCATTTTTAATCAATTTTTTGTCATTTTTTTTCGTCAATTTTTTATCACATTTTTGTCACATTTTGTCACATTTGTCATTTTTTTTGTCATTTTTTTGTCACATTTTTGTCAATTTTTTGTCAATTTCTTGTGACATTTTTGCCACTTTTTCATCAATTTTTCGTCACTTTTTTGTCACATTTCCATAATTTTTTTCGTCTCAGTTTTGTTGCTATTTTCACAGCTTTTTTTCCAGACGCTTTTGGACTGGGGTAAAGCCAAACTGGAGAAAATGTGCTCAGTTCAGGTGGGAGTTAAGAGGTTAAGTATTTTCCTCCCCCTACATGTCCCATCCATGTCCTAATGTGTAGAATGAGCTCAGAACTGTTCACCACAGCTGCCTCTAAAATCCTGCACTGTCACTCAGAAAGTTGACCAGACAGGTACTCATCAACTCGTCTAAGCTCAGGTAAGAACATATCTCAGTCTGTAAAAACAGTGGCCTTTTCTTTTAATATAAAACCTGCAGTTACGCATAAGACCTGAGGTGGCAGTAGTGAGTATAAAAATGACCAACTTGCATCTAGTCTCTTTAAAGCAAAGCTATAACTTACTAACACTTTAGTCATTATTAGCGATGGCAGAGCCGCGGTCTGAGCCAGGACTAAACCACTAAAAAACAGGACCAAACCAGGAAAAGCAGTGACAACAAGAAACACATCGGCTTTACCTTTAGCGAAAGCCCTGCAGAGCCTGAAGTTTGTTTGGAAAAAGTGAGCGCTCACTGTGCCCTAGCCATTTTTAGAACAGTTTCAGTAAATCTTTAGTGACAGAGTGAGCGCTCTCACTATGTAACAGATCTCTGACGTGTGGAGTACTTTCACTTCGTCGAACAGCGCAGTGTGTTTAGAAAGGTTTAGCTGAAGTAAAACGGTGCCTGATGTGGATCTGTCTCTGCAGCTCAGGAGGTAATAAAGTCCTTTCTCTCTTTTTATCGCTGCTTAAGTGGGAATTCTGCTCAAAAAATGAAGGTGCCTGTGTTCTTTCTGTTGCCGTTTTAGGATTTTCTCCTCAACAATAATTTTATAGCCTACACATTATTTTCAATTAAAATAACATAGGTATCGAAAAAAGCACCATTAAGGCACCGGTATCGAAAAACAGGTATCGTTAAAGTAGTGGTATTGAAAATAATGGAATGGAATAATTGTTATTATTGTATACAGTATATATAAAGTAGGATATAGTAATTAATGGGCTTCATAGCCGGTAGTTATTCCTTATTCTTGAACGCAACACTTTCATGACATCCTCTGCAAAGTTTCCGCTGGGCATTAAAAGTCATTTAACCTGTTTAACCCAACACCTTATAGGGTTAGGGTTTGGTTTAGGGTTATCAATTCTGCATATCCAAATCTCAAAGCGTATTGACTGGAGAGCTTACGGCCTATATGCCACTGTGATGTCTCATTTGAAAGCCAAGACCTACTAGTTTCTAATACTATGTGTGAGATCCATGTGAGTGAAACACAATTTACAGCACATTTGCCGTTTCTAACCCTAATCCCTGACTCTAACCATAACCATAGGAACAGGCTAATCAATTATGCCAACATTAAGGCCATAAATCTACTCAATAAGCATTAAATCTAAAGTATCATAGACAATATATTTTTCCCTTTGAGACAGAACCCACAACAATGACAATGCTCCACACATTTGTCAAAAAACACAAAAACTCTGGTCTAAAACTAATTCAGCTGCAGTTGTGCCTGACATTTAACACAATCTTTTGCTCAAAGGTTTCCCGTTGTGTCCATTTTGGTTTTGAAATAGCAGCATTTCCCTCTCATTCTACTGTTTGGTTGAAAGTTTACAAATCTAATGGATGAAATATGCCGAGATATTTTTTGCATTTGTGGCATTAAAATGTAATATTTAGAAGCATCAAACACATTCAAACTGAATTTCTGCCGCCTGTAGAAATCCTTCTCTGTGACCTATTTGTGAAGACCAACGTGTAAACCGTTTTATTGTGTCGAATGTGCGGATGTGCGGAGATTGGTAATTTTCCGAAACACTGGAGGAGGAACTGCACAGTGGTTTGTGGGGGGGCCTCATAACTCCTTACAGCTGGAGAGGAACCTCCCGTGGTCCATGTGCCAAAGAGCTGATAGTGAATCCAACCGTGATTTTAGCTTTCTATTGAAAAAGGTGTTATTAATGTATGTCACGGTATAAAAAAGAAATATCACGATAACAATATATTTGCCGATATAATTTACACCTGGCAAAAGACTTAAAAATCAAAGCCTTTAGCTGATGGTACAAAATTAATTTACAGCTATTTTATTAGCTATATTCATCTAAATTAACCTAAATCTCTATTTCCATCTGGAAAAACACAGAAGATAAGATAAAATAATATTGTTACAAACGTGACAGAGCTTGGTAGCTTCTATCTTCACCTCATTTGGAGCTATAGAGTTCAGGAATGTGACGTCATATCGCTAAGCATTATGTGATTAGCAGCCATTGTAAACTAATGGAGATTTTAATAGTTAAAATACTGAAGTTATTGTTCACATTAAAACACTTGGACACCACAGTGAGTTAGATGTATTTACCAGCAGTGACTCAGCAGCTAACGGAGCCGTTCCACTGTTTTTTTCTCCACGTTTTATACTGTTTTTAGCTAATGTTAGTCTATGGAAATGTATGCTAACAGCTGCAAAGATGGTGGATCTCCGTGGTAACTGTGGACATTCTCGAACTCTATAGAGGAGAGGAGGAGAGGCTACATGCTAACGCCGTCTGTGCTGTGTTTACGTGGCTGAGCGCACGCGTGAAGACCAGACAGGCACAAATGAACTCGTCTAAGCTCGGCCCGATTTTCTTGGACGCGCGGGAGAAACGTGGGTGATTTTAGCGTTTCAAATGTGAACACACACAGAAAGCAGCGCCAACGACAGAGTGATATAAAGACAGAAAAACACCGCCGCGCCTCCCTTCTCATTCATTTCTCTGTCAAAACAGCGGCACAAACAACTCATTTCATGGCCACAGCCCCACACACGAAACAGCACAACTTTACCACAGAAAGTTTACGAGGACCACCATTTCAAGCTACATTTCAACCGCGAACACAGTTTAGCGGCACTTACTGAGTTTGGAGACGAACCGCTCAGCTTCCCCTCGGTGCTAACGGCGGCTAGCTTCCCCGCTTTCTCCGCTCGCCTCTCTCCGCTTTCCCCGCTGTCTCCTCCGACGTCTCTTCCATCTCTGGGTTGAGGCCTGTCTCCTTTTCTGATTAAATCCACTGAAATACGTCCCACTTCTTCGTGTCGCCGACTTTTATCTCCATTTGACAGAACTATAGCCAAGTTGAAGGCTTCGTAGTAGCAGTAAGTTAGCACTGCGGTGTTGTGACACTGTTGACACCGTTGACCAATCGGGACACACTCGTTTTCCCACGCTCACAAACACAGGCCTGTCTTTGCGGATTTATGGAGAAATTAAGCCGTAGAGAGGACAGACGTGCTGTGTTATGAAACATCAGCTGTTCAGAATCGTAAAGTGTGTTAGCTCTTACATTCTCAGTCGTTAAGTGTGAACCCCCAGACGTTCTATTCACCTTATTCTGCCCCGCCCACTTTTGCCGCTTTTTGCTTTGTCTCGGCACTTCCGTTGTACAGACTTCCGGTCTTCGCTAAATCTGATGTTTAGTCGATTAATTTGTGTAAAATGGCCAATGTTCATTTGCACCAACATGTCACCACTGCACCGTTTCTCTGTGTGGCCGAAAAACGGCTTTTTTTTTTTGTGTAGTGACTGATTTTATGTGGACTCCAGCCCCATGTTAACAGATAGGAGAAAAGGAGCGGGCACAATTAATGGCAGTGCCCACGCGAACTTCTGGAATAAGTTTAAAGTTTTTTACTAGTTTAAAGCAGTACTAAGTAACGTGTTAACCTTAATACATACTTTTTGTAGTCCCTCTGGGGTTAATACAAGTATTTATGGGATGATTGGAGGGTCTTTAATCTCCCCCTGGTGTCTCTGGCCAGAAAACCATGTTTGCAACTTGACTGCCACCGGACCGGAGTCACCAATACACACTAATAGAAACACGAAGAAGAAGCTAGCATGCTAATAGGCAAAGCTAACTGCGGGCTAGCGTCACTTTAAACAGTATTTCCAGCCACGTTTGTGTGAAAATAATTATTTCCATTTAATAACTGGATGTACAATATCCCTCTCTCCCTTCGCCTTTCCTGTCAGCGTAGTATTTACTCTCCAAGACAATTAATAAGTTAAAAAAAAGTCATAACTTGCTACGACACCCGCAGTTGCGCTTATGGCTTCTAGGGGCAAGAGTTACTTAGTACTGCTTTAAGACTAGAAAAGTTGTGTAGTGTGTGCTGACCTTAAGAACATATCTCAGTATGTAAAAACGGTGGCCTATTCCTTTAACAAAAAGCTTCCATTGTCTCATCCAAACTCCAAAACTGGCGCTGTAAACCTGTCGATTATAAAGTCCCATGATGAATATTGAGCTTGACCAAAGCAGAGATTGCGATTAATTACCCAGCCATAAACAACACCACCACATAAACACTGACTGCACTATTTGTACTGTTCTTATCATGGCGAAAGGTGACGCACACCCGGTTTTTGGTTTAAGGAACTATAATGTCCCTTACCTGTTTAGCCAGTGAGTCTACAGCTACAAAGACACACATTTGCCACAGCCTTTGACACTTACGTTAAAGGATCACTTCCGCAGCTTTGTAGTAAAGTTGCTCCACTGAAAAAAAACAGGTGCTCATGAACTTTTTGGTCTACTCAGTTTCATTGCTGTACATTCCTGCATCACCAGCCGCACACGTCATGCCTCGGCATACAGTAAATGTCATCACTCTCAGGACGTGTTAAATCTGTGCGTTAATGTCCCCTTTTCTGTTGGCACGAGCCTTTCCAGGAGCAGATGATAATGGGCCACTTAGCTCAGAGGACTTTATGGCGAGTTTGTTTCATTAGGATCCGTGTGGGGGGTATTTTTAGCCTCCGCGGTGCCCTGGCTCTATATGACCTGATTTCCTCAGCCTCCGCGGGACTTTCAGCGACGATGACACCATTTACAATAGGAGCAGGATCTGGAACAAGATTCTCCCGTATAGTCAGCACGGCCCCACGCAGGCCCGGACTGGACTGTGCTGAAACCGAGACCGGCACCGGGCGAGATAAAGTTAAACCATGCAACAAAGTGACTTGAAAAGATCCATTTTAGGGCATGAACTTCATGGACTAATGATCTCTGCACTGGGACTAAACCGGCATTAACCCAGAGCCGATCGATGTCCAGGTCAGCAGGAATTGACAGACTGAAAGTACAAAAAGTGAAGTGGGAGTATAGATACAGACCGCAGTGGGTAGTACACGGGGGCGGGGCCTCGCCGTGGGGGAAGAAAACCTCTCACGGGAATCACAGTTTTTTATTCATTTAACCGTTTTCCCGGCAGGACATAAACATATTTATCACACACAAATAAAGTCAAATGTAGCGTTAGCATATGTAGCATGACGCTAGCGTAGCTTTCTGGTTAGCATAGATACAGATGGCATCGCACCATACAAGGGGGCGAGGCCTCACCGAGGGGGAAGGTAGTATGTCTTGGGAAACACCATTTTTCACTCTTTTTTGCCATTTTGTGACGGAATATAAACATATTTATCACACGCAAATAAAGTCAAGTGTAAATCGGGCCCATATTGAAGTTTTTTCAGACAGTCATAGGTAGCATGTTAGCATGTAGCATGATGGTAACATACAGCGTTATGCCAGCATTCTCCGTTATTTATGTATTCATGAACTGTTGAACCACTTTGTTCCTAACATATATTCATAATTCAGCATTTGTTAAAGTAAAAAGTGTCTTTGTGTCTTTGTGTCTTTGCTTTTGCTCATGTAACTTTTCCTGCTGCAAATAAAGGCAAGGGAGTTGACGCGTCTTGCCCGAGGACACACCAGCAGCATTGTTCTGAAATTGAATTTGATTTTAATACAGTTGCGCTTCATCTCACATGTTCAAAAATACTAAAGTCAAAAGTGTGTTTGGGGATGTTTTTCATAATGTTCATATTTCAAAGAAAATCCTGACAGATGGACTCATATTTTTACTTTTACTTTTGAGGACACTTTAGGCAAAACAATATTTTTTTTTCCCAAGCAATTTTGAGGTTTTGAGGCACTTGAGCACATACCAGTGGTTACTTCAGATGGAAAAATGAAGGCGAATCTAAGTTGTATTTCAATATTACATTCAAGTTTTAATGATGCTTTCGGCATTTTCAACACAACATCCAAACAAATTGCTCATAAATCTGAGTTTGGTTTATCATTTTGTAAAAAAAAAAAAGGCTGACTAATCGAGGTGGGGGTACTTGGAAAAAAAAGCTAAATGACTCAAGGAGAACATGAAACAGAAAAGGTTGAGAACAAAATAAAACAGGATTCAATGTTTTCTCAAAATGGTGACAATTTTCCACATACAGCGGGTTTCATAAGTATCAGCCCCCCTTTAACTTTCAACATTTTGCGACGGTGTGGATTATAAACATAAAAATATATTTAGTTGAAATTATATTTCTATGATGTCTTGTTGATGTCTATCCACTCTTCCATAAAGGCCAGATTTGTGCAGTGTACGACTTATAGTTGTTGGACAGTTTCCCTCACCTGAGCTGTAGCTCTCTGCAGTTCATCCAAGGTCATCATAGGCTTCTTGGTAACAGCTGTGGTCCGTGCTGTCCTTGCTCGGTCAGTAAGTTTAGGAGGACGGTCGGGTCTTGGTAGGTGTGCAGTGATGCCAAACTCTTTCCATTCCTGGACGGTGGATTTAACTGTACTTTGAGAGATGTTCAAAGCTTTGGAAATCTTTTTCTAACCTAACCCAGCTTTATACTTCTCAATAACTTTATCCCGGACCTGTCTGGTGTGTTTTTGGACTTCATGATGCTTCTGCTCCCCAATAGTCTCTTGAGAGACCTCTGAGACCATCACAGAGCAGCTTTATTTGAACTGACATTAGATTACACACAGGTAGACTCTAATTAGTCATTGGGTCAACATGTGATCATTCAGAAATAATCAGGCAACTTCTGAAGGCACTTGTTTGCACTAAAAGGAAAGGGGTATGGATACTTTAGCACATCATACTTTTCAGTTTTTATTCATAAAAAAGTTCAAAATCATATAAATTTTGTTTCACTTCACGATTGTGTGTCACTTAGTCTGTGTGTCTTTCACAAAAGACTTCAGTTAAATGTATTTAGGTTTACGGTCCATATATATGGCAACATTTCGAAAAGTTTAGTTAGTTTAGTTTAGCTCGAAAGTTTACAGCAGGTACGTCATCGGATACGATGATACGATTGGCTGTGGCCACCTGCATAGTCTTGCCTTAAATGAAATGTTTGTGTTTTTACTTTCTCTGTTTCTCTCCCGCTGAGTCCTCGCTACATCCCAGTTTCCTTTCGCCTATTGGGCATTGGGAAAACAGGGACCATATATGCATCAAGTTATGTGTAATGTTTGGGAAGCGATGGCCAATCTTTCTGGTTATTCCACCTGTCAATCTTCCCCTCCTCAAAAGTGAATCCTGACAGAGGGGAACCAGACCAGACCAGACCAGACGATGTGTGGGGCCTTGTGTTTGAGAAAAGCCCATTAGCCGCATTAAACAATTACCATTTTCCAAGAAGGTTTGATGCATTGAGTGTGTTTACTGGAGTATCCCGGTTATTAAACTTATCCCGGCTATCGCAGTTTTGGGGATATGGTGTTAATATGTATAACTGAGAAATGGGGAAACTCAAATCTCCCGTTTACACGATCAAATAAAGGATCCGGCTTCTCGTATCTGTGCAGGTAGGAAGGTGAAAGGACTGGTGGGAGGGATGGAGCAGATCACCGAGAGCCTCTGGGTTTTGTTTTCTTCCAGTCCAAAAGCAGTAACTTTAACCTATAGCGCCTTTATTGGAGCAGAACTCACAAAATTGATCAGGACATTTATTTATTATTACCAGACTATGACGCACAGAGACTTTGTGACTTTCAAAACACTCCCCCTCTATGGCTAAAGGGCGTAAATCCACTGACCGTAGGACCCTCTTAAATTCATACCACGGACAAACCACACAGAGACCGTCTTATGTTCAGAAGCCTTTAGTCTTTTTACTCTCGTTCATGAACACATCACACGGCGCGCCCCCGAGAACCACGGGACGGTCCGATCCGGGACACTTCACAGCCTTGATTTAACAGATCGAGAGTAGACATGAGAGGGAAAGAAAGGCTTCAGATGACATCATTTATATTAGGTTATAACCGAGCGGTGGAGACGGCCTGAAGCTGGAGCGGAAAGACACAGTTTTGTCGATTCGAAATGAAGCCGAAGCCAACGTTGTATCGCCGATGTTCACGAACAGAAGATCATGGACATTTGATAGAGGACAGATTGTTTTGTTTTGGATGAGACTGCCTGACCAAAAAAGAAAGTCGTCACCTGGATGTAGCTAACTGGGGTTCAGCGACTTCGCCCAAAGAATGAGATCGGCTGATGACCTGGACATCCTGAACAAAAGCTCAAAGGACAATGGACCAACAAAGGGCATGGGGAACTCGGGGAAACACTAACATGAGGGAATGAGGCACAGGTAACAAATCAGGGCCGGGAAGTCAATGAACACAGGGGAAGTAAAGCAAAAGTTTGCACAGTTCTTTCAAATTTAACGAACGTTGCCTGTCAGTGATCACATCTTAACAAGGGTTTCTCAGTGTTTGATAGGCCTGTCACGATAACAAATTTGAAGCTCTGTTGTGTATTATGTATTGAATGATAAGTCGATATAATAATTATCGTGACAGCCCTAGTGTTTAGAGTGCACTGATATTTAACATAGTCTCTTGGTTTGGCCATCTGTCATAAACAGGGCAGTAAAATCACAGGCCAACAACAAACCAGGTGCAGGGATGATTGTGTTCTCTTTGCCATCGAGGAGCTGATTAAGTTGTAACCCTTAAAGGGACAGGCCACCGTTTTTCCATACTGAGATATGTTCTTGCCTGAGCTTAGACGAGTTGATGCGTGCCCTCAGTCATGCAAAACGACCAAAGATGTTGTTAGCATTTGGTCTCTCCCAATGTATTTCTATAGCTCCAAACGGGGGTGAAGTCGGAAGCTACCACGCTCTTCCACAGGCACAAAGACCAAACAGGTACACTTCAACTCGTCTAAGCTCAGGTGAGAACATATGTATGGAAAAACGGTGGCCTGTTCCTTTAATGTCACTCAGTCTGTTTCGATCATAGATATAATATAATAAAGATTAGTGGGTACCATTCAGCTCCATTCATTGAAAAAGGTTCCCGAGTCCTGTGTGTAATTTAATGGTCGCTCTGTCTCCTTCTGATCCTAAAAGGGGCAAAAAGGCGGGAAGCCCTGCACTCGTGGGGTGGGGGGAGCCTCCACAGAGCCAATGGTACTAAAGTACTGAAAATGCTTCCAAATTTTAGGCTGATAAACAAAAGCTAGCCTGGTTCTAAATATTTCACCTACCCCAGCGTGGTCACCTGGGTCATAGCCATTTTTAGAAAAAGAACAACTCTTTGGAGCCAGGCTTTTAAGCTGTTTTTGGGTCAGTGAAGTCCCATTAGAATCAACGCCCCCAAGTGTCTCTTGGAGTCGCCCCTGGCCACCAGGGGGTGGTATATTACAGCAATGTCAGCTCCCCACCATAAGGACCATACAGAAGCTCGTTCCTCGCCCATTGGTTTCGTTCCTTTTCCTTGATGAAGTGAATCTGCTGCTGCTGTGTCTGCAATCAACTGATTTTATGTATTTGCAAATGTATTTGAATGTGTGTGTAAGCCAAAGGCAACTTTCTGCCATCATTGTACATGGTAGACAATCAAGTTTTTCTATTTCTATTTCTCTTAACCACAAGGCCGGAACACACTTCAAAAATAAAACACATACAACACAAGGACATGAACAGAGACAAAAACAACAAAAAACAAAAAAAAACTCCCATCATTAATACATCTATACACAACACTGGATCTTCTGACATTGCAGAAGCTTACTCTGAAACAATGCTGCAGTGAAGTGTGTGACATTTGTTTGTGTCGACTTTTTTCTTTGTTCAGGCAGTACTTTGTTAAAAGAAGGAAAAAGACTGTGTTAAAACGTTGATCTTCGTATAAAAAAAACCCCATAAGGATGAAGAATTTAGAAATCTGATTAGAATTCTAATCAGAAGGAGAATTCGGGAATGGAAACCCCATGTGAGAAGCACCAACCCCTGTGCCACCGTGACACCGCTCCAGCTCCAGCCTGAGATTCTAAGAGTCTAGTCCACGGCTTTAACATGAATCGTATGTACAACAGAAAGAGTGACATCTTTGAGTGAGACCTGGCCTTAAACACACACAGATCCAAAGCAGCGGAGACGAAGGAACCATGTGCCATGAGTCTGTTCTTCTGTCAGGATGACTTCACATTATCCTTTTTTAGGCGGGACATATCAGGCTAAATCGACTTATTGTGTTGTTGACCACGTTATGACATTGTTCTTTGGTCAAACACAAACCCGGAGGAGTTTTTCATTCACAAACTTTTGAGGAGCCAGTTTACTTGATTGTGTTTTCCTCTTCTTCTTTTTCTGAAATGCTTCCAGAGGACACATTTCCGTTTGGGGACAATAAAGTACACCGTGAGACCCAGGAGATACATGATGCATTGCAAGTATACTGTCGTTTTCAAAGATTTATTATTTTCTCCCTTTTCACCTGCAGCGTCTCGCCCGTAAAAACCTAAACACTGACACAGAATAAACTGGAAATGAAACGTCTCAGAGTGAACTTGTTCAGAAAGATCATCCTCATTATGAAAGCAGAAGTGGCTTCCAGCAGAAATGAGCTGTGTATTTTTAACAAAGGTATAAAGCAGGAGTCCGCGGAGAGCGCTCCAGTTCGAGACGAGCCCCAGGACACAATTACAGCCGATTTGGGACGAGCGGTTTTGTTTTGGGATCGTTTTTCCAGTTAAACGTCTTCGCTGATCACTGTGTCTCTGCAGGAGGGGCTAAACCAGATGGAAATGTGCGGCCAAATGGGAGGCTGTAATTCAAAACCCATTTTCTGAAAAAAGTGCGCTTTGGCGACGACGTCTGCACTTATATTTGCACAAACATCATATTTACTAGTTTTGTACTAAAGCAGTTACTGAAGGTTTTCTTCCTCCCTGATGTATTCAAAGATGACAAAGGCTCATGTTGTGAAAGAGCGGTTCAGGGACAGGTTTAACACAGGCAGAAGTAAGTCATATCAAATGGTTTTTAGCAGAGGTGAGAGTCACTAAATGCAGGTCTCGCTCTCTATACCTGCTTTTCAGTCAACAATCTCTCTACTACATGAAAATGAAAGACATTTGATTGACAGTGGCATTTTTATGTACTGGTAGTCATTGCTCAAGAAGATAACAGTAAAAACACGGGCCCTGAGATGCACGTTTATGTGGAGAAACCAGTGAGTCAGTGTTTTAATTTCATTTTTACATTTTCATTTTATTTATTTATTTCATTCAAAAGTGATGTTATGCAATCACAATAAAACCGCCAAGCCAACACAGTATGAATGAAACGGAGCAGAGGAGAAGAACAAGTCTTATAACATCTGCCCCTTTTGTTACTTCACACTTTACACTTCACACTGTTGTCCTTTAAGCTTCAAGTTTAAGCTGCTCAAGACGTTAGCATGCTACTGGTTAGCATTTAGCTTCAACAGCTCAGCTCTGAGCTGTTATTGTAGTATTTCCTCAGTGTTCATAGATGTGAGCCACACATGTGTTTATCGTGTTGAAGCCTTTGACAGTTTATCGATATCGATAACAGTTGCTAACCGGTAGCATGTTAGCGTCTTGAGCAGCTTAAACACCGACTCAGGCAGAGACTCTGTTGACATGACAAACTGTAAAAATCACAGAAAGGTTTTCTGTTGCCTCTTTGATGTGTTCATTTAGTCTTCAGAGTGAAGCGGTAAATCCTGCTGTAGCTCGACAGACAGAGCTGCTACATCTGTGCCACATTTGCTGGTTATATCACCTAAACGTACGTCTCTGGGGACGTGTTTTAACTTATCTTCTTGAGCCATGATTACGAGTACATAAAAATGCCACTGTTGTCTTTCTTTTTCATCCTGAGTAGAGATATTGTTACATGTTGTAGTACTGCATTATTCTTCTTCTGTATTCAAAATGGCCGCCGGAACCATGCGTGATGTCATTGGACACGATTGTTTAGTCGCCACGTCACCTCAAGTCGCACACGTCGGAGTTCTAGGCCGAACTTCTGATTTATATATTATTATCTTCTTGAAAATATGAAAATGTGCAAGTGGTAGAAGTGGGTCATATCGTATCGCATATCGTTATCGCGATATTTTTTATATCATTGTGGACACGATATAATTTATGTTACGCTCAGCTCCATCAGAGCAGCATAAACACTGACAACAAAGTAATAGAACTTAATACAAAATTAAATGAACGGTGTAAACTGCTTGAGTTGATCATATTTGTGAGGAAATGAGTATGGTGTAAGTACAAAATATCACTGAATTAATCTTCCCAATAGGCGTAAGGCTGGGATTTTGAAGTTATTTGTCCATTGTCAATTATGTCATGAAATATATCGTTATCGTGATATTTCTTTTTTTATATCGTGATATAGATTTTAGGCCATATCGCTCTGCCCTAGCAAGTGGTTCCTCGAAATGCTGCAATTTAACATTTTATATCACACTTTTACATAATGTCATGGATTTGAATTTGAAGTCTAATCAATATTAAATTGTCACAAATGCGGAAAAGGCTCCAGTCTGAACCAAAGCTGTTAAAATACTAGGAAGATATTTTAAGACGGGGTCATTTTATTAATCTGACAGTTTCTGTGTCAGGATAACGGCAGCCAGAAAACTCACAATATAAAGAATATTGCACCACAACTAACAAAAAAAAAAAAATCGATTTGCCTTGATATGTCCACTTTAACACCAGATTGCTCCAAGTTTCATCTACATTTAGACTTGGAAGAAGAGCACAAAGAACAAACCTGACGAGTTGATGGAATCAGAGCTTAAGGCAATGGTTTGATGAAGACACAGCTTTATAGTCGATAACGAGGATTAGGATTTACACGCAGAACAACAAAGACTGTTCTTTTGAGGTGCCACACAAACGCATAAAAAGACACTGAAAGTAAGATAATGCTGAACTTGGATCAAAGGGAAAACTGTGAAAAGAACAGGGGATTTGTGCGTAAATAGATTTGTCTGAGATGAGAAGAGAGGGTCGTTTTTCTGTAAGAGATCGGCTCATTTTACCCCATGTGGATCTTACTCACGCAGATCTCTTATTACTCACGTACACACAAAACCTGACACTTCACCTCTCATTACAGACCAGGGATGTCACGATTCAGGCTGAATACGATCATTCAAGGCCACAAACACAGAAATAATCGGTGCATATTTCAATTCTTAATATTTGCAAACATTTCATCCAATAGTGGGAAGAGAATTGAACAAAACGGGCAACTTTTTAGCCTGTTTCACTGTTTTGATGAATTTATACAGGGAAAATCGTTGAGAAATATAATTTTCCGAGAAATGTATGTTTAATACCAGTTTTAATCCAATGTAATGCCTTTCATTGACTTTTAAGGCCATGATCTGTGGGTAAAAGCAGGCTGAATGTTCAATAGTTTTTCAATTAAAACAACCCTTAACTGCCACCTTAGGGTTAGGGTTAGGATTAGGGTAAACAATTATTTACATCCAGATCTCAAAGCGTATGAACTGGAGAGCTTGCAGCCTATATGCCAATGTGATGCCTCATTTGGAAGCCAAGACCTTCTAGTTTCTAAAAATATGTGTGAGATCTGTGTGAGTGAAACACATTTGCCGTTCTTTACCCTAATCACATCCTGATTAAGGTTGACTAACCCTAACCCTCTGATCGGTTAAAACAGATCAAATGAATCTAAAAATGTACATATAATGTCTCGTTTCTTTTTGTGAACATTCAGTCAGTGCTGTAAAGCTGTGGTTCTCAACTAATATGGCGACAGGACCCACAATCCTCCTAGGAGGACACGACCCAAATTCAACTTGGAATTGTGAAAAATGATGTTTTACTCAAGGAATGTTGTTTAATAATCGTTAAAAAGCTAAAATTGTGATCAAAACAACCAGATAACAGTCATTTTAACAGACTCTAGTGATTCTATACTTTTCTGTACATAAATATTAACAGAAAAGTTTTCTGGAAAGACCCACTGAAAACGGTTCCATGACTCACTTCTGGGCCCTGACTATTGACTTTATATTGATAGATCTCATCATTTTACAAAAATGTCTACATTTGAGAGAGAATCCATGTTTCAGGTCCTCCTACAGAGCAAGTTCCATAAAAGGACAAAAAAGCAGGAAACTCCGCCCCGGGAGGCGGGCTGAGCAGCAACACGCCTCCACACTGCTCCAGGGCCTGTCAATCAAAGCCTCAGGCTTAAACTTTTTTGTCACAGGGGTCACAGCAATTTTTAGAAAAAATAAACTCTTTGGAGCTAGGCTTTTAAGCTGTGTTTGGGAGGTGTAAAGGCTCCATTAAAGAGTGTTCCTTGCCCATGGGTCCCGACCCACCAGTTGAGAACCATTGCTGTAAGGGATGTGAGAAATTCTTTGTATTTTCCTCCTTAATTTCGATAATTGTGAAAAATCGTGAAATCGCAGTATTTTTCCTCACAATAACCGTGACATCCCCGTTACAGACAAATCTATTTACACAAATGTTTTTACAACAGTACCAGCTCTGCGGTCGGGACCTTGGACCACAGTCGGCTGCCGGTCGAGCTCAGACGCTTGAAAAATGTGTCCGTCAGAGCAAAGCTAAAGCAAAGCTAATGTAAATGAAGCTTCTGTTCCGTTTAGAGCTGCCAGGGTCAACACTCGATTCTGAAATGCTACAAACACAAAAACAAAGCTTCTCCCATTGTCCGTACATCCACTGAGAGAGGACATCTGTGGACACGACACTCATAACTTATCTAAAATTAACATTTAAACTTGAGGACCAGTTTCTTGTTTTACGCTGCTAAGTTCAGCCTATGTACAATCTTTACGAAGATATTAAACCAAACAGGAAGTCAGCCATTGTGCTTTTTAACCCGCAGAACCACTTCTGCGGCGAAACGGAGGAACTTCAGGCACTGCCCACGTGTGCTCAGGGTCTAAAGCTATAACAAGGACTCCCATAGAAATAATACAAGTATTTATAAAGTGAAGCAGATTCGCGCAAGTCTTTTAAAGGTCCAGTTTAAAAAATATTCTTCTCTTTGTCGCGAGTCCCTTAAATACCTCAGAAAGTCCAAACTGAGAGTCCAGACCAGAGAACAGTTTCCTAATGCTGAGGAAGCATAATGTTTGATTAAAGAAGACTTAGCATAGGTTTTTCTCACGGTGTAAAACATAACACTGAGCTCAGACAGATGAATCTGCAGTTCGGTTGGTTTAAGTAAGTCAATAAAGTTTTCAGTTCATTTGCAGCTGAAACAGAAGCTCTAAGATGGTTTACAGATACTACCTACAGCTAAAGTGCAAACTATTCTGTCACAGCTCCTCCTGGAGTCTGAGCTGCAGTCGTCTGCGTTACACCGTGAGAAAGCCCTGCTCTGCAGATACGTATCCTGTGGTGAGTTCATGGAAGAGCTTGTAGATTCTGCTTCTCACACAGTGACCTCGTTCTTGCTGGCGCTGCGGTAGGCGTGACCGGACATGTGGGACATGTGGTCCACGGTGTGCGTGCGCCTGGAGGCGAAGGCCTGTCGCTTGGACACTGAAGGCTGTGCGTGCTGCAGGTGGTTCACTGACAGAGTGTTATAGGAGTCTGTGAAGGTGCTCATCTGAGCGTGCAGCTTGGGTTTGTGTCTGTCGTGCACTGGCGTGGTGGGCATGAGCATGTCGGCGTGAGACATGGCGCGCGCCATGGCCTTCTGCCGGAACTTATCGCGCCTCATGGCGGGGGACAGCAGCAGCGGGTCCTGGGACCGGGGTCTGTCCACAGAAAGGAAGTCTTGGGACTGGAGCCGGTCTACTGAGAGGAGCTGCTCTTTGGACAGGTTTCTGCTGCTGCCGTACGCCGCGCTCACCATGGCGCCGTACGACGACAGGCCGTAGTTGTCCCGGTCCCTGTCCCGGTCCCTGTCTCTGTCTCTGTCTCTGCGCGGTGTCCTTGGGGGGGACAGCACGTGGTCCTGGGACATGGCCCTCTGCACTCGCCCCCGCGGACGCTGCCTCTGCTGGTGGGAGGACGGCTCTGCGCTCAGCTTCACCATGTGGGAGGGGCCATGGAAGTCCTGGTGATGGTGCTTCCGCGGGTAATAGTCGTCCATGTCTTTGTCACCTGAGACACACAGAGGGTATACAGTTTATGTCACTGACAGACTGTGAGCGCTTAGAGTCATGTTACTGTGAGCGGGTGCACCATCTTACTGTGAGGGGTGTACCATGTTACTGTGAGGGGTGTACCATGTTACTGTGAGCGGGTGCATCATGTTACTGTGAGCGGGTGCATCATGTTACTGTGAGCGGGTGCATCATGTTACTGTGAGCGGGTGCATCATGTTACTGTGAGGGGAGTGTACCATGTTACTGTGAGGGGAGTGTACCATGTGACGTCTGTGTTTATCAGCTCTGAGACATGAGATCAAAATGAGAGAAACGTGACCATTCACTACAAAGTGGTTTAAACCGGGATCGTGGTCAGAAGGTCCACCTGGGTCCACCTGACCCGGATCCAGAGATAGAGCAGTGCGATGGGGAAGAACGTGTGAAAGCAAAACAAGCTAAACTTATATCTCAAATTAGAATATACTGCGCTTAATGAGGCTGTAACTGGTGCGCTGAGATCAGAGCCTCACAGTTTATTGTATTCACACAGATGAGTCTTCTTAGTCCCGTCTCTGAGCCCTCCGGCCCGTTCACGCTGCTCCCCAAAGGCTCTCTGCATTTCCACTTTATACAGGCGCTTAATGAGCTATGAGCTGCAAATATTTAGGTTAACATAGTAAAAGAGCTGAATCAAGTCATTTTCCTATCACAGTCTATATCACACTACAATGATGACCAAACCTTCTGTTGGTCTGTAAATGCAGTAAAGTAGAATAACTGCCTTGTATAAAATGTCTCTCTCAAAATGGCTGTAGTGAATGTCTTGAAATAGGCCTCTGTCTCTTTAAGAACCTCTGAGCCTTTCCGACACGCCCCCTCCACACGCTGTCTGTGGCATCAGTGGGGAGGGGGTTCTGCTGAGGAGCAGTGATTGGTTACTCGGCTGGTGACGAAAGCTCGGAGGCGTCTCCAGGAGGTGGGGGCGTTCCTAGGAGGACTCAGGCAAAGCTATCCCTAAAATGGCCGCCATCAGAGTTTTTACAGATTACTCAGAAATACGTGAATGTGCCAAGGCAACACTTCAGGCATGTTTTTAATGAGGGAATGACATAATAACACGATGTAAAGCTTGAAAAAGTCGATTTTGCATAATACCTCCCCTTTAATGTTGAGACTACAGCCTGTTTCATGAGGAACTGTTGGTAACACTTTACATTACGGGCCAGTAAGTCCGTGGTACTTATAGTGATAATTACAGTGGTACTTACAGTGGTAATCACAGTAGTAAGTACTAGTATTTACAGTGGTAATTCTAGGTTATTAATAATTACTAGTAATTAGGGTTAGGGTGTCTCTCATTACTAAGAGATACTGTGGTAACTAAGTAATGAAGGTCAAACTTCTATTTACTTTGGTATTTTAAGTGATAGTTTCTAGTAGTTAAAGTGATGCATCTATGGTACTCATTGGTAATTCAAGGATACTACAGCAGCAATTCATAGGTAGTAAATGCGGTACTTCCACAAACAGAAGTAATTTCTAGGATTGTGTGACTATAAAATAACATAAAACAGCATTAGGGAAAACAAGAAGTACAACCTTCATTACTAAGAGTTACCACTGTATCTAGAAGTACATACATTGTAATTGTCACTATAGTATCCTTTAAGTACCACAATAAGTACCTAGAATTACCACTGTACACTGTAATTACCACCATAAGTACCACTGTAAGTACCACTGTAAGTACCAAGGACTTACCGGCCCGTAATGTAAAGTGTTACCGACATTTTTAAGAAAATATCTTCCATATTTAGAGTAGTTTACCAGATATTAGATCTGTGATTTGTTAGTGAGTATTTCTCAAAATCATCTTGAAGGCCAAAGGTTCTCTGATCAAGGGCTAGATTTTGCCGAATGGAACGTTTTTATCCCATTGTTGTTTCCAAATCACGGTAAGATCCGCGACAACCTGACACAACTGGAAGGAGAGTGGGGAAAAAAGAAGAAAAAACGGACAATGTTTATGTGGACGAGCGACTTCCAAAGTGTTGAGCAGATAAAGGGAAGCACGTTTATTTATTGTTTGCATGAGCGTTTACTTTCACTGCACTTTTCCGTGAAAACTGACACAGCGAGCAACGATTCTGAGAGTCATCCGACATTCAGACACGATTACAAAACGGAAGAGTTGCTTCTCTTCCTGCTCACCTCCGATCCACCTCCACCGCAGCAGCACAACCACAAGCCTCTCCTCCTCCCGCTCTCCCTCATCCCCAGGCCCCGGGGACACACGTTATTATCACTGTCAGTGGCAGTTGTTGTTTACCCAGTGAATTATATTAAAATGTAAAGCTGTAAATCCCTCCCACAGACCGCAGCGACAGAAAGAGACTGGATGCAATTAGGTGGAATTATCTGGACTTTATTAACTCCGTAGATCTCCCACAAACTCCCAGAGCGGTGATGTGTTTACGCTGCAGAAACGATGTGACGTCCGTGACCGAACGGGATCTTTTTGCTCACGGTGGAGACGCAACTAGTCACTTATTGTTTTTACAAACCGTACTTTAGTCTTTGCTTTTCATATTTGCCAATATTTCCACACACAGTAACAGCTGTGGTATGGTTGAACTTATACTATAATCTCAGAAGCAAACAGGATTGGGCCTGCTTCACCATCTATAGAACCTTTACTTTGCAAACAACAGCTGGTTACTTGCAAATAGTAGTAGTAGAGATGTACAGATCCAGACAGATCCAAACATTGACAACATACAAAGAACAAACCACGGCCCGTCAACCTCAGTTTAAATTATGTTAAAATCCTCAACTATCCATTTTTCTTCCGCTTCATCCGGGGCCGGGTCGCGGGGGCAGCAGTCTCAGCAGAGATGCCCAAACTTCCCGGTCCACACACACCTCCTCCAGCTGTTCTGGGGGGACCCCGAGGCGACACCAGGCCAGCTCGGAGACATAGTCCCACCAGCGTGTCCTGGGTCTTCCACGAGGCCTTGTCCCACTAAGACATGCCTGGAACACCTCCCGCGGGAGGCGTCGAGGAGGCATCCGGAACAGATGCCCGAGCCACCTCAGCTGGCTCCTTTCGACGTGAAGGAGCAGCGACTCTCATTAGCTACATTCCTTAAAACCTTCTCTGACAGACCAGCTGTACAGAAGAGAAAAATCACTGTTGGTTTCTTCATATTGTTGGTTTGTTTAATTGTAAAATGGCTTGTGGCTGAGTCGTCGGCATCGTCGCACCAGGAGATGAACTCTTTTAGGACGGGACCGTGTTCAGTCTCGTCCTCCCGAAGCAGGCTGATAAGGGCTGTATCATCAGTGAACTTCACCAAGTGCCTGCCAGGGTGGGAGCTGGTGAGCCATTGGTATAAAGAATATAAAGCAATGGCGATAGTACGCACCCTTGAGGAGAGCCCATGTTAGTGACAGACCCCATCCGGACCTGCTGCACTCGTTGGCTGAGGAAGTCCAGAACCCATAAAATGAGTCCTCCTTCGAGAGTAAAGTTCATGACCAGCCTCTGAGCCAAGATATCTGGCAAAATCGTATTGAATGCTGATGAAAAATAAAAAAAATAATAATCTTAGCGTAATTTTTTGATGTGTCCAAGTGAGAGAGAGCTAAGTGCAATAATGTTGCTATGGCATCATCAACACCCTTATTGGGTTGGTAGCAATGGCCGCTGGCTGCTCTGCCATTGCTGTAGTACCTCCATATCGCCGCTAGTTCCCCATTGAAAAGCATTGGAGTTTAGACACCTTAAAAACAACTTCAACGCCTGGTTTCAATTTTTTCAACACTAGACTAGGCTAGATTTTCCTCCTGAGATAACGCTGGGTTAGTCACAATTTATGAAACCAGGCTGGTTTTCGTAAGAAGAATTTTAGAAATCTCGTACTTAATGAGTGTCGGACTGTTAGCATTGGAGCAGCGCGAGCTACACGTCACGCAGGGGCGGAGTCTACAGTGAAGATCCCACCCTTCGTCAGAGCTGGGGAGGGGGCGTCTGTAAATCTTCCATGAATTCCCCCACGACCGTGGTCATTATGGTAAACGGGGAGGAGTGAGCAGAAGACGTCAATTATATATACAGTCTACGGTTGGTAGGCAAACTGAAACGGATCTAGTTTGTGTTGCGTTTGCTCGATTATGTGTTTTTTGATGATCCTTTCAAAGCATTTCATCACCAGTGGGGTTAAGGCTATAGGGCTGGTTCAAGTCACGAGGTTTTGTAATTTTCTCTGCTATTCTCTAAATGCTTAAAGGGACTATAGGGAGTTTAAAAAATGCTAAAATTATGTATTTTCCTCCCTCTACATGTTCCAGCCATGTCCTAATGTGTAGAATGAGCCCAGACCTGTTCACCACAACTGCCTCTAAAATCCTGCACTGTCACTGAAAAAGGTGTCACTTCGGGTCCGAATTGCCGTCATGCACGAGCTTAATATAGAAGCTGCAGTTACACGCATGACCTGAGGTGGCAGTAGTGAGTATAAAATGGCAAACTTGCATCCAGCCCCTTTAACCTCTTAACTCCCGCGCGAACCGAGAGCATTTTCTCCAGTTCAGCCTTGCCCAAATCCTGTAGGCCGGCGTAACACCTCATTTGAAAGCTCTACAAAACTCATCTAAATGGATCTTTTTCCTCACGTCATCAATTTTTTTTTCAATATTTTTTTTTTGGGGGGGGGGGGGGGAGTATTCAACTCATTTTTGTAACTTTGTCATTTTTGAATCATTTTTTTGTAATTTTTTGGGTCATTTTTGGTCTTTTTTGTTATTTTTTCGTCACATTTTTGTCACATCTTCATCATTGTTTTCGTCTCAGTTCTGTCGCTATTTTCGCACCCTTTTCTCCAGAAGCTTTTGGATTGGGGTAAAGCCAAACTGGAGAAAATGTGCTCGGTTCAGGTGGGAGTTAAGGGGTTAAAGAATAGCAGAGGTAAGTCATTCAATGCAAGTCCCAAGTAAGTCCAAGTCAATTCTGCTTTCCCAAAATGTCATCGGATAGGCGGGGGGAGCGACTGAATTTTGCATTGCATTGTGGGTAACATTCGACTTTGCAACTTCCCGTTCTGTCTGCCGGAGCTTTTTTCGTTCGCTGTCCTAACTACTCCATAGTGGTAGAGGTACAATATATCATACAAATGCCTATACTTTACTTTTGGAATGGCTACAACAGCAGATACAGATTCCTTTAAACAAGTAAAGTCGTGTTTTGTTCCGTCCATGTTTGTGTTAATTCTCTTCTCAAAAAGCCCGATAACACAATAAGACTTTCTTGTATCCAATTACCTTGTTCCTGATTTTGTCGCGTTTGACATTTCGCTCCGCAAACGCCGCCCCTGAGCCGCACCATCAGGGGGACGGTGTTCTTCTGCTCGTCGCCTCTGGCCCAAACCTGGATACGCGTTTTATTTCGAAACCTCCCCCCCCGGACTCTAGCGTGACCTTCTCTATCCCAAAAATCTGCTCCATTCCCGCGGAGACGCATTGGTCGGACATCCTGCCAGCCCACCCCCCCCCGGCTCGCTCCGCTCCTCTCCTCTCCGCGGCTCACTCAAGCGCCTCAAAATGGTTGCCTGACCTCGAAAGAGTTGGGTAATCGCGGGGACTATTGCGGAGGTAACGGCCCTTTGGTTAATCAGAGAGAGGTCTCCAGGTGGAAAACAACGCGCCGGCGGGCCAGCGGAGCTCCTAATGCAGACGGGATGAGCTGAGGATGGGGCGGAGGAGGGGGGGGGAGGGGGGGCTCGTTCGGGCGCCAGCGAGGCATGGATCAACAGGAGAGAGGGATAATGAGCCCACTCCAACTCAAGGACAAACAAGGAAACGTTGAGGCGCGTCAGAGGGCTCTCCGGCGGAGTCCTGACGGAGCCGCGGAGAGGGGGGCGGCCGCGGTTATTAACGCGGGCCGTGTTTGCTTCGAGAAAACCAAACCGCGCTGACAAAGTGACACCATTCAGAGCGTGTCAGTGTCACTCGGAGATTAGACTAAAGGGCTTTCGTTTTTATTTCACACCATGAAATGCTTCTACGGAGCGAACATAGACATAGGGTGTACGGTGATGTGTTTGACGGGACGCTGATAAAGATCCTCTCTGCAGCTGGAGGAGGCTCGCTCTACGACTAGCCAATCAGGACGCAGAACATAGTGCGCGTATGGTGCTCACTAGCTTGGTGCGAAATGGTGCGAAAGGTGAACCGCGTTATAGCCGGGGACCACTGTATAGGTTTACTAGGTTTATCTACCGTTTACCATAGGATAAATTTCCCTATGGGGTCAATAAAGTACACCTTAAAGGAACAGGCCACCGTTTTTCCATACTGAGAAATGTTCTTGCCTGAGCTTAGACGAGTTGATGCGTAACTGTCTGGTCTATGTGTGTGCGCTCAGTTTAGTTTATTTGAGCAACAGATGCATACAGGTAGAGCAAACATACGCCCGACCTCACCGAGCTCCTGCAACCAGTGTTGTTTTCGTCAACGAAGACAATAACGATATCTTTTCGTGGACGCCCCTTTTTTTTAATGACGATAACGTAACGATGACGAGCTAAAATTAGCTCTTTGGGGACTAGAACATGACGAGACGCTTACGGGTTTACGTAAATGAGACGAGACGAGACAAAATTGGGGGAACGTTTTTCGTCAGATAGTGAGAGAACACCGGTAAACGTGACCCGGAGCGGCGCCGTGCTGCTCATGATGTGTAACTGTCCCTCACATTAAGTCTTATTTTTTGTCCATATCTTTCACTCCTACGCCCTCTAGTGGTAAAGTAGACGGAACAATTATTTAATTTTTTGGTTCCGCCCGACCTTAATTGCTTGCGCACTCAGCCAAGCCATGCTTCAGCAGCAGCTACGTTTCAGCTCGTTCCCTGAGTTCAAAGGTGAAAGAAAAAACAAAGAAAACCAAAGAAACAACAAGGAGAAAGATATTGGAGGTTTGTTTAGTTTGTTTATTTAGTTAATAAATCGCCAATTCGTATTTAATATTTATTTTATATTTTTTTTAGAAGACAAATTAAGAGCTCATGGACATTTAGCCCCTCGTGGAGGTCAGCTCACGAGCAGTACTAAGTAACTCTTCCCCCTAGAGGCCATAAGCGCAACTGCAGGTGTAGTAGCAAGTTACGATTTTTAAATTTATTAATGGTCTTGGAGAGTAAATACTACGCTGACAGGAAAGGCGAAGGGAGAGAGGGTTACTGTGCATCCAATTATACAATGGAAATATTTTTTTTCACTCAAACTTGGCTGTAAATACTGTTTAAAGTGACGCTAGCCCGCAGTTAGCTTTGCCCGTTAGCATGTTAGCTTCTTCTTCGTGATTCCATTAGTGTGTATTGCTTTCTCCGCACCGGGGGCAGTCAAGTTGCAAACATGGTTTTCTGGCCAGAGACACAGGGAGAGATGAAAGACCCTCCAATCATCCCATAAACACTTGTATTACCCCCACAGGGACTACGGAAAGGATTTATTAAGGTAAACACGTTACTTAGTACTGCTTTAAGTTTAACGTGTTTATTTTATGGATTGTCAATTTTATGTTAATATTTGTTTGTTTTCTTATTTGTGCCCAGTTCTCATGGGTTGCCAAGGTTGTGAAGCCAATAAACCCTGTTTTTAACTACCTCGTGCCTATGCTAAATCCTTGAGGCTGCTACATGATGCGCCCGGGCAGCGGCGCCTCTTTCTCTTTCTCTCTCTCTCCCCGGGGCGTGCGGTCGCTGCTCGCGTACATCCTCCTCGGAGCGTCTGACATCCATGTCACAGGGACTTTATCTTTTCTCAGGACAGTTTTCAATACCGTGGCGTATGAACGCAGAAAGCACGTTGAGGTCGGCTACGTATGTACAGACAGCGCTGTTGGTAAACAAAAAAATAATAAAAATCTAGAAGCGACGATCAGAGGACGAAAAGTACTGGCCGACCACTTCTGCCAGTGCCTATCGTGGTGTCATCTGTTTGTCAAAAGCCATAGAAAGCCAATAGAAGCTCTTATTTATCCCAATTTCCAAGACTTGTCGAAATTAATTATAACTTCTTACAATGAAACAGACGAAAACTTGACAAAACCTTTTTAATTTTTGTCTGACTAAAACGTGACTAAAACTATCACATTTTGAAATGACTAAAAGATGACAAAACCTAAAAGCATTTTCATCCAAAAGACTAAGACTAAAACTAAAAGAGCTGCCAAAAACACCCCCACCCTCTGGAACTCACTCCCACAGCCCATTAGAAACTCGGACTCACTACCAACCTTCAACTCAGTATCAAAACCCACCTGTTCAAACTAGCTTTTCCTTAAACCCCTTTTTTGTTTTGTTGTCACCCCCATGTAAAGTGTCTTTGGGTGTCCAAAAAAGCGCTATACAAGTTTGGTGTATCATTATTATTATTATTATTATATAACATACAGAAATGTTTTCCCAACATAAGAGGTATTAGTGCTGCTCGAAGGGAGTAGGAAGAAGTTAGTTGTAACTTATAGGGCCCTATCCTCCTTCCAGACTTACCCAACTTAAACTACTGCTCACGGCAGTAGCATCATCAACCAACCATCAGTCACGCACAACGACCAAAGATGTTGTTAGCATTTGGCCTCACCCAACATATTCCTATGGCTCCAAATGAGGGTGAAGTTGGAAGCGACCACGGTCTTCCACGGGCACAAAGATCAGGTACGCATCAACTCGTCTAAGCTCAGGTAAGAACATATCTCAGTATGGAAAAACGGTGGCCTGTTCCTTTAACCTTAACCCTCTCAGAATCCAGAATCTCAGTCATTTTCCTCATTAGCGCAAACCCCATGGTTGATCAAACAAATATTGAATTGTCATTTAAATTTGGTTGGTCTTTTTTCACATATATTTTTTTATTAAACCTCTACCTTCACCTGTTCACCTGTTCACCTAAGCATGGGAGTGACATGAGAAAGTAGTTAAGCTGTGAGCCCGAATCGCCTGCAGATTGAGTGGTCCACTAGTGAACGATCGGTCCATGGCAACATTCATGACGAATCTGGCGCCGGGCATCAGGAATAATGGGCCAAATCTGCTCCTCTAAATAATAGGCTAAAAGCAAATCCAGTCCGTTTGTGTGGCGGCTCTTTCGCCTCCTCCTCGTCGCTCACAGGAGGCGTCTGACTCTGATCACTCGCTCTAATTGAACATGATTGGTTCTGGGCTGAGCAGATGTTTCATTACACAGACGAGGAGTGGAAGTTTCGGCACGATTCCAAACGCCGGCGTCGGAAAACACAACCCCACTATCACCAAATGAGCAGTTCATTTGCAAAAACAGGCATTTCTGTTTTTAAGAGTGGGCATTAAGCTTCGTCCATGTCTTTTTTTGGTTTCAGGTTTGACATGCTCTGGGTCTGAACTTGGATTTCCAACCAGGAGTGGCCACGGAAAAACGCAAAGCTGTGCCTGTTTTTCCCCCCAAACCGTGATGCATTTAATGGCCTCTTATTTGAGGTATTCGAGGCCAGTCAGTGGTGCATTCACATCTTCTGTTGCGGAGTGGGAACATTGTGATGTGTTTTTCTGTTTGTAATTGGTTCAGACCAAAACATACGGCGCCGTCAACAAGCCTTTCACACCAGAAAGAGCACAGAAAATCCTTTAACTGTAATGGGGAAACAGAATATGGCGACTTGAAGGGATCGCTTTTTACACCGTCGCATTGTGGTGTCGTGTTTTCTAACTCCCGATCGATATCTCTGAGTGGTTTGTGTGTCCTGCCTCTTAGAGAAGAGATTGTACCGTCATGTCTTTAATGCACTGCCTGATCAAAAAAGTCATCACAAAAAAAAACGGTCATGCTCTAATATTTGGTTGGAGCACCTTTAGCTTTATTTACAGCAGCTGTGGTGTTGTTTTATTAAGCTTCTTCAAAGTCAAACGATCCAGGGCCCGATCTTCTGCACCAACGGCACCAGGGGGGGTCTTGGGGGGGTCTCAAGACCCTCCCAAAAAACGCCTTGACCCCCCATTTGACCCCCTACCCAGTGGTGTAGTCTACATGTTCTAGCTGAACACAACCAGGCTGAAACACAATGGTTTCTATTCAGAATTGTGCACAAACAGTGATGGATAATATCTCAGGGCCCGGACACCCCTTTGAAATGTGCCAAATGGTTTAGCCCAGTGTTTCCCAACCAGAGGTACGGGGACCGTAGGGGTACTCGAGGACCTAGCAGGGGGTACTTGGAACTATTTCAGATTGAAAGAAAGGGGGGAATTGAACATCGTTTTTTATAAGAAAAGCTATATTTTGCAGTAAAATGTGTTGTTTGGGTGAATTTTTGTTTTATTTTGACCGCAACATTGTCCCTTTTCATACCAATACCACTTTTGAGTAATTACTTTCTAAATATCTGCAACACTCTTGAGGTAGGGGGTACATAGATGACCACTGAAAGGCTCAAGGGGTACGTAAGGTAATAAAGGTTGGGAACCACTGGTTTAGCCCACACTCTGGTGTTCAGCACCGCGCGCTTCAACAAATGTGTGTTTGAGGGCGGTGAGCACCTCAATGCAATGACACAGAGTAAGGAAAGAGAAATAGTCTTGCGATCGCTCTTGGCTCTTATTTTACAGTATAATAGCGGGTCTGAGATGTAACTTTCTGTGATAAATGACAGTTATGAGCTGAGGCGAGTGCCTCCCTCTCTGCCCTCACTGAGGCAGAGCTCGCCCTCTGGCCCTCTCCACTCCTCTCCTCATTTTAATCACTGAAATTTCTCTTTCCTTTTATCTGTTGACTGCCATCAGGCCAAAACAGTGACAAAGGCCACAGGTCGCGCCAGCTATTTTTCGTCTAATTAATTATGAAAATTATCTGCGAACATTTACAGACTCGTTCATTATAAATGTGCAGCTTTAGGGCCTCGTTTGACGTAGTGAAAATGTATGGGATGGCCCGTGCCAACAATACCAAAACAGGCTGAAGCTTTGCTCTTTGTGTTCATAAAGTGGCCACAACTCTGGAATACACAGCCATGAGGGAATATATAGTATGAATTAATATAAACTAGTGTTTTGAAGGAGTTTAATGCCGGTTTCTTACATTTATTATACCTGTGTCCCCAGTACAACCCCCTGTTTAATGTGATATCCTTCAGGTCTACCTAAAACTAATCATTTAAATAGGCCTACTAAAAGTGGACTAATTTAAATATCTGAAGCCCATTTCACAATTAACGTTAAAGTTTGTACCTGGGGACCAGAATGTGCTCAGAATTTTAGCGACTCAGAGTAAAAAAAGTGAGAAAAGGCTGTATTTAGGCCTACAACGCGAGTCAGTGCCACTGTTTACTTCCTGGTCAATGGAGAGAGCATCAGCGGCGGTCGTCGGACTTAGCCTCGTGTTTCCTCTTTGTTAAAATTCGCTCCAGTTTTTAGACTGAGCTGTTCACGAGGAACATTCATTCAGCCCCTCCAAGAATCATGCAAGAGTAGCGCAACTGTTCCAATAAGGGAATTACCTCGCACCTACTGCGTATGACCTGCACCCCCGCAACACCATGCAACAGCAATCATCTAGACTACAGCCTGCGTTTCAAAACACAAGATCTGGCCCTCAGTGTGGCGAACCTTTTTCACCCAAATCTCGTTTTGATCATGGGGTTATTAACCATATTCCGGTCATGGCAGTTTTCAGGATATGGTGCTTATATGTAATTGAGAAATATTAAAAGCAAAACTATTCGACCGCTTGCTCATGCACGACGTGGACCAGGCCGCACTGGTGAAGTTTAAAGTCCGGCCTTGTGGGAGAGAGTGGAGCTGATGGAGTTCACCGAGAGCCTCTTGGATTTGTTTTGTTCAAGGTTTTCCATCGTGAACGCAGCAACAGTGCGGACAGGAAAACCAGCAGCCTTAAAAACGATCGCATTACGATGCTTCTGTCCATCTACAATATTCACTACTTTTAGTCCTTTCTTGGTTAAAATAAAGGAACCCAGTCTTCTCTTGACTCCACAAACAGAACTGCTTCGTACTCGCCGCCGCCATGTTTGTTTACGATGTTGGAGAAACTGATATTTTCAGGTTTCTATTAACACATTGACTGACAGCCAATCAGAGAGCTCCCCACTGCCAGAGGTTTTTCAGAATTTTGACTGTTTTTTCAAGACCCACAGAAAATGTAGGTCTGGGTCTATGTCAACACGAAACCCACCAAAAAGAAAGATTAGACTCTTCTTTCATCTAAAAAAAAAGTTTGTTTGTACCTCTCTCCTTTCTTTAGTAATCGTCTGTAAAAAAAAATAGGTTAAATCACCCAAAATGCTGTTTTCTGACCAAAAAGCTGAGAAAACAAAAGAGCCACCCAATGGTGCCACCTAGTGACTCAATAAAAGAACTTGTAGTTCTTTTATTGAGTCACTAGGTGGCAGCATTGGGCAGCACAACTAAGGTTTAACACCAGACATGCTCAAGGCTTTGCTGCAGCTGTTCCCATCGAAAAACCTAATTGACGTTAATAGACGTCATTGGCAGTCAATGAGTTAAGGCTGAAAGATATTTCGTTATCGTATAAATATCGAGATATGAACATTCAAAATATTAAAGTCAAAAAGCAATATATAAATCAGGATTTTCATCAATAAAACTGCACTCTTTTATATTATGATATTTTTTTGAGAAATGCTTAGTTTTCAACCTAACCCATAGTTATATCGTATCGATATCGGGATATCTGGCATGAATGTCGAGATATTTTGTCCATATCGTTCAGCCCTAGTTTCTATGCCCATACCATCAGGAAAGAGGGAATCCTTTGATGGAATAACCTGGTCATTCAGGATGTTCAGGCTGTCAGTTTATTTCATTCTTTGGGCGCATAGTTTTTGCTGAACCGAGACCGGACAGAAATAATGCAGCAGCCCCAGATCATAACAGTTAGTCACTGTTTTTGGTCAAGCAGTGTGTTTCTCTGAATGAAAACACTGATTTCAGCTAGGGTTCTTTTTTATTCAAAGGTCACTGAATCAGGCTAGAAAATAGAAAAATCCTTCAGACTGGAACATTGTGTTGTCAGTGCTGCTTCTGTTGTGCTGACGCCACAATATGAGATAAAATACATTTACAGAAACTGGCCTTTGAAGCTACATTGTCTCCTAAAACTCTGGTTCTACTGTGCACTGCAGAGTCTTGCGACACGTTTGCCTCTTGTATCGGTTTCCTCAATGTGCCCGTTCTCTTGAGCGGCCGGACAGTTTGACGTTTGTACAAATGGCCCTGAATAATTTGCTGTCTGGGTCCGGGAGCCGAGCCTGCCGCCGGGGCTCCTGGGAATCGTAGTGCTGGATCAGAATGACAGTGTCCTGCATTATTATTTCTCATGCATTTTGATCGGAGCAACTCTACCGTTTCTGGCAAAGAGGGGACGCAATTCAGGCCTGGAATTTCCTCGATGGAACTGTGCACAAGCTCCACTTCTCTGGATCGCAAACAGTGTCATTGGAGGAGCTGCAACAATGTGCATAACTGAACTCCTCTGTAAAACTAGTCAAAGAAGTTGTCTACAGTTTTGTAACCAGGAACAGTTGGGGTGCAAAGTCATGAAGCATTCTTGGCTCTAAATGTCTGTGGTTTTCTTACAAGGTGTTTCGAACTCAGTGGACACAGCACTAGAGCAAAAACCTACAGATCCAGGGTACAGTCCCAGCTTTGTTCTGGTCACTTTTTCAGTTATAGAGTATGTTATATTCTTTTGTACTTCTTCATTTCCAAAACATGTGTTCGATCACGTTGTGCATGCGCAGCTAAGCTCAAACAAGAGATAAACAGTGCCAGAACTTGGGACAGACGTCTCACATCATTGTAAATGAGCCAGAACTGTAGACATATTTGCGTGAAAGGGGGAATCACAGTCTAAAAGCATCTTAATTTAACATACTGGGTCATGCTGTAAGGCCATACCATCTCTGAAGCACAGTTATGACCTTGATTTCATAATAAGAAGACTCTCACTGAGGAGCCTCCTGCTGAAACATGATTATTGTGAGGAAAGACTTCGTGTCACCTTTAGAACAGAGTCAGACTCTGGTGGAATCAAGTCCAACAGCTGTAATTGGGAAAGCTGGACTTTCTTTTTCGAATATGAGCAATTTGAGCTCTGGTCGTGTCTCCGTCTTTCAAATGAATCGAACAGAAAAAGCCTTTACTGCTTTTGCTGCCACTGCTGCAGTGTTAAACCTCCTAACACCCGCTTATAAACTAAATTTAAAGGCTTCTCGAAAAAAGAGCGACAAATATGAGACGAAAACGAAGATGAAAATGCAACAACAAAGTTTCTGTCTGACCACTTTCTTCTATGGTGCAAAAAGAAGAGCCGTGCTTTCCTCAACAAAATCATGTTCATACATGACAACGCACCATGTCCTGCTGTAAAGAATACCTCTGCATCAGGGGAGGAGGGTGACCTACTTTTGCGCCACATCTGGTTATTACTACCTCTCTCCCATTCATTCTCAATGGTAAATATGGATGCAATACACGTTATGACCACAAGCGTCAAATTGGGGGCGCTGTTTCACTCCTTTCACATAGTTAAGGAAAGAATGTTTTGCTGTTTTCGCACTTTTATTGCAAAGGTTGTTTTACAAATTGACTTATAAAAGAATTGATGCTAAACTAACACTTTCAAAATGATGTTTTATTTTAGTTGAATGAATGAGGTAAAGTCACTGTAGGTGCTGTAGATACTGGTGTTTTGCATTGTATTGCTACAATTGTTGATTTTGTTCTAAAACTAGGCTTTTGCCTTAGATAACATTGGTTTTAATGTAGCATGTAATTTGCGTAGATTAGATCAAATGCAAATGTAAACTGAAAAAAGTATAATTTTTTGAGTTATATGTGTTTCACGCTCGACATCATCGTGTGTGGCCCGTGATCCACAGGCTTTTTTTTCATTTTGGCCCTCAAAGACGAAAAGTTTGGGCACCCCTGCTCTACATCACTGGCTGCTATGGGCATAAAAGGAGAGAAACTGATGATGTGGACCCCATCCTCCCTGACCTCAACCCTGTTGAAAACCTTTGGACCAACAAGCAAAACATCTATGAGGGTGGGAGGCAGTTCACATCCAAACAGCAGCTCTGGGCGGCTATTCTGACATCCTGCAAAGAAATCCAAGCAGAAACTCTCCAAAAACTCCCAAGTTTAATGGATGCAAGAATTTTGAAGCTGCTAGGCTCTTGAAAAAAGAGGCATTGGACTGGCCTATAGGCTGTAAGAAGCTTTTAGATTTTGGTAAAGCTAACTCTCACTAACTCTTGTTTGCGATTGCACAACTTGACTCAACATCGACCAAGCACATATTTCGGACAAAAAATGGACGGGAGGAATTATGGTGTTTCAGCGCAGTGGAAAATGTGTGTTGTGTTTGAATGTCTGAACGCCTTTTTAAGATGAACTTGTCTCTACTGGTACAGACAATAAAGATTTTCTTATCTTTGTATCTTATCTGATCACAGTGGGGGGAAAAGAGAAGGAGCAATCACAAACAGTTTCATGTTTAGACAAGTCTGGTATATATAATTTATAGATAACTTTGGTAAATTATTTAAAAGAAATGTTATCAATATTTTCTCTTTGTCTTTGATCTGTGTCTTTCTTTGACTCTGCTGTATTTTCCTGGTTAGCATCTTCAATGTGAAACGTGTCAAAGTGAAGAGTCAGATCTGATCAGACTTTTAAAACAGAATCACTTCGGCGCAGTAGTTTGAATTAAAATGGTGGATCTGTCTATAATAAGTATGTGCTTATGTCAAAAAGCCACGACGGTCGAGCGGTCTCCTTAGCGCTTCGTGCTTTAGCCTTGGTTTGTCCGACAAACTCCTCTTTCCCGTGGAACAACAGCGGCTCCACGTCCGGAGAGTTCGAGACAGTCAGGGCTAAATCCGAAATGACATGCATCAAAATCAGGAGCAAACGAAGCATGCGGCGATCTGAGCCTCTAAAACGTTAGCGTAGCATCCATTAGCGTAGCAGCCATCTCAATCCGAAAAAACCCCAATGTCATTAGCGGCATTAGCGACACGTCACGGACCACAGATGGAGGCGGATCTCACGCCAAATTAAGCCTTCACACATCCACATCACGGATATGGCTTTTTAAAGATGGCCGCTCGACGAGGAGGTGAAGGGCCTGACACATCTGTGGAGAATCGTCCTGACGCGCGTCTCGCTAATGGACATTTAGCCGGAGCATCTGATTTCCACAGCGCTGTTGGGCTAACGATCGTCTGCCACAAAGAACCTGTCACCTGCTTATGATGTCATCAGTCTGGGTCGCAAAGGGACTGTGACGGCTCAACGACCGAGGCAAATGAGGGAAATACGCCGGTTTAGAGCAATCGTCTGGACGTGGTTTCAAAGATGATGGGAGCAACACCAACGTCACTGAGAAGGTTAGCGCAGCGGCTCTCGTCCAGTGAGAGGACTGGGCAGAGATCGTCTGAGGACGTGTAATTTACACATGAAAAAGGTTTTCTTTATTTATTTATTGAATGTGAAAAGGAAGCCAAGTGACCTGTTGCTTTGGATAATTCATAAAGACGATTGACGTCTTTAACCTCTTAAAAGGATGTTTCAGGATTTTTGACATAGGGCCTCATTTCCTAGTTATCCAGAGTCTTGTTGATTTCTGGAGATATACATATTTTTTTAATTCATGCAGTCCTTATATTTGAAGAGTTTAGTGGTGCTAGGCTAGTGCTAGGCTAGCGCATGTCTATGGTAACTAGTAGCCTGAATTAAAAACCTCTTCAAAATCATGGGGTCGTCCTCCAAACGTTGCCATATCTGATTTGTAGAAAGCTCCTTTGTGAATTCCAGGTGTAGTAATGCGGCCGCAGGTAAACAAACTACTGTAGATCCGGTAACCGAGCAGATCACTCCGCCGCTGCGTAGCTACAACCAGGAAGCTGATGCTGCTCAAATATAAGTTCTTATTGAGTCAACACAGACATTTATATGGTTAGTCTGGTGTTATAAGTGAGTTGCCTCAGGTGCACTGTGGAGCGGGTCAGACTGTTTTTAATGCAGGCTACTAGTTACCATAGACATCCGCTAGCCTAGCACTAGCCTAGCACCGCTAAACTCATCAAATATAAGTACTGCATGAATAAAAAATATATACTGTATATATCTCCAGAAATCAACAACACTCTGGATAACTAGGATTTTTTTTTTAAATTTATGCAGTCCTTATATGTTAAGAGTTTAGTGGTGCTAGGCTAGTGCTAGGCTAGTGCATGTCAATGGTAACTAGTAGCCTGAATTAAAAACAGTTTGACCCAAGCACAGTGCACCGGAGGCAAATCACTTATAACACCAGACTAACCATACAAATGTCTGTGTTGACTGAATAATGTTTTAAATATAACCATTTTGCATTAAAAATAACTTATATTTGAGCAGCATCACCTTCCTGGTGGCGGAGTGATCTGCTCGGTTACTGGATCTACAGTAGTTTGTTTACCTGTGGCCGAATTACTACATGTGGAATTCACAAAGGAGCTTTCTACAAATCAGATATGGCAACGTTTGGAGGACGAGCCCATGATTTTGAAGAGGTTTTTAATGCAGGCTACTAGTTACCATAGACATGCACTAGCCTAGCTTCACTAACCTCTTCAAATATAAGTACTGCATTAATGAAAAAATATATCACTCTGGAAAACTAGGAAATGAGGCCCTATGTCAAAACTCCTGAAATATCCCTTTAAATTAAATTAAGGCAGCCTACGATGTAGTTTTGTAGATTGTGAGAGCAAATGGTACATGGTTCATTCAGCAGCTAATCTACTAGCTGCTATTGCTAACGTTAATGTGAGTTTTAAAACCCGGAGAACCATTCATTGCTGAGCACGTTTAACCTCTTAACCCCCACTTTAACCAAGCACTTTTTCTCCAGTTCAACTTTACCCAAATCTAAAAGCTTCTGGAGAAAGCGTCAAAAAGGTGACAAAAATGAGACGTGAATGAGAATAAAAACACAGCAAAAAAAAGCATCAAAAGAGCGACAGCAAGTGGTGAAAAAGTGTCGACAGCGAAAGGAAAAATCTTAGCTCAGTTTTGTAGGTCTTAGCTTTCAAATGAGCCCTTACACAGGCCTATAGGCTGTGAACTCCAGTCGAGGAGCTTTTAGGTTTGGGTAAAGGTTAGGTTGAGAAAAGGTGCTTGGTCCAGGTTAACAAGTCTGAATATTTACTGATGAAAGGCGTCACAAAGGGGATAATTCACGGCCACCAGGTGGAGCTATTTCCTCAATAATGAGCCCCGACCGAGAGAAGCAATCGATAAACTTGCTCATATAATTTTCCGTAAAAAAATATAATAGCTCTCAATCGTCTCCTGACAGTTCCCACACACACACACTCATTTTTAGAGAGAGTCAGAGTGTGGCAGAACTGACTGAAGCTCATTGACGCTCAGTCTGATGACATCATAAAAAGTCGACCGTTTCTTTGCGGCGAGGACTTTGGAGCCTCCGCACGACGCAGTGAAATCAGATGGTTTGTTTTTGGTGTTTGGAGAACGGCGCCGGCGACAGAGAGGAGAGTGAGAGGACATACTCAGGCGGATCATAGAGCTGGACAATTTACTTAGGTCGGCTTTGAGCGCCACTTCGTACGACGGCGGCAGGTGGCTGAGGTTCTGGAAGGAGCGGGACAGCGAGAGGTCGTAGGGCAGCGAGACGTCGTAGGGCTCCGTGGCCGCCGTCAGTATGTTGTTCATCCTCTGAGGCCGGTCTGGAAGACAGAGAGAGGGAGATGTGTGGGGAGAAGAAGAGAGTGGAGGTTAGTAACTAAGTACATTTACATTCTGATAACCATAAGTCATCTCCTAAAACCCCAAACACCCTCGGGCATCTGTGCAACACATTCAGAGCCTTCTTCTTCTTCAAATTGGACATCATCCGTGGACCTCCTCCTCTGATCACTCGCACCCCCCCGGCGGGAGGTCTGTGTTTGTTGTAGGTCCACACAATTAACCTTTATCGAATCGAGATTGAGGTTTTAGTTTCTGCGATCACCTAACCTCAAGGAGCTGAGTTTTTTTTCCCCGCCTTGCACCTCCGCCGTTTAAGCGATTGACATGTTCACCAATCAGAGTAATCGAATGATCGAGCCTCGCTTCCTTTGGCTGTAGAATGAGCCCAGACTTATCCACCAGAGCTGCCTCTAAAATCCTGCACTGTGACTCAAAAAGGTGTTACTCGGGTCTGAAGTGCCGTCATGCACGAGCTTAATATAGAAGCTGCAGTTACGCATAAGACCTGAGGTGGCAGTAGTGAGCATAAAATGTCTAACTTGCATCTAGCCCCTTTAAACTGCATCTAAGGCTTTATCCACAAGAAGACAAAACGCTTATATTTTCAGAAGCTTTCTTTGTAAGCACGAAGCCAGCTCAGTAAATGTGTGCGTCCACATGGGTCGACTCAGGTCTGTGAAAACGGCGCAATTCATCCTCCAGGCCTGTGTGAGGCGCTGTGACGCCAACACAGATAACAGAACAAGATGCGCAGTAAACTTTTGCGGAATGTAAACAGCGAAAATGAAATGAGACGAGGAGGCGAGTTTATTCTTCAGACGTAACGGGACTAAAGCAGGAAAACCTGTCAGTGACTTTTGCTGTCAGTCCAAAAACACAGACTGTGTTTTCCTTCTTGTCACCTGCGGCTTGTGGACGGCAGTGGAGCAAAGAGGATCGGAGTCAAATTATCATAGATCCATGAGGAAAACTCATTATAAGGTCAGTAGATTATGGATCACAGACTCTGGAGCTGTGATGTCATCGCTTTAGTAAAAGTTGCAGAGACGTTTGTAACAGCGGAGCCACGTAAACAGCGTTTTGAGATCTTTCCACTCTGGAACCTAGTTTGGAAAATGTTTGTTTACAGACCCCAAAACCCCGGCTCATATGGACGATACGCTGGATATTGATAACATATCTTTCCCTTTGGTCCTCAGCTTGACTTCGTATGGACAGGGCCTAAATGTAACATCTTTACAGCAGGTTTTGCAATGTAAATATGAGGAGGGCTTTCATCAAACAAGCAGTGTTTTGCAGCCTGGGATGGAGGATGCGTTCATGCAGAAGGAGAAGGAGTGAGAGAGCGCCACAGAATGACTAAGACTTGATGTTTTGACGACTCCATAAAATGACTCTTATAGATTTGTATCTTGTTGCTGCTGCATGAAGCTGAACTGTCACACTGTGATGTTTAACTTCAGTTGAAGAAGTTTATATGCAGCTCAATTGCATGAAAAGTCGAATCTCAAAATCTGTCAGAAATGTCACATTAATCTTTTGTCTGAATCGCGCAGCCCTAGTGTGGTTTGATTTTCACCATCATGGCACAGACGACTGGAGTTTGGTGAAGCTAGTTTTGGGTAATCGCGTTGTAGAGTCTAGTCTTCCTGTCACCTCACTAGGAGCGCTGTGATTGGCCGAGTGCAGCCATTCTCAAAGTCCGGGACACTGCGGCCCCCTTATCGATCTATTCTATAATCCCATTCTATTCAATGGCATTTGTTTTTACTTTACAGGTAAAATTACATAACAAGCAACATGATAGCACTGATTGTCAACTAAATACTGGTTTTAAGTTGTATATTTGAGCAAATAAATATATCTTTCCTTCCAAAATATTTCTTTTTCAAAGTATTTGTTCTGCAGAGACGCTTGGGGGGCCGGTGTAGTACCTCTGAGGTCCCCCAGGGCACAGTTTCATGATAAATGTATGAGCTTCTTTGTGACAGAATAATAAATAAAAAGGCAACTGGACATTTCACAGAGTTGCAACCGTCCTCGTCATCACACTGCTGAACACCGGGGGGCGCCGCGCTGTGCCTCTGTATTTGGGACGTCCCGATCGGGTCAGAGGCCTGGAGGTTTGGGACAGGACTAAAATAGGGAGCGCACGGCAGTAACGAGGACACCACACCATCAGAGAGAGAAAGGGGAACCGCGGAGGAGGCTCAGGGGAGCGGATCCGGGCCAGCAACATGTGGACACACCGAGTTCAACCCGCCTCCATGACAATGAAGGAAAACCAAACTCGAAATGGAGAAAGATCAACCTTTACTGCAGATTTTACTGGAGATTACTGACAAATATGAGGGAAAAACACCGTGTTTCCTCTCAGTCCCTCTGCACCTCGGGAGTGGACACCGACATCACTGAAGTCAGAACTTTAGCTCCAGGACTCCTGTGCTTCTGCTACATATCACCACCACCTAAACAGAGCACATTTTCTCCAGTTCGGCTTTACCCAAATCTAAAAGCTTCTTGACTTGAGCTTTCAGCCCATTAGCCAGGTGTGAAATGTGAAAGCCAAGACCTAAAAAACTGATTTACAATTTTTGTTGTATTTTTGAAAAAAAAATTGTCGCTTTTGTGTAATTTCAATTAATTTTTTGTGCTTTTTTTGTAATTTTTGTGTGGCTTTTTTTCATTAATTTTTGGTCATTTTTGTGTTGCCTTTTTGTAATTTATTTATTTTTTCTTCCTTTTTTTCCTTTTTTTTCCTTTTTTACTTGTTGCTTTTATTTCATTCATATTTTTTTTCTTCATTTTTCTGGATTTTTTAAATCACTTTTTCGTAATTTTTTTGTCATGCTTTCATCCTTGCGTACGTCTCGTTTTCATCGCTATTTTCATGTTTGTTTTTTTCTTGCACATTTAGATTTGGGTAAATAAAGTACTAAATAAAGACACGGAGACATGGGCAAAGTGGTTCAACAGCCAATAAATACTTTAAAAAAAACGGACAGTGCTAACCAGGAAGCTACATTAGCTTCATGCTACGTATGCTAATGTTAGCAACAAGTGCCGTTTTCCGCTTCTACTGAAAACGGCTATAAAGAAAAATCGTGATTTCCATGAGAGGTTTTCTTCCTAATTTCATTTTACCATGAAATTGAAAATATGAGGCTGACTGTGTTTAAAAGCGAGAGATGGACAGACTACATGTGTGGATTAGTTTCCTTTGGTAGAGTTCTTGATTTTGTGTGAAATGCAGGTTCCTTCCTCTCTCACGAGCTGCTCTTCTCTCTCTTCCTATGAGGCGAGTGTGGCCTGAGACATGCAGTGCTTTATAAACAAGTAGCGTAATGAAAAAAAAAAAAAGCCTGACGTGTGAGACCCGGCTCTCATCATTCACTTAACCTCTTAACCCCGCCTTAAGTGCATTTTCTCCACAGATCCATGAGGTCACAGTGCATCGGCCAGAGTAACGCCTCACTTGAAAGCTAAGACCTACAGAACTCATCTAAATGAAGCCTTTTCCTCATGTTGTCGTCACTTAAAAAAAAATAAAAAAATCCATTGCTTTTTGTTGGCTTTTTTACGTTTTCTGTTGTGTTTTCGTGAAAAAAATGACAATCAATCTTTTGAAAGGTCACGATCTGGACATTTCATATATATTATTGCATTTCTTTTTCTTTTCTTTTTTGTCTGAGGAGGGGTAAACCCGACACTTCTCTCTCTCTGGAGCACGTTTGACAAAGCAGAGCGGCTTCACATGGAAACATTTGAGATTTTAACATTTCTCTGGATTTTTAAATGGTCAAAATTGCTCCAAGGACGTCTGAGACCAGGCTGTTTAAAAGCACACGCGATAAAAATGGATTGATTTGCGGCAACACGCGGTGTTTCAAAAAAGTGTCAACAATGTTGTCGTTGAAAATTGACTTTCTAGAGAATTGCTGGTACCTTGTTTTGTTGCTGCAATTATCTGCAGCATTTTAATATTTTTCTTTTAAACATAAATATGGATCATGTGTTCTCACTTGTGTCCTTAATAAAGATTGAATGAATGAATGAATGACTTGAAACAAATATATTTAGGCATTTGCCACTTCACATAATTTTAGTCCCCTCCTGGAACCGGCACCTTAACGTGGTGGAGGGGTATGAGCCCGAATGATCCGGGAGCTCTGTTGTCGGGGGCTTCGTGCCCCTGGTAGGGTCTCCCAGGGCAAACAGGTCTTGAGAATCGTGATGCCGTCTTTCCGTGGACCCACCACCTGCAGGAGGAGCCATAAAGGGGCTGGTGCACTGTGATTTGGGCAGCTCCAACAGCTGCCCCCACGACTCGGCAATGGACAAGTGGAAGAAAATGGATGGATGGACATAACGTTTAAAGTAGTATCGGAGGAGAGAGGAGTTAATCAGAAAGGAGAGTGTTTCACTAATTATCTCCGAATCTAGAAAAAAAATCAGATTTTGATACAAACTAGCCTCTGTTTAGCTTACGATTTCTCAAGAGGCACATAAAATTAAACTGTTTGCACCTACGGAGAGCTCAGAGTCTCGTCTTTCAAACGAGCCACAGCCTGTGTCTATAGCTATAACACAGAATATGCTCTGGTGCTACAAATATCATGAAAAATGGTCTGGATTGATAGCACTTGAAGCTAAATCCTAAAAACAGCGGCGCTCAATGGGTTAAGTTTTTAATAAGCTAGCTATATTAGCTAATTTCACCTTGTTTTATGGAGTTCAAACCTCAATAAATCAGGTTTGGAATTACAGTAGCTATTTCCACGGAGGAAATCTTCAAATGAAGAAAACTGGGTCTTTAGGCGCAACTAAAGTGGAGTAAAATAGTGGGAAAAATGCACACTGGGAAAATGGCCCTTGAAGTTTCCATTGAAGAGCGGCTCATCGGGGTTTAGGGAGCGTTGTTATGGCGGAGGCAAGAGCGCCGAGCACTAACCGCTGTGCCATTAGCGCGACAGCCTCTGAAGGGGGAGGCGGCGGCAGACCGTTTCCGGCTCCGAAAGTCCTTGCCACAGCGGAGTGTGTTTTAGTCTGGACTTTTGGAGGGTCGTTGTGCGAGCGCTGAGAGCTTTTCAGACACATTCACCTCTTAACAGACTCCGACGCCGCACTCACTACGCATTAAACACCGCGCACTCTTTCAACTACTCCAAAACTCTGACGCTTCCCACCGGAAACTTCACTCATTCTGACAAATACGCAAATGGATTCTATAATAAGTTTAGATTTAAGTGACTGGTTAAATATAGACCAACATGTCGTCCGGTTTGACGAATACATTACCTGCTCCGGTGCTGCAAAAATACTTATTTACATATAACGCTGTGGGGTATAAGGTTTTAAAAAGGTTTTTTATTAACATTGTGTTTTATGGTGATGAGTTACATTTTCCAATCATTCATGGGGAAAATGAATGGGAATTGTGCTTTTCTGAAAACTCTTCTGCTCCATTTAAAGGCTGTCAATTGGGAAAGTTTCCTAATTTGCCCGGTCATTGTGCACTTCCTGTCCAAAAATAAGGCTCCACAGGAAAAAAGTCTGATTGGCTGAGTGTGGACTACATGCTGCTTTACCTTATACTGATGTGCAGCAGGGAGGCCATTTGTAAAGAGTGCGGAAATTACGAAAAGTAGCCCTATAAAGGGTTAACCTCTTAACCCCCACCTGAACCGAGCAGTTTTCATCCTGCTTGGCTTTACCCAAACAAGAAAAACATCAAAAATAGCGACAAAAACAATGACAAATGTTTTCATGTTGTGGCCAATACATTATGATAACAGGTAATTGTTTGGGTGGTTTTAGTTTAAGCAGACATTCTCATTATGTGATTTTAATAAAGATCAGCCCACTGAATTGTGAGTAATTCCAAAGCGTTCACATATATTTTCCTCCCCGTATAAATCACTCTCAGACATTTGTGGGAAAAAACACATATAATTGATACAGCTTTTGTATGAATTCAATTACGTTTCAGGCTGGTTCTGTGACAGTGACCCTGAAAAGTGACTCTGCAAGTTGTGAAATGTGCCTGTACTGCTACGGATATTTTAGGAAAGAGTTTGGACCACAGCCATGGACGTCGGAACCATTCATGGGCATGTCCCCCCCCACTTTTGAAATTTATTTTCATTGACTTTCATGTCATTTCATTCCCTTTTCATTGATTTTACATGTACTTAAAGCTTAGACTGGGCCTATTCAATAAGCACCTGAGAAAATAAAATAAATGTGGCCTTTTTTTTTTTGCCATTGTCGCGTTGCTTTGCTTTGCTTAGCTATGTTTATGTGGCTCCGCTAGCATCACCTCAGAGCGGCTGAAATGTAAATATGGCTCTATAAACCGCTCTGTAAACAGCTAAACGATGAAGACACGAGGCTAATCGTTGGACGGACTGACAGATTTGCAAACATCTCATAAGAGTTCCTAATTCACTGAGGGTTTTTCATCATAAAGCTGCAGATCTGCAAAGGAGACCAGCGACTCGGGTGCTTGGTCAGCCCTTAAACCGCTCAACTGTGAGAAAGTGCACTGACACCCCTTCTTGAAATGTGACCACAGCTAATGTTTTAATTTAGTGGCATACCCTTCCATTGTTTGTAATTAAAATAAGACATTAGGTATAGTACCTTTAAATGATCGTTTTTGCTGTGTTCGCTGCTTTGTTTCAGAAGAAAACAGTGTTTATTCCAAATGTATTTTGCATCATTTCTCACAGAATCGCATTAAACTCGAGCAACACCTGTTTAACGACTGGGGCCTCATTCACACTCCGCCCCGCGCTCCTCCATCATTTGGCCACGTTCTAATTTCGCCGGGAAAGACACAAACCGGTGATTGAAAACATTCGCCGCCGTAATCAATTTGTATCATCTTTAGACGCAGAGTCACTTCAGGTCAGTGGCAGAGTCAGGGCTTTGCTGCGGATAAAAGAAAACTCCTACTTTCTGAAAACAACCTATTGCTGTTGAAGTGTGACGGGGCAGGTAATGTGTGTTATTTGCAGTGCGGTCGAACAAATTCAGCAAAATATTGGCCTTTGTCCTTAATGTAAGCGGTGAAGTTAAACGCCAATGCAATTTCCATCATTTTCTAAAGTGATTCTCAACTGGTGTGACATTTGTGACTATCTCTTCTTTCCTTGTAATATATATAAAGATTTGTTCTGGGTTTGTTTTTATGTAATTCTGCACAAATGTAACGGAGCAAAAACAAGAAAGCACCAACTTCAACAACGCAAAACTTCACTTGCACAATCAGCGTTTTCATAAAAGGCAATCAAAGAATGGAATAATCTCCCAAATGAATTAAAAAAAATCAAACAAGTTATAGTACTTTTACCGGGGAGTTGAAAAAGTGGCTGCTGAGAGGCCAAACCTGCAGGTACTGACAGGGGCTAGTTTTAGGTCCTTCATTATTCTATGACAAAATGTAGCTTTTGCTTGTTCTTTGTGAACCACTCAAGCACTGAATTATTTTTATGTGTTTTAATATGTCTGTGAATAGGAATGGACTCATGCAGAATGAAATGCAGTGTGATTGGTAAAGTGTTATGTGACTGACTATGTGATTGACTGTTAGAAGAATGAATGGTCATGCTGTATAGTGTTATTTCTTTTGATGTAACCAGGGACTACGGATGGAAACTAGCTCTTTAGCTTTAATCTGGTGCAGTACATCTCTGTCTCTTTGAGCTTAATGTCTCTTAATGCCTCTTAAAGCAAAGTAAAGTAACAAACGAGCAGTGAAGAAACAAATGAGCAAATCTTTGAAATGAACAGATCCCACAGATTTGTGCACGATCCGAAACCCTCAAATACGTAGCTTCTATGTCCTGCTCCTATAGCTCCTAACACTTATGACTGGTAAGGGCAACTGTTAGATACCTACGCCGTTAGGAACTAGAGCTTCAGCAGCATTTGCCCAATCTGACCGTCCTTAACCGGGCCGGAAAACACAGGGGAAATGACATCACCAACAGCTGATTCATTGAAAAACTACATCCCCCATATCGTACTGGACGACAAAAAACACTCCAACTGCAGCCACTGACTTTAATGACTCAAACATGAACCACAATAATGATATGAAGCTTCTTGTCATGCACATCTGGTTTGGCGTTAGACTTGGTAAGAGGCTTCGTATGTCCGCTTGGCTTCCTTCCTTCCTTTCACTATTGTTTTGGTAACTTTCGCTTTACGATCAATTCCTCAACATGGGAGGCAGGTTTATTGTTATTATTTGGATCCCCATGGGCCAGATAATCTTTCTCGGGTCCTTCAGGTGAACTTATATTGTTCATAATTATAATGGATGTTGTGGAGTGAGGTGTGAAATGACAGTAAAAAAAAAATTGTCTGCGAGAGGGACACGGGCTCACGCTGAACCCAGAAACCTCTCACCTCTTTTGGGCGTGAGCGCGGTCAGGTCCAGGTGGCTGTGCTGGAAGTCGTGGTGATGGTTTCCTGAAGGAGACACAAAGAGAGAAAGACAGTTAGAGAAGAGTTCGATAATGCAAGTGCGCAACAATAGGTCCTACAGAAACGTTTTCACTGCCTTGAACTTTGTTAAATAAAAATGTAGGCAGGGACAAAGACAATTAAAGCCTGGTTCGCACGGCAGGATAATTAGACCAATTTTAGCCCCTTCTGACAATCTAAAGGGCGCGCCGATTATCGTAGGACAATCTTATCAGATGTTTCTGCCGTGTGAGGAGTGTTCAGTCTGCTCTCGTCTACTCGGAAGAATGTTGGGACCGCTCCGAGCTCAAATCGTGGAACATCGTGGACTGTCTTCATGGTGTGTGGTGAGCACTGAGGAAAAAAGAGCCGCAGCCTGTTGACTGGGACGTGTAGCCAATCAGAAAGCGTGGTGATGAGGCGGCGAGGAAGCACAGAGGGGAATCAGAAAATCAAAACAGACGTCATGGCGCACCAGAAAGTCTGAAACTACAAACTATCGCCACGGCCTCTTGTTCGTCCGCCATGTTCGTTTACTCTGAAGTCACGTTTGATTGAGATTTTTCCCGTCTGACCTGGGAATGTTTCTGAGTGAAATCGGCTTGCACAATACACTTGTAGTTGGAAAATTGTATAATTTCCATGAAAACTAAAGTGCACTGAAGTGTTGTTGGAAACATCTTGGTACAGTATGTGAACCTTTGTACCAGGTTTAGGTGTCCCCCATGGGAAAATGTATACACGATGACCTGTTGATCTGTCTGGTCTGTTGATCAACCATTAAACTGCCTCATAGTGTTTATGGGTTTCTTATCAGGCTTGACCAGTGTCTTCTCTCCCGGCTTGCTGTTCTGGGAGGAGGGTCGACAAAGGAAGTATAACTGGGAGTGAAGGGGTTAGAAACTTCAGACTTGACTTCTCAAATCATCTTTTTCTACTGCTTATGATAAATCGCCAAAAGACAACTGTTTGATTTCCGTTATTGGTCATTTCTGCAATTACACACTGTGCGACCAAAACTGTTACCGTGGTCTGTGTGGCACGGCGCCAGCACTGCCTCCTGCCGAAGGAGCCTCCAGAACATGTGCTCCACCCGTCTCACCCACAAAGCCGTCAGAATCACCAGGGACCCTTCGCACCATCACACAGTCTCTTCAAGGTAATGCCTTCAGGGAGGAGACTGCGGAATCTACGGGTCAGTTCCAGTCGACTGAGGAACAGTTTCATCCGGTGGTGCAGATGGCAGAGCGGGTCGTCTCGTGATCGGAAGGTTGGGGGTTCGATCCCAGCTCCCGCAAATGCACACTGCTGTTGTGTCCTTGGGCAAAGACACCTCACCTTCCTTGCCTCCAGAGTCTGCGTACATTGGTGCATGAATGAGAGAGTGAATGGGTGACTGGTTCCTTACTGTAAAGCGCTTTGGGCCTGATAAAGGTAGAAACGCGCTATATAAGTTGAGGCCATTTACCATTAACATACACAAGGCCATCGGGAAGCTGAACTCCCTGCCCTCCCTCCCACCCCTCTTCCCTGACACCCTGCTCCACAATCAAGGATGAGAGAAGCATAATTTCAAATCATTCACATGGTTTGACAAGTAAAAGATTTGAATTTGAATTGGTCCGTCAATATAACACAGTTCACCTTTCACGGCCTCTTTTTTGGGGGTCCAATTTTGCTTTTTTACAGTGTATGAAGGCTTTGACGCGGAGGAAAAAAGAGCAGACTCCTTTTTTTTCTATGAGAGAACACTCGACCCTGCGCCACGACTCAGATCTGGAGGAAAACACATGCTTTTAACCATCCTGCAAAGGCACAGAGGCGGGTCTGGCCTGTGACAGTCAAAGAGACTTTGTTGGGAGGGACGAGAGAATCAGCGGAGGCAGAGATAAGATAAGATAAACCTTTATTAATCTCACAAAGGAGAAATTCACTTGTTACAGTCGGCGTTACTTCGCAGTCTTATTGTACATATATGATGGGGCTCATGCTTCAGGTGGAGGATGTTAAACCCGTGTCCGTCACCAAGGCAAGGCAAGGCAACTTTATTTATACCGCGCATTTCGTACACAAGGCAACTCAATGCACCAACTCACTATGACCCTGGAAAAAAAAGAGCCATGCTTGCTCTCTCTCTTGCAACACAGAGAACCCGTGTGAAGTCATGAGAAATGTGAGAAATGTCAATGCCTGAGAAATCTCCATGTGTGGGGTCTCTCAGGTTTGGAAAATCTGCAGACAGTTTTAAAATCTTCCCGTGTGAACCAGGCATAACTTCAAAAGACAAGTCCTCAGTGGATGTACAGTAACTGTTCTGATCTGAGGTTCAGAAACACCATGAGACCAAAGAATGAGATCAGCTGATTTTATATTGTATGACTGTGTATTTTCCACAGAAAGACAAAGCCACACTGCCAAACATTTCAGGCATCAATATTACAAATCCAGGATATAGAGATGGAAGAGCTAAGGAGAAACAACCAAAGGGAAGAGGTTTACTCAAAGCATTAAAACATGGTTTAAAAGCTTTAAATGACATTCCCCCTTTCAGAAATCCCTCACTTGTGCCGTCAGCTGAAAGTGAATCATCAACAATAAGTTTAAACTCATCTCTAAACGACACAGAGAAGTCTTTCACAGCGACAGGTTCTGGTCAAACTGTGATTCACTGCCTGGAACCAAAGCTTCATTTGCGAATAAGAACACTGTGGGACACTCCGCGGCGCTACAGTCGCTGGAAAGTCACGGCGACCTCTGCTATTGAGATTAAAACACAGACGGGACGGGAGGCCAGTCAAGCAAGAGGACCGGCACACGGGCGCGGAATGACACCATATCCACGCTTTGACGGTACGTGTCGGCACAAGTGAGGGGGATCTAAGGCCTGCAATGATCCGATTCATTTAACCTCTTACCCCCCGACTGAACCAAACGCTTCTTCTCTAGTGCAGCTTTACCTAAATCTAAAAGCTCCTCAACTGGAGAGCAACAGTAATTCCTCAAAAACTTAAACCTACAAAAGTGATCACCGTGTTTTGCAGAGGTGTAAGTAAGTCACTAAATGCAAGTCTCGGGTCAAGTCCAAGTCGTGAAGGTCCAAGTCCCAAGAAAGTCCAAGTCAATCATGTCAAGTCAAGTCGAGTAGAGTCATAGCTTTTGTCAAGTCAAGTCAAGCCTTTCTTTGGCAAGTCATCTCAAGTCGCAAAGGTCAGCGTTAAGCCTAATTCTTCTTTTCAAGATGTGTTTAATCTACTTGAAAATATAAAGTGCTTTCTCAAAAATTTTTGGCTAAAATCAAACTTTTTAAAATCGAATGGATTTGGATTTAAAGTCTATTTAATATTTTAATCGCCACAAAATTTTAAATATATATATTTTAAATGTTCCAGAATATGTACAAAATTACTGGGACAGCGTTTTAAGGAAGGGGGGGGGCAACTTTTTTTTTTTGCTAGTTTCTGGCACTTTTTCTGTCAATGGTTCCCCTGTAATGCCCCAGCCCCTGTATACTCGGATTCGACCCTGCTCAAAGTAAATTCATCACAGCCTTCAGTCCCGCTGTCACTGGGCTCTGTGTGGCTGCGGAAAATAGCCTCTAAATGCTGTAATTTATTTATATAAAGCACAGTTGAGTTGCTTATATTGGTATTGTTGAGGTGTAAAGCGCCTTAAACACATCTGGTGAGCTGCTCTGCCTCAGGACCTGCCCCACAGTTTGAGACACCCCTCATGATTGACACTCAGCATGACTGACAGAATATCAGCCAATCAAAATTCGATGATTGACTGATCAATGACAGTGCGTCCCCCCCAGGCCCTGCTGCGTCTCAGTAGCGCCCCCTTCACTTTCCTCGCCTGGGAAATTCGCTAATGTAACTGCACACGGGCAAGACGTTCCAAAACAAGTGCAGCTCAACTAAACCGGATAAACAAAACATTTCTCTTGTGAAATGTCGACGAGATAGAATGAAGTGGATTTATTAATCGTGGATATTTGGCGACCCTTCCTTATGAAGAGCTTCGGTAGCAAAGCAGCGGGAACGACAGCGGGACATAGACGCTTGGCTCCCGGACAGGAGAAGAGTTTCCCTGCGTCAGCTGTGCAGGGACTCGGGCTGGGAGCAGGTACGAGACTACGAGCGCTAAAAAGACATCTCACACAGCACCAAACTGTAAGTCTAGTATCTTTTTGTTACTTTGGATTTTGCATTTGGGTTGATCTCTGGATGTCTCGCTCTATAACACGCTCGTCTCCGCCCGTCATGTGTCACGTGTTTCCGTCTACTAGTACGAGTGTTCCCGAAGGTTTTAGCTTTTGTTTGGGGGTTGTTGATGCATCCTATGGCGTACAAATGCCACATAAAAAAAAGCTGTTTTAGCCTTTCTATTGTCAATCAGTTCATATGCATTTGAGTGAGTGAACCCAGGCTGTTAGACTGAGACCCTATGGCGCCACTGCAATAACACAATAAAAAAATGACAAAAACGCGACTGAAAACATCACCAAAAAGCGCCAGAAAAGCAGGGGGGAAAAAAATGATGAAAGCAACAAAACCGACAAAAAAACTGTGAAAACGAGACCAAAAAAACTACGAAAACCTCTTCACTCTTGCCAGTGAACACCAGGACTTGGGCAAATGAAGACGCCGATGTTTTGTGATATTCCTCCTGCAACATTTCATCGCGCTCTGCACACGGGACGTCCATCATTCACCACAGCGCAGCGGCCAACCCGACTCCACACAGGGGATTCAAGCGCCTCTTTTATTCACATCCTTTTACTCTCTCACAGGCACCAAAGCCCAAAGAGAATCCACCGACGGCCTCGGAACGTGACCGTAGCCTAATTAATTCAAGCAAATATCACACTGACGCTCAACGCTCTCGTGCATTCATAAGTGTAATTTATTCACTCGCAGCTTGAGCAAAACACACAGCATCAGAATACTGTTTGTGGCGAGAAACAAAAGGGTTGAATGGGATGTTACTGCTTTGGCACAGCAGGGGTCGAGGAGTAAAGGGAGGGTTGTAAACTGTCAAAGTGAGTAGAAATTATCCAGGCAGTGCGAAAGAGAGAGAGAGTGTTTGCTTTATTTTAGATTAGTGTGGCCCAGTTCCTGCCATGTTGGCTGCAGACTCTGGGAGAGGGTTGTGGAATGTGAAAGTTTGGTATCGATTCCAGTCAATGAGAGTTATAAAGATCTTTACACATAGATACATCATCTTTTTCATATGGAGTTACGGGTTTACAGGTGTAAACAGCACGATCGCTCGTCTTGGGGGAAATATTAGGTTTTCTAAATTCAAGATTCAAGATTTTTTCTTTGTCAAACCCTGTGTGAAAAACTGTTCCTCAGGCGACTGGACCTGACCCGTAGATTCCGCAGTCTCCTCCCTGAAGGCATAACCTTGAAGAGACTGTGTGATGGTGCGAAGGGTCCCTGGTGATTCTGACGGCTTTGTGGGTGAGACGGGTGGACAGTGCCACACAGTGATGGAGCTGGTCAGGATGCTCTCTATAGTCCCTCTGTAGAAGAACCACACAGTGATGGAGCTGGTCAGGACGCTCTCTATAGTCCCTCTGTAGAAGAACCACACAGTGATGGAGCTGGTCAGGATGTTCTCTATAGTCCCTCTGTAGAAGAACCACACAGAGATGGAGCTGGTCAGGACGCTCTCTATAGTCCCTCTGTAGAAGAACCACACAGTGATGGAGCTGGTCAGGACGCTCTCTATAGTCCCTCTGTAGAAGAACCACACAGTGATGGAGCTGGTCAGGATGCTCTCCATAGTCCCTCTGTAGAAGAACCACACAGTGATGGAGCTGGTCAGGATGCTCTCTATAGTCCCTCTGTAGAAGAACCAAACAGTGATGGAGCTGGTCAGGATGCTCTCTATAGTCCCTCTGTAGAAGAACCACACAGTGAAGAAGTTGCACATAACGGAGGCTGGGACTCTTGCTCTTCTCAACTTGCGGAGAAAGTTGATTACTTTTCTTGACCAGTGATGTAGTGTGCATGGTCCATTGAGAGCTTCTCTGTGATGTGCTCACCCAGGAACTCAGTGCTGGTCACCCTCTCCACTTCAGCACCGTTGATTGTTGTCACTCCGAGAGAGGTGAGAACAGCCCAAAAGTTTAGAGGCCGATTCCTCTGTTTGACATATTTCCAGTTTCTAAACTTGCCACATCTTCTCCAAATATGATCAGAGTTGTGTCCCCGTTCTCATGATGGGTCACATATACGTGATTAGGTGTGGATGGCTTTTTTTCCTTTTTAAACGAGGCTGCGTGGACTCGAGTTTGTTTCTAGACGGAGGCCTTATTAGACAAAAAAAATCATGCACTATTCACGAGGGATTATTGATTAAACGAGTTGTGTTTCTAAAGAAATCTGTAAACATTCAGCCTTGTATCTTGCTTCAGTAACCTTGTCTCCCCTTAAAAGCTCCGAACAGTGGATCTAGCAGAGCACATGTTGAAAAGCGAGATGTAACTCTTGTATTGCGGACCGAGAGCGAGCGACCAATTACTGCGGCTGCTGTGAGCTGCTGCTCCCCTGACACAGACCTCACAGACCGACCGAACGCCGAGGGGAGACGAGCGGAAACACCAGCCGTTGCTACGTCCGCTCCAGAGCTCATCCCTACAGCGGCGAGAGCAGGCGTTCTCCGAGGAGGCCTTTCCATCACCGCCGCAGACGGGTGACAGCTCCGGAGAAAGGATCGCCGCTCTGCTTCCGTTTCTGCTTCCGTTCCAGCTTCCACAGCGGCCGTTATGTCAGCATGTCACGCCTCCTGCTGGCCCTCGCCCCACATGTTCTAGTCTAGCTTTAGAAACAGTAATATCCTTTGGAACCAGGCTCTAAAGCTGTTTTCGACACCTTTAAAGTCTCCATTCGATCTCTTTCTGACCGAGCCACTAGGGGGCAGCAGTGCGATGATGTCAGCACTTTGCCATGAAACCCATTGTCTTTGTTCTTTCACGTTCACGGCTCTGTTTGTCTTCCCTGTCCGCCGCGGTAATGCTCTTCTTCTGGAGTCGACGAGAGGCGACCGGGACGAGCACAGATTTATCTGATGTCTTCTCCGACATTACAGAAGTAACATCACACAAAGCTGCCCTCGTCCCGACCGCAGAGAGACTCCTCACAACAGGACAGTCACTAGCAGAACTTTGGGGGACCCACCTCCAGAGTTTGAGGCTGGATCCTAGTCAGGAGTCTGTAGCTGGAGGTTTTGCCTCATGTGTTGGGTTGGGTTTATTGAATATGCAAGAAACCCCTCTCTGAACAGAGCTCTTCTCCTGGGCTTTGCTCTGTCCGAGGCCATGGGTCTTTCCTGTCTGATGGTTGCCCTCCTTATTCTCTCTAAGACTGTAATAAGGGGCAATGATGTTAACAAGAACTGCTCAAACGACTTGTCGATGAATATTAGCTGCAGTGGAGTTGTTGCTAATACTTGTGTTTCTTAGAGCAGTGGTTTCCTAAGGGGGTTTGGGACCCCCAGGGAGGTCTTCAGATACTGAAGTAGGGGAAGCGAGACGAATTTGGGACAATTTTTTTTACATTTCTGGAAGCCACATATCAAAATTGTATTCAAACTATCATCATCAAACCATATTCTAAATGTTTTGCACTTTAAATTATTATAAATGCAACTCTCAGAGTTCTCTGGGAACTCTGTCTTAGAGGACTGTGACCTACACAACTGTATGAAACTGTAAGGCAGTGGTTCCCAACCTTTTTTTCCTTGAAGCCCCATCCTGCACGTGCTGTTGTCGGGCCCTCACGAAGGTATAAAAACATGAAAATAATTGCTAATAAGTATTTATTTCAAACAATTAACCTGAAATTGGAGTGTTTAATGCACCTGTAGGCCTTACTCGGTCATATTTGATGATTTTAGATATAATATAATTTATGACCTGACCCTCTGACCAGGCAATGCTCTGGGCCCCCCCTGCAATTCCAGGTTGGGAACGAAAACAAAACAAAATGATGATGATTATGGAGATATTTATATTTAATCAAATGTTTTTCTTAACCAAACAGACAACTATTGAGACAATTAGATTAGGGAATATGGAGCATGCAGTGAAAACCCATCCGGACATGGGGAGGACACATCACAAGCAAGGAATCAAACCTGCAACCTTGACTTTAGGCACATATCCTGATCTAAATAAACGTTTATGATCTGGTGTTGCTGCAGTGTTTCAGGTCAAGGTTCCTCAAGCCTACGAGCCCAAAGAATGAGATCAGCTGAACATCCTGAATGACCAGGTTCTTCCATGGACGGGTTTCTTCTTCCCTGATGGTGTGTGTGTATCCCAACATGAAAACGCCATGATTCATCAGGCTCACATTGTGAAAAAAGTGGTTCAGGGAGCATGAGAGGGATCGGGATCGCCACAGAGTCCAGATCTTAACCCCATTGAGAATCTTTGGGATGTGCTGGAGAAGGATTTGCGCTGTTACTGACAACAAAAGGAGCACAAAGAAAAACCTGGAGCATAAACAAATGCGCCTAAACTCCCGGTCGCTGGAGGTGAAAGTCTCCAGGAGCGTTAGACCAGTTTTCACACACAGCTTCATTATTGATCTGTATCTTCTTGGTTTCACCGTCTGCCGCTGTGTGCAGTCCACCGGCTCCCTCCCTTCTCCCTCGCTCCACATCTCAGTCCTCGGCATCGATTCCGTTTTGTGTGTCGCGTTCTGACATGCTTTTTCCAGCCTTTCCTCCGTCGTGACCTTGTAACGAGGAGGAAACGGAAAAGAAACTCTGACGACCGGGCGGCAGAGGAGTGCGAAGGGAGACGGAAACAAAACACATTGTATTCGTTTTAATGAGCCACATTATGATTTGAAATGAGTCCGTGAAGCAAGTCAGTGGTGCTCTTCTCGATTGATAAGAGAATGTCCCGATCCTCTTTTTTATGACTTCATTCACACAGCGCTGCACCTGTGGGAATTACAAGATATACAGCCCCAAGCTTTAACTCTTGGGTCGAAATCGTCAATGGCATTTAGTTTCTCAACAATCGAAATAAACTGTAAAGTCCACACACCACCACCAGACTCAGCACAGCAAACTGCATCTAATGACCAGCATGAGCGGGGAGAGACATTCAGCAAACAACCAACAAAGCCATTGGAACACCTGAAGCCTTGATGCCGCCTTCATGTGGTCTCATAATTATGGTAAATATGAAAAAAAAAACTTGCTATTTGTGCATTTTGACCTTTCAGTGACTCAGTGGCGTTATGGGTGCAGCATGGAAGCTGTGTTGGCCCCTATGATGCTCCAGAATCAATTGTTTTGGGGTTTCTGGACAGTTTCTGGTGTGAAAGCAAAGGTGCCGTGCTCTACCCATAACGCCACTGAGTCACTAAAAGGTCATCTCGTATTTTCCACTGGGAAACTGGGGAATTATTTTGATGCTCGAGTTACCGAGATGAGATACTGTATTTTCCTGACTATACGTCCCTCGAGAGTATAAGAAGCATCAGCCAAAAAATACCTAATGAAGAAGTAAAAACATGTCACTCCGGAGTATTGGGGTGTTTTCACACAGGCTGTAGTTAGGTCGACCTAAACTCTGCTTCGTAGCGGGTGAAGTGTGATGCAGCCGACCTCTGGTGAACTACTCTCGCTTTGATGCCTCTTTTTTGAAGACAGAATGAATACACACTGCATGAGGACGCTTTGTATTACTGACAAGACTAAATTGATAAACTTACAATCATCAAGGTACGTCTTTCCCTTCCTGCTACAGTAAAACATTTGCTTCGCGCATCAGCCTCACTGTATTTAACCACTAGGGAGAGGAGTGCCCACCGCGTAACATTGGGGAAGTGTCCACGTACAAAAGCACGTGTCGGCACATTGACAGGTCGAGTGCTAAAACAGGCATCCTCGAGGCCCAAACACATTCCCAGAACAGATTCAGCCACTGAAATAAGTTTTCTTGTCTTTAATTCAGGGCGTTTAAGACACACTGAAGTGTGTCTTTGTAAAAGTCCCAGAGCTGCTGTAGCTCCGGTTCACAATGAAGCTAAACCTCCGTGACTTGTTTACATCTGAGGGCCGGCATAGGATCTGCCCCGGTGGCTCAGCTACAACGTGTGTCACTGTTGGGGAAAGCTCCTGATTGGTCGATGCTCGCAAATTTCTCCAAAAAGTTCAAAATTTCAAGCGTTGGACGCCCTGGAGTCGAGTCAAAAGCTGTGATATTTGACACTCCCTGAGTCCACCATGTATTTTCAATGTAAACCTGACGCTTGGCCGCATTTGGTGTTAACGCACCTTAAGACGCAATAACCAAAAATTGCCTAATGAATAAAAAACAACAGGCTGAATAGGCGTACGGTATGCTAACGCAACTCATTGATGGTTAGCTACATGAAGGTATGTTAACGTCACATAAACTATAGATGACTATAGCTTAAAGAACATACCAAACTCTCCATCTCACTCCAAATCACTAAATCCATTGAAATCTTCATCCTCGGTGTCACTTCTGAACGATCGCCTTGGCAACGACCTGAGCAACGAGGCGTAACTGCACCTTTGACAAACCTCTCCCGGCAGCACGTTTTTCAAGCTCTCAAATTCCGAACTTGTTCCTCTAGCTTTTAACCCATGATTAGCTTCTCGCTCACTCCAAACTTTCTTTCCGCTGCTCGATTAGCCTGCAGCGCCCTCTACAGTGTTTGAATTTTAAAAAAAAACATATTAGTCGCTCTGGAGTACGTGACGCAACCCCTCTGGAAAATACGGTACACCTTTTGTTTTGTCCCTTTCTGCTGATTATGAGCCTGTACATTTAGCCACTCCCTTTTTTCCACTTATTGTCATGAAAAATAATAAAAGCTAGACTTTATGTTTTACCGATCAAAGCAGATACAAAGTAGCAGTAGCTGAAGTACTTTGTGGACAACTTTCTCAAGGTGAATGTATTTGTTTATAGTGTTATTGTTGTGGGATGCTTTATGTTTCACTTTGCTTCCACACAAAAGCACTTGAACACATTGTTTCAAGAAGCTTCTGCAGTGTGAAAAGATGAATCATCTCGAGGAAGAAATGATGTAACATTGCTGAAATATTGGATTAAATCTAAAGTTTGAGTATGATTAAAAAAAAAAAACATTTTGTTGCGAATAGAAAATGCTAACTTTTAATTAACCTTGAAATTTAAAGGTTGGTTTGTCAGATTTGAAGTGGGATTTATGCTTGTTCCATTGGCATTAGCAATTTTCTTTTAATCTCTTGTTAGCATTTGGCCTCTCCAAGCATGCTTCTATAGCTCCAAACGGGGTAACGTTAGAAGCAACCAAGCTTTTCCGGGCACAAGGACCAGACAGGTACGGATCAACTCGTCTAAGCTCAGGTAAGAACATATCTCAGTATGGAAAAACGGTGGCCTGTTCCTTTAAGGTTTCCGCGGGAGCATTAAATCAAGCCGGCATTAAATCAAAATGTCTGAGAAAATATTATTTCTCCTTAGAGATACAACCCACTCAATTGACCTTTCGCCGAGCCCCGCCCCCCTTGGTTGCTGTCGCTACGCCTGACAAACAAATGGTGAAACATGACTGCCACAACAGATTGCCATGACGGGAAGAGGGATACCCCCGTGTGTCAGTGACCTTCTCTGGGGCGCTAAAGTTCGCTAACGCTAGCTAAACATACAGGTGCCACAATGACAGTCAGCTACAGCCAGTTATCAGGACCGAGACAAAACACACAGTACTTTTATCATAAAGGAGACAACCACCACCACATTAAAGTTACAGCTCCAGTGCCAGTTTGTGTAACGTTATGTGACTGTCAGTTGCTAGATGTTAGCATGCTAAGGTGTAAGGCCTAGCAGCTAGACCCTGGTCTTCCCTTAGAACAGAGGTATGCTTGTTTATTTGGAGACATTTATCTGGGCGTAGGCCGTCCACATTGTTTGATCCATTGAAGGCAGTGCTAAGGTCGTGTTTTCGCTTTAGGAAGGAAAATAACTCCACTCCCCCAGACATACACTCTTGTGGTGCCTAGTGTCTGATTTACATCCTCCATAGGCAGATGCTTCACCATTTTGCTTCTTCTTCTTTGTCTGGTAGGGTTATGGAGAGCAGTAAAAAAAAAGAGCATCTGTTCAGTGCCGGTATGTCCCATTGTTTTGTTTTGGAGGTCTGCGGCATGACGGACCTGGCTTCATTGTAACGGTTGCTAGGATGTCTGATTGGACACCCATATTTTGGGGCAGGGCTCGGCGAAGGGTCAATAGCAACAGTGGTGCAGATGGTAGAGCGGGTCATCTCATGATTGGAAGGTCCGGCTTCTGCAGGTTTGCACTGTCGTTGTGTACTTGGGCAAGACCATGTTTGAATGAGAGTGTGAATGTGTTAATGGTTCCTTGGTGTAAAGTGCTTTGGATAAAAGCTCTATATAAATTGAGACCATTTACCCTTTTTACTGCATACAAATGTCAAAAACACAAAACACTGTGCTCTAAAACAAATTCAGCTGCAGTTCTGACTGAAATTTTGCACAATCTTTTTCTCATAAGTTTCCAGTTTGGTTTTGAATATCAAAATTGTGTGCTGTAAAAACGCGTGCTGTAAAAATACTTGTGCAATGTCATTATTTGCCAAGAAATCTCAATTAATTGCCCGTTTGAATCCACTCCAACTGGCCCAAAGTCTGGAGCGGAGCCAAAAACAATGCGTCCTCATCCCCAAGCGTTGATGTATCGGTTTCTCTCCGACGGCCATCTTTGTTTTGGCAGCCTTTGTCTCCCGCGTTGAGCGATCGCGTCTGATGATGATCCGTAATTATATCTATTTGCATGTAAATGTGATGGCACTTAAACCCGACAGAGAAGCTTTTAATCCGCCGATAGCGCGGGCCTCTTCATAAAGCGGCGCTGGCGAACAGTGGGGACCGCGCCGGTGATTAACGACGCCGCGGAGATGACATTATTGTATTTATATCGACGGAGGGGATGATGGCGGAGGGAGATGGATGCTGCGCGCCACATTGTACGCGGCAAATGAAGAGGATTCTGTTTCGACAAGCGGCGGCCATGAGCGGGACGCCTCTCTCCGAGCCGTTGATTAAAACTGATTTGAAATTTGGAGCTGATTGGGAAGTTTTCTTCAATGAAAGCGCAAAAAAGCAAAAGCATTTCTATATTTCAGTCTCCGTCCTGCAGTGTTCAGGGGGTTCAGAGAGGACTGTGTGACTGAAGATCGTCACAGGGATTTCTGACATGTTTGATGTTTGTTCTAGTCGGGGGGTCCTACTCCAGTTGATGAATCATTCAAGAAGACATTATGCATTGACTTTTGTGAGCTTTAAAGCTGGTTTTGATGTTTTTCCTATGTATTCAGGTAGGGCTGTGCAATTAATCGAAATTCGATTACGATTTCGATTACAACAGTAAACGATTACAAAATTAGCATAATCACAAAAAAATCGCTTATAATTTATTATTTTTTTCATTTTTTTTTTTTTTCCAAATTATTTTTTTTTCAATTTTTTTATTTTTTTTGCAAAGCAGACTTGTTATTTCACGGCGCTGGGATTATTTTCCCTTCGCTTTTCCCGTGCCACGGCTCATGCTTTTGTCTGACATAAAAACAAACGGCGCTGTGTGATGATGTCATCAGGCCGCGCAGCTCAGTTTGCTTGCGCAGGTGTGAGGGCTGGCCAGCAGGGGGCAGGTGTGAAACAGGGACCTCTTCTTAATCAAGGCGTACTTTGTCATTTTTTGGCTGGATTTTTGTCACTTTTTTGATGGATTTTTGTAATTTTTTTTGCTGGATTTTTGTCTTTTTTTTGATGGATTTTTGTCTTTTTTTTGCTGGATTTTTGTCTTTTTTTAATGGATTTTTGTCACTTTTTTGCTGGATTTTTGTCTTTTTTTCTGCTGGGTTTTTGTCACTTTTTTGCTGGATTTTTGTCACTTTTTTGCTGGATTTTTGTCTTTTTTTTTTGCTGGATTTTTGTCTTTTTTCTGCTGGGTTTTTGTCACTTTTTTGCTGGATTTTTGTCACTTTTTTGCTGGATTTTTGTCACTTTTTTAATGGATTTTTGTCTTTTTCTGCTGGATTTTTGTCTTTTTTTTATGGATTTTTGTCACTTTTTTAATGGATTTTTCTCTTTTTTTTGCTGGATTTTTGTCACTTTTTTGCTGGATTTTTTTAAAGGCAACAAATAATCGTTTGAATAATCGTGATTTCAATTATGACAAAAATAATCGTGATTATTATTTTTTCAATAATCGAGCAGCCCTATATTCAGGGTCCTTGGAGGGGTTTTATGTGTGACTCACACATGTCTAAGGACTGCACTGCCTTTGTGTGTTCTGTCGTGTGTCCCCACTCTACCCAGGAAGAGCACGGACCAGCTTAAGGCGAGACACGGCAGGTGAAAGTATTTTTCATGCAGTGGTCGAAGTTTGTTTATTTGTGTACTTTATCGTCCCTGTAGGGAAATTTCTCCTCGGCATTTGACCCATCCTTCGATGCCGCCGGGGCGAACTGTGAGGAGCAGTGGGCGACGGCCGTGCCAGACCCATCTCCTGATGTCAGGCCAGTCTGATGGTCAGAAACACCTGGCTGGAGGATTCACCTATTGTACATGTTTCTAGTGGTAGGAAAAACTGGAATAGCCGGAGGACACGGGGAGAAGAAGAAGAGGAGCTTTATTTATATAGCGCCTTTCACAGACATAGTCGCAAAGCGCTTTACATGAGACAATTTACATTCACTCCATACTCGGTGGTGGTGAGCTATGTTTGTAGCTTCAATTTCCCCTGAGGGAGACTCTGAAGCGATGTCGCGACTGCACACATCTGCACCAACGCCAACGACCAACATTCACTCACACACATCATTCATCCTGGCCTATTGTACATGTTTTTAGTGGAATACCCGGAGGAAACCTACGCAGAGACAGGGAGAACATGCAAACTCCACACAGAAAGGCCCCGTCTAGGTAGGAATCGAACCCTGGACCTTCTAGCTGTGAAGCATGAGCGCTAACCACTGCGCTACCGTTTCCTCCCTTAACATCTTAGTTTCTAAGATTTTTTCTGATGCTGCCCAAGATATAACACACTGCAGTATAAGACACCCCAGAACCCCCAACGCTGAGTCAAACTGCAGTGAAATGGTAGTTTTAGGTGCATTGAGAGACCAGAAGCTCCAGTAACTACTTCTCATAATATAAATTCACAAAGTCTGACTGTGCCCAATGTTACATGTCTCATAAACAACACGATCGCTACAGAACTCTCGTCATTTGCGTTTTGTTCGAAACAGGGCAGTGCTTTATTCAGCCCGATGTGTTTAACATTCATGGCGACTGGCTGTGCTTTAATAGTTTTTTGTTTTTGTTTTGACATTTGCTTCAGGGCAGGTCTGAATCCACTCGGCGGGTTTTGTCTTCCATCGGCATTAAAGTGTTAAATAATGTGGTACGTGTGGAATAGATGATCATAAAGACCAGACAAAAGAATAACACATTTCATTTTCCTAAGGTTAATGATCAGTCTCATCATAATTTTGGATAATTCCCGTTCAGGACCGCCGTCCCTGATCAGGGACTGACTCCAGTTCCATTTAGTTTCAAACAGTGTTTAGGCAAATTATATTTTGACCAATATAGATATATATATATGTGGCACAGATTTTTAAACAGGCAATTCTCCCCGAAACATCTATTCCAGTCCTGGAACACCATCACATAAATCAAAACATTAATTAAGGACCGAAAAATAAAAACATTTCTTCTTCCATATTAAATTATTTGTGGTCCAATCATAGGCTGACTGGATTTTTTGGTCCAAAATACTCAAGTAAAATATAATTAAACAAAAAATCCAACAAAATACACTGTTGGGATAATTTGGCTTATTATTGTCAATTTTCACAGTCAAAAATTACCTAAAATTACTCCACAAATGAGAAAATCTTCTTGAACGTGAACAAACTTTTAGGCAATTCCAGTTCTGTTCCCTTTTTCCTAATGACTATTCTCTTCAAAATGAGCCATTTCCCAAAGAAATCCATTGATATTTGTGCTGGCAGTGCTCAGTGCCAGAAGCACATGTTAGCCACATGTTAGCCACATTAGCATTTAGGCACAAACTTGTCTAAAATGTCCACAGGCCCACTGATTTCACAGTTCAACTGTACTCAATTTGGAGTGTGTGCTATGAAGTATATTTTCAGGAAAGACATTTCAGTTTGTGTAATTTTTGATATATAAAAAAGCTATATTTTTTATTAATTTTATAGATGCAGAACCTTTTTACATGTCTTCTTCACAATGTCCTTCTGAATGTACATAGAAGCTACTTTTTGTCCTGATTCCAATGATGGTTCACATTAGCAATTTGGACAAAGTATGTTGTTTTAATAGTAATTTTAATTTGGAGAGGTTACGGTTTAATTAAGCCAGGCGAGAGTTCATCAAAATAGGTGGTCTTTAACAGGTTAATGATCAATCTCATTATAATTTTGGATCAATAGAACAAAAACATTCCTGTTCGAGCCCAGATCTTCGACCATATGAGGTTGTTCGCTGCGCGTCATAAAAAAAGAATGGATATAAAACTGAGCCCGTCTTTTGAACAGCTCTTTGAAAATGATGGATCCCAAAGACTGGGCTCCCTGTAAAGAGCTATAAATCCTACTACCAGCACTCCACCAACTCTGGCTTCTGCAGCTTTTATGGCGTCAGTAAAAGAGGTTACAGTTTTCATCGTGGAAATGGTCCCCAGGTGCAGGTAACTGAAAGCTTTATAAGGAAAAGAAAGACCTTAATCTATTTTCTTTTATGCGCTTTCTGTTGAAGGACGTGGCTGCAGCTAAGCAACTACGGGACTCACCGACCGACACATACAAGCATAAAGACGGACAACAGGCCGACTGTAGAGACCTCCCAGCATGGTCAAGGGGATAGTCGTAGTAGAAGAAAAAAGGTCAAACATTGATCCCTGATTCTTTGCTTGTTCTTTGGTGAGAGTGGAATAGTTTTACAAGCCTTGAGTGTGCAGTACCTTCTGTCCAGCCTCATGTCATGATAAAATCCCCTTTAAAACATGTTTGTAATCCTGTGCGTTCTTTATTGAGTCCGTGTTCTCATAAGTTTATTGAAGCGTATATTCCTCTGATTCCTCCCGAATGCCTGGGCTCGGAAAAGGCATTTCAAGCCTAAAGCTTTTCCTCCCTTCCAGTCTGCGTCTCCGTTTCACTTGTGTCTTTGTGATGCAGTAGAGGTGGTTATGTTTAAAGATGCACCGATACAACTTTTTTGCTTCCAATACCGATACCGATACCGGGGGTTTGAGAAAGACAAATACACATTTATGGGAATGCGGGTGTGTGCAGGTGGAAAGTGTGTGGGTTTTAGAGGGTGTAGGACTGTGTGAGTGAGTGCAGTGGTGAATGTGCAGAATAGATAGACAGATAGATGTTGACGACTGTGGTGTGTGGTCTTTAGCCGGGCCTGGTCCGGTTGGGGACTGAGGATGTAAATTAGCTTGAGCTATAATCCTGCATTTTAAGTATACTGTACTTTGTGTAAATGCATTGTCCCTTTTAAATAAATTCTAGTCAATACCATTCAGTCACAGGGGCCTCCCCCATTCAGTTCATTCAGATACTATGAACATCTTTGAACATCTGTCTCTTCTGCTCATTTCAAGCGACTTATGAAAACCGCAACAAAAGAAATCCAAATTCTTTGACATATAGCAACTTTTTTTTTTTTTTTTTTTTTTTACAGTAACGCAAATAGTTACTTTCCCTGGGAACGAGTTACTTTTATTATAGAGTAATTCAGTTACTAACTCAGTTACTTTTTGGAACAAGTAGTGAGAAACTATAACTAACTACTTTTTTAAAGGAACATTCCCAACACTGCCTAAGTATCCAGTATAGATACAGACGGCATCTCTGGAATCGTCAATATATGGTCATTTTTGAAAACAGTTAAGGGGGAAAACAATTTTGAAAAAATGTTAATTTTCTCTAATTATTCAAAAAATACTGTAACAAATGCTGAATTATGAATATAACTTTCTACTAAATAATGATACAAAGACATGGGGAGGAGCAAAGTGGTTCAACAGCCCATAAATTCATGAATAACGGAGAATGCTAACTTGATGCTACATGTTAGCATCGGGCTAATGCTAACGGTTAGCTAGCGCTAGCTGCAACTGCCGTTTTTTCACTTCTACTGAACAATCTGTTGCGACAAAATATCCATATGGGCCCGATTTACATTTGACTTAATCTATGTGTGATAAATAAGTTCATAGTCCACCTGAAAATGGCTAAAAAGAGTGGACAATTGTGTTTCTCTAAAGATTCTATTTTCCCCCTCGGTGAAGCCACGCCCCCTTCTATGACGAGATGCCGTCTGTATCTATCGTATTTTTTCTGGTATTGGCTCCGATATCTGATACCAGTATCGGATCGGTGCATCCCTAGTTATGTTGCTTCAACATCCTAACGCTCTTTGCACACCACCCTGACACCCCTGACGCCCAGTCACCACCCACACCTGCTACGGGATCTGCATTTGGTCTGAATGCACCTTTAGATGAGTTCAAACCGACTCAAATTCAACATAAAGAATCTTTATCCAAGCGATTTGAAGCCATTTATGTCATTTAAGATGCTCATTTTCCCACTGTTTTTGATGGGGGAGCATCAAAAACAGACCTAGAAACGTCGATTTTGCATAACACCCTTTAAATAAGATAAACTGAATGAAAGTGATTGAATGAGGACATGAGTTTTTGCAGATTTTGAGAAGGTTTGCACTTTCTTGAAACATGATTGCCATTGGAACAAGCGTAGAAAGAAGTAAAGGAAAAGCGGAGCAGCAGTAATAGTATGTGTGTGTGTGAGCGCTGTGGACACGCCTACTTTGTTGTTGTAAAGTTGCCGCACTTTCCTTCGCCGTGTCCTTGGTATTTTTAGAAACCCGAGTGTGACTGTTTTGGTCCCGGCTCGTCCACGCTCGACTTCACCGCTGTGATAAACTCCGCCCGGCTCCGCTGTTCCAAAACATGTCAAACCAAGCGCTCCTCACTTCCCCGACTCAAATGGACCCGAGCCCGGCCCCAGATAAGTGTGTCCAGTGGAGCGCAGCCAATTTACCGCAAACTCCACCAAACATCTGATACCCTCAGCCACTCCAGCTCCCTCGCTCTGTTCTCTGCAGTCCACACTCCGCTCGCTCCCTCTTTCCTTCTCTCCTTTTCTCTTTCAGAGCTTGTTAGTGCCGACTTGATTTTGGGAAACTTTTTTGTATAGGCAATATGTTACTCCCGACTTTCTGTTTTCAGGTGAGACACAGCCGGTAAAAACATCTGAACATCTTCCTTTTAATGTCAAAGTAAATAATAACAGACCAAACTTCTGCAAACTGCACTTGTAGTTTCTGTGTTCCACATTGTTTTACTGAGTACTTTTGTGCATGTTTGGTGTGTTATTTTCCTGCAGAGAGTCCGTACTAGGACCTCGGACCCATCAGGTTTAAAGCAGTGAGTTTATGATCTAAAGACATTTGAGACCTACACAATTCTTCTTCTGAAACACTGAAGAGGCACCAAGAGCCCTCACACCTGCAGCACAGTGGACACGTCACAAGAGGTGCTACAGGAAACCAAAAAGGGGTACATGAGGAGGTATCCGGGCAAGACTCGCAGCTAAGACACACAAACCCTCTATTCCTACTATTGTTCTGGCTAATGTTCGCTCACTGGAGAATAAGGTGGACTATATTCATCTGCTATGCTCTTTCCAGAAGATGGTGAAAGTGCAGGGAGCTGCGCAGGAGGTGGTGGAGGAGCTGATCAGTGCAGGACACCACGCTCTGAAACAGGGACAAACCCAGAAGGCGTTGCATCGTTTCAGGGGATCACTGAAGGCAGCTCCTCCAAAAACATGAACATGAATGTAATTTCGTTGTATAACTGTACAAGGACAATAAAGCACTTACTTACTTTAAGACACATTTCTCTCAAATTCAGGTCCTCTATCGTATTCGACTGTCTCTCCACTCAGAGAACCCAGGTTACAACGTAACCCAATGTTTTCACCCGACTCTTGCAACACAATCTACACATTAGCAGCTCATACAGACTCCAAACCTTCTAGTTTTGTTCTTAAGAAAACTATTTTTCAGAGGGCTTTTTTAATATTTCTCTTTCCAGCGTGTTTTATTGAGCTCTGAATCCCAAAACCCAAGGTGAAATTCAAATTTGACTGAATTTTCAAGTAGCTTCAAAAACTCATGATACAATATCTTCTCCGAACAAATCTTTGTTACCAGAAAGTCAACAAGACACAATGATACATTTAAACCTGGATCCCTCCATTTACTAGATTTTGTCGCAGAAAATATTGGCATTTTGGCAATCTTTACGAATAAAATACATATTTATCGAGATTATATGAAAAAAAAAAGTCAGAACACTTTTTATTTCTTGTAATGTTAGTAATTTTAATCTACAGCAAAAGCTTCAAATTTACGTCTGTCTTTCTTTTTTCCTATTCACTTGTAGAGTCTCGCCTTAACCCAGATTTCCCCAAGATCTAGTCTCATGTAGAGCAACTTCTCCTGAGCTTGTGAGTTGGATTCCCGATCTCTCTGAATGAAGAGTGCCTTCCCTGTACAATCATGATTTTACCACTACATCAAAGCTACAGCAGTCTTAAGTTTCACTTTAAACCGGACAGATCACAAATAAAAAATGAATCATTTTCAGATGAGGAGCATTTCTACCAAAAATCAAGGAAAAACTTCATGAGTTTTGAAAGTGACAGAAATCATAGAAAGTTATCTGAGCCTGTTCCTATAAATGCACACATTTTGTCAGCAAACAGATGGATAGGGAAGCGACTCAATACTGAAGTGTGGCGAGTGTGGAGATGTGCTCTCATCTTGTCATGTTTTGCTGTATAGTTATTGTTGACATGTTAATTGTCATGGCAACACACGCCGTCTGTATCTTAAGGAAAAAAAAAAGTGTAGGTACTACTGGTATCGAAAAATACATAGAGACCATGTTTTGATGCTGGGGCAGCATTAGAGGAAGTTAGTTGGTTGTTTGTGTTCAAATAAATGATAAATAAATACATTTAAAAGAAGTGGTCTTTAATAAATGATTAACAATGATTAAAAACATTATTAAATGATTGTTCTGTTTTCTGGTTCAAGATAACAAATATTCTAGTATTGGTATAGAAAAAAGCATTGAGCAGGCATCGGCATAGGAAACCAAATATCATTAAAGTACTGGAATCGAAAAATAACGGTACCCAGCCCTATGGTTGGTTCACAACAGCTGAAAACATCTGGATCGTTCAGAATTTGCAATGTTTTATGGCTAGTGCTAACGACTATAGGAAAAATACATTGGCTAACGGGCTTTAGTCTTGTACTATAGGATCGAACAGCACTTCTCCTTTTTGTTTCTATGGGTTGTGCTACATGGCTTTACGGTTCAGTGCGGTTTCTAAATCCAGGCTGACAGACTTGGAAAGCTCACAGCTCTAAAGGAGATGAATGAAACGCTGTGGGGCGGGCGCTCTCGCTAATTTAATAACACTGCGTTCCAGCCATTAACTGAGTGAAAATGATCACAATTACCAATTCATGACAGACAATGGTTCACTGCCGTTTTTGTGCTAATTATGCTATATTTAAACACACACTTTCTGCAAATAGTAAGAAAAAAAAATCTCCCTCAGACCCATCTCATCTGCCTCATATCTTTGGGAGCATGGATCCTACATGTATCTGCGTACCTTCCTATGAACTAATCCTTTTCATTTCCCACAAGACCCAGAGTGTGTTCCTCTCTCCTGCGGCTGGAAACCCGCTGATGTAAACTCTCCTGATCCGCTCTTAAATGCCAGTGTCATCCCTCCCTCCGCAGGTGTTCTGTTGTTATTAAAAATGACTGCGGATGAGAAGTGGCGTCTCGCGAGGGTCCGCGGCCAAAATGCCAAAATAATCCATCACTGCGTTAATCATCCCACACGAGACGTATACGACGAAAGGAGGAAATATGATACGATAAAAGCAGATTGTGGGAATTTGAAACCGGGCAGGTCACTGGACACGGAGCCGCCGGATCGTACGAGATAGTGCTGCGTTTCAGATGACGCCGCGCCCGACTATGATTTTCTTGCAGATTGGAGCAGGTCAAATGTCACCGCTGACACTTTTTCCAGCTCCCGCGGTAGTACCTTCAGGCATTCTCAGTCCAGCCAAGAGATGAAGGCCCCTTTCCGAAATGAGGTCTAGCGCTAAACCTGATGTGCATCAGCGTCTACCATGATAAGAAGCGTCCGAATTGGGCTGTCAGTTAGGAAGGAGTTAGGGAAAAGAGCCTCAATGCTAACTTTCATAGCCACTTATTAGCATAGGGACTAACCGGCGATTAGTCACCCTCGAGCTGTTTGAACATTCTCTTCCACATGATTGTGTTGGTGTTTCAGTCTTGTTTATGAGAAGTCGCGATAATAAAGTTTGTCCACAAGAGGTCAGTGTTCAAAGAGAATGAAACGGCTCAGAGACTTCGAAGCATCCGACACTTTTTTGCTAGGAACAGCCTTTGAACTGTTCGCCTTAGAGCAGTACTAAGTAACGTGTTTACCTTAATAAATCCTTTTCGTAGTCCCTGTGGGGGTTTATGGGATTATTCATCTCCCCCTGGTGTCTCTGGCCAGAAAACCATGTTTGCAACTTTGCAACCGGAGCAAGCAATACACACTAATGGAATCACGAAGAAGAAGCTAATTTGCTAACGGACAAAGCTAACTGCGGGCTATCGTCACTTTAAACAGTGTTTACAGCCTTCGCCTTTCCTGTCAGCCAAGTATTTACTTTCCAAGACAATTAATAAGTTAAAAAAATCGTAACTTGCTACGACACCTGCAGTTGCGCTTATTGCCTCTAGGGGGAAGAGTTACTTGCCCCTAGAGTTACTTGCCCCTAGAGGCAAGTAACTCTAGGGGCAAGTAACTCTTGCCCCTAGCTGCTTCATTCCTCTAGTATACGCCTTGGCACCTCTGAATTATTCCATAAACTCCACCAAAAGCCGTTATTTGTCCACATTGTTCTTATTCTCTCATTGCTGTTCTGTTGTTCCTTCAGTCATGTGTATTCTAGCGCGCGCCTCCCACAACAACTGCGTGAAAAAACATCCCGTGCAGTGTACTGTGTACAGACAGTGCAGGGTTGAAACGTACTACGTGTAAAAACTACATAAGGGAGAACCCAGCCACAACAGCCGCTTATAGATCAACCGGTAAAGAGACTTTTGTGGTGTGATTGGATAAACACGGTGGGATGCTGAACAACAGAGCCGTGGCTGAGTGCAGCACTTACAACTTCAATGTTTTGCCGTGCGTGGTTTGGGCTGAAGAGGAAACTAGGTCAGCTTAAGATCTTGTACTGACGATGGGAGAGTGTGACCCCTGCACAAAGCCTTCTCCAGCACATGCCAAAGATTCTTAAAGGAACAGGTTTTTCCATACTGAGATATGCTCTTAGTGAGTTTAGACGAGTTGATGTGTACCTGTCTGGTCTTTGTGCCCGTGGAAGAGCTTGGACACTTCTCACTTCACCCCATTTGGAGCTATAAGAATATACTGGGAGAGGCCAAATGCTAACAACATCTTTGGTCGTTTTGCGTGACTGAGGGCACACACAAAGACCAGACAGGCACACATCAACTCATCTAAGCTCAGGTAAGAACATATCTCAGTATGGAAAAACGGTGGCCTGTTCCTTTAATGGGGTTAAGATCTGGACTCTGGGTCGATCCATCTCATGCTCCCTGATCCACTCTTTCAGAAGGGGAGCCTGATGAATCCTGGCGTTGCCATCTTGGAATAGGCAATCCACTGATGGAAGAACCTGGTCCTTCAGGATGGTCAGCTCTCGGGCACACTGCAACCCCAGATCAAAACAGTTACATCCAGGTTGCAACTTCTTTTTCTTTTTTTTTAAAAACATACATTATGCCAAAATTAAGGCTTTAAATGTGATTAAAAAAAGCATTACATTGGATTCAAAGTGGCCTTTCAAATAGTTTTAAAATTTTTATGGCATAAATTTGTCTCGGACACAATCAGCTGCAGTTTTGGCTAAAATTGTGCCCTTTTCCTTTGCTCTAAAGTTGCCCGTTGTGTCCAATTTCCTTTTGAATATTGAAATGTCCCCTCATTCCTCTGATTGAAATGAAACATGCGTTAAAAATAGGGTTTGTCATGTTGCATTTGAGGAGAGAGGGCTCACCACTCCGCCGCGGTGTCACCAAATCTAAATTAATTATCTCCCATACGAACTCTCGGCCCTCTCTGAGGCGCGGTTAAACCTGAGCCGGGTCTAAATTTAGCTGAACTCCTGGACACTGGAGCCGGGGCTGAGATCACAGCGACATGAAAAATGAATCAAAGAAACAGAGCAACAGCGTCAGGCGAGGGCGAAATTCACTCTTCACTTTCCCCTGTATCAAAGGCCCATTTCCTCCTGGGATTACGCTCTTTTTGTCTTGAAACCAGTGCAGCCGGCGAGTGTTGTGTTTCATTCATGTTTGAGTAGGTCTTCATTTTCACTGTTTCTCCTTCTCAACAGCTCACAACACTTTCATCTTTACAATCATTTTACTGCTCAAATGTTAATACAGAACTTCAAAGCATTACACAAGACACACATTATTTCATTTCCGGAGGGATTACTTTCCCTTTGCATTTCACGTGCCATGGCTCATGTTTTTCCCTGATATAAAACAAACAGTGCTGTGTGATGATGTCATCAGGCCGCGCGGCTCAGTTTGCTTGTGCAGGTGTGAGGGCTGACCAGCAGGGGGCAGGTGTGAAACAGAGACCTCTCCTTAATCGAGGCAAACTTGAAATTGTTTGTACTTTTATGACTGTTCAGAAAATATTCAGCATATTTTTTTTATTAATAAATATCCATCCATCCATTTTCTTCCACTTGTCCGTTGCCAGGTCGTGTAAATCACATTGCACCAGCCGCTTATGGCTCCTCCTGCAGGTGGTGGGTCCACAGAAGGACGGCCTCACAATTGTCAGGGCTGTTGGTCTTTCAAAAAGGGGCTTCTGAACCGCTCTTTGTCTGACCCATCACCTGGGACCTGTTTGCCATACACGAAGCCCCCGACAACAGAGCTCCAGGATCATTCGGGCGCTCAAACCCCTCCACCACGTTATGGTGGCGATTACAGGAGGGGGATTAATAAATAAATAAATAAAATAGAATCTTCTTTGTATAGCGCTTTTCACTTGACACAAGTCACTTCACACATGGGATAATTTCATTATTACAGCAAAATCGAATAGATCAAATAAAAGTTAGTTTTAATCTAATAATCTGTGGAAGAAACTCTCAAACACAAACAAGATTCTATTTTGTGTATTTTCGCAATCACTCTAATAAAACTCATATTTGTACTGTTTGTTCCCTGACACACATACCCTGTGTGTCGCTGCATGACCAACATGCACACGTCTTCACATTCAGAATGTGTAGGGCACATGTAGACTATTCTACATGTGTAAAGCTTTGACGATCTGTCATTTTTGTGGGATCGAACAACCAGGTTCCTCGATCCAGAGCTTTTAAACCCAGCGATCTGTCTCTATTTCAGCAGTACTTATGTCATTGTCCTTCCCCCCTAACGCCGTGTTTTTGTTTACCTGGACCATGTGCAGAGGAGCGAGTGTGTCCTCCGTCCATGCATCACGGGCCACGTTCACAAATGCACTGTCTATCAATGCTTTTGGAAATATAAGACTTGGCTAAAACCAAAATCTCAGTTCCTTATTGTTAAGTCCTGTAGTTTTTATTGTGTTAAGTTTTGCTATAGATCCAATATTATTGCTGTGTTGTTTGACGCAAAGTTGAATAAATTAGTATATTCATTCAATCTTTTTTTCTTCTTCTGTGTGTAATTTAAGTTATTATTGTCTGTATAAAAATCGTGATAAAATTGAAATCTTGAGTTTATCATTAAAAAAATTGTGTTATTGTACAGTGTTTTTGCCATACTACTTCGAGTGCCGATTTTTCTCTTCGACATCTGCTGTTCCGGTCTGATCTTTCAATGGATTTCTTCTTCCGTGACGGCACAGGCATATTCCAAGATGACAGAGTTGGTTCAGGGAGCATGAAATGGATCATCCACCACAGTCCAGATCCTGACCCCATTGAGAATCTTTGGGTTGTGCTTTGGGAGAGGACTCTGCACAGAGCTCACATTCTCCCATCATCAATGCAAGATCTTGACATTGCAGAAGCTTATAAAACAACGCCACAGAGAATGTGCTGTAATCAAAGTCGCTACAACAAAATATTACTGGTCGGGCAGTGAAGTTGAGAATGTCATTACTTTTCAAGGAATTTGAATTTGACGCCAGCTGAAATCCAATATGATGCTTTTTTGATGACATTTAGGGCCTTGGAAAAATCTTTTTAATTACTGAATCTTTCATAATGCCCTGTGGAAACCCTGGGTGGAGTTTGATGCTAATCTGATGTGAAACGGGTGAAGCGCAAGGACAGCAGTCAACAAATGTAAGAAACCTGAGCCGCCGTGGAGAGACATTATTCAAAAATATGTGACTATGTTCAGAAGGAAACTTAAGCCTTGAATGTGTTGATCTAATCATCTGGTCCAGTGCAGAACGTGAACCTGTGGTCTGATTGAAGGAGTGGAGATGTGTGTCTTTAAAGAGCGCCCCCTGTGGCGACGCGCTTTTGTTGTGAAAGTCACTCAGGACGGACATATTTCACCAGTGGAGCGTTTTCCTGTGTCTCTGAAATACCACGACCTTAAAGAGAACAGGCCTCTCGTGTCCAGAGCCATCAATAAAACATGTGCTATTGATGTTCGCATCATTTCAACCACAGCCTGACATTTAGCGTCTCACTGGACACTGATATCCTGCTCAACAGTTGCCGCCCAATTAGTCTTTTTACTCGCCACAATTCAAAGAGCTGTGTGGTCTTAGATGTCGACGTAGGCTCTCAGTCTTGAATCATCGTCTGTACTCCCCTGCAGATGAATAGCGGCAAATATAGGAAAATGACTTGTAGATACAGACGGCATCTCGTCATAGAAGGGGGCGTGGCCTCGCCAAGGGGAAAATAGAATCTTTTGGGGAAACACACTTTCCCTCCTGGAACCGCCACCTTAACGTGGTGGAGGGGTTTGAGCCTGAATGATCCTGCTCTGTTGTCGGGGCTTCGTGCCCCTGTAGGGTCTCCCATGACAAACAGGCAACGGGTCAGACAAAGAGCGGTTCAGAAGCCCCTTATGAGAGACCAACAGGCCCGGTTAGAACCATGAGACCCTCCTTCCGTGGACCCACCACCTGCAGGAGGCGCCATAGGGGCTGGTGCAATGTGACCCACGACCCGGAAACGGAAAACTGGAAGAAGATGGAAGAAGGTGGAAGAAGGTGGAAGAAGGTGGAGGAAGGTGGAAGAAGGTGGAAGAAGGTGGAAGAAGATGGAAGAAGGTGGAAGAAGGTGGAAGAAGGTGGAAGAAGGTGGAAGAAGGTGGAGGAAGGTGGAAGAAGGTGGAAGAAGGTGGAAGAAGGTGGAAGAAGGTGGAAGAAGGTGGAAGAAGATGGAAGAAGATGGAAGAAGATGGAAGAAGATGGTAGAAGATGGAAGAAGGTGGAGGAAGGTGGAGGAAGGTGGAAGAAGGTGGAAGAAGATGGAAGAAGGTGGAAGAAGGTGGAAGAAGGTGGAGGAAGGTGGAAGAAGGTGGAAGAAGGTGGAAGAAGGTGGAAGAAGGTGGAGGAAGGTGGACGAAGGTGGAAGAAGATGGAAGAAGATGGAAGAAGATGGAAGAAGATGGAAGAAGATGGAAGAAGATGGAAGAAGGTGGAGGAAGGTGGAGGAAGGTGGAAGAAGGTGGAGGAAGGTGGAGGAAGATGGATGATGGAATATAAAACATATTTATCACATAACCAATAAAGTCAAGTCTAAATCAGGTCCATATGGAAGCTTATTCACAGCAGATTGTTCAGTAGAAGCGAAAAAACGGCATTCATAGCAAGCGCTAGCTACCATTAGCATTAGCACTATGGTAACACGAGGCATCATGTTACAATTCTCCGTTTTGTTATGTATTTATGGGCTGTTGAACCACTTTGCTCCTCTCCATGTCTTTTAATCTTTATTTAGTAGAAAACTACATTAATAATTCAGCATTTGTTAAAGTAGTTTTTGAATAATTAAAGTTTAGATTGTTTTCCCCTTAATTGTTTTCAAACATCCAGAGACGCCGACTGTATCTAGTGGATTTGTCAATATTTTCATTTTTCTCAGAGGGGATTTTGGATCTTGTTTAGTTTTTGGATAAGCTGTTAATAAGTGAACAAATCTGTAAAAAATGTGATTAGATATTAACCCCTTAACGCCTGAACTAATTTCCCATTATATAAAAAAAATTATTATCAGTGTTTTTGCTTTCAAGCTGATGCTAAATTAAGTGGAGATTGTAAATTTTTATGTCGCACATAGTATAGATATAGTTTTAGGTATGTTGCCAATCGGCAACAACAGGCATAAGTGCAATTTTGGGTATGTTGTAATTCGGCAACAACAGGCAAAAGTTGTAAATGTATGAAAATGACAAAATGTATTTATTCACAATTATTACAAATGTAAATGCACTGTAAGATACACTGAACACTTGTGTATTCAGGTTAGGATATTAGAACAGTAAACAGAGCTAACGCTTTTCACTAAATTCTTGCAAAGTGTTGATTTTGAGCAGCTGATGTCGTCCTGCAGCAGCAGCACTGGTAACAGGAAGGGCATCAGGATGTTCAGTAACATCTTCATTACTGCTGTTCCTGTCATCAGTGCCTTCCCTGCTGCTGCTGCTTTCATCACCTGATGTAGGGAGGTGAAAAAAAAGCACTTTATAAAGGTGCAGACAATTTATCTACAACATATCTACAATTTTTATGACTAATTATCAGATTTTGCTCCCTTTCCTGAGGTTTTATAATACATTGTACATCAGATACCTCTATGTACCATTACTTATTTGCAAATTATATTATAATTGCACATTATGTTCGGACGTGGAACTCTTGTTTGTGGTCCAGTAGGTCCACCTTGTGGTCGCTTTGCAAACAACACCAACGGTTTCATTTTGTTCTGTGTAAAAAAAGGGCTAACTTTTTTTTTTATATCTTTGTATGTTATTGTTACAATGATTATAGAATTTCACTAAAATGGCATGTTCTAAAAAACGTTTTAGCACTGTAATACATCTAAATACTACTAAAATGCGGTCACTGTGGCCACCAGATGGAGCTACTGCAGTTTTCCTTTATGGCCTGATGTTGCCGATTGGCAACGTACCTAAATCTTCAAATAACAAAAAAAAAATCCATCACACGAAGTTCATTCCAATCAATAATCTAAAGATGGAAACAAGGAGCTGCTGCATAATTTTATTTTAGCACAACTCAATTTACATTTGAAGATTTCATCAAAGTTGCTGCCTCGATTTGCAGAAATGCTATTTCCGCTAAATAGCTACCATGACCCGCTTGTGGTTCCTTCTCTGACCGGTCCTATGAGAAACTAGTGCTTGCAAAACGTTCCTAGGTACGGCATGGATGTGCGCAAACAGGTATCAAGGGAAAACGTGCGTTATTTTAGCCACAGTCTGGCAAGAAGAGGTATGTTGCCGATTTACGCCAATAGGCGTTAAGGGGTTAAAAGAGGAGACCGCCGCTCCCGATCCGCTCATAACGCGCTGTGTGTCGAGTCTCCGAGGGGCCCCACACTGAGGCCAATGTGACTGAACAGAATTGTTATTTTATTAACACCGCTTTATTAAATTCGCTGCAAACTTAAGTCCAGATCCTGACAAAACTTTTGCCTCATGTAGAGTTCCTCACAGTGAGGACAGAAAGAGTGGAAGGCGCAGAGAGTGAAGTGCAGCTGCAGGGGCGGAGCAGAGAAACTCCTGGAGGGGGGGAGGGGCACCAACTATTAAACTGTTACATCTAAACTCTAAATGTGTTGGTGCAGTTTCGATAGTGTGTTTAATTTTAATGAGAGAACCCTCCTCCCTCCCACAAAAAAAAAAAAAAAACTGGTGAAGGGAGGAGGTTCTCTCATCAAACATTTCGTCTGAGGGCACCAAAATGGCCCTGGAAAAGAGCTCTCTGAAAAATCTTTAGTCTTAGGAAAGTTTGGTGTCTCTAGGAGAGGGGTAGGCAATGTCAGGCCTGGGGGCCAAATCCGGCCCTCCAGCACAGAACCTCTGGCCCCTAAGAGGATTTTGAGAAATATTATTATGCAAAAAAGAGATCAAATACCTGTTAAAGTATCCTAAAAATGAGAGAAATAGTGTCAGTATTTTAAAGATGTCCTGGCAGAACGTCCCACTTAGTCATATTATATAATGTAAAACAGGGACTCTAGACCCAAAAGTGGGTCGCGGAACCATTTTCAGTGGGTCGCGAGTCTAAAGGGAACTTTTCCATCTGAAACTGCATGGAAACACTAACAGAGTTCGTTAAAATGTTGGTTATTGGGTTGTTTTGATCATAATTTCAGTCTTGTTCAACAAAAACTTGGAAACATGGAAAATACAATATTTGATACGATATATGACAAATGTTTTGTTTGGGGGGCGGATTGTCCTCCTGGGGTAATGTTGGGTCCAAAAGCCACTTAAGAACCACTGATGTAAAACATTGGTATTTGCTAAAAAAAAAAGTTCTTTACTTTCGGCTGCAATGGTGAGGTTCGGCCCCTGGTGTTTTGCCAAAGAAGAAGATCAATTTAGGAGCTACTAAAGTGGAGATGTGGGTGTTGTGGAATGAAAACCTCTAAGTTTTGTTGTTTTATACTTTTATATTAAGATGTTTAGGGAGAAAACTGGCTAAAATGTTAATGTTGACCACTGTGCGACAAAAAGCTATGTTTTTACCCGATGTGTCCCGCCTTAAATGAACAGTATCTACCTCTCCAATGACAAAATGAAATAATCCAAGCCATTTCCTTCATTAATATCTAATCCATGTTAAGTAAAACTGACAAACCCTTATCCAGAGAATATTAAGGAGGAGAAAGTAGTGCGTAACAGAATGGGCACAGTCCATGGTAAATGAGGAGTTTGGGGTGAGGAAGAACATTCATATAGACTGTCAATGTCCTTGTTTCTGTTGTAGGCACATACACACCGTCAGTCCCACTGGAGTTTGACCTGATTCACATGGAGGACGTTAAATGGGCCACAGCCTCACGTTGAGAACCCTCAGGAATGGACTCAAACTGGCTGCAATTATCTTCCCGCCATTATATGGTTCTTAGCAGGAACTCCATGACCCTGTTTCACAACGACGTCTTCTCTGGAAAACCTGCCAAAGCCTGTAGCTCACACCTCTACAAACCTGATGGGTCTTTATCTCTCTGATTTTATACTTGTAACTGAGCAAACACAAGAAAACAGGACAGGCAGAAACCACGAGGGAAAACGTTGCTTAGTAAGGCTGTCATACCGCGCAACATAGTTTACACGACACACATTTCAGAGGTTGAAATGAATCCTGCTGTAAACATTAGTGATATAATCAAAATACATTCCTCTGAGCAAAATAGGTTGTCTACAAATGTGTTTCAAAAGAAGCCATTCTTCAGAACAGCTCTTTGAAACGAATCAATACCAGAGAATCCCACTGAGATTCAGAATGTCTTTTTCAGGGCAGCCCCCAGAGGGAATTCTGTCATTTGTTCTTGATTTTGTTCAGACTCATTATCACAAAATGGCAGAATCTGGATGTTAATATCAGTGAATTACAGAGGCCCAGCCAGGACTGAGGATCAAAGAACATCATCGAGATCAGTGGTTCTCCAACATTATCCTCCTCATTCAATATATGCCTCTCCAAAGACCACCTGGCCTGGATCAAGATCGAATCTGGACTAAACCAGATCTAGGAAATAGATTGACATTTGGCCCAATGTGTTGCTGAGGCACAAAGGAAGTGAATAGAGATGCGGCAGGTGAATAGGGGAAACTTGAATATGAGGGAACTTTTCTGTCATTGTATGTTTTCATATAAAAATAAGGATTTTTATGCATAAAAATGGCCAAAATTGCTTTGATTTTCAGCAACGGAATCTAAATAATGGATAGAGCCTGGTTTACATTTGATTTTGTACAAAGTTACAAAGATTTTTTTCAGAAGGGATTAATTGAATGTTCTTTTAGGTGCTCCCCCTCTCCGGGTCGGTGGGGAGTTCTTGCATCGAGTGGAGAAGTTTAAGTTTCTCGGGGTCTTGTTCACGAGTGAGGGATGGATGGAGCGTGAGATCGACAGACGGATCGTTGCAGTGATGCGGTCGCTGTATCGGACTGTTGTGGTGAAGAGGGATCTGAGTTGATCTACGTTCCCGCCCTCACCTATGGTCATGAGATTTGGGTAATGACCGAAAGGACAAGATCGCGAATAAAAGCGGCTGCAATGAGCTTCCTTCGCAGGGTGGCTGGGGGTGAGGAGCTCAGTTACCCGGGAGGAGCTCAGAGTAGAGTCGCTGCTCCTTCACGTCGAAAGGAGCAGCTGAGGTGGCTCGGGCATCTGTTCCGGATGCCTCCTGGTCGCCTCCCGCGGGAGGTGTTCCAGGCATGTCCTAGTGGGACATGGCCTCGTGGAAGACCCAGGACACGCTGGTGGGACTATGTCTCCGAGCTGGCCTGGTGTCGCCTCGGGGTCCCCCCAGAACAGCTGGAGGAGGTGTGTGTGGATCGGGAAGTCTGGGCATCTCTGCTGAGACTGATGCCTCTGCGTCCCCGCCCCGGATGGAAGAATAGAATTTTCTTTAATAGGCGGAAAACCCCCCGGCATTTTTTTATATTCAAAAGGTCAATAAAATCAGGCTTGGAGTCAGATAGTAGATACAATTCCCTCTGAAAATAACCTTCAAGATACTGTCACGTGCAAGACTGTAAAGTGAGGAGTCTGCAGGAGCCTCTAAAGTGGACATGTTGTCACCAGAGTGAAATGATAATGTAATGCTGCTGTGTCCCAAAAAGGAAATGACCATATTTGGATGGCAGAATACTCTGGGGAAACCGGTCGCAATGTTGAAATCTTGCTATAGCGACAAAACGTCATAAAATAAGCATAGTCTTTCTTTACTCAGCATCTCAGTATTAATGTCAAAGGGTGAAAATTGGCTAAATCTCAACATTGTCGTTTCTCGCCTTAAATCCACAAAGTCAAACCCAGTGGAACGGGAGGACCAGTGATCATAACAAGGGCACATAAACTAAAGCACGAAGTTCAGATCAGGAAGACACTCCTCCATCTCCCGGGCCTCGCTCCGCAGCTTGAGAACCCGTGACCCCAGAACACACTTGTCCCGAGGGGCCCGTCGGACATCTTGTCACTTTCCTTCTTGTGTTTCCGCGATGCTCCGCTCCCTCTCTTCCCCCTCTCTCTTGCTCCTCGGGCCAAAATGCTGGTCCTCACCCCCCCGTCGGATCACAACTTCAATTAATTTCACAGCTGGACGGTTCCCCCTCCTCCTCCCCCCTCGCAGTGGAGGATTGTGGGTAGCGGCGCACTATGACACGTTGTCCATCCGTGAAGGCGTCTGACCGCGGGGCTGTGGCAGATCGGGCGGGACAGCGTTGTTTTAGTGCTCCGCTGAGATGGCACTGAAGGATACGAGTTTGTCATTACGGCGCAGTGCGGGGGGGGGGGCGGGGTTTGGGGGGGGGGTTTGGGGGCGCCGCTCGCTCACGTACGCCGGGCTTTTACAGTGAGTCGACGCTTTTGGAACAGAAACTGCGGAGATCAGTCTTAGACCCGCCTTCTGTCAGTGAAGTTAAAGGTATTTCAACAATAAGGTTTTTTTTAATGATCGCACCGAGTCACTGTTTCTCCGTCGGTTTGTGTGGGAACTGTAGATTCAAAGCTCATTTTCTCACTTGTGGCAACAACATCTGCACTTTAAAGCTCCCACTGACTCCCCTTTTACCATTGCTTGTACTAAACAATGTAATGTGCCATACTACTACGTTTATACCATGATCAGTGAGATTTCTAATGCTATCTGGTGTACATTATTATCATATAACTGCACAGTTAGTCTGACAGCAGCTGCATCACGGGCTGTGAGCTCCTGCATTTGGGGAACTAGTTATAGAATAATAAAAACAGGATCAGAGAAATGCCTTTAGCTCTGAGCCGGTTTGTTTGCCGTCGAATCCCAGATTTAAATTGAACTTTCTGTCCCCATATAAAGAAATAGGGAAGCCAGGTGTAATGCTAAAGACTGACACAGAAAAAGGATATTTTTGCAGTGGGTAATGAAAGTCTGGACATGGATGAGGAACTTACTTTAAAGGGACTAGATGGAAGTTGACATTTTTATACTTGCTACTGCCACCTCAGGTTTAACTGCAGCTTCTATATTAAGCTAGTGCATGACGGCAATTCGGACCCGAATTAAAAACTTTTTGAGTGACAGTGCAGGATTTTAGAGGCAGTTGTGGTGAACAGGTCTGGGCTCATTCTAGAAGAAGAAGCAGAGAAGAATAGCACCTTTCACAAACACAAAGCACTTTACCACCACCGAGTATGGAGTCTCATGTAAACTACGTTTCCCCTGGGGGAGACTGAATGTTGGTCAGAGGGACCATTGGTGCAGACGTCAGCTTCTGTCACTCACACACATCATTCATCCTGGCCTATTGTACATGTTTTTAGTGGTAGGGGAAACCGGATTGCCTGGAGGAAACCTACGCAGACACGGGGAGAACATGCAAACTCCACACAGAAAGGCCCAGGTCCTTCTAGCTGTGAAGCTAGAGTGCTAACCACTGCGCCACCGTGCCGCCCATTCTACACATTAGGACATTGCTGGAGCAAGCAGGGAGTAGAAAATACATGTACTTTTTAATGTCCGTCTAGTCCCTTTAAATTTATATTTGGCAACCTTTAATGACTGTCGCCATGGAGACGAGCTGGAGACGTCTCCACTCACAGTTCAGATACAAGTCAGGTCTGAGCAGAACTGAGCCGCTCACAGAAACAACACGTTTGTTTGGTCCTTTTTTAGATATTTTTCAATAATAAAAAAACATTGCTGCTAAATGCTTGTTTTCTCACCCTTTTATTGGGTAAATGTTACGCGGTGTGGCTTTAAAAGGAACAGGCCACAGTTTTTACATACTGTGATATGTTCTGACCTGAGCTTAGACGAGTTGATGCGTACCTGTCTGGTCTTTACACGTGCGCTCAGTCATGCAAAAAGACCAAAGATGTTGTTCATTTAGCCCCCCACAGCCAGAGGTTTTTGACTGTTTTTTCAAGACCCACAGACAGTTTAGGTCTATGTCAACATGAAACCCACCAAAAGAAAGATTAGACTCTCTTCTTTCATCTAAAAAAAAAGTTTATTTGTACCTCTTTCTATTCTTTAGTAATCGTCCGTAGAAAATAGGTGAAATCACCTAAAATGCTGTTTTCTGACCAAAAAACGAAAGAGCAATGCTGCCACCTAGTGACTCAATAAAATAACTACAAGGTCTTTTATTGAGTCACTAGGTGGCAGCATTAGGCAGCACAACTAAGATTTTAACACCTCATCATGCTCGAGGCTTTGCTGCAGCTGTGCCCATTGAAAAACCTAATTGACGTCTATAGACGTCATTGGCAGTCAATGAGTTAATAACACCTCAGGAGCACTTCGACTTTACTGCGCGGATGTCGGCCAAGTAATAATTATGAGCACAATTATTTGACGGTCACCTATATGTTGTCGATGGATCGACGGACCGTCCGACTTGTCACTGTCTGTATACGATCGAGTGACCCTTCTACTTTCTATTTCTATGATTTCATGTAAATCAGCTTAACTCAAACCAATGCCCTGGACTTAAATGTTCGCCCAAAAAGGCAAACAAGCAACACCAGGACCATCGTGAAATAAATTAAACAACTCCGATCATTGCAGATTGTTACAAATGTTAAACTAAATTATAGGTACAATGTATCAAGGCTAGTGTTAAATAAAGTGTCACCAACTCGTTTTTTAACAGGATTTATAAAAGTATTTCTAATTCTTAGCCTGACGACATAATCTTGAATTTATACGGACTTTTACAGTGATAACTAATTCTCTACTTCTTCTTTGGGTCAGAGATGTTTTCATTTTCATTCTCCTAAAAGCTCCGGACTGAGTGTGAAAAGATCCATCAACAATGCACACTTTGACACTCACCTGACTGCTGTTGCTATGCTGTTGCTATGCAGTGACATCACTCGGTGCGTGTTGTTGTTTTACCACACATCGGCGCTGAATGGCTCCTGATGAGCGGTCCGTGTAACTTTTCTCTCTCCTGATAAACTCATTGTCCCTCGGAGCCACAGCTCAGCGGGCGCTGCTATCTCCCTCCACACCTGGGCCTTTCTCCGCAAAAACTGGCTCCACTTCAGAAAAAATCAAACATAATCTCTTGGTTTTTGTCCGGGAACAATGGCGTCTCAGATTAGAAGATGTGGTTTTCCCGGTGCTGGTCTTGGACTCCCGGTTTTAGTCCCGGTTCAGTTCTGCCGTGATCTCGCCTCGTCCTTGGCCCTGAGTGAGCGCCATCGCCAGGTGCGGCCGATAAGGATAATCTCAGCTAAAAACTGCTCAGTGCTGACGACAAGTGTGGATAAAACACCTGCAAGAAGTAGTGGTAGTAGTAGTAGTGGTAGTAGTGGTGATAGTAGTGGTGGTAGTGGTAGTAGTGGTGGTAGTGGTAGTAGTAATAGTGGTGGTGGTAGTGGTGATAGTAGTGGTGGTAGTGGTAGTAGTGGTGGTAGTGGTAATAGTGGTGGTAGTGGTAGTTGTAGTGGTAGTGGTGGTAGTAGTGGTGGTAGTGGTAGTAGTGGTGGTAGTGGTAGTAGTAATAGTGGTAGTGGTAGTAGTGGTAATAGTGGTGGTAGTGGTAATAGTGGTAGTGGTGGTAGTTGTAGTGGTAGTGGTGGTAGTAGTGGTGGTAGTGGTAGTAGTGGTGGTAGTGGTAGTAGTAATAGTGGTAGTGGTAGTAGTGGTAATAGTGGTGGTAGTGGTAATAGTGGTAGTGGTGGTAGTTGTAGTGGTAGTGGTGGTAATAGTGGTAATAGTGGTATTTGTAGTGGTAGTTGTAGTGGTAGTTGTAGTGGTAGTTGTAGTAGTCGTAGTAGTAGTAGTAGTAGTAGAAGTAGAAGTAGTAGAAGTTTATTTCTTCGGTCATTACAAACATTGAATGAATGAAATGAATCACACTTTACTTTTGCGCCACAGACACTTTTCAGTCTCCGTTGCTTTGGGACGAAAATAAAAACAACCCCTGAATAAAAGATGCTTCTTCATTAATTCATTACAAAGGCCATAAGCCCCACCACTAACTGGAACACATGTCACATTTCCAATGATCTTTTACATTACACAATAAGAATATATGATTTTTTCGTGCTATGTGATGCCGGACCCAAAGGCTTTGGACTGAAGTGGAGCCTGATTCTGCCTGAGCTCATTTACAGCAGTGACACTATGACCAAAGACAATACAGCAATACAACACATGAACACAAAACCTAAACCTCTTTTCTGATGTGGAGAACTATAGACGGGGTGCCCAGCGTGGGTGGTTTCAGGACCTTTTATTATTATAATAATTTTTTTACATTTATTTATTTGTTGCAGTGTATTTATCTTTGCAATGGGCTATATGCACAGTGACCCCACGTGATTTCCGCCTGGACAGTCAGCCAGAGGCTGTCCTTCCTGTCTGTCATCTCTTCCCATTAAAAATTAGCAGGTCCCACAGAAATGAAGCAATAGCTTAAGATTTGGTAAAGGACAGCGAGTAAAAGTTCGGATGTGGCTGAAGCAGGTTAAAAAATATTACGTGAGACGCAACGACTTCACTGGAGGAAACCTCCGTGTTCATAACGGTGGATGTTTTTGTCTTGAAGCTAACGCGGCTAACACAAAATAAAAAATAAAACTAGCGCAAAGTTTAGAACGAGCCTGCGCAAAAAAGAATCGTCCTGTTAGTAGTTTAAATAATATTTACTTGTTTACATGTTATATTATCATTTTTCAACACTAGCCTTTAGCTCTAAGATAAAAGCTCCTACCTTACAACAGCTGGCGCTTCCTTTGGGTGCTGGATTCACAGCGAACATGATGTTTGTAATACGTTGCTGTGACTGTCCATCAGTAACTCGTTGTCCTTAACCAGATCCTGAGCTATCGCTATTTTTGTGTGGGAACCTGCTAATTGTGAACGTAAACGACCAGCGACAGGAAGTGCTGCGTCTGGCTGACTGTCCAGGAAGACGTCACGTGGGGAAACTGTGCATATAGCCTATAGCCTCTGAAATTGTCACATCCAGCTCTGTGACATAATTTTATTTTGTTGTTGTTGGACTTCCTGTTTGATTTTGTTGTTCACTATCTTGTCCATAGATATCATATAATAAAGGCCAGACGTCTTAAAGGAATAGGCCACCGTTTTTACATACTAAGATATGTTCTTAGCTCACTTTAGTCGAGTTAATATATCCCCGTCTGGTCTTTGTCCGCGCGCTCTGGCACGCAAACGGAGCACATACGCAGCCTCTCCCACATGTCACATAGCTCCAAAAAAGCTCACGATAGAAGCTACCAAGCTCTTCCACGTGTTCCCTATTTAAATAAAGTTACGTGAAGTGTTTTCATGCGAAGTATATTTACACAGAAATGTAACATGTCGATTTTATAAGCAGATAAAAAGGGGGACTATATTGTGAGGCGTAATGATACGAGGAGTAAAACGTCCGCGCAGTAACTCCTAAAGGTTATTGACGGAAGTGAGCGGGGGGGAAGTCTTTAGGAATTACTGCGCGGACGTTTTGCTCCTCGTATCATTACGCCTCACAATATAGTCCCCCTTTTTATTTGCTTATAAAATCGACATGTTACATTTCTGTGTAAATATACTTCGCATGAAAACACTTCACGTAACTTTATTTAAATAGGGAACACGTGGAAGAGCTTGGTAGCTTCTATCGTGAGCTTTTTTGGAGCTATATGA